>NC_069782.1:9986500-10611833 GCF_027406575.1 Nycticebus coucang
CCACCACTTATGGTATATGGGGCCGGCACCCTACTCCTTGAGCCACAGATACCGCCCCGTCTGGCTGTTTTTTTGTTGCAGTTTGGCCAGGGTCGGGTTTGAACCCGCTACCCTGGTATATGGGGCTGGTGCCCTACCCACTGAGCCACAGGTGCCGCCCAGCATTTTTTATTTTACTGTCATAATCTTCTGATATGTTCCTATTGTCATTCTCCACTTTATTAGTGAGGAAAATGATGCTGAGAACAGGTAATGGCCATAAGTCCAGGATCAAGAAATAAATAAAAGATAAACCAAGACTTGCATACAGATCTGTCTGACTCTGAGCCTGACTTCTTTTCTTTTTTTTAAACACAGGGTTAATAACAGCCACTATGTAGTTAGCACTTTTTTTTTTTTTATAGAGACAGAGTCTCACTTTGTCGCCCTTGGTAGAGTGCCGTAGTGTCACAGCTCACAGCAACCTCCAACTCTTGGGCTTAGGTGATTCTCTTGCCTCAACCTCCCGAGTACTTGGGACTACAGGCACCCGTCCCAACGCCTGGCTATTTTTTTATTGCAATTCCTGCCACCTTCGGTATATGGGGCCGAGCCCTACTCACTGAGCCACAGGCGCCGCCCCTACTTAGCACTTTTTATATGCAATGTCATGACGGTCATAGCAAGCAGAATTCATGCCCATTGGGCGGCGCCTGTGGCTCAGCGGGTAGGGCGCCCGTCCCATATGCCGGAGGTTGCGGGTTCAAACCCAGCCCCGGCCAAATTAAAAAAAAAAGAATTCATGCCCATTTTATTCCAAGAAAGAAAGCTGAAGCTCAGAATCAGAGCATTGCTGAAGCTGGAATTAGAATTCCAGGCTATCAACTCCAAAGTCTGCTGTGAACCATCATGCATAGATTATACTACCCCTCGAGCATATCTTTTATTTATTTTTTTTTTTGAGCATATCTTTTAAAATCTAGTTTCCCAAAACAAAAAACCTAAATGGTCACATCTTTTGTAGATAAAGACCTGTTATTTACCTAATACATTTAACCACTTTCTATAAAGTTTCTTGTCTGAAGGAGACTGGCAGCATTACTATTCATAGTTATACTGTTAATTAACCTTCGACTATTTGTATTGCATGTAAGAATGAGCCTGACTTCTTAACCACTGAGCTTTGCCTCCAGCACAGTACCCAGCACCAGCAGGGCACTAGATTCATGCTCTCTCCTCTTCTCCTTGCCTCCCCCAACTTCTTCCTACAAATCTCAGTGGATAGTAATTTGTACCACTAGAATCCTCAGTCTTGTTAAGTGGGAAGAGGCCCAGAAAACTCTGAACAGGGTGAGAGGTCTGGGGCTAGCAAGGGAATTAAGCCATAGAATTTGGAGCAAGTACAGTGAGGATTGTAGATTTCGTGAACCTTTTATGTTTCTCCATATGTATTACCACTGCCTATTTCCTTAACATTTGGCAATGAAACTTTTGAAAAGTAACTGGGCATGGTGGAAAAGCCAGGCAGACGTGGGTTCAAAAAAAAATTTTTTTTTAAGACAGAGTCTCACTCTGTTGCCCAGGCTAGAGTGCCATGGTGTCAGCCTACCTCATAGCAACCTCAGCCTCCTGGGATCAAGTGATCCTCCTGCCTCAGCCTCCCAAGTAGCTGGAACTAGAGGTGCCCACCACAATGCCCAGCTAATTTTTTCTGCTTTTAGTAGAGATGAGGTCTCACTCTTGCTCAAGCTGGTCTGGAACTCCTGACCTTAAGCAATCCTCCCACCTTGGCCTCCTAGAGTGCTAGGATTACAGGCATAAGACACCATGCCCGGCTGTGTAAACCTTTCTTTCTCAATAAATTTTGTTTCATGCTTTCCTCAAAAAATTTTTTTTTCATTAAAACAAAATGACTGCTATCTGTCATCACCATCATTTTATAAAAGAAAGTCATTAAAAGGACTATCTCAAAATAAAAGAGAGTCCTTAAAATGAATAAATTTAGTTCATGTTAGGCTTATAATGTATTTTTCCTTATTTCCCTCATTTCACTGGCAACCAGTGGACAGAGAGTGGCCTCCACTTGGAGATGGGGCTGCAGAAATCCCTGGACTGAATGATCTGTAGGTTCTCTACTAACTCAAGGTTTCTGATTCTAGCTGTGTCTTGTTATTAGAAAAAGAGTTCTCAACTGGGGCCTATTTGTCCCCTAGGAGACATTTGGCTGTGTCTAGAGATGTTTCTTGTAGTTGCAACTGGAAGAAGAGAGGGATTTGGTGAGGCCAGAGATACTGCTCAACATTCCTTAAAGCAAGAACAGCCTCCCACAACAAAGAATTATTCATCTAAAATGTCAGCAGTGCTGAGGTTGAGAAACTGCTAGAGATAGAAGTCTTGTCAGACAATTAATTAAATTAAGCCCCAACCCATTAGGATATGTCTAAAAATTAGTGTGGTTACATGCTGTTGCAGCCTTTATTCATGAAGCATAGTTTTTGTTTCGTTAAATTACAACTGCTCATCAAAATAAAGTGTATTTTTTAAATACAAAAGTAGTATATAATCATTATCAACAATTTTGGGAAAAGGCAGAGGAAAACAAATCCCCCTTGGCCCCAGCCAGTTCTTTTCCTGATCTGTTTCCTCTTGGCTGTCTGTTACCTTTCAGATTTAGCATGTCCAAGACAGAACTTTTGGCTTTTCCGCACCCCACTCCAAGCTGTTCCTCCCTAGATCTTCCCACCTACGCACCTGGCTCCTAACCCCTTGGAGCCATCCTCAAAGCTTCTCTTTCTCACACCCATGTCTAGTCCATCTGCAAATCCTGTCAGTTCTGCCTTCACCACACATTGTAAATTCCATCCTTTCTCACTGTTTCTGCAACCTCCAAGTCTGGGTCCTTCTGCTCTTCCCAGCAACTGCAGGGGTGTCAGCAGCCCTTCTGCCCCTCTCCTCCCCATCACAGCCACATCTCCTCTCATTAGCAGAAGAAATATTAACAGACTACTCAGGTTGTGTGATAACCCGGCTCAAAATCTGCCAAGGGGCTTCCATCACACTGAGAACAAAGATCCCAGATCCTTACTGAGACCCCCAGTCCTTGCTCCCTCTGCAACCTCCCCTGCCCCATGGGAGCCACCTGGCCATGTTTCTGCTCCATGGCCACACTGAGAACATGTGTACCCAAGGTCTATTACACTTGCTGTCCCCTTACCTGGAATTCCCAGACAGATCTTCCCACTGCTCCCTCCTCTCACATCATTCAGAATCCCTAGGATCGACCTCCCTGGGCAGCCTTCCCTGACCACCCCCAGGAACATAGTCCCATCATCCCTATTACTCTCTGCTCCCCTTTGCTACCAGATTCTTATTACTGTCCATAATATCATATTATTCTTTTATTTGTTGATTTGAGATATTTATTTGTTTATTTATTTATTTATTTGAGAGTCTCACTATGCTGCCCTCGGTAGAGTGCTATGGCGTCACAGCTCACAGCAACCTCAAACTCTTGGGCTCAAGCGATTCTCTTGCCTCAGACTCCCAAGTACCTGGGATTACAGGTACTCGCCACAACTCCCGGCTATTTTTTGGTTGCAGTCGTCATTGTTGTTTTAGCTGGTCCAGGCCAGGTTCAAACCTGCCAGCCTCGGTGTATGTGGCTGGCGCAGTAACCACTGTGCTACAGGCGTTGAGCCTGATTTGAGATTTATTCTTTTTCTCTTCACTGTAATGCAAGCTCCATGAGAGCTACATTTTGTCTTGTTCTCTGCTAAATCTCTAGCACCTAAAACAGTACAAATGCAGAGTAGTCACTCAAGAAATATTTGCTGGATGAATTAACATTTTGGTAACATCCAGTCTCTCATCCATCATTTTTAACTGATTTATTTAATATGTATACTACTGTCTACCTAATTTTCATCTCAATTTTTAAAAATTTCTGATTATGCTTGAAACCTTTCTTTAGGTTACTAACTCTTTTTAAGTATTATAATAGTGTGATTATAACCATTCCTTTGGGTAGAGATATCAGTATCTTCTCCTCGGACATTTATGTTATGTTAACCTTCTGCTATGTCTAATAAATATATCTGTGGTAGATATCTTCATCCCTAAATCTTTTTATTTTGAGTTATTTCCTTAGGATGCATCCTAAAACTGGAATCAGGATCAGAGGACATGAGTGCCTTTCCATTTTTTTATATATGCTATAAAAATGACAATATCCTGGCTCAGTGCCTGTAGCTCAAGTGGCTAAGGCACCAGCCACATACACCAGAGCTGGCAACTTCGAATCCAGCCCGGGCCTGCCAAATAACAATGACAACTACAACCAAAAAACAGCTGGGCGTTGTAGTGGGCGCCTGTAGTCCCAGCACCTTGGGAGGCTGAGGCAAGAGAATCACTTAAGCCCAGGAGTTGGAGGTTGCTGTGAGCTGTGAGGCCATGGCACTCTACTGAGGGTGACATAATGAGAATCTGTCTCAAAAAGCAAACAAACAAACAAAAACATAAATTTATTTCTTACAGTCCTAGAGGCAAAGATAAGGTACCTGCAGGATTGGTGTCTGGTGAGGGGCTAATCTGTGCTTCCAAAATGGCACCTTGCTGCTCCATCCTCTAGAGGAGAGAAATGCTACGTCTTTGCCAGGTAGAAGGGCTGGAAGAGCAAGAGCAGCACCCTGTTTCTATCTACTTCTTAAAAGCCTTTCATGCTGAGTGGCGCCTGTGGCTCAGTGGGTAGGGCGCCAGCCCCATATACCGAGGGTGGAGGGTTCAAACCCGGTCCTGGCCAAACTGCAACAAAAAATAGCTGGGCATTGTGGCGGGCACCTGTAGTCCCAGCTACTCGGGGGCTGAGGCAGAGAATCAGCTAAGCCCAGGAGTTGTAGGTTGCTCTGAGCTGTGACACCACGGCACTCTACCCAGGGTGACAGCTTGGGGCTCTGTCTTAAAAAAAGAAAAAATGATAACATCCTTTATTTTTCCCCTTCACAGTCTTGCCCTGCCTGTAAGATCCCTCCGCTGACGCCAAACTTATTCAATGTTTTTGGGAAGAGCCCTTTGATTGTGTACTTTCTTCAAAACTATTCCCATCTGCACCAGGGTGGTGAGGACGTGTTGATAGTCAGGAGGGAACAGACCAAGAGCATCTCATATCCTTGTCACTGCAGATCACACACGACATACACCCAGGATGCACCATTCAGGCCTTTGGGCAGTACCTGGCATATCATGGGTGCTTATCAGGGGTGGCCATTGATAAGAGCTGCAGGGTCAGAATCTCATTTTAGTTCCAAACCTAGAGTCAGCCTCATGAACTGGCTGGGAGCCCCTGGGAATGTTGACTTTCCTTGTGTGCAAAATCTCCTTTCTTCCATGTACCAGAATGAATGGGCTAACCAGGTACTCTAGGACTGCAGTCCCCAGCCCCTGGGTGGTAGACCGGACAATCCAGGCCTGTTAGGCATTGGGCCTCATAGCAGGGGAGACAGTCAAGCTTCATTCTATTTATAGCCTCTCTTCCATCACTGGCATCACCACCTGAGCTCCATCTCCCCACCAACCCCAATCTGCAAAAAAATCGTGTTCCATGAAGCCAGTCCCTGGTGCCAAAAAGGTTGGGGACCACTGCTCTAGCATACTTTAAAACTACATAATGCTTCCTGGTGCTCATCCCCCCAGAGTATGTACTGATCAGGAATTTTGGTGTCCCTTCATCTAAGACCTTCTTCATACACACTCCTCCCCCAGACCCATTGACAAACCCCTCGCCCTGTTGCCATTTATCCTAAAGATCTGGTTAACAGCTCAGAGCTCAAGAAAACAGATGTAGCATATGTTAATGTCCTGAGTCTTAGTAGTTTACCATAGCAGTCAGAACATGGGTTCTAATTGGAATCAAATTGGTTGATTGGTCCAAGTAGACCCAAACTCAGGAACTAGCTCTACCACTAACTACCCTGTTTCCCCGAAAATAAGACAGTGTCTTATTTTTAGATGTGCTCCCAAAGATGCGCTAGGTCTTATTTTCAGGGGACGTCTTATCTTTCCTGTAAGTAGGTCTTATTTTCGGAGGATGTCTTATTTTCGGGGAAACAGGGTAGCTAGGTGATTTTAGATAAGTTCATTTCTGGGCCTCACTTTTTAAATCTGTAAAATAAGGATAAGAATGCCTGCCTTATAGGGCTTGTTATGCAGTTGGGTAAAGGCATAGCATGGTGCCAGGCCGATAACAAGGGTTGGGGTGGCACATTTGCACCTAGCTCCCTGTCAGGAGGAGCTTTGATGATGAACTGGGTAGGACTTTGCATCTACAGCTACAGGGAGAGAGTAATAATATCAGCAACTCAACTTCTATAGCGCTGTATTGTTTGTAAAATGTTTTCTCAAATATCAGCTCATTGTTCTGTAAAGACAGTTTAGTGTTCTGTAAAGGAACGATGTTTGGGAATACACAGCTCTAGATATGAGTCCCAGCTTAGCAACCACTGGCCTTGAGACCTCATGGGCTTAGCTTAACTTCAAAGCTTAATGCCTGTATCTACTTACTCCTAGAATTATTACCAAACTAATAGTGATGTAAAGACGATCAAGTGATATACTGCTGCTACCAAGTAAATATTATTATTATTGGCCAGGCACCGTGGCTCGTACTTGTAATCCTAATACTCTGGGAGGCCTAGGTAGGTGGATCACTTGAGCTCAGCAGTTCAAAACCAGCCTCAGCAAAAGCAAGGTCTCATCTCTAAAAGTAGCCAGGTGTTCACAGTGCGTGAACTGTAGCCCCAGCTACTCAGGAAGATGAGGCAAGAGGATCACTTGAGCCCAAGAATTTGAGATTGCTGTGAGCTATGGTGCCACGGCACTCTACCAAGGGTGACAAAGTGAGACTATCTCAAAAGAAAAAAAAAGAAAAAATTATTATTGTTATTGGCATCATCTAAAAGTGGGTATTATTGTCCCTACTTAATAGGTAAGAAGACATAGAGGATGACTTACAGCTAGTCTGAGATCCCCCAGCTGTGACGATGTAGCCTCTCTCTGCTCTGCCCTCCCTCTACCCTAACTAGAAAGGTGGAGGGAGGGCAGAGCAGAGAGAGGCTTCTCAACATACAAACAGGAGATGGTAAATGAGGCCTGGACCTGAAAGAAAAGCAAAGTTGGAGCCCCTCCCTGCTCACTGCTGTGATACCAGAGTGAGAATTCAGGTAACAGTCTGGAAAAGTGTTTCCTAGCCCTGCCTTCCCTCTGCAGGGGCAGAGAAGGGCTTTGAAGGGCCACAGACAGGATAGCATCTTCCTTCCAAAGCAGGTCGTGGTCAATGAGCAAGAGGGTCACTGTCAGCTCCAAATTCAGGAATTTCCCCTGTCTGCATTCCACCCCTACCCCATGCCTTGGGCTCATGCCACTAACAATGCCCTGAACATGGAAGGACAGTATGGGCTTTTCCTTGACAATGAAAGCCACTGAGTCCACCCTGACCTTTGATAACGTCATCAGCCTGACCCTGAGCAGCATGAAGAAGCGAAAGAACAACTTTAATCAGTTGTACCAGCTTCACTGGAATGAATGGACTTACTTTGATGACTACCTAAAGGAACTGCAAGACAACTTCCTCAGGTATCCGACGGGCTTTAGAAAGTGTCACTTGTCTACTGTAGCACATCATCGTCATTTTAAATGGGGGCTGCTACCCCATAACTATCTCACCCACAGTTAGCTTTCTTGTGGTCAGAATGTAAACTCCTCAATAACAGAGACCAGATCCTTTTTGATAAAGCTATTTTTTTCTCCCATCCAAATACTAACCAGGCCCAACTCTGTTTAGCTTGGGAGCTCAAAGGAGATTGGGTGTTGTCAGGGTGGTATGGCTGCAGACAAAAAAAGTTATTTTTTTTTCTAACTACAAAAATATTGCATGCTCAATGGAAGCAAATAAAAACCCTGGAGAATCACATAAAAGCACCTAATGGTATATATTGCTGACATTTTTTCTATAAATTCTTCCAGGTACATTTGTCTGTATTACTAAACAAAATTGGCGGAGTCGTACCTCCAATCTGTTTTCTAGACCTTTCTTGCCCCCACTTGACAGCATATTATGAATATTTTCCTGTGCCTGCCTGTGGTGGGCACCTGTAATCTCAGCTACTTGGGAGGCTGACACAGGATCCTTGAGCCCAAGAGTTTGAGGTTGCTGTGAGCTGTGACCCCCATAGCACTCTACCCAGAGTGACAGAGTGAGACTCTGTCTCAAAACAAAAACAAACAAAAGAATATTGTTTCAGAAAATCTTAAGAGTAAGAATGTTTTGTCAACATATCTCTTTTTGACTTGAGAAAAGACCCCCATAGTTGGATAACTACTTGTTTAGTCCGAGTTCAATGCTAATTCCCCACCCACCCCCAGTCAGTCTCACTTTATTGCCCCAGTAGAGTGCCCTGGTGGTCACAGCTCACAGCAACCTCTGAAAGACTTGGGGCAGAACCCCCCACTCAGCCCGGAGCTCTGACCACCCCAATCAACCGCAAGAGTCGTCTCTTGATGCAAAAACGCAGGAGGATTTTTATTCCTGTATACGGGGACTTGATTCACAACTCTTTTAGGAGCCGAGAAATCAAGTCCCCCACAGCAGTTTTTTACAAGCTTATAAAGGCAAAAACTACAGAGTAGGCGGGAATAGCAGACATGCTAGGGACTCAAAGTAAGAGAGAATACACACACCTGGGATTCTAACTAGATAAGGAGAACTCTAGTTCACTATTCAACTGTCTTAAGACAAGACTAACAGTCAAATATTTACTTAATAGTAAACATTTGCTGAAGCTCCTGGGGCTATCTCCTGGAACAGTTACAAAAGGTCACATTCCTATGGTAGGGAGCGGGAAGTGGTCACATTCTCATGGTAATATTTTCTTTCACCTCAAACTCTTGGCTCAAGCGAGTCTCTTGTCTTAGCCTCCCAAGTACTGGGACTACAGGTACCCCCACAACATTTAGCTGTTTTTAGGGACAAGGTCTCACTCTGGCTCAGGATAGTCTTGAACTCATGAACTCAGCCAATCCACCCTCCTTGACCTCCCAGAGTGCTTGGATTACTGGTGTGAGTGCTAATTTTTTTTTTTTTTTTTGAGACAGATTCTCATTATGTAGCCTTTGAGAAAGTGCTCTGGTGACACAGCTCACAGCAACCTCAAAATCTTGGGCTGAAATGATTCTCCTGCCTCAGCCTCCCAAGTAGCTGGGACCACAGGTGCCCGCCACAACACTCAGCTATTTTTTGTTGCAGTTGTCATTGTTGGTTAGCTGGCCCAGGCTGGGTTCGAATCCACCACTTTTGGTATATGTGGCTGGTGCCGTAACAACTGTGCTACGGGCACCGAGCCAGTGCTAATTTTTTTTTTTTTTTGCAGTTTTTTGTTTTTTGTTTTGTCCGGGGCCAGGTTTGAACCCACCACCTCTGGTATATGGGGCCAGTGCCCTACTCCTTTGAGCCACAGCGCCACCCATCAGTGCTAATTTTTTAATGCCAGTTTTTACATCTATCCTACAATGGCAGAGAAGTGCATGAGAACATTTTACTTCACTTGAACACGTATTTATGGCCACCGTGTCTACCTTGAGTACCCATAACATGCTTCTTCATTGAGTAAATGTCTACTGACACCTCAAAAGCCAACTGATATTTTACCCAATACAGTATTCCCTTTGTGTACCCTAAGCGTACATGAACATGCTCCACCGAAAAACTTCTATACTATTAGTGGCAGCCTACATTTATTGAGCACTTCCTGTGTACCAGGCACTGTGTTAAGGGCTTGACCTTTGGCAGCTCAGTCCTTACCACATTGTCACCATGTTCTACTGTCACCATGTTGAGATGAATGCACTTGCATGCAGAGGTTAAATGATTTACCCAAGCTCACACAGCACAGGACAGAGCCTCAACCTACATCCAGCCTGCCTTCAAAGCGCATGCAGATTTTAGTTTTTTCTCAGACTGGGGATTTCCTACCTGTCTCCCTAATTTGAGTTTATGTTCCTTGAGTTCAGGGAACATTTCTTACTTCTGTTTGTATCTCCAGGGGGCTGAGTTTAGTGGCTGAGTCACTCCCCTGCCATCAGCTCTCTATTCCAGTCTGTTGCTCTTGACAGACTAATTCATGAATTTGTAAATATTTGCCTGCCTGAACATATGAAAATCAGAAAGAAAAGATCACACTGATTCTTTAGTCTTTTTCTATATATGTCTTTTTGTGGTTTCCCCCGGCCAGGGAGGTGAAGAATATTGACCAAAGAGAAGCAGATATGCAAAAGGAAAACCAGATGCTCCTCCCGCGAGCAGTGGCGCTGGGCGTCAGTGAGGAATTTCTTGAAAAGAAACGGAGGGACAGCTACCAGAGAGAGATCGAGTTCCTTTTAAGGTTCGTTCAGATAAAATCCATGGAAATATTAGAAGCATGAACAGTTTGCTCGCTTTGATGTACTACTTTTATGTACACTTTTACTCACACAAACTCTCTCTCTCTCTTTTTTTTTTTTTTTTAATTTGAGACAAAGTCTCACTCTGGAATTCCTGGGCTTAACGAATCCCCCTGCCTCAGGCTCCTGAGTAGCTGGGACTATGGCTAATAGCCTGGCTAATACTTTTTCCTCCCTCCCCCTCCACTCTCTTTTTTGTGTCTATAGAGACAGGGAGTTCTCAATATGTTGCCCAGCCTGGTCTCGAACTCCTGGCCTCAAGTGATCCTCCTGTCTTGGCTTCCCCAAGTGCTGGGTTTATAGATGTGAGCCACCACACCCACCCAAGGCTCATTTTACTTTTAGTATTATTATTGGTAGTAGTAAGAGCTACCAACGATTTTGTACCTCCTTTGTGCCAAGCATTGGGCTATGTGCTTTGAGAGTCAGGCACCTTTGTTAGAAGTACCAGGAAACCAGGTCAAACGAGCTGAAGTGGAAGGACAATCTAGTAGTTTACATAACTGGAAAGGCCAAAACAGGTTGGCTGTAGGCATATTGGACCTAAGAGCTCCATATTTTCAGGCTCTCTTTCTTTCTTTTTTTTTTTTGAGACAGAGTCTCACTGTGTCACCCTCGGTAGAGTGCTGTGGCATCACAGCTCATAGCAACCTCCAAATCCTTGGGCTTAGGCGATTTTCTTGCCTCAGCCTCCCAAGTAGTTGGGACTACAGGCGCCCGCCACAACGTCCGGCTATATTTTTGTTGTTGCAGTTTGGCCAGGGCTGGGTTTGAACCCGCCACCCTCGGTATATGGGGCCAGTGCCTTACCCACGGAGCCACAGGTGCTGCCCAGCAAATTGACTTTTAACTTAGACTTTTATTCCAAGCCAAACATTTGTCAAATATTAATGAAGAATAAAGACATTTCGGACATGCAGCAAACACTCAAAAAATTTCCTACATGTCTTTTCCTGGGAGCTACAAGAATATGTGCTCCAACAAAGTCAACATGACCTTGTAGGTCATGCACTGTAAGGGTACTGGTTTGGGGCTGTCCATGGCCCTGAGGGCAGAGGCAGCTTGAAAAAGAAAGAGGGAAAGAGGGGAGAGAGAAAGAGAGAGCTTGGCTTGGCACCTGTAGCTTAGTGGTTATGGCGCCAGTCACATACACTGGGGCTGGCAGGTTCAAACCCAGCCCAGGCTAACTAAACGACAATGACAACTACAACAACAACAACATATACAGCTGGGTGTTGTGGCGGGCGCCTGTAGTCCCAGCTACTTAGGCGGCTGAGGCAAGAGAATCACTTAATCCCAAGAGTTTGAGGTTGCTGTGAGCTTGATGCCATGGGACTCTACCAAGGGTGACACAGTGAGACTCTGTCTCAAAAAAAAAAAAAACATAATAATAATAAATAAAAATAGTCAATTTGCCACAGAATTTTGAAAAATGTTTTCCTGCCCCCTACTTTAAGCCATTCTGATTCCTATGGTTTGTATGTCATGTTCTTTTCCCTGTGGGAACTTCTTAGAATATTGTCTTTTTGTTTAGTTTTGGGTTTTGTTTGTTGTTTTAGACAGGTTCTTACTCTCTAGGCAAGGCTAGAGTATAGTGGCTTCATATAGCTCACTGCAACCTCAAACTCCTGGCCAGGAGAAATTCTCCTGCCTCAGTCTCCCAAAGTGCTGGGATTACAGGTGTGAACCACTAAGCCCAGCCTAGGATGTTGTCTTTATTCCTAGGATCCTGAAGTTGGTTGATTATGTGCCATAGTGTGAGTCTTTTTCTTGATATATTTCAATGGGGTTCAGAAGCACTCTCAGTCTGGAGAATATTGTCATTCAAATCTGAGAATTTTTCTTTTATTCTATTATTTCTTTGGTAATTTCTTTCCCTTTATTTTCCTTTATTCATTTTTTGGGGGGGAAATATTATAATCAATTGTTGTATCTCCTGGACTGATCCTCTATTTTTCTATCTTTATTCTTGTGGTGTCATCTACATGTGTTTCTTTTTCATTTTTTCTACTTCATGAAGGCTATATAATTTGTTGGGTTTAATTTCTTTCTTTCTTTCTTTCTTTCTTTTTTTGAGACAGAGTCGTACTATGTTGCCCTGGGTAGAATGCTGTGGCATCCCAGCTCACAGCAACCTCAAACTCTTGGGCTTAAGTGATTCTCTTGCCTCAGCCTCCCAAGTATCTGGGACTATAGGTGCCCGCCCCAAGGCCCAGCTATTTTTTGGTTGTAGTTGTCATTGTTGTTTGGCAGGCCCAGGCTGGGTTCAAATCTGCCAGCTCCAATGTATGTGGCTGGTGCCCTAGCTGCTGAGCTACAGGCACTGAGCCTGTTGGGCTTAATTTCTAACTACAGAAATTTATTCTGTCACAGTTCCAGAGGCTAGAAGTCTAAAATCAAGGGGTTAGTAAGACCATGCTCTATCTGAATGGTTAAGGGTGGAATCCTTCTTTGCTTCTCTCTACATTTTTTTTGTTGAGACAATCTCTCTGTCACCCTGTGTAGAGTGTTGTGGTGTCATCACAACTCACAGCAACCTCAAACTCTTGGGCTCAAGCCCCCAAGTAGCTGAGACTACAGGCACCTGCCATAACACCCAGCTGATTTTTCTAATTTTAGTAGAGGCAGGTTCTTATTCTTGCTCAGGCTGGTTTTGAACTCCTGAGCTCAGTTAAGCCACCTGCCTCAGCCTCCCAGAGTGCCAGGATTATAGATTGGTATGAGCCACCACGCCTGGCTTGGAATTGTTTTCTTAATTTTCTTTTTAGACTGTTCATTGAGTGTGTAGATATGCAACTGACATTTTTTTTTGTTTTACCCGATAACTTTGCTCGATTTTTTTATTGTCTGTAGTAGTTTTGGCCTTTTGTTTCTTTTTTGAGGATGTGTTGGTATTTTCAACATATAGGATCTTGTCATCTACAAATAGAGATAGTTATACTTCTTTGTTTCCAATTTGGATGCCTTTTATTTCTTGGCTAATTTATCTGTGTAGAGCCTCTGATACAACATGGAACACCAGTGCTGAAAGCAGGCATCTTGTCTTGTTCCTGATCTTAGGGGAAGCTTTCAAGTCTCTACCGCTGAGTGTGTATTAGCTGTGGGTTTTAATAAATGCCCTTAATCATATTGAGACAGTTCCCTTCTATTCCTACTTTTCTGAATGTCTTTTTTTTTATTGTTGGGGATTCATTGAGGGTACAATAAGCCAGGTTACACTGATCTGAATGTTTGTTGTCATGAAAGACTGTTGGTTCCTTTCAAATGCTTTCTTTGTATCAGAGATAATCATGGGGGTGGGGTTCCTTCATTCCTTTAATGTGCTTTGTGACATTGATTGATTTTTATATGTTGAACCAGTCACATGTTCCTGGGATAAATCCCACATGATCCCGGTGTATAAATCCTTTTTATATTCTGTTGTGGTCAGTTTGCTAGTATTTTCTTGAGGATTTCTGCATCTGTATTTGTAAGGAAGAGTGTCTGTAATTTCCTTTTCTTGTGATATCTTTTTCTGGCTCTGGTTTAGTGTAATCCTGGCCCCATAGGAGTTATGAAGTACTCCTACCTCTTCTATTTTTTGGAAGAGCTCGAGAAAAATTGATGTTCTTTTTTTTGAGACAGAGTGTCACTTTGTTGCCCTGTGTAGAGTGCTGTGGCATCACAGCTCACAGCAACCTCCAGCTCTTGGGCTTAGGCAATTTTCTTGCCTCAGCCTCCCAAGTAGCTGGGACCACAGGCGCCTGCCACAACGCCTGGCTATTTTTTTTTGTTGTTGTTGCAGTTTGGCCAGGGCTGGGTTTGAACCTGCCACCCTCAGTATATGGGGCCGATGCTCTACTCACTGAGCTACAGGCTCCTCTCTGATGTTAACTTTTTAACTGGTAGAATTCACAAATGAAGCCCGGTCTTGTTGGGAGGTTTTTGTCTTTGTTGGGAGGTTTTTGATGACTGATTCAATCTTTTTATTATAAGTATATGCAGAATTTTGTTCGTTTCTGCATTTGTTTGAGACAGAATCTCACTGCGTCGCCCTGGATAGAATGTGATGGCTTCATAGCTCACAGCAACCTCAAACTCTTGGGCTCAAGCCATCCTTTTCCCTCAGCCTCCTGAGTAGCTGGGACTTCAGGCGCCCACCACAATGCCCAGCTAGTTTTTCTATTTTCAGGAGAAACAGGATCTCACTCTTGCTCAGGCAATCCACCCACCTCAGCCACTCAGAGTGCTCAAATTACAAGTGTAAGCTGGAATTATTTTTTCTTGATTCAGTTTTGGTAATTTGTATGTTTCTAGAATTTTTCTACTTCATGAAGCTATCTAATTTGTTGACATTTATATTCTCTTACAAGCTTTATTTCTGTAAGGTGAGTAGTAATGTTTCCACTTTCAGTTATTTACAACTATTTTTTGGGGGGGTAGTCATTCAGGATAAAAGTTTGTTCATTTTGTGGGTGGCACCTGTGGCTCAATGAGTAGGGCACCAGCCCCAAATACCGAGGGTGGCAGGTTCGAACCCAGCCCCAGCCGAACTGGAACAAAAAATAGCCAGACGTTGTGGCAAGCGCCTGTAGTCCCAGCTACTCGGGAGGCTGAGGCAAGAGAATCACCTAAGCCCAAGAACTGGAGGTTGCTGTGAGCTGTGACGCTACAGCACTCTACCCAGGGGGACAGAGTGAGACTCTGTCTCTAAAAAAAGAAAAGTTTGTTCATTTTGTTGATCTTTACAAATATTTAACATTTTGTTTCATTAACTTTCTAGTTATTTCTAGTCTCCTTTTAATTTTATCTTTTCTAATCTTTATTATCTCCTTCTTCCTACTAGTTTTGGGTTTAATTTGCTCTTCTTTTACTAGGTCCATAAGTAATAAAGTAAAGTTATTTATTTGAGATGTTTCTTCTATTGAAAATACATTTACATCAGTCCTATTACTCTGAGCCAGGCAAAAAGAAGAAAGAAGATAGAATAATAAAATGTAGGCATTTACAGCTATAAATTTCTCTCTGAGCACTGCTTTCACAGCATTCCATAAACTTTGGTATGTTCCGTTTTTATCTTCATCTCAATTTGTTAAATTTATCTTGGGATTTGGGCGGCGCCTGTGGCTCAAGGAGTAGGGTGCCGGTCCTATATGCCGGAGGTGGCAGGTTCAAACCCAGCCCCGGCCAAAAACCACCAAAAAAAAAAAAAAAAAAGAGAGAAAAAAAAAAAAAATTTATCTTGGGATTTCTCCTTCAAGTTGTAGCATGTTCTTTGGAGATAAAGACAGTGAATCTAAAATAAAAGAGGTGTAATAATTTAGTGAAATATTAAAAGGCCTTCAGGCTTATTGTCACACTAGCCCAGGAAGTAATATTCTAAAGAGTCACATCTGGAGGTGTCACGCACATGGGGAATACAACGTTAGAAAACACAATCTGGATTTTCAGCTTCACCAGAGGGATATCACCTCCAATGGGACAGTACAATCGGGCACAAGGTCACCCTATTCACCTCCACCATTTACACCACCTTCAGCTGAGAGGTGTTCAAGGCTGAGGTAAAGGTCCCACATGGCAATGCTCCTACTGGTGCTTGTGGAACATGGAGTTGCCAGGACATGGAAGCCCAGGTGGCACAGGCTGTCCTGAATGGCCATTTCCTCTGGGGGCAGGAGTGTGCCCACAATCTTCTCCGCATGGGAGGGTGGCCACCAACCACTCCACTGCTCAGGGGTAAAACCTTTGAAGCAATCACAGTGAATTTTTGAACTGTTCTGTTGGTGTCTTCTTGTTTCCCCCACAGGAAGGAAAAGTTGGAGAGGGAAAGAGAAGAGAAACGGAAGTTAATTTCTCCCTTCCCACATCCAAACTGCAACATCTGCTATAACCTGGACTTAAGAAACCCCTACAGAATCAGTGGTCTTTCCTCTACCAGGTGAGCTGGAACAAGAAGAAAAAAAGGAAAATCATGGCCAAAGACTGAGAAATAGAAATCACTTTTCTAGCATATGGGAAAGATCCTTTTTTTTTTAACAGAGTCTTACTATGTTGCCCTCAGTAGAGTGCCATGGAGTCACAGCTCACAGCAACTTCAAACTCTTGGGCTTAAGTGATTCTCTTGCCTCAGCTTCCCAAGTAGCTGGGACTACAGGCGCCCGCCACAACGCCCGGCTATTTTTTTTTGGGTTGTAGTTGTCATTGTTGTTTGGCAGGCCCGGGCTAAATACAAACCTGCCAGCTCTGGTGTATGTGGCTGGTGCCTTAGACTCTGAGCTATAGGCACCAGGCCCAGGGAGAGATCTCATTATCATTTTTCCTGGGCTGAATGTGCTTGGGCCACTACATGTATTTATCCATTTACTCTTTTACTCAGTGTTTTATTAAGCATGTCTGTGACCTCATGGGAAAGTGAAACTTTCACACCAGCCATGTGAGGTAGGGGTTGTCCACAGCACTTTACATGGCAGCCAGCCCAGGCTCAGGGAGATTTCAGAAGTTCCCTACAATAGGCTGAGTACTTAACAGTGGTTAAGACACGGTCCCTCTGATCATGGGTTCACAGCCTGGTAGAAGGAAGGCAGATGTATAAACAAATTACATGCCCTGTGTGCTAGAAACATTGGAGACAGGGGCACTGAAAGGTTCCAGACCCAAGGATAAAATCATTCCAAGACACGAGACAGAAGGAAAATGGAGATCCAATTCATGCAGTTAATCTCACCCGACCTAGATACAGGTCGGGTGAGATTCCTGACCAGGGAGAAATCCACACGTGGGCTATGGTGGACAGGGATTTAAAGGGTTAGGGCAGAAAGATTTGTGGCATTCCTACTTCCTGGGAGGGACAGGAGTCTGACCCTCTCTGGGTGGGCCATGAACCTGACTCTTCCTGGGCAGGGCAAGTTTATTTGGGCAGATACACCTGATCAGGCACAAAGACGAGAGGCCTGGAGTCATGCAGAAACACTTTATAAAACTGGTGGCCCTGACCCTGAGTTTAGAAAAGATGAGGGGGTGTTTGCTAGGCAGAAGGTGGGCCATAAGGAAAGAGACTGGCAGGCCTGGTGGGTAGAGCTGCAGGGGCCAAAGGTTCAGAAGTGCTTATTAAATTAGCAAATTAATAGTTCTACAAAGCTTGTCACAAAAAAATTGTACTGCTCTGGACCCCTCTCCTCTTTCCCCCATAATACTTCCCACTTTTTAAACTGATTACTTTGGTATTAGTTTTCTCTCTCTCTCTCTCTCTCTCTCTCTCTCTCTCTATATATATATATATATATATATATATATAGATAGATATACTTTTTTTTGAGACAGAGTCTCACTGCGTCACCCTTGGTAGACTGCCGTGGCATCACAGCTCATAGCAACCTCAAATTCTTGGGCTTAAGTGAGACTCTTGCCTCAGCCTCTCAAGTAGTTGGGACTACAGGTACCTGCCACAAGGCCCAGCCATTTTTTGGTTGTAGTTGACGTTGTTTAGCAGGCCTGGGCAGGGCTTGAACCTGCCAGCCTCAGTGTATGTGGCTGGCACCCTACTCACTGACCTACGGGCACCAAGCCTCCTCCATATATCTTATTGCTCTGGCTACTTATTGATTTTTCAACATTAGGCATCACCTATTGACATCTCACTGGGAAAGAGAAGGGCTGGGCGCCTCATGTATGCACATACTTCCCATCTCTCATCCTCCTGGTGGTTTACCTTGTAATTTTGGTTGCATCATTAACCAACATGATGGCTCAGTGCCTGTAGCTCAGCAGCTAGGGCACCAGCCACATACACCAGAGCTAGCAGGTTCGAATCCAGCCCAGGCCTGCCAAACAATGACAACTACAACCAAAAAATAGCTGGGCGCTGGGGCAGGTGCCTGTAGTCCCAGCTACATGGGAAGCTGAGGCAAGAGAATCGCTGAAGTCCAAGAGTTTGAGGTTGCTGTGAGCTGTGACGCTGCGGCACTCTACCAAGGGCAACATAGTAAGACTCTGTCTCAAAAAAAACAAAAACAAAGAAAAACCCAGCATGATGATACCATCAACTACTGCTGCTGAGCCGTGGAGTGTTCTATGGTTATTTTTCTTTTCTTGCAAAACCTTCGCTACCCCTGGAACAAAGTCTATTTATTTTTTTTTTCAAATGTACTTATCACAATTCATCTCCAAATTCTCCATTGGTTGTATAAATCTCCACCTGGTACATTCGGACAATTTACATAGTCTTATCAATGTCATTTCCTACCTTCTTTGTATTTATTTTTTATTTTAAATTCATGTGGCATATAAACAATTAGGTGAGAATGTTTGCGTTTGTTCGGTAGAGTTCCTTTTGTAGTTGTGTCCTGTGCTCGGGAGGTATGCCATTTTCCAGCCTTCTGACGTGCTTCCCTGGGGTGGTCAATTTCTAGGCTGTTTACAAAATCCTAGGGATTCCTTTCTTCATTTTCTTGATCACACTGTTTTTTGTTTTTTTTTTTTTAAATATGTTTCTGTTTGTGTCTTTATGGTTTATCCACAGAGAGGCAGAGGCAGAGATGACCAAGAAGCCAAAAGCAGCACAGAAAAAGGAGGCATTCATCCTGCGCCTTTCACCTTCCAGCTCACTTGAGTGAATTTCTGTCCAAGAATCAAAAGATACTTTATAGGTGAAGCTTGTAGTTGTGTCTGATTTAATCTAAAACAGAACAGGGCCTGGTGCAGTGGCTCACGCCTATAATTCTAGTACTCTGGGAGGCCAAGGCAGAACAATTGCTTGAGGTCAGGAGTTCGACACCAGTCTGGCTCTTGCTCCACCAAAAAATAGAAAACTTAGCCAGTTTTCTATAGACGACACACACCTATAGTCCCAGCTATCTGGGAGGCTGAGGCAGGAAGATCGCTTGAGCCCAGAAGTTTGAGGTCACAATGAGCTATGATGACACCACTGCACTCTAGCCAAGGTGACAGAGCAAGATTCTGTCTCTAAATAAATAAATAGAAAAACTAAAATAAAATGAATGAAACAGAAATAACAAAACAAAAAATGATACAATAAACAGAGATGCATTTAGTTATCCCCAGTCCATGGGACAAAGAATATTAAAGTTCACTCCTGCCATGGGTCAAAGTCACTACTTAAATTAATTTACATCATTCATGCTAATTCTTTAATTCACTTATGATATCATTGTATAACATAATAGAGATGATCATTAGGAGATATTATTTGTTGAGTGTTTGCTGTGTGCTGAGTGCTCTGCTAAGCCCATTTTAGACATTATTTCCGTTAACCCTCTTGGTGGCCCCATGAGGTGGATAATGTTACCTCCATTTCTCCTAGGAGGAAAACCGGGGTTTGGAGAGGTTTAGTAAGTATTTGTTGCCTACTTTGTGCTATCCCTGCTCTCAGCCCCATGTTACAGAGATAAGATGCAGTCCCTGACATTACAAGGCTCACAATCTGGAAGAGGGAGACAGATGTATAAACAAATAAATGCCCTGCTTCATAAAGGATGTTTGACTTTTGATTAGAAGCAGTGCAACTTGACCTTTCTGAACTTGCTTTTTTTTTTTTTTGAGACCAAGTCTCACTTTGTTGCCTGGGCTCTAGATCCTCTTCCTCAGCCTCTTCAGTAGCTGGGACTACAGGCACCTGCCACAACGCCCAGCTAAAATTTTTCTGTTTTTAGTAGAGACGGGGTCTTGCCTTAGCTCAGTCTGGTCTCTAATCCATGAGCTAAGCAATCCGCCTGCCTTGGCCTCTTAGAGTGCTGGGATTATAGGTGTGAGCCATTGCGCCTGGCTTCTGGCTAGTTTTTCTATTTTTAGTAGAGATGGGGTCTCACTCTTACTCAGTGTGGTTTGGAACTCCTGAAGTAAGCAATCCGCTTGCCTCTGCCTCCTATAGTGCTGGGATTGCAGGCAGTGCAGGGCCTGGACTTGTTTTTCTGAATGCAGAAGGGAATGCCTACGGGGAGGGTGGTTGTGATGGTTAGACAATTTATGTAAAGTTCTTGGCACAGTATCTTTCGCTTAGTAATTCCAATGAGCTTGTTACCATTGTTATTATTATAATTGTCCTTAGAAAGTATACTCTTCTCCTGAAACTGGATAGTAGAGCACCTGCCAAGTCCTGGGCACCGCATACCACAGCACACTCTCTGGACTTCCCTTTACTACCTAGCACAGGCAGCTCTGTATCTGCTGTTCCCCTGGGA
The DNA here is from genome assembly GCF_027406575.1 of Nycticebus coucang. Classification (NCBI taxonomy): domain Eukaryota; kingdom Metazoa; phylum Chordata; class Mammalia; order Primates; family Lorisidae; genus Nycticebus; species Nycticebus coucang. Next base: position 10,007,143 of record NC_069782.1, read on the forward strand.
ACCAGACTCTCCTATTTCTGGAGCCTTTGCCTGATGCTCCTTCTATACCTGAAAATCCCTTCTCCTCCCTTTTAACTGCCAACATCACTAATTCCTGCTTCTCCTTCAAGACCCAAATTAGATGTCCATTCCTCTTGGAAGAGGACACCCCAGCAGCAGGATTAGTGCAAGTGCCTCCTGTGTTTTCCAGCACTCATTTTACAGTCCCTATAATAATAGGTTGTAATTGCCGGTTCCTTATCCACCTCTGCCATTAGCCCTGGCGAAAGAAGGTGTCTTGTTTTACTGGACCCAAGACAAAGCTGCACTGTCATCTCTCAGGAACATTCTTTGCACAGCTTGGGGCCAAGATCATCCTTGCACGGACCCCTTCCAGAAATTACTGAGGACTCATAACCACAGGGCTCTCAGGAAGCTAAAGATGAAAAGCCATTTCTCTCTTCTTTGTAAATATCACAAGGGAAAATTATGGGGAAGAATTCTTTGCCCTTTATAAGGGGAGGGAGTAAAGCATCAAAGAGGATTAACATTTAAAAAGCATTTACTGGAACATGGAACAAAGCAAATGAGTAATTGTGTGATATTCTCATTCTGTCATTGCCAGTGTTGCTGGGAAGCAATTTCTCAGCATGAAAGAGAAGAAACTCAGATGTTAAACTAGAAGAGATAAAATTAAAATCCTTTAGTCCTGATTTTGAATTGTTTGTGAGTTAAAGGTGAATTTTATGTTTAAAAACACATAGTTGGCTGGTCATGGTGGCTCACAGCTGTAATCCTAGCACTCTGGGAGGCTGAGGTGGGAGAATTGCCTGAGGCCAGGAGTTTAAGACCAGCCTGAGCAAGAGTGAGACTCTGTCTCTACAAAAAATAGAAAAATTAGTGGGACATTGTTGTACATACCTCAGCTACTCTGGAGGCATAGGAAGGAGGATCACTTGAGTCCAGGAGTTTGAGGTTGCTGTTGCTGTAAGGTAGGCTGACCCCATGGCATTCTAGCCTAGGCAACAGAGAGGGACCCTGTCTCAAAAAAAAAAAAAAAATCTCCAAAGCCCATACTATGTGGAAAAGTGAAAATATTCATGGAGAATTATCTTTCAAAAGGAGAGAGGTGGTCTGTAGGGTTATACTATTAAAGTAGTAGCTACTGTAATTGCCTATATATTCATCTATAGCTCCCACTAAAGTTGGTATCTTGTTTATCATTGAATCCCTAGCACTTAACACAATAACACCAAACTGGACTGGTCTCTTTGCCTACATGCAACAGAAAGCCAAACACTGAAGCACTGGATTTTTGCAATGAGAAAGGTTTATTGCCAAGCAGCCCAGCCAGGAGATAGGAGTCAGGCTCAAATCTGTCTCCCGGAGCTGTGGGGTTGGGGCAGGTTTTGTATGAAGAGGGTTTGAACCCAGCCCGGGCCAGCTAAACATCAATGACAAGCGCAACAAAAAATAGCCGGGCATTGTGGCAGGTAGTCCCAGCTACTTGGGAGGCTGAGGCAAGAGAATCACTTAAGCCCAAGAGTTTGAGGTTGCTGTGAGCTGTGATGGTACAGCACTCTACTGAGGGTGACATAGTGAGACTCTGTCTCAAAAAAAAAGAGGGTTAGGAGGCATGACCTGATTGGATCTTGCAATGGGGTGGTGATACCAGGAGGAGTGATCTGACTGGATGGTGCCATGGTTGATGCCAGGGTTCGATTTGATTGGGTCTTGGATCCTGCCATGAGGTGTGGTTTCTTAATTCAATCCCTATTGGGTCTAAGCCTTTAGGTTCTACCTGTGGTTGGATGCTTGGTTCTTCTGGGCATGCTCAGGTTACAGTTATTGCAACTGAAAAACAACTTGCAACTTTGTTATATAAAAGGAGAACCAGATTGGTCTGATGTGGCTACACTAGCACAGTGACTGATAAATATTATTAGGAAATTAATAAAATATCTTCTGAATGAATTAAAATGTTTAAGGAGATGTCTACTCAGTGAAATTCGTTTTGTGTGTGTGTGATGAACCTTCATTCTTTAGTTTTCCATTAAAGCATTTCTCAAATTCGAGCTCTTAAAACTCCAAGAATATATTTCCACAGGAACTAGTTTGAGGAATCCCATCTGTATACACTGAAATCATGTACCTCTGTTTGGTTATAAGGTGATCGTCCACAGAGGGGCAGTAAAGTGTAATGGTTTAAAATTTAGGATTGACTAATCCCACTGACTGATTGCCCGTTTTTTTATTTCATAGACTATCATAAAAATGACACAATTTTTAAATTTTATAAAGAAGTTGTGGGAGGCAGCGCCTGTGGCTCAAAGGCGTAGAGCACCGGCCCCATATGCCGAAGGTGGTGGGTTCAAACCCAGCCCCGGCCAAAAACTGCAAAGATAAATAAATAGATTTAAAAAAAAATAAATAATAAGTTGTAGACTCCTAGGATTTGAAAAATTGAACAAGCTATATTATCCAGTTAATAATTGATACAAAACCTCTGGCTTGCCTATAGCTAGCCTATGTTGTGGACAGGAAAGTGGAATTTTGCCATGTAGGATATATATATATTTATTTATTTATTATTTTTTTAGAGACAGAGTCTCACTATATCACCCTTGGTAGAGTGCTGTGGTGTCACAGCTCCCAGCAACCTCCAACTCCTGGGTTTAGGCGATTCTCTTGCTTCAGCCTCCTGAGTAGCTGGGACTACAGGCGCCTGCCACAACGCCCGGCTATTTTTGGTTGTTGTTGTTGTTGCAGTTTGGCTGGGGCTGGGTTTGAACCCACCACCATCGGTATATGGGGCCCGCGCCCTGCTCACTGAGCCACAGTTGCTGCCCATGTAGGATATATTTGTAATATAGCTTGATGTATTTGTCTTTTCTGGGTTCTGAGTTTTGCATGCTTAAAAATAGTTTTCTTATTATAAGATAATTTGAAATGTTAGAAGTTTCTTATAGTTTCTTCTAGTATTTTTATTATTTTATTATTCAGATTTAATTTTTTTATCCATCTGGAATTTATTTTAGTATAAGGTATAATTTATTTTGGTATTTGGTTCCAATTTTATTTTTCTTCCAGGTGGTTACCTAGTTGCTTCAATACCAATCACTGAATTCTCCATTTCCTCACTGATTTGAAATCCCACCTTATCACATTCAGAATTTTTTTTATAATATTAAGAAGGCAGACTAATCTTTTTTGTGTGACCTGATTTAAGTGCAAAGGTCTTCATGTGTACTTTTTTAATGACCCCAGCATTTCCTGTTGCTGTTGTTTTAAAATATGGTTAAAGTTGTATGTAACCATCAATATGATATCCAAACAAGACTTTTATCCTCACTTCATGAATTTGTCATTATCCAGCTCATTTCAGTTTCTTTCCTTAAGTGTACTGCACACAACCTTCAAATATTATGAACATTTCTGTCTCCCAGCTGTCACTACACCAAACTACATATGTTATATTTCCCTAAATCATCTTGCTGTGCTCTTTGCAGCTCCTCTGTACACTGTTGATGTCTTCATCTAACGAGGTGCTCAAAAATTACTATAATTATTTTAGGTGAGGCCTCGGAGTGAAAGCCTATCATCGCTATCCAGTTCCTTCCCCAAATGGGCATTAATTTGCATTTAACAAGAAGGACAGACTATGTTTCTGGAAAATAACAGATTTTGAGGCACAACAGCAGTTATTTGTTGGCTTTTTTAACAATCCACCTGGGGGTGGGGAAAGTCCTCCAAAATGCCAACTGGTATTGTGGGATTTTTTTTTTTTTGCTATTTATTCCAGCAACATTATTCAGACAGAAGAAAAAGGGTCGCCCTGTACTAGGTCTTGAACCCAAAGAACTGTTTGCACAGATAATTCATCCAAGATGCATCACAGCCTCCACCTCAACAGATGCTCTTTCAAATGTTTCATGCCTCTCTTCATCAGTCAGTTTCCATTTAAGGGGAGGAAGATGACGCTGCCAGAGATGTCTCTGCTGGCATGAAGACTGGCCTGAAACTTCTATTTAAAAGCTGAACCAAAATACGTTTGGCTGCTATGGTCTATTTTAAACTTCAAGCTAAAACAAAGAAAAAATCCTTTCTATCCTGAATGGGCTCTGGACGTCTCAATCACAGACAAGAGTGGCAAATGTTGAGAGAGAACTTAACAGCACTGAGGTTGTAGGGGCAGATCATGAAGCGAGGTATGAAAAGCATGAAGGGAAAAGCCTTGGGCTAGGGGGAAAAGATTCCCTTGTTGGACACCTAACCCGAGGTTCCCTCTCGTGCACGTCTGCCACCTGGGCTCAGCAAACACCATCCCCCGAGGTTTTCCACCCCATTTCCCCCCTCAGTCCTCCTCCAGCTCAGCAGGAGGGGTCTTCAGCGTGTTCCCTCTCCTGAGGACCCCTACCCTCCACACACTTCCTCTAGGCCCTCGCCCCGTCCCTCATTCTCCGTCACGCCCATGCGGAACGCCCCCGGGTTTCCCTCGCACGCGCCCTCTGTGGACCCGCCCCTCGCCCCGGTCCCGCCCCCTCGCAGGTCGCCTCGCCCCGCCCCTCGCCCCGCCCCCCTCGCTTGGCGCCAAACCCTGCTGTCAGCTCCGCGCGAGTCTGCAGACTCGACGTTCTGGGACTGAGCTGGAATTCTGTCAGCTGAGGAGTAGAAAGCCCGGGCGGGGGGCAGAAGGGATTCATCTTGAAAATCTCGGGGAGCTTGTGGGTACGAGGGGGTGTGAGTGGCAGAAAGGGAAAGCGTGTGAAGAATCTGAGGAGAAACGAGGTTTCGGGAACGCGTGCTCCGCTATCTCGCCCCTTTTTCTGGTAATACTTGGTCGTCGCTGGGCCCCGGGAAGGAATCCCAGTGATCTGGAGGGATTTCCCGCTTCCCGATTCTAATCAGACCTCAGTCTTGAAGAGGCCTCCTCAGCCTCCTCACGAGAGAGTCCGGTGTCAGGAAAGCGGCGGGTGGCCGTGCTGGCCTGGCCTCCTGCCGAGGGAGGAAGCGTCCAGGGCGACCTACCCGCGCCCGCAGGGGACAGCTCGGGCTCCGCGCGGCGTCCATCTGTCAACGCATCAGCTACCGCTTGAGAAAGACCGAAGGCGAACTTTCCGTTTTATCGCGGGGAGAAGAACTGGGTGGTGGCTTTTGTTGTTGTTCCTGGGGACAGTCGGGGTGATCGCACGTGTAGCCAGCTATCTGAGGGACCGCGTCCTGGAGGGGCCTGGCCAACCGTTTCCTTCACCTCCGTACTCCACGGTTTGGAGGTGCAAGGTCGTGGGACCCACCTCTGCTCAGCAGTTGGGTCCAACCCCTGAATTTGATATTAAATGAGGAAATAGGATAGACCAAGAAAATAATTACTCGGACCATATTTTATTGTAATGAACACAGCCAGGCCTTGTGGATTCCTAAGAATTAAAAATTAATTGATTTATTAATTTATCTATTTATTTGTTGAGACAGGGTCTCACTATGTCGCCCTCGGTAGAGTGCAGTGGCATCACAGCTCACAGCAACATTGAACTCTTGGGCTTAAGTGATTCTCTTGCCTCAGCTTCCCAAGTAGTTGGGACTACAGGCGCCCGCCATAACGCCCACCTTAACGCCCACCTTTTTTGTTGTTGCAGTTGTCACTGTTGTTCAGTTGGCCCAGGCTGGGTTCGAACCCGCCAGCCTTGGTGTATATGGCTGGCGCTGTAACCACTGTGCTATGGGCACCTAGCCTTAAAAAAAATTTTTTAAAGCCCCCAAACTTCTACAACCAAAGACCAACTGCCTCTTGGCTCTAATAGAATAATATTTTGTATCTGCCATATTTTTAAATCTAAAAAAACCCTCATGAAACTAGAAAATACTGTGAAAGAATAGTTAATGTTATATGAAACCAAAAGATGCGTGTTACAAAAGCACCCATTCCTTAATCAGCAGCGGGAAGGCTTTTATTGTATAAGAGAAAAATAAAATCTGCTTATTGAGGACAGACTAAGATCAAGATGCCAGAGAGGATATAAGGAGGAATGAAACAACAGCCTGGTTCTTAGAGTGTTGTTAGTACACATAAACGTGAAAGGTTAATAGCAACATGCAATTATTATTATTTTTTTTTTTTTAGAGACAGTGTCTCACTTTATTGCCCTCAGTAGAGTGCTATTGCGTCACAACTCACAGCAACCTCCAGTTCCTGGGCTTAGGCAATTCTCTTGCCTCAGCCTCCCAAGTAGCTGGGACTACAGGTGCCCACCAGAGCACCTGGCCATTTTTTTTGTTGCAGTTTGGCTGGGGCCAAGTTCAAACCCGCCTCCCTTGGTATATGGGGCCAGCGCCCTACCTGCTGAGCTACAGGCGCCAGTGGCAACATGCAATTCTATATAACATTCCAAGGCAAGAATAAAGACATTACCATATAGTCATGATTAACCGTGCAGCAGAAACTGAAGATAAGGGATGAGCAGTGTTGAGGAAGGAGAGAAGAAACCTAGTAAGTCACCCCACTCTTCATACACACCCACAAAGCAAACAATGCCACATGCCCAGCAGAAAGGAGATAGGTCAGCCCAGTCTTTCCAGACTAAATGGTTTTCTTACTGTCCTTCTGATCCTTGGCAACTCTACAACTACTTCTTAAATGGTATTTCTTATATTTGCAGAGTTGGTTATTTTTCTACTGCTTGCTTTCAATATGAAGGAAGATCAGGTTGTGCAGGAAGAACAAGGACTCCAAGATGAAGAGGTGACTAAAGTGACACATACACTAAAGTGTTGAAAGATGTAGACATCCAGTCATTCCACAAAAATCAAGTTCCTTCTCTGTTAGTTACTATTTTTAGAAACTGAAAGTAGAAATAAGACATAGATTATAAATATGTAACAACTTGTTTGGCAAGGATTGCTAAAATAAGCTACTTAGCAGCTGGTATGAAAGTATTTTAACAATTTAGCAACTGGTATGGCCATACTGGAACCTATACACACTGGGACCAAATAGCAGTTTGGTCCCACAAAAGAAGGTTAAGAAAACATTTAACATAGGTCAAATGTTATTTCATTCCTTTGGATAAAGATTTTTAAAAATTATGAAGGACATGACAAAGGTACTTGGCTTCCCAGCCCTTTTAGTGCAGGTGCTTCCTGTAAGTATGCAGCAATGTGTTTGAAAAAACATTATTGATCTCACCCCGATTTGTCTAGAGAAGAGGAGTTTGAGACATTTGGGAGTGAGTCAATAGTACTGAATTAACTCTTTAAAAGATGCAAAATAGTTGGATATAAAGAATCAAAACTTCATTTTTTTTCTGTTCCGTCTCCTTTAGGAATCTTTGTTTCAAGACATTGACCTGTTACAAAAACATGGCATTGTAAGTCGTTTTTCTATGTTGCATAAAATTGTTCAACTCAAGAGTTCTTCAACATCAGCCTTATTGACTTTGAGGCTGAGTAATTCTTTGTTGTGAGGGGCTGTCCTGTGTTTTGTAAGATACTTAGCAACTTCTCTGCCCTCTACTCACTCACTAGCACCCCTCAGTTGTGACAACCAAAAATGTCTCCAGACATGTCAAGTGTACCTGGGGGCAAACTGGCCCCAGTTGAGAACGATTGATCCAATTGGAGGTGTTCCAGGGTCCCTCTGAATCCATTTCTCATCTCTTTATCTATCTACATCTACTGCCCTCATTAACAGAAAATTTAGTTCTGTATGTCAGGTGAGTGGAGTAAATGTTGTTGGCAGAAATCCAGACTGAGTAACAAACTAGATGGATTTCACCAACAATCCGTTGATAGTAAAACTCCACTGACATTATCTTTTATAGCCCTAACATTTAATCTCTTTCAGATGGTTTTAGAAAATAGAAGCAAGAGAAAATCCTGGTCCTTTGATGATGTAGTTATTTGCATTCTCCTGGGGGCAGAGGAAAAAATCTTTTAAAATTTTAAAAGAACATATTGGTGGTAAAGTTTTGTCGAAAGAAGGAGCTGAACTGAGGAGGGTGAATGTGTGATAAAAGTGTTAGCTTTTTCATCAACAGACTTTTCTTTTGAATTCCTTGTTATATTGCCATAGTCTCATTAACATTCTTGGGAAATCAGGGCACAGTCAGAACATTTGGCAGCCTGCTGAGTATGTTCTACTCAGATATTTCCAGAACATTTGGTTACATGGTGGGTGGGTTCCACCTGGCTGCTAGTATAAAATTGGCATCATGGTGCAAGGAGATGGACACAAAAGCACATGACATAGTATGGGAGCCTTTCAGGCTGGCATTTTCTCAATCTGCTGTGCCCATTTCATTCTTTTATTCACAGAATGTGGCTGACATTAAGAAACTGAAGTCAGTAGGAATCTGTACCATCAAAGGGATACAAATGACAACAAGAAGAGCCCTATGCAATGTCAAAGGACTCTCAGAAGCCAAAGTGGACAAGATTAAAGAGGCAGCCAACAAACTGATTGTAAGCAAAATCTGTGCTTTGCTGTTTTAGCTTAGAATGGCCTTGTGAATCTCTAACTTTTCTCATCATGAACACTAGAAGCAATTGTGGGCACTTTGAGTTCCTGTAGACCACACTATACTATATTCTCCAGGTTAACTTTTTTTTTTTTTTGAGACAGAGTCTTACGATGTCACCCTATGTAGAGTGCTGTGGCGTCACAGCTCATAGCAACCTCGAACTCTTGGACTTAAGTGATTCTCTTGCCTCCGCCTCCCAAGTAGCTGGGACTATGGGCGCCTGCCACAACACCCAGCTATTTTTTGGCTGCAGTGTCATTGTTGTTTGGCAGGGCCAGGCCAGTTTCGAACTCACCAGCTCCGGTGTATGTGGCTGGTGCCCTAGCCACTGAGCAATAAGCCCAAGCCACTCCAGGTTAACTTTTTATCGCTTCAGTTTCAAAGCAACAGCAATTAATTTGTGAAGGATTGAGATAGGATTGAGAGACCTGGAACACTAATAAAGGTAATTATTTTTACCAAAACTTTTTTTTTTGAGACAGAGTCTCACTATGTCACCCTTGGTAGAGTGTGGTGGCGTCACAGCTCACAGCAAGCTCAAACTCTTGGACTTAAGCAATTCTCTTGCTTCAGTCTCCCAAGTAGCTGGGACTATAGGTGCCAGCCACAGTGCCCAGCTATGTTTTTGTTGCAGTTGTCATTGTTGCTTTAGCTGGCCTGGGTCCAGTTCAAACCTGTCAGCCTCAGTGTATGTGGCTGGTGCCCTACGCACTGAGCTAGGGTGCCGCCTATTTTTACCAAAACTTTTCTGCCTCCCTTTACATTACTTTCCCCAGTTTTCTGTTTATCTGCCTTCCTTCTCCATTTCATTTTTTTAACTTTCCTCCTTATTTTTGTCTCATCAAATATCATACCTATAGCTGTTGCAAAAGACTTGACACTAAAGAAGTTACTTTCTCCTGGTATAGGCCAATTAATAAGAGAATATTGGGTTAGAAAAAGAGTGGTTGGGTCCACATATGTGCAGTTGAGATAAATATGACTGAGGATATGCTCACTGAAGCAGCTGAGCTAAAGTAACCCATACCTTCTATCTGGGCCGACAGATCGTGAAGGGTCCATGCAGCTGCCAGGCTGCCAGGCAAAAGCACTTGTGTCTTTGCCTCAAGGTTTTATGTAGAATTTGGGGAGGAGGGGCAGGCGCTAGAGTTGAGAGCTCTAGAAATAGGAATATACTAAGTCTTCCTCTTCACAGAAGAACAATACGCTCCATTTCTCCTTTTTATGTGAGGGTTTCATTCCCAGCAAGTCTGAGAATCTCTCTTCATGGACAGCCATCTGTTCCTTCTTCAGGAGCAGACAAGGCAGAAGAGTGATGCAAGTAGCAACGTGATCCTGAACTGGACTTGGAGAGGACCCAACTGAACTACTCTGCTCGATTGCTCCAGTTTCTGGGGCAGGGTGAGGGGCAGGAGTGGGGAGAGTGGCATCTCTTCCCTCTTGCTAGTTACAGTGGCACAGGAGACACCACTGCAGTTGCTGCCATATCCATGATTCTCTATTCACTTTAAATTCAGGTGTCTTTTATGAATAATCAAAAGCAGCAAAAGTCAATGCTATCAGGCTAGCATTTTTAAACCAGAAAAAGAGATGAAACAGAGAGGTTTGACTCTTCTCAATTTCAAGACTGTATTATTCAAAGTTTAACTGAAACTGGTACTGATTTGGAAGCAGTAGCAAAATTTCTTGATGCTTCAGGAACAAAACTTGATTAGCATCGATATGCAGAAACACTCTTTGACATTCTGGTGGCTGGTGGAATCGTGGCCTCAGATGGTACAATGGCAGGTAACATGATGCATACAGATGTCTGTGTGTCTGCAGCACAAGAAGACATAGAGACCATGCAAGCATTTGCTCAGGTTTTTAACACGTTCATCAAGCTCTGTGAACGCCCAGAAAAAGGTTTTGAAGATGAAGTAAAAAAGCTGCTGTTCTTAAAGTGTTTTTCAGAGTCAGAGAGGAACAAGGTAGCTATGTTGACTAGTATTTTCTGGCTAATGGAGAACTTAATGCATCCATTCCTTTTTTTTTTTTTTTTTTTTTCAGTTTTTGGCAGGGGCCGGGTTTGAACCCGCCACCTCTGGCATATGAGGCTGGCACTCTACTCTTTGAGCCACAGGCGCCACCCAGTGCATCTATTCTTAATAGCATTTATAATGAGAATTTGATTAAAAAAGGAGTTTCAGCAGCTTTTGCTGTACAACTCCTTAAATTATGGATTAATAAAAAAAAATCCATGCAGTAGTGCAAGTCTTTGGAAAGTCAGCATGGATAACAGACTGATGAAACACTTCCCTGCCAATGAGGAAAGTGTAGCACACTTCACAAAATATTTTACTGAGGCAGGCTTGAAAGTGCTTTCAGTGTTCAGAATCAGCAAACCATAGGAGCTCAGAAGGAGCTCAAAAACAGATGTCCCGTGGTGATCCATTTAAAGATATAATTTTATATGTCAAGGACGAGATGAAGTAAAACGACTCCCAGAACCAGTTGTCACTGGAATAGTCTGGTCAAGTATAACGAGCACTGTGAAACGGAATAAGAAAGAGAAGCTTGTAGCAGAGCAAGTCATCAAGCATTTGAAGCAATATAGCCCTCTACTTGTTGTCTTTACTACTCAAGGCCAGACTGAGCTGACTTTGTTACTGAAGACTCAAGAGTATTGCTGTGACAACATTCATTTCACGAAAGCCTTCCAGAAAATAGTGGTGCTTTAATAGCTGAAGTCCTGAGTGAAGAGCCCATTCTGAAGCGATATAAAGATGCACATGTTGCAAAGGGAAGAAAATGTCTTCCTTGAGCAAATGAAAAAGTTTGTAGAGTGTCTCAAAAATGCTGAAAAAGAATCTGAGTCTGAAGCTGAAGAAAGTGATTGAAGGCTGGGCCTGGGGGCTCATGTCTGTAATCCTAGCACTCTGGGAGGCCAAGATGGGTAGGTTGCTTGTGCTCAGAAGTTCAAGACCAGCTTGAGCAAGAGTGAGACCCCATCTCTAAAAATAGCCAGCATTGTAGTGGGTGGCTATAGTCCCAGCTACTTGGAAGGCTGAGGCAAGAGGATTGCTTGAGCCCAAGAGTTTGAGGTTGCTGTGAGCTATGACACTACAGCACTCTACTGAGGGCAACAAAGTAAGATTCTGTCTCAAAAAAAAAAAAAAAAGAAGTTTCAAAAAAACTAAGTTTTGGAACCACACCCTTAGGAAATCAAACAGGACTTGTAGATAAAATGTTGTGTCTTACGTGTCCTGGTTCTTACATCTTCCTACCTCTGTATACTAAGCATGATATAAGGACTTTCATGGCAAATGTTGTTTTAATTGTTTCTATTGTTATTGGGAATGTTTGGTTTAGTTTCTAAAACCGTGTTTTAAGTAGCTACAGGAACTACAGATTTGAATCTAATGTTGCATTGATCTTTTCAGTTATTTTCTATCTCCTGTATTTTCTACTATAATAATGTTATTTAAGGCCTTCCACAATGAACAGTTTACTTTATTCCCTAGGTTTTCTTCTTCTTTTTTTCTCTTAAATGGAGTCTTGCTCTGTCACACAAGTTAAAGTGTCATGGCCTCAGCCTAGCTCACAGCAACCTCAAACTCCTGGTCTTTAGTGCGCTTCCTGCCTCAGCCTCCCAGGCATGAGCCACCATGCCTGGCCTATTTCTTTTTTCAGAGAAGGGATCTCATTATGTAGCTCAGGCTGGTCTTGAATTCCTAAGCTCAAGCAATCCTCCCATCTTAGCCTCCCAAATAGCTGTGACTACAGGCACCCACCTCAACAACTGGCTATTTTTTTTTCTATTTTTAGTAGAGACTGGATCTCTTGTTCAGGCTGGTCTCAAGCTATCCTCCCTCCTCAGCCTTCCAGAGAGCTAGGACTACAGGTGTGTGCCATCGCACCCAGTCCAGGTAGTTTATTCTTAAAGAGAAAGAGATTAAGGGCAGCGCCTGTGGCACCGGCCCCATGTGCCAAGGGTGGCAGGTTCGAACCCAGCCCCGGCCAGCTAAGACAGCAGTGGCAACTGTAACAGAAAATAGCCGGGCATTGTCACGGGCGCGTGTGGTCCCAGCTACTCGGGAGGCTGAGGCAGGAAAATCGTTCAAGCCCAAGAGTTGGAAGTTGCTGTGAGCTGTGACACTATGGCACTCTACTGAGGGTGACAGAGTGAGCCTCTGTTTCAAAGCCCAAGAAGAAGGGGAAAGAGGAGAGGGAGGGGAGGAGGATGGGTGGAGGAAGGGTAATTGGTGGATTTTACAAGGATATTTTACAACGATGGTACATTTTACAAGGGTACATGTTAAATTTACTAAGTGTGGAGTATGAATGTCTTAACACAATAACTAAGAAAATGGTGTAAAGGCTATGTTAACCAGTTTGATGAAAATATTTCAAATGGTATATAAAGACACCACATTGTAACCCATAATTGCATTAATGTACACAGCTATGATTTAATTTTAAAAAAAGAGAAAAAGAGATTAAGAGATGCGGAAGAGAGAGAAAAGAAGTTAATATCAGAGTATCATGGTTCTAAACATTGATATGTATCAGAATCACCTAGATTGGTTAATAAAGAACAGAGGCCAGGCTCATTGAAGAAGGATAGGGCTGGCCGGGCACGGTGACTCATGCCTGTAATCCTAGCACTCTGGGAGGCTGAGGCAGGTAGATTGCCTGAGCTCACAGGTTTGAGACCTGCCTGAGCCAGAGTGAGACCCCAACTCTAAAAACTAGCCAGGCACCTGTAGTCCCAGCTATTTGGGAGGCTGAGGCAAGAGAATCACTTGAGCTCAAGAATTTGAGGTTGTTGTGAGCTATGACTCCACAGCACTCTACCAAGGGTGACAAAGTGAGACTCTGTCAAAAAAAAAAAAAGAAAGAAAGAGAAAGAAGAAGAAGGATAGGACCTCAGTTTGCCAACCTAACTTGGCAAGTTCTCAAAGTTTGAGAACCACTGGTATAGTACAACGAAGAGGAAAAAACATTAGACTGCATTGGGACCCATTTTTACTAGTTCCTCCAATGCATTAGCTGTACCTTTTAATTAGCAAATAAGTAGTATATTTACCATGTGAAAAATATTGTTATAGGAGTAATGAAAAATGGAATTTCTGGACTCCTTAAAACTTGTAGAGCTGGGAAAAAATGATGCGATTGACTAAAATCAACTGACTGATTCAGTAAAATACCTGTCCATTTTGTGCCATAAATATCTCGCTTAATTTGCACGGGTACCCTATGAAAGAGACACTATTATTCGTGTTTGACCCAAAAGAGGAAACTGGAGTACAGTAAAATCAAGTAGTTTGCCCCATATCATACAATTACTGTTAGAGACATAATTTGAATCTAGAAAGGATAGCTTCAAAGCCTGTGCTCTTTTTTTTTTTTTTTTTTTTTTTGAGACAGAACCTCAAGCTATTGCCCTGGGTAGAGTGCTGTAGCATCACAGCTCACAGCCACTTCCAACTCCTGGGCTTAAGTGATTCTCTTGCCTCAGCCTCCCAAGTAGCTGGGACCACAGGTGCCTGCCACAATGCCCAGCCGTTTTTTGATTGTAGTTGTTGTTTGACAGGTCTGGACTGGATTCGACCCACCAGCTCTGGTGTATGTGGCTGGCACCTTAGCCACTTGAGCTACAGGTGCCGAGCCAAAGCCTGTGTTCTTTTTTTTTTTGCAGTTTTTTTTGGCTGGGGCCGGGTTAGAACGCACCACCTCCAGTATGTGGGGCCGGCACCTTTCCTTGAACTACAGAGCCACCCAAAAGCCTGTGTTCCTAACCATGATCTTGTACTACCTTTAAAGACAAATGGACTATAACTTATATGAAATGGTGACCTTGATAATCAAGTATATAGTTTTTAGCAGCATTTGAAATTAAAACTGTCATTTTATAATCTTTGAACTTTCCTTTTATCTTTCTGTAGGAACCAGGATTCCTGACTGCATTTGAATATAGTGAAAAGAGGAAAATGGTTTTCCATATCTCCACTGGGAGCCAGGAATTTGAGTGTGTATCTCACATTTTTTATAACCACTATACACAATCTTTGGAATACCATGTTTCTGTTCCTCTATCTGATTGTTATTTCTACTATAAGTAGTAGAAATAGCTTCTTCTTTAGAACTTGGTTGAGTGTTTGTGTGTGTGTTTTTTTTTTCACACAAAGTGCAAACCGAAGTAAATTCCAGACTGCCTGTAGGAACAAGATTAAATTTCTTTCTTTCTTTTTTTTTTTTTTTTTGAGATAGTCTCACTATGTTGCCCTCGGTAGAGTGTTGTGGCATCACAGCTCACAGCAACCTCAAACTCTTGGGCTTAAGCGATTCTCTTGTCTCAGACTCCCAAGTAGCTGGGACTACAGGCACCTGCCACAACGTCCGGCTATTTTTCTGTTGCTGTTGTCATTGTTCCTTAGCTGGCCCGAACTGGGTTTGAACCCGCCAGCCTCGGTGTATGTGGCTGGCTCTGTAACCACTGTGCTACAGGTGCCGAGCCATAGGTCTTTTCATATTAAGAACATTAAATCCCCTACAACATTGGGTTTGTAGTGTAGCAATTAAATATATGCTGTCAAAATCTGACAATTATCCTTCTTACTGCTTGCATTACCTACAACATCTTTGAACATTTTCTTCTCTATTTCATTTATTTATTTTTTATTTTTTATTTTTTTATTTTTATTTTTTTGGAGACAGAGCCTCAAGCTGTTGCCCTGGGTAGAGTGCTGTGGCATCACAGCTCACAGCAACCTCCCAAGTAGCAGGGACTACAGGCTCCTGCCACAACACCTGGCTATTTTTTGGTTGCAGCTATCATTGTTGTTTGGTGGCCCCAGGCTGGATTCAAACCTACTAGTTCAGGTGTATGTGGCTGGCACCTTAGTCACTTGAGTCACAGGCACCAAGCCTGTTTATTTTTCTTGTTTTTTTTTTTCTTTGAGACGGAGTCTCACTCTTGCCCCGGGCTTCAATGCCATGGCATCATAGCTCACAGCAACCTCAAACTCCTGAGCTCAAGCAATCCTCTTGCCTCAGCCTCCCAAGTAGCTGGTGCTACAGGCATCTGCCACCACGCCTAGCTTATTTTTTTTCTATATTTGGTAGAGATGGGGTCTCTCTCTTGTTCAGGGTGGCCTTGAACTCCTGAGCTCAAGCAATCCCCCAGCCTTTTTTTTTTTTTTAAAGTGTTAGTTTATTAGAGGATAGGAAAGCTTCTAATACAATGAAAGGGGTCCGAAATGGGTTGTCTCTGTTATGTTTTCCATAAAATTTGGCTCGTGTGAGATAAGCTGACCCTGATGGCAATCACTGGATTCTCCTGATATGTTTTTCAGTATATTTATAAAATTGAAAATTCAGTTGACTTTTAGAAACATAGTCCTGGTGCAACATGAAAAACCCAGTTAACAATTAAGACCATCTATTCTGGTTCAAATTCAATTCTAAATAATTGACGTAAGGCCTTACCAACCCATTTACAATTGATACCCAGAGTAAGAACAGCTGAACTATGTTGTTTTGCTGATCCTCCTGCTAATACCTACTGGAACCTGTGATCTGAACAGGTGGAGTTCCATTTGTTCAACCAAGAATTTCTATTCATGATAGATAGATAGAGTAGGTTGGAGAGGTAGGTATGATACTAATACTATAAATATGAATACTTTCTATTTGATACATATTAGATTCATATTCTTAGATGTGAATACATATCTATTGGGATAGAAATACTTTCTTCTTAATATCCCTTTTTCTGTTCCTGTTTCGAATCCTTTCTTTCTGTTCACAGTAAGTTGCTAGGAGGTGGAATTGAAAGCATGGCAATCACAGAAGCTTTTGGAGGTAGGTAGAACCTTAATATTTTGTTATGTGAAGTTATATATATGTATATATATTTACACATACACATATACCTCTATCTACATGTACTTGTATGCACACATATAATTAAATAAACAACCAATAGTAAATTATTTTGGAACTTCCAATGAAATCTTAATTACCATAAGATATGATCATCCTGGACTGCAATGACAATATATAACAACATTAGCAGGTGGGTCCTATTGGCACTTTTCATTCTTTTATTCAAGATTCCTATAGAAGAGAATAGAATTTTTTTCTCTTATTCTTTTAAAAAGTAATTGAATAATGAGGATGATTTTATTTCTAGGTAACAAATGTTCCATAAACACAGAGATCAGATTCTCTCTTCCCTGATTATATTCTCTATTTTTTTTTTTTTTTTTTGAGACAGAGTCTCAAGCTGTCATCTGGGTAGAGTGCCGTGGCATCACAGCTGACAGCAACCTCCAACTTCTGGGCTCAAGGGATTCTCCTGCCTCCGCCTCCCAAGTAGCTGGGATTACAGGTGCCTGCCACAATGCCCAGCTATTTTTTGGTTGCAGCCGTCATTGTTGTTTGGCAGGCCTAGGCTGGATTCGAACCCGCCAGCTCAGGTGTATGTGGCTGGCACCTTAGCCGCTTGAACCAGAGGCGCCAAGCCAGTATATCCTCTATTTTTTTAAACAATTCATGCATAGCTATATTGTGCATGTATATGTACTACATCTGACCATTCCAATATTTACAGTCCTTGGGGAACTAAATCTGTTGGGGTTTTTTTGTTGTTGGTGTTGTTTTCTGTTGACTAGAGGAACTAAATTGGTTTTCATTATTTCAGTTGATTCAGTCTTAATAACTTATCTTCTTGTGTATTTGTTGTTGTTTGTGAGCTTATTGCTTGGTTTTAGTCTATGAGCAATGGATCTAAATTGGAAAGTAGGAAAGTTTTCTCACAGAATTTGCTTCTGCTGGTAGCTACCAATTTGAGACTTCATTAGCTCTGCCTTGAGGACCTCAGTTCAGTGGGAGATCCCCAGGTTCTCTTTTGTGAGGTGGGGCCTTAAACTTTCATTTATATGACTATTCCTAAGAAAAACTTGTTTTAAATTAATTTTTACCTAACAGACAGTTCTTTTTCTTTGCAGTTTTTGCCCGGGGCTGGGCTTGAACCTGCCACCTCCAGCATATGGGGCCAGCGCCCTACTCCTTTGAGCCACAGGCGCCACCCTAACACACAGTTCTATGGGAAAAAATCCATTAAAATTTTTTCTTACTGTTGGTATTCATATGTAAGTCACTATGAAAGCTTTGAGACAGACTGTGTTATGTCCATTATTGCACTTCCAAGAAACACAGTCAACAGCGTCATTTCTGATTCAACTGTGCAAGTTTCAACTTGCTTAGCTTATAAATTTTATGTTTCTTGATTTTTGTGCATCTCAAAACTTTCTTTTCTCTTTCTTTCTTTCTTTTTTTTTTTTTGAGACAGAGTCTCTCACTATGTAGCCCTTGGTAGAGTACTGTGGCATCACAGCTCACAGCAACCTCAAACTCTTGGGCTCAAGCCATTCTCTTGCCTCAGCCCCCCAAATAGCTGGGACTACAGGTGCCCGCCACAATGCCTGGCTATGTTTTTGTTGCAGTTGTCATTGTTGTTTAGCAGGCTCAGGCTGGGTTTGAACTCACCAGTGGTGTATGTGACCAGCGCCTTAACCACTGAGCTACAGGCACCGAGCCTCAAAACTTTCATAGTGATCCACACACATACAGAATCCATTTGTGACACATAGAATACTTTATGAGTAACATTTGACAGTTGGAAAACAAAACGTAATATTCTGAGGCCATATTTTATTCTTTGTGAAAATATCTAAAAACTAACTCTGCATGTGTTTTATGTGTATTATCTTTTCTCTATTTCACAGAATTTCGTACTGGAAAAACGCAGCTCTCTCATACCCTCTGTGGTAAGGACACATAACATTAATAATGATAATCATAGCTATTACTTAGTAAATATCTACTATATGCCTGATACTTTAGATAATCTCGTGTAATCTAACGTACTTGCAAGAAAACTAAAACTCAGGGAGATTAAGTAAACTACCCATGATTACATAGCTGGTCTTTGGATGTGTGATATTTGAGGTAATACTGTATGTGCTGTATTGTGAACATCTAAATGGAAATAGGGAGAAGATAAATGGAAATTTGAACATGTTGGTGAGGAGAGGGGCCCATAGTCTCAATTTTCCCCATTCCATCTTTTTTTTTTTTTTTTAGAGACTGAGTCTCCTTTTCTCACCCTTAGTAGAGTACATCACAGCTCACAGCAACCTCCAGTTCTTGGGCTTAGGCGATTCTTTTGCCTCAGCCTCCCAAGTAGCTGGGACTACAGATGCCTGCCACATTCCCCAGCTATTTTTTTGTTGTTGCAGTTTGGCCGGGGCCAGGTTTGAACCCACTGCCCTCCCCATTCCATCTTTTCTATATCCTTTTGACATGAATGATGCAAAATCTGTTGAGGTCTAGAATATTTACTTTCCATGGAGGTTAGTTTTCCTTAAGAGAGATAAAAAACAATTTTTGGCTGGGTGTGGTAGCCCATACCTATAAATCCTAGCACCCTGGGAGGCCGAGGTGGGAGGATTGATTGAGGTCAGGAGTTCCAGACCAGCCTGAGCAAAAGTGAGAACCTGCTTCTACCAAAAAATAGAAAAAATGGGCAGTGTCTGTGGGTCAGTGGGTAGGGCGCCGGCCCCATATACCAAGGGTGGCGGGTTCAAACCCGGCCTCAGTCAAACTGCAACAAAAATAACCGGGCCTTATGGCAGGTGCCTGTAGTCCTAGCTACTCAGGAGGCTGAAGCAAGAGAATCACCTAAGCCCAAGAGCTGGAGGTTGCTGTGAGCTGTGACTCCACGGTACTCTACTGAGGGTGCTAAAGTAAGACTTTGTTTCAAAATAAAATAAAATAATATCATATAATATAAAAAAAATAGAAAAAATTATTTGGGCATAGTGTTATGCACCTGTAGTCCCACCTACTTGAGAGGCTGAGACAAGAGCATCACTTGAGCCCTGGAGTTTGAGGTTGCTGTAAGCTATGATGATGCCACTACACTCTACCCAAAGCAACAGAGTGAGACTCTGTCTCAAAATAAATAAATAAATAAATAAATAAAATGTAAAAGAAATAGCTAGGGTAGGTAGCTCAACCTATAATCTTAGCAATCTGGACAGTTGAGACTTGAACTCAGGAAGTGAGACCCTGCCTCTACCAAAAAATAGAAAAATTAACCAGTTGTTGTGGCAGTCACCTGTAGTCCCAGCTACTCAGGAGGCTGAAATAGAAGGATTGTTTGAGCCCAGGAATTTGAGGTTGCTGGGAGCTAAACTGACGCCATGGCACTCTAGCCTAGACAACACGGTGAACCCCGTCTCAAAATAAAAATAAAAATAAATAACATAGAAATAATGATAATGCCAAATCTTGGTTTCGTTTTGAGAAAACAATGAAATAATGCACATACTTGGTACAAAGTATCTCCTTAGGATTAACTGCTATTACATAAAAAGTAAAGCATTTTAAAAATTTGACATATATTAATTAAAATATAACTTAAATGAGTTATGTAGCATAAATTGTATCTGTGATTATTTCTTATTAAAGAAAATAATACTTAAATTCTACCTTTGTTCTTTGGGAGAACTTCATGAATATCTCCCCTCGTGAGAGATATTGAAATTATTTGTTGAATTACTACTGTGCTGGCAGAATACTTATAATTTTACTTCTGATTAAGTTATATGAAAATATAACATGCTGTTTAGAAACTAAAGGATCAGCTGGGCATGGTGGCTCACACCTGTAATCCTAGTGCTCTGGGAAGCTTGTGGTGGGTGGATTGCCTGAGCTCCGGAGTTTGTGACCAGCCTGAGCAAGAGCGAGATCCCATTTCTAAAAAAGAAAAAATAGCCAAGCATTGTGGTGGGTGCCTGTAGTCCCAGCTACTCAGGAGGCTGAGGGAAGAGAATCACTTGATCCCAAGAATTTGAGGTTGCTGTGAGCTATGACACCAGAGCACTCAACCCCAAGGAAACTAAGTGAGACCGTCTCAGAAAAAAGAAAGAAAGTGAGATGGGTGGTGCCTATGGCTCAGTGAGTAGGGTGCTGGCCCCATATACCGAGGGTGGTTAATTCAAACCCAGCCCCGGCCAAACTGCAACCAAAAAATAGCCGGACGTTGTTGTGAGTGCCTATAGTCTCAGCTACTCGGGAGGCTGAGACAAGAGAATTGCCTAAGCCCAGGAGTTGGAGGTTGCTGTGAGCTGTTTGATGCCATGGCACTCTACTGAGGGCAATAAAGTGAGACTGTCTCTACAAAAAAAAAAAAGAAAGAAAGAAAGAAAGAGAGAAAAAGAGAAAGAAACTAAAGGATCGTGACTCTTTAGTTTGATAAATTTACTTAGGAGTTGAAACCAGCATAAATCCCATGTTTATTTATACATTCATTTGCACAAAGTTTATGTACTTCTATTAATATTGATTTTTTAATTGCTTCCTAGTGACAGCTCAACTTCCAGGAGCTCGTGGCTACCCAGGAGGAAAGATAATCTTCATTGATACAGAAAATACTTTGTAACCCTTTTATTTAAACAAATTACTAACATAAGAGTATAATACAGTAATGTTACAAAAGAGTTTATTTGAGATAACTATTTTTGTGATCTTCCTATAAACCAGCAATAATAAGAAAAGCCCAGAGGAAAACAATTACTGGTCAGGTTCTCAAATCACTTTTTATTTAATCAGGTTTTACTTTTCCACATGGATTTGGACAAAATGTAAAACTGACAAAATGAATACATGAGAGGAGATGATATCTATTTTTAATCCTTTTACTTCTTCAAAGATTTTGCATAATAGAAAGAAGATTAATGACTCGCTCAATGGTCTCAAATAAAGGGAAAAGTATGATGAAAAGCACAGAATGAAAAAAGGGCAGAACCTGCATGGGTAACAGAAAGAATCATAGTTTAATTAAATTGTAAAGTATTCCAGAAAACAAGGCTGGAAAGGTGATTGAAGTCTTAGACATGAAGGGTTTTGAAACCAGGTGGTGAGTATAAATTGGATACCTCTAGGCAAGTAATGAGAACTTGATCTAGGTTGGAAGCAATAGGAATAAAAAGCAAAGGACACGGGCAGCTCCTGTGGCTCAAGGGGATAGGGCGCTGGTCCCATATGCCAGAGGTGGTGGGTTCAAACCCAGCCCTGGCCAAAAACCACCAAAACAAAAAAAGAACAAAAAAAAAAAAAGCAAAGGACAGGAAATAGAAAGGAAATTGATAGGACTTGATAACTATATTCGGTAGACAAGGAAAGAGGTTTGAAAAATCACTCTCAGGTTTTGTGTAGATACTGGGAGAATAATGATACTAATGATAGAATTGGATAGATTATGTTTCAGAGAAAGGTGATGCTTCATATTAATGTGTTGAATATGAGCTACAGGAGGATATCCAGATGTCAGTTGGAAATGTTGGATTCAGCTTGAGAAAGGGAAAGGGCCAGAGATATGGATGAATTAACTAAAGGAAAGAGAATTTTTTTTTTTTTTGTAGAGACAGAGTCTCACTTTACTGCCCTCGGTAGAGTGCCGTGGCGTCACACGGCTCACAGCAACCTCCAGCTCTTGGGCTTATATGATTCTCTTGCCTCAGCCTCCCGAGCAGCTGGGACTACAGGCGCCTGCCACAACGCCCGGATATTTTTTTTGTTGTTGCAGTTCGGCCGGGGCTGGGTTTGAACCCACCACCCGCGGTATATGGGGCCGGCGCCCTACTCACTGAGCCACAGGCGCCGCCCAAGGAAAGAGACTTTACAGAGAAAGAAAAGAGAACTAAGAACTTTGGGGTGTGCCCATGTTTAGGAAGAAGAACCCACAGAGACAGAGGAAGTAGAAGGAAATCTGGTTGGCAAAGCCAAACAAAAAGAACGTTTCAAGGGAAAAAAAAAATAGGTAGCAATGTTCCATGCAGAGAGAGGGGGAGTTCATAACTGACCAATAAATGAAAGAAGAAATACAATAGTTTGAGAACGTATCAATCAGGTTCAGAGGAAAAAAAAAAATTTTTTTTTAAGAGACAAAATTCCTTTATGTTGCCCAGACTGGTCTCAAACTCCTGGTCTGTTTCCCATAGGGCTGGGATTACAGAGTGAGCCACTGTACCCAGTTGGAAATTCCTTTTTTTTTTTTTTTTGAGACAGTGTCTCACTATGTTGCCCTCAGTAGAGTGTTGTGGCATCACAGCTCACAGCAACCTCGAACTCTTGGGCTTATGCCATTCTCTTGCCTTAGCCTCCTGAGTAGCTGGGACTACAGGCACCCACCGCAATGCTTGGCTATTTTTTTGTTGTTGCAGTTGTCATTGTTGTTCGGCCCAAACTGGGTTCGAACACACCAGCCCCAGTGTATGTAGCCAACGCATTTGCTGCTGAGCTACAGGTGCCAAGACTAACTACCCAATTTAGAAAACCTTGTTGTAGGCCAGGTACAATAGCTCAGCCCTGTAATCATAGCATTCTGGGATACTGAGGCATGAGGATCTCTTGAGCATGAGCCACTGTGCCAAGCCACCACAAACATGCAATTTATTTTTTACCTCATTTTACTTCAGACATATTGGTAGGATCACTAAAAACTTAAACAAAAATGTATTACTCCTTTACAGATTATAGATATAAGAGGCATCTTTCAGAATACCTTTGTAGGTACCTTGAATTTGCCTTCCTGTGAATTTATTAATTTCAGAAAGTTCACAACTGCTTTAGTAGAAGGTGGATTTAAAACCCTATATAAGGACAGATATGGTGGCTCATACCTGTAATACTAGTACTCGGGGAGGCTGAGGCAGGTGGATCTCTTAAGTTTTGGATTTCAAGACCAGCCTGAGCAAGAGTGAGACCCATCTCACTAAAAATAGAAAAACTAGCCAGGCTTTGTTGCAGGCACCTATAGTCCTAGCTACACAGGAGGCTGAGACATTAGGATCACTTGAGTCAAGAGTTTGAGGTTGCTATGAGCTGTGAGGCCATGGGATTTAATCCCAGAGCAATTGAGTGAGACTGTCTCAAAAAAGAAAACAAGTAGCCAGGTGTTGTGTGGGCACCTGTAGTCCCAGCTACTTGGGAGGCTGAGGCTAGAGAATTGCGTAAGCCCAAGAGTGTGAGGTTGCTGTGAGCCGTGATGCCACCGCACTCTACTGAGGGTGACATAGTGAGACTCTGTCTCAAAAAAACAAACAAAAAAAACCATATAAACCCAAAACCCTTGAAGTTACTTTTTTTTTCTTTTTTCTTTTTTTTTTTTTTTTGGCCGGGGCTGAGTTTGAACCCACCACCTTTGGCATATGGGGCCAGCTCCCCACCCCTTTGAGCCACAGGCACCGCCCTGAAGTTACTTTTTTGACCCTGTGGTTCATGTAGTGAAATTTATCATTTGTTAGTAGTACACGATTAATGGTATATTAATCTAGTTCATATTGAACAGATGAATATGGAGAGAAAAAGTTAATTCACTTTGAAGTGACTGAATTATGATTCAGTGATATTATCATTCTACTATAGCTCTATTTTTATAGAACTGAGAACAGAGGAGGCTTGCAAACCTTAGTTTCTAGTTTTTCTCTTGTAACTGATTTGCTACACGATCCCAATTCATTTGCCTTATCTCTGTCAGTGTCCTCAGTTGTAAAATATAATATAGGCCCTCACAACTGTCTCCCAAAGTTATTGTGAAGAGTTGATAATTTTATCTTTAAATTCATTACTGCCTCACTATTTCTATTATTGCTACACTGAAGCACTTCTGAAAAATAAAATCTGTTATAGACTCTGAGTGATTACTAGCATCCTCCAGAATACCCTTCCAGGTACATAGTTGTGCCTCTGTGTTAATGTACTTAAGATAATACATTTTGTAGTTGTCTAAACTTTTTGTGGAATTGATTTATTGAATCCTTAATCTTGGCATACTCCAGCCGTCCAGATCGCCTTCGGGACATTGCTGATCGCTTCAATGTTGACCATGATGCAGTACTGGACAATGTACTTTATGCTCGTGCATATACCAGTAAGAGCCCCATGCAGTGGCATGCTCGGGTTAAAATAAGGGTTGTAGCACTGATTCACTATTTAAGTGATTCAACATTTTGACACTGTCCTTTTCTTTTTTTTTGCTCTTTTCCAAATTAATTTAGTTGGTCCATAAATTTTATCATCTGGTAAATCCTTATATATTAAAATGCCTTCGAATTGTTTCTTATTCTTTGTCTTTGAAATTTAGAGTAACATTCTTTTTTTTTTGAGACAGAGTCTCAAGCTGTCACCCTGGGTAGAGTGCCATGGAGTTACTGCTCACAGCAACCTCAAACTCTCGGGCTTAAGCAATTCTCTTGCCTCAGCCTCCCAAGTAGCTGTGACTACAGGTGCCTGCCACAATGCCTGGCTATTTTTTGTTGCAGTTGTGCATTGTTGTTTGGCAGGCCAGGGCTGGATTCGAACCTGCTGGCGCCCTAGCCACTTGAGCTACAGGTGCCAAGCCTAGAGTAACATTCTTTTTGATAATGTAGAATTTGACATATATGCTAAGGCAGAATATGCAATCATATTTAATAAAGTCATAAATAATTACAAATATCCTTCAAACAACTCTCTTTTGCTTGGCTCCCAAGGACATGAAAGATCTCAGCCTCTGCTTCTTCTTTCATAACATTTTCTCAATGCATTTCCTATCAGGTGAACATCAAATGGAGCTACTTGATTATGTAGCAGCAAAATTCCATGAAGAAGCTGGCATCTTCAAGCTACTGGTACAAATTTTTATTATTTATTTATTTATTTTTAGAGACAGAGTCTCACTTTATCACCCTTGGTAGAGTACCGTGGCATCACAGCTCACAGCAACCTCCAACTCCTGGGCTTAGGCAATTCTCTTGCCCCAGCCTCCCAAGTAGCTGGGACTACAGGCGCCCACCACAACGCCTGGCTATTTTCTTTGTTGCAATTTGGCCAGGGCCGTATTTGAACCTTCCACCCTCGGTATATGGGGCTGGCGCTCTGCTCACTGAGCCCACAGGTGCCGCCTGGTACAAATTTTTAAATATCACTCACCCAATTTAGCATATCATTTTTCTCCTATTGATCCTTATTCAAATTAACTTATTTCTTCCATTTCCAAATGCATATTTATTTTTACATTAACCCCGTGCAGATTATTGATTCAATAATGGCACTTTTTCGAGTGGATTTCAGTGGCCGTGGAGAGTTGGCTGAACGGCAGCAAAAATTGGCCCAGATGTTGTCACGGCTCCAAAAAATCTCAGAAGGTATATCTTTAAAATAAAATGGCAGAACTATCGGAATGGCATCTGTAACTATGTTTGCTGAGCATGCTATGCAGAGAAGCTCAAAATAACGTCAATACTTTTTTTTTCTTTTTAAGAATCTCACTTTGTTGCCCTGGATTGAGCATCATTGTGTCATCATAGCTTTCAGCAATCTCAAACTCTTGGTTTGAGTAGTCCTCTTGTCTCAGCTTACCAAGTAACTGAGACTACAGGCGTCCCCCATAACATCCAGCTAGTTTTTCTATTTTTCATAGAGACAGGGTCTCACTCTTACTTAGACTGGTCTTGAACTCCTGAGCTCAAGTAATTTATCTGCTTCAGCCTCCGAGAGTGCTAGGATTATGGGCATGAGTCACAGCGCTCTGCCAGGAGTCAATCCTTTTTTAAAAAATGAAATTACCTTTGTGAGAATACAACTTTTTTAAAACCATAAATAAAGATTCTAACCCAAACAACAATAATAATAGCTTAAATTAATTTATGTTATCAATGAAAAAATAGGAATATGATCTTGTTTATAAAATAAATTCATGGTACAATATTTCCAAACTCTGAAATCTAAACAATAAAATTTTTATATTTATGTTGCCCTTCTCATAGTTTCTTAATTTTATTTCTTGATGCAGAATATAATGTAGCTGTTTTTGTGACCAATCAAATGACTGCCGATCCAGGAGCAACTATGACGTAAGCCTCAATGTTCTGCTTTTGTATTTCAGAGGTTGCTAACAAGAGGGTTAGAGTGTAGACTAGAAAATAAGTTCATGGGTGGCACCTGTGGCTCAGTGAGTAGGGCGCTGGCCCCATATGCCGAGGGTGGCGGGTTCAAACCCAGCCCTGGCCAAACTGCAACAAAAAATAGCCGGGCGTTATGGCAGGTGCCTGTAGTCCCAGCTGCTCGGGAGGCTGAGGCAAGAGAATCGCATAAGCCCAAGAGTTAGAGGTTGCTGTGAGCTGTGTGACGCCACGGCACTCTACCCAAGGGCGGTACAGTGAGACTCTGTCTCTACAAAAAAAAAAAAAAGAAAAGAATTTCATAATAATCTTTATGTGGACACAAATATATTACAAATCATTTTATTACATGGTACATATTACTTATAATTGCAAAATCAGTTATTATCCATAATTTACTTCTCTCTAATTCTTTATAGAATAAAGCAGTAGTTTAGACATTTTCATAGAACTCTGGGCTCCGGGCAACGTCTGTGACTCAGTGAGTAGGGCGCTGGCCCCATATACCAAGGGTGGTGGGCTCAAACCTGGCCCAGGCCAAACAGCAACAACAAAAATAGCTGGGCATTGTGGTGGGCGCCTATAGTCGTAGCTACTTGGGAAGCTGAGGCAAGAGAATCGCCTAAGCCCAGGAGTTGGAGGTTGCTGTGAGCTGTGTGATGCCCTGGCACTCTACCAAGGCTGATAAAGTGAGACTCTGTCTCTATAAAAAAAAAAAAAAAAAGAACTCTGGGCTCCTCTTTGCTCTAGGTGCAGGGATGCCTAACTTGCAGCCCATGGGCCACCTGCAGTTTATGTAAGGACTTTTTTCCTTATCACAAAAATTATGCACAGAGCTTTTTTTGGGGGGGGTCATCAGCTTTCATTAGTGTTCGTATATTTAATGGGTGGCCCAGGACAACTCTTCTTCCAGTATGGTGCAGAGAAGCCAAAAGTTTGGACACCCTGGAGGGCTAACGGGATATTGGAGGACAGTAAGAAATAGATTCTAGAGAAATAAAAACTTATATTCTACATACATAAATGCCTTCTATTGTGCTGATAAGCTGTTGGCCTAAAAACAAAAAAAGCAGCTTTTTATAGGATATACATGAGATACATTTATGAAAGGACTATGGCCAGCCATAATAGCTCACACCTGTAATCCTAAAACTTTGGGAAGCTGAGGTGGGAGGATTGCTTGAGGCCAGGAGTTTGAGACCAGTCTGATTAAGAGTGAGACCTGTCTCTACAAAAAAAGAAAAAGAAAAGATAGAGAAATTGAGGCAGCACTTGTGGCTCAGTGAGTAAGGCACTGAGGGTGGCGGGTTTGAACACAGCCCCGGTCAAACTGCAACAAAAAAATAGCCAGGCATTCTGGCGGATACCTGTAGTCCCAGCTACTTACGAGGCTGAGGCAAGAGAATCGCCTAAGCCTAAGAGTTGGAGGTTGCTGTGAGCTGTGATGCCACCGCACTCTACCGAGGGTGATAAACTGAGACTCTGTCTCTAAAAAAAAAAAAAATAGAAAAATTGGCTAGGCATGGTTGTAGTTCCAGCTACTCAGAAGACTAGAGCAGAAGGATCAACTTTAGCCCAGGTATTTGAAGTTGCTGTGAGCTATAAGGTTGCCACTGCACTCTAGCCTGGGTAAACTCTGTCTCAAAAGAAAGGGGGAGAGAGAGAGAGACCTATGAGAGAAGTCTCCTGTATACAGAATTTGCTGATTTGTTAACATGACAAGACTGTTGATAGCAGGACACAGAAGGGTGTGTAGAGCTAAAGTAGAATAGTAAAAACAGAAAATTCAAAGAAAGGATCGTTGCCACCATCAAAACTTTTGAGGTTTCTCAGGGCCTGTAGCTCAGCAGCTAGGGCACCGGCTACATATATTGGGGATGAAGGGTTCAAACCAGCCCGGGACTGCCTGCCAAACAACAATGACAAAAACAACAACAAAATAGCCAGACATGTGGCGGGTGCCTGTAGTCCCAGCTGCCTGGGAGGCTGAGGCAAGAGAATCACTTAAGCCCAGGAGTTTGAGGTTGCTGTGAGCTGTGACACCACAGCGCTCTATCAAGGGTGACATAGTCAGACTCTGTTTCAGAAAAAAAAAAAACTTTTGAATAAATGTATGTCTGAATAAGCAGTCAAAATAACCCTGAATTTATGATAATGCTTTTTAAAAGATGTTTTTAAAAAACTATTTATAAAATTTTTTGACCAAAGAGAAGTTGAAGATTAGTTCAATGAATACACATATATCATTTATCTAAGTTAATTAATTGTAAACATTAGTCACCTCTCTTTCTCTTTTGTGTGTGTTTATGTGTGTGTATATGTGTATAAAAGCTCTTTGTCTCTACATATTCACACACATGCTTGTACACAGATCTGTATATTTTAGAGGGAACCTTTGAAAGGTTTCTCCTGAACACTGAGAATTATTTGCAGACTTCGTGACACTTCACCTCTTGACATTCAGCATATCTCTTCTAAGAATAAGAAAACCCTTCTATATGACCACAATATAATTATCACATTCTAGAAATTTAGCATTGGCATAATAATGTTACCTAATACACAATTATATTCAAGTATATCTAATTGTCCCAATAATGTCCTTTATATTTGCTGGAGGGGGTTGTTTTGTTTTTAATTCAGGACCAGTTGAGCATCATGGACAGCATGTAGTTTTCATGTCTTTTTACTTTCCTATCCTATAGCTTCTCAATCTGTGTTAGTCTTCTGTGATATTTCTAAAGAGTACAGGCCCACTGCTTTGCAATTTCTTTTCTTATTATGTAAAAAGTTACTCTACAGGGATCTGGATTTTTTTAAAGTTAAACACTTTTGAGGGGCACCCGTAGCTCAGTGGTTAGGGTGCCGGCCACATGCTCTAGGGTTCATGGGTTCAAACCTGGCCCAGGCCTGCTAAACAAAATAAAAAATAGCTGGGTGTTGTGGCGGGCACCTGTAGTCCCAGCTACTAGGGAGGCTGAGGCAAGAGAATCATTTGAGCCCAAGAGTTTGAGGTTGCTATGAGCTATGATGTCACAGCACTCTACCAAGGGTGACAAAGTGACAATAAAAAAAATGTTAAACACTTTTGGCAGAAAAACTATATAACCAATATTATGGCCTTCTCAGTATCAGGAAGCACATGATGGCAGTTTGTCCCATTAATGGTGATGCTAAGTTTGATCATGTGATTAAGATGGCATTCATAATATTCCTCCACTATAAAAGAGAAATATAAAAATTCCCTCTTGGCCGGATGCAGTGGCTCACACCTGTAATCCTAGCACTCTTGGGAGGCAGAGGCAGGTGGATTGCTTGAGCTTGAGAGTTTGAGATTAACCGGAGCAAAAGCAAGACCCTATCTCTGCTAAAAATAGAAAAATTGAGGCAAGAGGATCACTTGAGCCCAAGAGTTGGAGGTTGCTGTGAGCTATGACACCACAGCCCTGTACCCAGGGCAACAGCTTAAGACTCTGTCTCAAAAAAAAAAAAAATTCTTCTTGTATTAATAAGTAATTTGTGGGGGGAGTAATACTTGAAACCGTGTAAATATCTTGTTCTGCAATAAGCTTTCATTCATTTTTTTTAGCATCCAGAATACTCTTACTTAAGTTAATTACTACTCTGATGATTGCAATACAAAATGATATTAGGCTAGGCGCAGTGGCTCACACTTATAATCCTAGCACTCTGAGAGGCTGAGATGGCTGGATTGCTTGAACTCAGGAGTTGGAGATCAAAGTGATGTTACTCTAAAACTGAGATAAAACATCATATAGTAGTAAAGTGAGTCATTGGCATATGTATTCGATATGCTAGTGTAAATTCTATAAATTGTACTGAAATGAATATGTCTCTCTTTTTTTGAGACAGAGTGTCACATTGTAGCCCCAGCTAGAGTACAGTGGCATCATCACAGCTTACTGAACCTCAAACTCCTGGGCTCAAACCAGTTCTACCGCGTCAAATTCCCAAGTGGCTGAGACTACAGGCATCTGCCATGATGCTGGGCTAATTTTTCTATTTTTTTTTTTGTAGAGACAGGTCTCACTCTTGCTCAGGATGGTTTTGAATTCCTGGTCTCAAGCCATCCTCCTGCCCCAGTCTCCCAGAGTGCTCAGATTACAATAAGAGCCATCACTATGAAGACAATTAATGACAATTAAGGTTATGGGGGGGGAAGCAGAAAGAGGGACGGAGGGAGGGGGGTGGGGCCTTGGTGTGTGTCACACTTTATGGGGGCAAGACATGATTGCAAGAGGGACTTTACCTAACAATTGCAATCAGTGTAATCTGGCTTATTGTACCCTCAATGAATCCCCAACAATAAAAAAAAAAAAAAGAGCCATCACACCTGGCCTTTTAGGCATTTTTTAAAACTTAACCCTAATAATATTGCTGTATTTTCTGCAGTTTGATATATCACTCAGTTCAATATGCTTTTATGAGTCTTTTCTACTTAGTTACAAGAGATCCCAACATGAAAATATTAGCTATACAAATGGTATTAAGAAAGTTAAAAGATTGAGGAGGAAGAAATCAATAATTTATTCATTTGACAAATATTTATTGAAATATGTAATCTTGTTGCTATGTAACAAGATTCTGAGGAGTCTCTAGTGAACAAAAAGGACAAAACTCTTTGCCTCCATAAAGAAGAAAATTAAATAATATCCATTCAGCTCAAAATTTTAGTCTTAATATAGTATGACATTGTCTTAGTATAGTCCTTGAGAGGTTAAGGGTATCTTAAGGGTATCTGTTTTATAAGGTGTCTTTCACACTTAGGACATGAAGTACTTCACAAATAGAATAATTTTAAACTGAAGAGAAATGGAAGAATTTTAAGGCTCACTTTAAAAAGACAAAATGACTCATTGGCTCAGAGGGAGGAGGTGGATTGTATTCAAATAAAACAGTACAAGTTAAAGAGCAATGTTCTTTCCTCAGGTGTGAGGAGGGAACACTGAAGAAGCCAAAACTGTCACTTTAGAGTTAGAAGGCAAAGAAAATTACTGTAAATCAGTTCAGATAGGGGTTCTTTTTCTTACATTTGTAGAAAGTTTCAAAAAGAGTAAAACCATTTTGGAAGGTGCCTGTGCTCAGTTGAGTAGGGAGCCGGCCCCATATACCCAGGGTGGCAGGTTCGAACTTGGCCCCAGCCAAACTGCAACAAAAAATAGCCGGGCAGGCGTTGTGGCAGGCACCTGTAGTCCCAGCTACTCAGGAGGCTGAGGCAAGAGATTCACCTAAGCCCAGGAGTTGGAGATTGCTGTGAGATGTGACACCACAGCACTCTACCAAGGGCGATAGGGTGAGACTCTGTCTCTTAAAAAAAAAAAGAAGAGTAAAACCATTTTGAATCAACACCAATAAGACAATGAAAGGAGAAAGAGAGAGGTGACAGCATGGAAGTAATTGGAGAGGGAGTTGGAATGAGTTGAAGTGAGCCAAGTAACAGCTAAAGAACGTAACGAAGACTAGTATTTGTACTGGCTAAGCTGCTCTGAAACAGCATCTCCTCCACCTAGCCAAGTTGTAACGAAACACGGTTCACTATAATTAGTATGTTAAATTATAATTAGTATATTAAATTATAAGAATACGAATTAAATGCATGTCTTCATATAAAGCACCAAAATTGCCACAACTAAATGAAAAGAAAAAAACAGGGCAGTTTTAAATTAAAGGATCTCAAATACTGTTAGAAAACCTCCCATAAAGAAAACAGCTTTGTTTCTCAGTGTTGAGGAACTCCAAGCTGCAGCTTGCCTGGAGCCTGTCAGAGAAATATCACCATAATTGGTATGAGTCCTCAAGTAAACTGACAATAATTGAGGCTTATATCCCATGCATTTTCCTTGATGGCACATGGTATTAAAAAGGAACAAATTATAGAGGCAAGGAGTTGCTGTAGCAGAAACTCCTAGACTAGGCTTTCAGATACAGAGTTTAGAACTGGAATGATCCCGCCTGTAGTCCCAGCTGCTCGGGAGGCTGAGGCAAGAGAATCACATAAGCACAAGAGCTGGAGGTTGCTGTGAGACGTGTGACGCCACGGCACTCTACTGAGGGCAATAAAGTGAGGACTCTGTCTCTACAAAAAAAAAAAAAAAAGAACTGGAATGATCCAGTTGATGAAAGCCTGGAGATTGAAAATTAATGTATCAGCCTGTAAAGTCCCACACCAGGGCAAATAATAAGACAGCAACAAAAAAGACCATGCCACCTACTTCATTTGTGTATTTGTTTTCTAAAACAAAAAGTTAACTTAGAACATTTGCAGTCTTGTAAATGAACAGTTTATTTTCTAAGGATATCTCCTACTGATTCAACATCATTAGCATAAATAACAGGCGATAAGATCAGAGAAAAAACATTAAACTAGGGTCACTAGCATGGTGATCTTGTGAAAGTCATTCGAACTATTTTAACTTCATTTTCCTCTCTCCTCAACATTGATTTTTTTTTTTTTTTTTGAGACAGAATCTCACTCCGTTGCCCAAGCTAGAGTGCCCTAGCCATCAGCCTAGCTCACAGC
Organism: Nycticebus coucang; assembly: GCF_027406575.1. NCBI lineage: Eukaryota > Metazoa > Chordata > Mammalia > Primates > Lorisidae > Nycticebus > Nycticebus coucang. The sequence goes on from NC_069782.1 coordinate 10,040,175, forward strand.
AACCTCAAACTCTTGGGTCCAAATGATCCTCCTGTCTCAACCTCCTGAGTAGCTGGGACTATAGGCACCTGTCACAATGCCCGGCTAGGTTTTTTTTTTTTCTATTTTAGTAGAGACGGAGTCTTACTCTTGCTTAGGCTGGTCCCAAACTCCTAAGCTCAAACAATCCTCCTGCCTTGGCCCCCCAGAGTGCTGGGATTACAGAAATGAGCCACAGCACCCTACCCTCAGAATTGAGAATTTATGTTTATTGATTACATAACATGTGCCACGTGCTTTCATGGATCATCTTATGTAATTCTCATGTGACCCCAATGTAACTCAGTTTCCTTGGCCTTCATTGTTCTATGAAGCCAATCTCTGTATGTTAGTGTATCCCACCCTATCAACCCCCCCTAAAAAAATACCAGAATTCCATCTTTAAGATGGTGAAAAAAGTATAGATTTTTTTTTCCATATTTTGGGAGCAAAGGGGAGGGTTACTTAACAAGACTTCTTAAATATACCCTTTTGTAAAAACCATCCCTTTTAGCATTACTCCTTTCTCTCCCTTTTTCCCTAATCTCAAAGCCTCCTCATTTTGGTGCAAGCTTACTCAGCCTTTCTCTCCTCTGTGGACACCTCAGAAGTGCTGTCTGTAAGCTTAGCCCTTAGCAAATGAAAGGCACCAGAAGTCCCTGCTGTCCCTCCAGCTTGCTCTGGCCCATGCCCCTCAGGGTCCATACTCCAGCCAGTAGTTGAGGTGGGCATTATGATTATTCCAAATTTATAAAGGTAGAAATAGAGGCTCAGAGTACTTAGTGCTTGTGCAATCACACAATTTAAAAAAGGGAGAGCCAGGATTTGAATGCTGGTATTTTTTATTTCAAAGTTGATGCCATCGTATTCTCACTGTTGTATCCTTTCCATTGCATACCATATTCTCTATACATTTCATGACCCCAGTATTCCAATTTGAAGTTGGTAGGTCAGGGTGTTTGGGGACTTACCCTCAACAATGCATAGGCCACTATGAAAGTTTGGAGACAGACTGTTAATGGTCCATTATTTCACTTCCAAGAAACACAGTTGAAAGTGTCCTTTTCTGTGGCAAGGCATAGTGGCTCATGCCTGTAATCCTAGCACTCTGGGAGACCGAGGTAGGTGAATTGCTTGAGCTCAGGAGTTCAGAACCAGCCTGAGCAAGAGCGCGACCCCATCTCTAGAAAAATAGCCCGGCATGTGGCAGGTGCCTGTAATCCTAGCAACTCTGGAGGCTGAGGCAAGAGAATCACTTGAGCCCAAGAGTTTGATGTTGCTGTGAGCCGTAATGCCATGGCATCCTACCAAGGGCAATAAATTAGGGCTGGGCACGGTGGCTCACGCCTATAATCCGAGCACTCTGGTAGGCTGAGGCAGGTGGGTTGTGTGAGCTCAGGAGTTCAAGACCAGCCTGAGCAAGAATGAGACACCCCCTTCTCTAAAAAATAGCCGAGTGTTGTGGCGGGTGCCTATAGTCCCAGCTACTCGGGAGGCTGAGGCAAGAGAACCACTTGAGCCCAAGAATTGGAGGTTGCTGTGAGCTATGAAGCTGTGGCACTCAACCCCAGAGCCACTGAGTGAGACACTGTCTCAAAGAAAAAAAAAAAAAAACAGAAAGCATCCTTTTTGTTTCTCTCATGCAAGTTTCAACTTGTTTGGCTTATTGGTGTTGCTGGGAGGGTTTTGTTTGTTTCCATCACTTGGATTTTGCCTAATGTGATGTTTGTGTATTTCAAAACTTTCATAACATGCTGGATTCTGTTCAACCACAGGAGCAGAAATAAAATAATGATTCTTAGTCCCTCTTTCTTCCTAATACCCACCCTCATTTCTTCCTCTTCCTAACTGTAATCCCTAATTTTTTCTTTTTTTTTAAAGAGGTGGTAGTGGATTCAAACTCAGCCCCGGCCAAAAACAGCAAAAAAAAAAAAGAAGGGGAAATAGGAGAATAGGCTAACAGAGGAATGTGGGTGGTTTTCTGAAGCTGTTTTTACTTAGTCATTATGTCACCATCACTAGAGTGCTGTAGCGTCACAGCTCACAGCAACCTCAAACTCTTGGGCTTAAGCGATTCTCTTGCCTCAGCTTCCCAAGTGGCTGGGACTACAGGAGCCCTCCACAACACCCAGCTATTTTTTGTTGCAGTTGCCATTGTTGTTTTAGCTGGCCTGGACTGGGTTCGAACCCACCAACTTTGGTGTATGTGGCTGGCACCATAACCACTGTACTATGGGCGCCAAGCCTGTAATCCCTCGTTCCTTGAGTAAGGGAAGAAAAAAGAGAAGAAAATATAAAAGAAGGGGAAATAGGGGCAGCGCCTGTGGCTCAAAGGAGTAGGGCGCCAGCCCCATATGCCGGAGGTGGTGGGTTCAAACCCAGTCCCGGCCAAAAACTGCAAAAAAAAAAAAAAAGAAGAAGGGGAAATAGGAGAATAGTCTAACAGAGGAATGTGGGTGGTTTTCTGAAGCTGTTTTTACTTAGTCAGAAATAGAAGTAAATTAAAGCCTTCTAAAAGAATGCAGAATGCTATTACACCTTCTTTTACTTCATGTCAAGATTTGGTTATGACTTAGAATCGTCAGGACGTTCAAAGACACTTTGAGAAAAGTTTATTGGTCTACATTTCACTGAAAGAGTCACTATTTTAACTGAATTATTTAATTAAATAATAGTAGTTACCCTTAATTGAGGATCTCTTAGGTGCCAAAATTGCTGTAAGGGTAAGGCTAGTGAATGAACAGGTACAGTTCCTGACTTAAAGCAGTGTACCAGTGAGTTATATTAAATATTATCTTGAATCTTCAGAATGGCCCTAAGAGGTAAAGCCTTTATATTTCCCATTTTATAGTGTAAAAAACTAAGGTTTATACAAGTAGCCCAAAGTAACATAGATAATAAGTGAGTTAGGATTAGGAAAGCAGATAAATAATAATAATTGTAGTCACTAGGCTAATGCCTTACCTGAATTATTTCATTTTAGTCTCACAACTATCCTGCCCATTAGGTACAGTTATTATCCCCCCTTTAAAATGAAGAAACTTAGAATGGTTAAATAATTTTCTTGAAGTCACATGGCTGACAAGCCAGAATTTGAAATGAAGTCTAACTCCAAAGCTCATACACTAGCGGTCCCCAATCTTTTTCACTCCAGAGACAGGTTTCATGGAAGACAATTTTTCCACTGATATCGGGGTACAGAGGCAGACCTCAGCCACTGATGGGACCATGGGAAACACTGTCAATACAGATGAAGCTGCTTTTTGCTCCACTGCCCATCGCTCACCTCCTGCTGTGTGGCTCAGTTCCCAAGTTTTATGGAAGACAATTTTTCCACAGATGGGGATGTTGGGGGAAGGTAGAGGGCGAAGGGGCTGGGAGGAGCTTTGCAGCCAGCTTCTAACAGGCTGTTTTCCATAGTCCAGGGGTTGGGGACCATAGTCATACACCACAGTTAATCAGGGCTACATTTGCCTGGAGAAAGGCTGGCATGCTATCACCTGAGAGGCTTTGCAGGGATGTAGCCATTACTCTGGTGAATTGACCACATTCAGGGCTCACAGCCTTGCAGGCAGAGATTTGATTTGGTCAACCTACTGAGAACCAATCCATTTCTTCAGGGCAGACTCATATTAATTAAGCTCATGAGACTCAACGAAAAATGAAAGGGCCAGTTTATTCATAATGAAAAATGTGACTACATTTGAAGTGCATGTGACTAACTGTGTTCTCTCCCTGTAAGTAAGCCTCTATAAGAATTTTTTTTTTTTTTTGAGATGGTCTGTCTGCTGCCCTGGCTAGAATGCAGTCACAAGATCATAACTCACTCAAATTCCTGGCCTAAAGCCATCCTGCCCTACCCTCCCAAGTAGTAGCAGAACTGTAGGCACACACCACCATGCCTAGCTCATTTTTCTTTCTTTCTTTCTTTCTTTTTTGTTTTTGAGATAGTCTCACTTGGTCACCCTTGGTAGAGTGCTATGACGTTACGGCTCACAGCAACTTCAAACTCTTGGGTTCAAGCAATCCTCTTACCTCAGCCTCCCGAGTAGCTGGGACTACAGGTGCCCACTGCAATGCCTGGCTAGTTTTTAGAGAATAGGGTCTTGCTCTTGCTCAGGCTGGTCTCAAAGTCCTGAGGTCAAGCAATCCATCTGCCTCGGCCTCCCAGAGTGCTAGGATTAAAGGCATGAGCCACTGGGCCTGGCCTTCATTTTTCTTTTTTGTGTAGAGCGGTGGTTCTCAACCTGTGGGTCATGATCGCTTTTTAACAATGAAAATACATTGCGGCATTGTATTGAAGGTTGAGAACCACTGGTAGAGAGAAAGTTTCTTGCTATGTTGCCAAAGCTGGTCTCCAACTCCTGGCCTCAAGCAATCCTACCACCTCAGCCTCCCAAAGTGCTAGGATTACAGGTATGAACAATCATACCTGCCTAATTAAAAAAAATTTTTTTTTTAGAGATGAGGTCTCACTATGTTGCCCAGTCTGGGATCTTCCCACCTCAGCCTCAAGAGTAGCATAAGACTAGCAGTGTACCTAGCAGAATACTAATTTTAATCTGAAATTATTTACTAAATATGGAATCCAAGCAAAAGGAAATAATTTGATGATTTAGAAGGCTGTCTGCCACATAGCAAGGACTCAGTAAATCTTGGTTATTATTTTTTTTAATACCCATGTACATCAAGAGGGAGATTTATGAATTTCTTAAACTTAGATGAAAATGTTTACATGTGTATATAGGTCTATTTTTCCAGGCAGGAATCAATATACTTTACTAAATTATCAAAATGTTAGTGACCTACAAGAAAGGTTACAAGCAATAAATTCTACACAAAATCCTGAACACTTTGATGGAGCAAATAAAATTTGAATTGGCATGATATCCTCCCAGAGCTAAGGCTGTTATGCCATATTGGGGTCTATTTTGATTAAGTATAACCTCTTAGTCTCTAAGTCATTTTTATTTGTTTTTGTTTGTTTATTTGTTTCTTTGTTTTTTTGAGACAGAGTCTCATTATGTCGCCCTCAATACAGTGCTGTGATGTCACAGCTCACAGCAACCTCAAACTCTTTGGGCTTAAGAGATTCTCCTGCCTCAGCCTCCCGAGTAGCTGGGACTACAGGCGCCCGCCACAACGCCTCGCTATTTTTTGGCTGTAGTTGTCACTGCTGTTCAGCAGGCCTGGGCTGGGCTGGAACCCGCCACCTCTGGTGTCTGTGGCTGGTGCCCTAGCTGCTTGAGCTACAGGCGCCAAGCCCTAAGTCATTTTTAGAGTACTGAGAGCCTGTCTGTGAGAAGCAGTGGTAAATAGAAGTAAAGGCTTCTCTCTGCCCATTTAGCCAACCCTGATTCTTCTTTCCTATTGCCTCTTGATAGAAATTTCCAACTGATCTCAATTTTATTTTTACTTAACTTCCATGAAAGCATCAATCTTTCTGCAGTCTAATGTTTTCCATGGACTTTTTGTAGCTTCTGTTTTTTAGTTTGTTTGTTTGTTTGTGTTTTGCAGTTTGTGGCTGGGGCCGTGTTTGAACCCGCCACCTCTGGTATATGAGGCCAGTGCCCTACTCCTTGAGCCACAGGCGCTGCCCAAGCTTTCGTATCTTAAGTGAAAAAAAAATTTCTTTTTTTAAGTACCACTGTGTAGCTGGTTGCTACAAAGCTAAACACAAGGTAGAGTTTAAGTGCCCTTAAGGAGCTTAGTGATAGAGAATAGGATAGGGATTGAGGAGGAATATAAGTGAATAAATAATAGTGCTAAAGGCAGAACATGAAAAACACATTAGAGAAGCATAAATACAGTATATACAGGTTCAGAGTTCACAGATATGCTCAGTTGAGAATATCATCAGGGCTTCAAACACTCCTTATTCTATATAGAACATAGGAGCTTTCCAGAACCACCCATGGATAGGATAACCTAGAAAGTTCAGAGTCACTCCATTAAAAACAGCGGCATTGATTTGTAAATATTATAGAGACAACTTGCCTCTCTAGCTATTTCATCCAACTGAAATGGCTTTATTGCTTTACTATCCCTTCAGCTGCCCCACAAAGTAACCATGCCTTCTAACTGCTGTTTGTCTTGACTGCCTGGCTGCTACTTTTTTGATGGTGGTTCTCTCCAAAACTAACTCTTTGTTCTTGTTCCTACCTTGGACCTGCTGAATCCTATCCAGCCCCAACCAGGGATCTTCTGGTCCTCACCTCTGAGGCACTTAATCAAGTAACAGTTTATATCAGCAGATTCCTTAGCCAGAGAGCTTCTTTTCCCCACCAATGTCCAATCTACATATTTAACCTCATGTCAATCAGCTACGTCTTCACTACAACAAGCATGAAGGTTAGAGTAACAAGAATCCTGAACACTTTCACAGAATAAGCACAACTTGAATTGTGAGCTGAAGTTATTATGCTATATCGCAGTTCATTTTGATCAACTATAATCTGTTAGTTTCTGCTGTCCCCTTTATGGATGATTTCTAAGCCTAGGATTTTATCTGAACCAACTGACATGATCATGTCTTCTTTTCCTTCATTTTATTAATACGGCATATTATGTGGACAATTTATGCTGAAGCACCCTTGCCTTCCTGGAATAAATTCTATTTGGTCATCATGATGCATATGCTGTTAGATTTGATTTGGTCTTTTTTTTTTATCTTATAAAGTTTTATCTTCTAAGGTTTGGCTTTGGGAGGGATAGATTTGTTTTGTTTTGTTTTGTTTTTTGGAGACAGGGTCTCACTCTATTACCAGGGTTAGATGGCAGTGGCATTATCACAGTTCACTGAAACCTCAAATTCCTAGGCTCAAGAGATCTTTCTGCCTCAGCCTCATGAATAGCTGGGACTACGGGCGTGTGCCTGGCTAATTTTCTCTTTTCTTTCGAGATGAGGGTCAGGGGTTAGGATGTCTTGCTAAGTTGCTCAGGCTGGTCTCAAATTCCTGGCCTTAAATGATCCTCCTTACCTCAGCCTCTCAAATTGCTTGGATTATAAGTGTGAGCCAATTTACTAGTATATTGTTGAGAATTTCTGTACATATGCTTTTTTAAGGGGGTCACTATTAGGGTTATTTAGAGACTTAGACTTCTTGCCAGTTTGCAACATCACACCCAGCTTACTTTCCTTTTATTTATTTATTAATTTTTTTTGTAGAGACTAGGGTCTCGCTATGTTGCATAGGCTTGTCTCAAAGCCTAAGTGGACCTAAGTGGGCCTCAAGTGGACCTCCCACCTCAGGCTCCCATAGTGCTAGGAGCCATCATGCCTGGCCTGGGTTGAGTATTTTTTAATCACTACACTAGGTTAGTGCCTGGCACATAATAAGCCATTAATAAATATTTCTGATGAATGAATTAATAAATCAATTATCTTTGTATTTTGTGAAGAAGAAAATTGCTTAATACCAAGCATTACCTAACACAGTGAGGATTAGTGCTTTTTCAATAGTAATCTCTTTTTAAAAAGTCAAAATATGAACTCTTTATCATAGGAATCTCAGAAGCCTGGACTAGATAGCAATAGGGTATATCGTAGCATTACTCACCCCACTCCATAGTTTATGAACAAGCCTTTACTTGTTTAGGATATATACCTACTTCATCTTCTGACAGTCTCCATGGAAAGATCGCTTTGTAATTGCAGATCTTGCTGTAGATTAGTCCTTATGATGAAACCTGAGAAGGTGTTTTATTTTCTTAATTCAGCTTTCAAGCAGACCCAAAAAAACCTATCGGAGGACACATCCTGGCTCATGCTTCAACAACAAGAATAAGTTTGAGAAAAGGAAGAGGAGAACTTAGAATTGCTAAGATTTATGACAGGTAAGTATTTTCTTAATTTTCATCATATTTTTGTGCATGTTAAACAGAATGGCCTCTCCTTGAAAAGCTGTAATTATACCACTTGCAGATGCTATAAGTTTCAGTTTCCTTCTCAAAAATTATTCCTTTTGTTGGGAAGTCCCTACTATGTGCTAGGTACTAGGGATTCAGAGATTCTTTTGACAAATAGATGTGGTCCCTGACCTCTCAAAGCAAACCACAGAGCTGGATAATGAAATCATCAGTCCCAATTAACATATGGTTAGTGTGAGGAAGTACAGAGGATGGGAAGATAGCCTCCTTTCTTTTTGCCAGGTTAATTTCATTTGCTTTTCAGGTTTCAGTTTAAACATCACTTTCTCAGGGAACCTTTCCCTAGCCCTTACAGTCTAAGCTACACCATATATTATACCCTATATTCTTTATCAGCTCTTCACTTGTTTAATTAAGAATTATAAATTAGGGGCGGCGCCTGTGGCTCAAAGGAGTAGGGCACCAGCCCCATATGTTGGAGGTGGCAGGTTCAAACCCAACCCCAGCCAAAAACTGCAAAAAAAAAAAAAAAAAAAGAATTATAAATTTGGGCAGCGCCTGTGGCTCAGTGGGTAGGGCGCTGGCCCCATATACTGAGGGAGGCTGGTTCAAACCCGGCCCCAGCCAAAGTGCAACAAAAAAATAGCTAGGCATTGTGGTGGGTGCCTGTAGTCCCAGCTAATCAGGAGGGTGAGGCAAGAGAATCACCTAAGCCCAGGAGTTGGAGGTTGCTGTGAGCTGTGTGATGCCATGGCACTCTACCAAGGGCGATAGAGTGAGACTCTATCTCTACAAAAAAAAATAAAATAAAATAAATTATAAATTCAATAAATTTTTACGGAGAAAACTATAGCATGTCAGCTATTCTAGGTTCTTGGGACAAAGTAGTGAACAAAACATAAAAGACCATGCCCTCGTGGAGCTCATATTCATTTTATTAGCAGTGATTTGTAGAACATACATCATCCCCTCTGGACAGTAACCCTAAGGTTAGGGACACTATTCAACTTGCTCTCCGTTGTATTCCCAGAGCCTGGGACATAGTAGATGTATCATATTTGTGACTGAGTGATTAACCAACCCTGAGCAACAAGGCAAAGATTTGTAGCAACTCTACCCTAGGGAGGGAAAAGCAGCCCAAAAGAGATCGGATGAGCTCTTAATCTGGTTTTTGTAGCCAGGCACAGTGGCACAGGAATTCGAGGCATCACTGAGCTATGATTGCACCACTACACTCCAGTATGGGCAACAGAGTGAGAACCTACCTGTAAAACAAAAAATCTGGGTTTTGCTATGAATCACAATAGTACTTATTATATATTGTCATTGAATACACATTAAATAATCAGTTCCCCCATGTATCTAAGATGGATTTTTTTTTTTTCTTGTGGAGTCAGAGTCTCACTTTATGGCCCTTGGTAGAGTGCCGTGGCATCACACAGCTCACAGCAACCTCCAGCTCCTGGGCTTAAGCGATTCTCTTGCCTCAGCCGCCCGAGTAGCTGGGACTACAGGCGCCCGCCATAGCACCCGGCTATTTTTTTGTTGCAGTTTGGCCAGGGCTGGGTTTGAACCCGCCACCCTCGGCATATGGGTCCGACGCCCTACTCACTGAGCCACAGGCACCGCCCCTAAGATGGATTTTTATCCAGGGCACTTTGTTTTTCATCTTTTGCCCCTATAAAACATTATAATACATAACACATTTTTGTTTGTTCATTTGGAGACAGAGTCTCACTCTGTTACCCCTTATAGAGTGCAATGGCACATCATAGCTCACTGCAACCTCAGACTTCTGGGCTCAAGTGATCCTCTGTCCTCACTCTCTCCAGTAGCTGGTACTATGGGTGGCACCACCATGCCAGGTAAGTTTTCTATTTTTAGAATAGAAAAGGCTGGTCTCAAATTCCTGACCCAGTTGATCCTCCTGCCTGGGCCTCCCAGGGTACTAGGATTACAGGTGTGAGCCACATGCCAAGCCCATAAACCCTTTGTTTTATGAAGCTTCAGAAATCTCTAGAAATTTACTACAAATGTTCTTTGTTGAATGAAATGATAGTTCCATCTTGTCATATGTCATAGCACAGCTGTGAGACTTCTTGAGAGTAATTACTCTGTCTCATTGTTTTATAATTTATTTTATATAATCTGTAAGGTCTAGTATGTACTAAAGTATGATTTTTTAAAAATTTATAACTTGACTTTCTCATTAGTAAATATAAAATGAGAATGTATTTAAAATTTTATTCAGCTGTTTAATTAATGAGGAAACCATTGACTCAAGGGCAAACTCGAGAAAGAGATTTATGTAATTAATCAGTCAAAGGAATTCTGAAGTAAATTTGTTATATGCAGAACTGGTTAATATCTTCCTAGGCAATAAATTACATTTAAAGTTATCTTTTTGGGCAGCGCCTTTAGCTTAAGCAGCTAGGGCGCCAGCCACATACACTGGAGCTGGCCAGTTCGAGTACAGCCTGGGCCTGCCAAACAGTGACAACTACAACCAAAAAATAGCCAGGCATTGTGGCAGGTGCCTGTAGTCCCAGCTACTTGGGAGGTAAAGGCAAGAGAATAGCTTAAGCCCAAGAGTTGGAGGTTGCTGTGAGCTGTGATGCCACAGCACTCTACCCCGGGTGACAGCCTGAGATTTTGTCTCAAAAAAAAATAATAATAATAATACAGTTATCTTTTCTACTAGAGATAAATCAATTGCTTTTCTATACAATGAAATGCGTTTCCATTGCTATAGTCTGGAATAAATTTTCTTCACCTAAGACAAAAGTCATCTGCATTGCTACCAGTATTTTTTTCTTTCTTCCTTTCTTTTTCTTTCTTTCCTTCTTTCTTTTTTTTTTTTTTTTTGAGACAGAGTCTCACTCTGTCTCTCTGTCACCCTGGGTAGAGTGCCGTGGCATCATAGCTCACAGCAACCTCCAACTCTTGGGCTCAAGCAATCCTCCTGCCTCAGCCTCCCGAGTAGCTGAGACTACAGGCATCTACCACAGTGTCCCGCTATTTTTTTCTATTTTTAGTAGAGATGGAGTCTCGCTCTTGCTCAGGCTGGTCTCCTGAGCTCAAGCAATCCACTGGCCTTGGCCCCCCAGACTGGTAGGATTTTAGACTTGAGCCACTGTGCCCAGCCTCTATTAGTTTTCTACAAATTAACCTCTGTCCTTCACAGTTGTAGAATAAATTCAAAGATAACATTTGAAAGAGTGTATAGCTGGGAGTGGCGGCTCATGCCTGTAATCCTAGCACTCTGGGAGGCCGGGACAGGTGGATTGCTTGAGGTCAGGAGTTCAAGACCAGCCTGAGCAAGAATGACACCTGTCTCTAAAAATAGCTGGGCATTGTGGCAGGTGCCTGTAGTCCTAGCTACTCAAGAGCCAGAGGCAAGACTTGCTTGGGCCCCAAAACTTGAGTTTGCTGTGAGCTACAATGCCATAGCACTATACCAAGGGTATAATTATGGCTTAATACAAATATAAAATGTCAAAGATTTAATTTAATTAATTAATGATGGAATCAGTAAGATCTTATAACCAGATCAAAAGAAAAATAAAAGTACTATACATATATAGTCAAATAAGGAAAGCTGAAATGAATTATAAATTAATCAAAAATGGTCAATCTCCGTAGGACAATAATTAGCTACATTCCACCTCATACAATTTACATCTCTACGGACAAGAATAATTTGCATTACTCATAGTTTTCTACAACTTACAGAGTTGTAAAACAGATAAAGATAATGGAAAGCATAGAGCCCTCCTAGAATTAAATAACCTGGAAGGATGTGCTAGACAACCTATGTTTCCATGAAGGTATTTACTAATCTTTTAGTTCATTTCAAAGCCTTTTATACTCTTCCTGAATTAGTCTAGCCCAGAGAAAGGTTCACACCCTTATGGAATCAGGTAACCCCTAAGGGTCTACTGCACAAAGCCTGCCTGACACTACACCGAAAAAAGACCCAGTTATCTTTTTTTGCCTATTTCCAAGTTTGGAGCAATTTTTCTTTACATTCAGAGCCTTATATGTAGAGGTTGCTCAGTAAATGTTTGTGAGGGTTAATAATACTTGTGGGTAAATTCTGTAGTCCACATTTAGCTGTTCCAACTCTGAAATGTCTCTGGAGATTCAGACTGATGGGAGTATGATGACTGTGACATGAATATAGTATTTATAGAAATAGAGCTTTTTATAAACTTCTGTTCCCTTGTATTCTGTTAGCCCTGAGATGCCCGAAAATGAAGCCACCTTCGCAATAACTGCTGGAGGAATTGGGGATGCCAAGGAGTAGGTGGTGATTTGATGCAAATTGCTTCTTAGTGCTTATTAGGAGCTAAAGAAATGGAAAAGTAGTCTCAAATTGCACATCTTGAAATAAGGCTTTGGGTTTTTTTGCATGTTATTAAAGGAAAGTCAGCAAAAGAGATTTAAATCTTACATTTATCTGAAAAGTCCCTGATTTATGATACTTACACATTATATATCAATTCATGGATATACATATGTGTGTACATATATGTGATATGTAGAATAGGTATGTGTATGATAATATACACACACCTATTAAAACTGTATACATATATACATGTAGAAACTGGTTGTGGAAAGGATACCTGATTCCCTCACTTTCACTTTTCAAAGTGAGCCGACAGAAAAGCAAACAGAAAGTCTAAAAGCTCAGAAATATCCCATTCTACAGACTTTCGCTCAAACATTTTTCTAGGGTAGAGTGCCACTGACTTAAGAGCTGGATTCTCTTCCACGGGAGAGAAACATTTGAGAAAGGGATGTTTAGAGGACACACAGAGCTTTGTGCAGTGGCAACATTGTAGCCAATGAGGTTTATCCAAGGTGTGATTATTGCCAGTTGAAAACTTTTCCTAATACCTGACCCTGACAAAGCGAAATATAGTCAGCAGCAGCAACTTTTGATGGTCTGTACAGAGACTGAATTTAAAAAAAGACAAAAGCAAATAGAGGACACACAGAAAAGCTCTGTTTATTTACAATATCAAACTGCATATTCACTTTTATAGCTAAAGAAAAACATTAAGCCAAATTTTAAATCATTGAATCATTAAGCCAAATTTTAAATCACTTTTGAGACATTGAAATTACTTTAAAAAATGTACTTCTGATACATATATATTCTCTGGGGGAAAACAAGGAGGAAGGTAATTAGAAAATGTATAATTTGGGGGTGATAAAGGTAACATGATATATGTATTTTAAGTTTCAGGTGGAAATTTTGAAATCTTTTAAAAAATATGTATTAAAGTTAATTTAAATATAAAATTTCTGAATAATAATTTTTGAAATGTATAAAAGACTTGTTTTTCTGATAAACAAAATTAAAATCTAGTTTTCAAAATACATGTGTGAGTAAATATTTAAAAATTAGAATACCAGTGATATATATAGACAATCTTTGTAGATTTCAAAAAGATTTCATCTTTAATGTTGCATCAATTTATATGAAAATTCAAGCATTGAAAGTACTGTTTGTTACAAAAGGTGTTGGATTATCCATTAAGTCATTCTTTCACTAATTGTCACTTAATGCTAAGTGAAAAATAAACAAGGAAAGTATGGTTCTTGCCTACAAAGAATGTGTACACTAGTTAAGACAGGAGACTAGAGTATTTAGGAAAATAAGGGAGCAAATGATTATGTAATTAATTCATTAGTGGTATGGTTTTGGATTGATCCTTAAAGAAAAAATAGGATTTCAAAAATGGGAGAGGAAAGGTTAAACCCAAAGTTACAGAGAAGCCAGGATATGGAAACAAAATGGAGAGCAACCTGACAAGCAGAAATTGTTCACAATGTGGGGTACTAGGAAATAAGAGCTTTTTTCCCCTTCCTTTTACTTTTTTTTTTTTTTGTAGAGACAGAGTCTCACTGTACCGCCCTCGGGTAGAGTGCCGTGGAGTCACGCGGCTCACAGCAACCTCTAACTCTTGGGCTTACACGATTCTCTTGCCTCAGTCTCCCGAGCAGCTGGGACTACAGGTGCCCGCCACAACGCCCGGCTATTTTTTTTGTTGTTGTTGTTGCACTTTGGCCGGGGCTGGGTTTGAACCCGCCACCCTCGGCATATGGGGCCGGCCCCCTACTCACTAAGCCACAGGCGCCGCCCTTTACTTTTTTTTTTTTTTTGAGACAGAGTCTCAAGCTGTCGCCCTGGGTAGAGTGCCGTGGCATGACAGCTCTCACAGCAACCTCAGACTCTTGGGCTTAAGCAATTCTCTTGCCTCAGCCTCCCAAGTAGCTGGGACTACAGGTGCCCGCTATTTTTTGTTGTTGTTGCAGCTGTCATTGTTGTTTTAGTAGGCCCAGCCCCTTTTACTTTATTTATTTATTTGTTTGTTTGTTTTTTTGTAGAGACAGAGTCTCACTGTACCGCCCTCGGGTAGAGTGCCGTGGCGTCACATGGCTCACAGCAACCTCTAACTCTTGGGCTTACGCGATTGCTCAGTGAGAGGGCGCCGGCCCCATATGCCAAAGGGTGGCAGGTTCAAACCCAGCCCTGGCCAAACTGCAACAAAAAAATAGCCAGGCGTTGTAGCGGGCGCCTGTAGTCCCAGCTACTTGGGAGGCTGAGGCAAGAGAACCTTTTACTTTTTTTAAACCACAGAAGCTGCTTCTCTGAATAAGCAGAGATAAAGTCATCTAGGAGCAGATTTTCTGTACTGTGCCAAATCACTTAAATGACTTCTTTTAGTATGCAAATATAAAGACATACGTTTGTCCTAGGAAAGGGAAGATTTTGTTAGTTGATGCATTGTATATATTTTTAAGTTTCTGTGTATTACACTGTTTTGACATCTTTAAAAATCTTTCTAGCTGGGGAAAGACTGCCTTTCTTGAGGCTAACCAATTCTTAGAGACAGCAAAGGGCGGAGCTGGGAGCACACAAACTAACCAATCTACAGGGACACTTCCTCTATCTGGTTCTTACACCCTTAGAGGCAGTATTCCTTTGCTTTAAACATCCCAGGGCCTGATACTGGGGAACTAAGAACCACCCACCTAATTTAGAGCCTCTTGAAATTATACAATTGGCCGTTCCTCAGACATTTACATTGCCCAGCCTTTCCTTTCCCTCAGAAACTTGAATGGCAACAGCCAAGCTCTTCCCTCACTCCAGTCTCCTGCCTCCTTACCACCCTTGTGTGTTCCCTTGTGACCCTCATGCCATGTTGGTGACCCTTTCTCTAGGCTGGGTGAATATATGTATTAAACTTTCTTCTTCTACAAACCTCTTCTGTGTTTCTTCCTGCAGCTAGACCTGACTATGTTACAAATGCACAGTTTAGTTTTTGTTTGTTTGGTTGGTTTTTTTGAGACAGAGTCTCAAGCTGTTGCCCTGGGTAGAGTGCCGTGGCGTGACAGCTCACAGCAATCTCAGACTCTTGGACTTAAGCAATTTTCTTGCCTCAGCCTCCCAAGTAGCTGGGACTACAGGCGCCTGCCACAATGCCCGGCTATTTTTTTGTTGCAGTTGTCATTGTTGTTTTTAGCAGGCCCAGGTCAGGTTCGAACCCACCAGCCCCAGTGTATGTGGCCAGCGCCCTAACCACTGAGCGACAGGCACTGAGTCCACAGTTTAGTTTTAACAACACCCTTGATAAAAACTGAGCATCTCCCAGAGATTCCCTAGCTTGAGGATCCCTGGAGAGGCGGTGGACCAATTTGCATAGTATACCAGAGCCTTATGGTAGGAAAGGAAATAAAAATCCCAAGATTTGAAATTCAGAAAATTTTTCTGGGTTTAAGCCGAATACCCCAGACAAAGAAGAATTTACCAAGAAGGGAGCAGTAAGTTTGGAAACCAGGACCCAATACAAAAGCCATAGATTGGTGGGGAGGCTGGTTTCAACATGAGACATAGCTAAGGCTGGTAACCTCTTTGGGTCCAGCCATTCTGTTATGTCCTGCTTTGGAGAACAGTGGCTGAGCATGCATATGTGAACTAAAAAGCTCTGACATGGGGCCCAGTTTTTCTAGGCCAGAGTTCAATTTGCCATCTATGACCAAAGCATTAGGGCTTTCCAGCCCTCCCTCTCCGCCTCAGTGTAGAAATAGGTCTGGCCTATTTCTGGCCTATATGGCAAGAGATGGGGGACACTCAAAAAAGAGGTGAGGACTCTTAGTTGCAAGCCACAGAAACGCAAACTAGCAAATGCAAGACAAAGCAAGACAAGGAATTCATTGGCTATGAAACTAAAAAGTCAAGAGGAAGAGTTGACTTCAGCCACAGGTGGAACCAAGATCTCAAATAGCATCATTAGGACTTGTTCTCACTGCCTCCATCTCCTCCTCTGCTTATTTCCACACTGCTCATGTCCTCAAACAGGCTTTCCCCATACATCGGCCAGGATGCTGCCTGCATCCCACCAAGACAGAAACCCGCTAGAAAAAGTATGCTGTTTTTCTCATATATTATTCATTCTATGGGAATAAATGAGCTTCTCAGGTAATCTCAAGCAGGACATATTTATCCAGAGCTTGCTATAGCAAAAGAGCTATTTGCTTCTGGTAGATTCAAAGGCAGGCAGAGGATGCAAAAGCTTTGAAGTAGAAAAAAGGGAAGGTATCAGGTATGCTGTGATTGTAGGTTGGCATGGGGCAGCTGGAGGATTAATTTGGTAGAGACATAGGAAACAAAGGAAGCAACATTGGCACAGGCAGACAATTTAGGACAGTTATGATAATTTAATTGTGAAATGATAAAAGATGGTCCTTGGGTGGTAGCAATAAATAAATAGATCTTGTAAGAAAAATAGTTAAGATTTGGTTTGAGGCTGGGTGAGGCGGCTCACACCTGTAATCCTAACACTCTGGATTGCTTGAGGTCAGGAGTTCAAGAACAGCCTGAGCAAGAGTGAGACCCTATCTTTACTAAAAATAGAAAGACTTGCTGGATGTGGTGGCAGGTGCCTATAGTCCCAGCTATTGGGGAGGCTGAGGCAAGAGGATTGCTCAAGCCAAAGAGTTTGAGGTTGCTGTGAGCTAAGACATCATAGCACTCTACCAAGGGCAACAAAATGAGACTCTGTCTCAAAAAAGAAAAAAAAAGACTCGGCACTTGTAGCTCAAGTGACTAAGGTGCCAACCACATACACCAGAGCTGGCGAGTTTGAATCCAGCCTGGGCCTGCAAACAACAATGACAACTACAACCAAAAAATAGCTGGGTGTTGTGGTGGGTGCCTGTAGTCCCAGCTACTTGGGAGGCTGAGGCAAGAGAATCGCTTAAGCCCAGGAGTTGGAGGTTGCTGTGAGCTGTGATGCCATGACACTCTACCCAGGGTGACAGCTTGAGACTCCGTGTCCAAAAAAAAAAAAATAGATTTGGTTTGAAATGGAATATAAAGAGAAAGACAGGCTGGGCATGGTGGCTCACGCCTGTAATCCTAGCATTCTGGGAGGCTGAGGAGGATGGATTTGCTTGAGCTCACCAGTTTGAGACCAATCTGAGCAAAAGCGAGACCCTGTCTCTACGAAAAATAGAAAAATTGAGGCCAGCGGATCGTTTGAGCCCAAAGAGTTAGAGGTTGCTGTGAGCTATGACACCACAGTACTCTACCCAGGGTGAAAGCTTGAGACTCTGTCTCACAGAAAAAATAGAGAGAGAAAAAGAGAAGACAGAGTCATAGGTGACTGTTGAAAAAGTTCTCTAACCTATGTCATGAACTGAAGTGAAGAGACAGAGATTAAAGCTTTTCCTGAGAAGCTTATATGGTAGCAGTAGTTTTCTAGGGCTACTATAACAAAGCAGCACAAACTGGGTGGTGGAACGGAAACCTACTGTCTCACAGTTCTTTCGTCAAGGTTGGTTCCTTCTGTGAAGAATAATCCATTCTAGCTCCGTTACCTGGCAATCAGTGGCACTCCTTGGGTTGATCTCTGCCATCTTCAAATGGTGTTCTCACTGTGCACATGTCTTTATGTCCAAATTTCCCCTTTTTATAAGGACAACACTCATATTTGATCAAGGGCTCATCCTACTCCATTGTGGCCTCCTCTTAACTAATTACTTTTGCAATGACCCTATTTCAAATAAGGTCATGTTCTGAGGCTTTCGGGGTTAGGACTTCAACGTGAATTTTGAGGAGACACAATTAAATCCATAACAGTAAGAAACAGATATACTCAAAGGTCAAAAACCAGGATGTGCACAAGACACAATCTGAACTCAATACTGGCTAGAGTCAGAAACATGGAAGTCAAAATCTAGGGGAAACAGATCTTTATTTAGGAAATGAAGAGATTGAAGTAGATGATCTCACCCACCCTCTTCTAACTTTCCAGTTTAAAGAACAAAGAAAATAGAAGCAGAAAGCCACAAGAGATAAGAATAAAAAAATAGAGAGTGCCATGGACAAGTCTCAGAGATTAAATACAAGGAATACCGTTCATGGAGAGGAGAGAGTTTGGACCTTAGATACCTAGCTGCAGGGCAGTGCCTGTGGCTTAAAGGAGTAGGGCGCTGGCCCCATATGCCAGAGGTGGTGGGTTCAAGCCCGGCCCTGGCCAAAAACTGCAAAAAAAAAAAAAAAATACTTACCCTGTTTCCCCGAAAATAAGACAGTGTCTTATATTAAGGTTTGCTCCCAAAGATGCGCTAGGTCTTATTTTCAGGGACGTCTTATCTTTCCTGTAAGTAGGTCTTATTTTCGGGGAAACAGGGTAGCTGCAGCCAGTCAAGTCTCCTTCAGCTGACCCTGGCTTGTTAGATTGTGAGAATGTTTATCATTTGGGGCTTGCATAGTTCCCGTTTCTCCATTGTAACACTAGTTTTCTTTCTGAGAGTCACTTCTCCCTAATTCATGTAGTCCATCCTGAGACCTTAGACACCAAGTGACAGTCACAGGATGACAGTAGAGGTTAGAGGCCACTCACACATGCAGTGACAGCAGGGGCAGTGGGGCAGGCAGCAGTGACAGTGATGGTGACCTGAGCAGCCTGTTTCTGCTGCTAGACTAGAGGTTTCTGTCTCCTCCGCAGAATTGCTCAGACTCCCATCCACTCCCAGGCTGGGTCTCCAACCTCCTGCTGATCCAATGACCCCTAATTCCTTCTGATACACACATTTCCCTTTGTGTCAATTGGCCAGAATTAGATTCTATAACTTGCCATCTAGAACGACAACCAAGACACTGACAGGTGACTCCTAAGTGCTGCTTCAGAGAACTGGAAAAAGGGAAACTAGAGAAGGATGGCTTAGCACGCAGGCGGAAGATCCCTCATGATTCATACTCTTCAGATACTCTTCTTGTCAATCTTCAATATTTTAAAAGGAAAGTTGTTAAAGAATCTGTACCAGTTGGGATTTTGCTTGCCTAAATATAAGGGGAAATTCCACAAATAATAGTATCTTAAGTAAAATTGAGGTTAATTTTTCTCTCATTGAAAAGAAACCTCAAACTAGGCAGTCCAGAAATGCTATGGTGGCTCCACTTTGTCATCAAGACTGCAGTCTTCTGTCTTTCCATTTGATCAAGCAAGCTCTTGACTTCCATCTGCAAGGTCAGCCCATGGAAATTGGGAGAAAGAGGAAAATGAAGAAAGGAAGGACAAAAAGGGTTCCTTCCAGCTAAGTCAGCTGGTCTTACGTCTCATTGGCCCTATCTATAGACCAGTGATTTTTAACTGGTGTGCCATGAGAGGATCTTAGGTGTGCTGCAAAAATTTTTAAAGATCATTCATTAAATTATTTTTGAAAGATGTTCATGGGCGCCAGCTCCGTACACCGAAGGTGGTGTGTTTGAACCCGGCCCCGGCCAACTGCAACAAAAAACAGCCGGGAGTTCTGGTGGACACCTGTAGTCCCAGCTACTTGGGAAGCTGAGGCAAGAGAATTGCCTAAGCCCAGGAGTTGGAGGTTGCTGTGAGCTGTGATGCCACAGCCCCCTACCGAGAGCGGCAAAGTGAAACTCTGTCTCCAAAAAAAAAAAAAAAAGATGTTCAAAGCATAGGTAAGCATATTCTATTTCTTTATTCTCTTTTGATCAACATAATTTAAATGTGCCACAGAAGTTTAACTATAGGTTCAAGTGTGCTTGAGATTAAAAAAAAAAAGGTGAAATATTGATTTATGGTTATGTAGAGAGCTTCAGTATATATGTATATATATATACTGTATATACTACTTAGTATATATGGTAAGTATGTTAATTAGTCCAAATAACTCAGTCAGTGCCCATTACATTGTCTAATTCACAGTTGGAACTTAATATTCATTGGCTGACCCCTGTAAGATTCAACCTTGACTTTTCTTTCACATCCCACTGTCAGCAAATCACTGATTCAATTGTCAAACTGTTTCTCCCTGTACTGTTGCTATTAACCAGCTCCCAGCCCCATTAGGAGACCAGTGCCTGGATTACCGTGCAACTCTACCTACTTACTCCGAACTTATTTTCCATACAATCACAAGGTCACTCTGCTTAAAAATTTCTAGAGATTTCCACTTGCCTCAAAAGAAAAAATCCTATGAACTCTTCATTGTGTGTCCCTATTCTTGCTCTACTCCAGCTGCACTCTGCCTTGGAGCCTTTGCCCTTGCTCTTTCCTCCATGTCAGTAAGACGGATCCCTCGCTTTTTTTTTTTTTTTTAATTTCGGATTGATATTGAAGGTACAAACCATCAGGTTATATAATTTACACATGACATGTAAAATTCAGAATTGTAGTTGTGTCTTATGCCAGGGAGTGTACCATGCAATTGTACTCATTGGGTGGGAAGCTACTTACTGAACCCCCTCTCCCTACTTCTTGAGTTTAATTGATATTTTTCTCTTGTGTGGAGTGTGTGATTATTAATCTCCTAGTTTCAAATTGGTATTGGGTACAGGTTATGCTTGTTTTATCAATCTTGTGATACTTAGGAGAATGTTCTCCAAATTCAACCAGGTTGTTACAAAGGATGCAAAATTTCCATCGTTTTTAAGGGATGAATAGTATTCCATGGTACACATATATGACAGTTAATTAATCCATTCATGTGTTGATGGGTATTTGCGTTGTTTCCACATCTTTGAGATTGTGAACTGAGTGGTTAGGAACATTCCAGTGCAAATGTCCCCGTGGTAAAATGTCTTTTTTGTTTGTGTAAATGCCTAGTAGTGGAATTGCAGGGTCAAATGATATGTCTTACTTTTAGTTCTTTGAGGAATCGCCATATTTCTTTCTTTAAACTTTTGATTTAAATTAAACGTTTTAATCTTTTTTCGAGACAGAGTGTTGCTCTGCTATCCTGGCTAGAGTGCAGTGGCCTTATGGTAGCTCACTATAACCTCAAACTCCTGGGCTCAAGGGATGGATCCTCCTGCCTCAGCCTCCTGAATAGCTGGACTATAGACCTGCACTACGACTCATTTTTTTCTATGGGGGGGGGGTAAGAGAAGTGAGTATCTTCTTCAAGCTGGTTTCGAACTCCCGAGTTCAAGTGATCCTCCTGTGTGGGCCTCCAGCAGTGTTAGGATGACAGGCATGAGCAGTCACATCTGTCCCCCCACCCCAATCCCTCACTTTAGGACTCTGCTTAAATGCCACTTCTTCAGGGAGGCCTTTCCAGAACGCCAGATGTAACACCGTGTAACCAACACAGACCCTTGTCGCACAGTTGCATGTGTATTCTCTTTACCTTTTTACCCTGCTTTCTTTGCTTTTATTTTTCATTAGTGACTGCCTGACAAACTTCTTTTTATCTAGAGTGAGCACAGGAACTTGTTCAACCACTGTGCATAATGCCTGGCCCTTTGGCCACTCACACTGTTGGGGTAAAAGAGAAGCAAGCCTAACTCCATTTTGTTATAACTCTTGTTCCATAGAATCAGTGGGAGAGCAAAGCAAGCCTGATTCCATTCTGTTGTTTTGTTACGTTTTATTGCTTTAGAAAAAAAAAAAAAAAAACGGTTCCGCTTGCCTCCCCACCCATTGCATGGTATTTTAAATGACCTGGTTTGAACTGTTAGAATTATTACTATTGTGTATAAACTCACTATTTTCGTGAAGTTAAATTATTAGTATTGTGTAGAAAGTCACTATTTTTGTGATGACAACCCTCGTGGTTAGTCTTCATGGCATCTGTATATGATATGAAAATGCTAAAAGAGCAAGTCTGACTCCACTTTACTGTTTACTCCTTTTCTGTTATATTTCATTGCCTTGGAAACTGGTTCCTGACTACACTGGTTGAGAGCAGAATTTCACTCTTCAGTAGGTTCTTGGTCTAGGTGATTGGAAGAATGAATCCGCAGACCACAGATCAGTGGTAAAACAGGATTTATTTACAGAAAAGAATACAGAAGCGCCAGAGCTCCTGGCAGAGGAGAAAACCCAAGTAGGAAGACAAAAGCTCTTTCTCTGTCTCTAGACTCTTTGTCTAGGGGGATATGTGTATATATATAGCATGGGGCCCTCCGTAGTTACATTTGGGGGGCTTGGTGGTTACATTTAGCATGTCTTGGACATCGTGTCTGGGACACAAATGAACGGCTACAATCCCTTTCATTCCCAGGCCTAGGAAACTTACATGAAATTGACCAGGCCTAGAAAATGGGGGTTTCCTGTTCAGCCTAAGGTGCTGGTGTCTCCCCAGCAGTTGTCTGACCCCTCTGGCTACTGGAGCCTCCTGCAGGGTCCCCCTGCCTACCCTCCAGCCCACTGGTTCCTCTTGCCAGGGCATCATCAACAACGCCAAGGCAGAGGCAGCCGGTTGGCGCCCCCCAGCTCCACCAGCTGGCTGGGATGCCACTTGTCCTGTATCATCGTGATTATATCCTTGGTGATTATCGCTTTTTGTGATCATGCTGTTTATGACCCCCACCTGCCAGTCCCCCTCCCTACACTACCTCAGGACATTGTAGATTATATTCGTTTCTGTAGAAAGATTACTAAACGCTCTGGTGATCATAACATTGTAAACCGACTAAGCTGCCACACCCTCATGATCTCCCTTGTTGTTTTCGCCCCTTATGACTTCCCCTGTTGTTTCCGCTTTTGTAATTATTTTGTTTACCCCCTGGAAAAGTTTTGCCGACTCTGGGCTGCTCTCAGAAACCCCATGCTGGGACACGGGGGAGTCGGCGGCTGGTCCACGAAAGGACTCCTCTTTAACGCGGCTCGTCCGGTGGGTGGCCTTGGGGGAGCTCCTGGGCCGCGTAACAACACGTGTTGAGATGCTTTGTGTCTATGGCCTAAGTGACAGCTCATTAGCCTGTCACGAAACTTTCCTTAAGTTACTTTTCCAATAATTGAGAGACAGACACGGAGCAAGACACACTATTCAGTTCCCGCGCTAAAGGACTACAAATCTCCCCAGTTGTGTCCATCGGTGGAAACGAGACGTTAGACGAGCCGTCTGGGGGCCCTAACCGCTTCACAATTCTACGACGCCATTTGGCCAAGGTTTTGAGACTTACAAGCGCAGTATGAAGGGGAAAGAGGCAGGTCAAGAGAGAAGCCTGTCTAAAGCGGGGAGTGTGACTTGACCTGGCTAAAACGTGGTCCTGCGCCCTCGCCGGCGCGCTCTCAGAAAGCCTTTCACTTCCGGAGCGCTCCGGGCCGCCGCCGCCCGAGGAGCGCCATTTAACCGCGGCAAGGGACGGCGGCGCTGCCCTTACGAGGGGCGCTGAGCACATCTGTTTGTGTTGTAACACGTGTGCCCAGCTGGGGCCAGCGAAAGTATTCACTTTGGGAAATGCACCTTAGTATTAAACAGTGTGTATCTCAGTGTTGGACCTTAGCAGGCACATCGCCGCCGGAACAACTCCTGAAAAACGCGCACGGTGCATCCATCATGGCGGCCGACGCCGGCGCAGCGAGAAGCGACCGAAAGAAAATGGCGGCGGGGCGCGCGGCCAGTCTTGGCGGGGCTCGAGGGCCCCCAGGTCCATCTAGGCGAGTTAGCCAGGGACCTTTAAGACCCTCCCGGCTCCTGCTACTAAGAGACCCTGAAACTCGTCCACTGTAACATGGAGGACGGTTATTGTGTCTGCAGAGCAACTTGCAGAAACCAGCCCAGGGTTCTGTCCCGCGGTCGGAATCCGGCAAAACCCTCTATTCTCTAAACAGAATGCGTTACGCACACTGCGCATCTTCACAACAGAGGGTCTGCTCTGGACGCAAAGAATGTTACGTCGCACCGGAGGCTCTTCCCCTCCCCCCCACGTTCTAGTTCAGGTGGAGCGAGAATTCTACGCCTGCTCCGTATTTTCTTTTTCTTCTACCAACTGCAAAATGCACCCATCTCCGTAACTGACGTAAAGTGCTTCCGAGAATTTCCGTAGAACACCACGGAGCCCTCGGGCTATTCTGAGGCGTTGTTTACGTATCGTCTCCGACGTACGTAGCGTTAAGTTGGAGCGGACTCAGCGGCGGCCGCCATTTTGTGCAGTCGCTGGGAAGGAAGGAGACGCCTAAACCGCGGCACAGCCGGGTTTGAGCGTAGCCAGACCTACCCACCGTTTTTATACCCCTTATTCTCTGTGTTTTGCTCCCGTCTCCGACGAGAGAGGCGGCGACGGTGGCGTCTGCGACGGGAGACAGCGCGTCGGAGCGAGAGAGCGCTGCGCCTGCCGCCGCCCCAGTAGCGGAGGCGCCGCCGCCATCGGTCGTCACCAGACCGGAGCCTCAGGCCCTCCAGAGCGCGGCCATCCGTGCCCCGCTCCCAGATCTCTATCCGTTTGGGACCATGCGCGGAGGCGGCTTTGGGGACCGGGACCGGGATCGTGACCGTGGAGGGTAAGGGAGGGGGAGGGGAGAGGCCCCGTGTGCGCGTCGGGCGGGGGCAGTTGGCTCCCGGGGAGACCGAGCTGCCTGCGGGCCTGGCAGTCTAGGTCGCACTGCAGGAGGCGAGGCGACTCGCGGCCTAAGTACAGTTCCGTGTGCAGCCCTCGGCCCCGGGGTCACTGGGGACCTGGCGGCCGGCAGCTTGCGGCGCGACCCGGGGGGGCGCGGGAGGGGCGGCCTGGTCGCTGCAGGCCGGAGCCTCGCCCGGTATCCCGGCTTTGGAGCCGGGGCGCTTCGGGGAGACCATTGACGTTCACGGAAAATACGGATGTTTTCGAGAAACGAGAATGAGTTCAGCCTAGAAAAACCCCAAGGGAAATGTCTTCCTTTAGGTTCTCTCTTTTTAGATCACTGTTAATGGGGCTTGTGGTCCAAAAGTCCAGTTTACTAATTTCAAAAAGGGTTTTAAATTCTCACATTGGGAAGTAAAGTAATGGATTTACATGTTATCTGTATGATGGTGTTTGGAGAAGGGAGGGGCTTCTTGGTCATTAGTATAGTTCTGTGATGTGTGTGTGTGTGTACATATCTACATATTTGTTTTATTTTCTGGTCTTTTTCTAATTTCTCTCTGACTGCAGCATTAATTTCTCGGCCTAGCTAGAAAGTTTTTGGTAATTGTAATGCTACGGTTGTTGGGTTGAAAGTTAACTTGGGATTAAACCTGATAATCTCTCAAACTTTGAAATTTAAATTTTAAGGTCGACTGAACGAAGACGTCGCTTAAGAGATACATTTTTTTTGTTTTTGCTATCACCGTTTTAGTTAATGAAAGTACTGTCTGTGGGTGAAGAGTGATGTGACACACTTCTTAATATTACGTATGACCTTGGGTAAGATCCTTACCTTTGTGAGCCTGTTTCCTCATCTGAAGAAGGAGATAGTAATTGCCTTTTCTACTTTGCTGTGTTCTCGGGAATTAAGAGACTTGTCTCGCTGTAGTAGATGCTCTGTTAATGTTACTCTCTTACAACATTTTTATCTTTCGTGGTGCAGATACACAAATGCCAGATTTAACTAGTTATGAGCACTTCAGGTATCAGTTTACAAAATAATTATTTTTATTTATGCCATATTAGGAAGGAAAGGGTTAGTGTTAAATTTGGACGGCTGGGAGTGGGATGTTTACTTAGTGTTTAACAATATAGCTAAGTTTAGAAGTGAATTTCAGTACAATCACTGAAGAAAAAGTTTAACATATTCTAATAAAGTTGAAAATGACCCAGTAAACCTTTACACTGTGAGACCTAGAGAAATCCTCACAGAGCGCTTCAGAATCCGTGTACCAATGTTACATATCAGCATGACATGTTTGTTCATGACAACAGGATGTTGGAAACAACTCAAATGTCTGGATAAATTGTGGGTATTCGTACAATTGGATATAATACAACAGTGAAAAAAAAATTGGATTAAGATGGGTGTGACTCAAAAGCGTTGAGTGAAAAAACAATTCTTGCTAGGGCAACACATTTTTAAGGATATATGCAAATTTGACAAAACTATAGAAACCAAGAGAATGGATTAAAAAATTCAAGGTGGTACTTACAGTGAGAGTTGTAAATTTGAAATAGACACATGGAAGTGCTCAGGGTACTCTGCTGGGTTTTTTTTGTTTGTTTGTTTTTACTGTGAGTGTTTGGTTTAGAATTTCCAGGAAAATTAAAGAAAAGAGGAAAGTGAATTACTTATTTGTACTTAGTATATCCCATATTGACTTTTTGAGTATTAGATGACTTTTTATAAAAAGAACTTTAAGAATTCTTCCATAGACTGGCATTGTGGTGGGTGCCTGTAGTCCCAGCTCTACTCGGGAGGCTGAGACAAAAGGACTGGTTGACCCCGAGAGTTTGAGGTTGCTGTGAGCTGTGATGCCACAGAACTCTACTGAGGGTGACCAAGTGAGACTCTTGTCTCAAAAAAAAAAAAATTTGTTTCAAACAAACAATACTCCTTTATAAGGTCTGTGTGTACTCTGCCTCACCATGACATTTTCCTTATTTGAATTGCTGTTTTCACAACTGAATGTAATAGAACTGAAGGTGATTATTACTTTGAAAAGGAAACGGGTGAGGTCAGTGTATATACATCGTATAGTTAAAATGATATACATTACACATTTTAAATAGAATGATTTTGTGTGTTATATGCATCTTCAAAGCTGGATTTATTGTAAAGCTGTATTAAGCTGTTATTACTGACTAGATAAAAATGAGCAGCATAATATACTAGGTAGTAGGACGTGTGCTTTTTTTCTTTTTTTTTAACTCTGAGTCTCAGTATATCGCTCAAGGGATTCTCTTGCCTCAGCCTCCAGAGTAGCTGGGACTACAGGCGCTTGCCACAATGCCTGGCTATTTTTTGGTTGCAGTTGTCATTGTTGTTTAGCAGGCCTGTCCTTGAACCCACCAGTCAAGATGTATGTGGCCGGCGCCAAGCCAGGATATGTACAGTTTTAAAGCTTGGCATGAGTATACTTAAGTTACACAAGGATAGAAGGCTATTTTGAATTTTGAGGTCAGCAAACATGGGATGCAGCATGTTTTCTAAGAACTCTTCAACTTGTATCTTTAAGCATAGACTAGTATGTCTTGAATAAATAAATAGGATAAAAGAGAGAGGTTACCTTCACGAGTTTATTTTTGCCTCGTAGAGCATAGTTTTGGGCTTAGGTAGCATTGGAATGCAGCAGTAGTTCCCACCTTCTGGGAACTATGAAATTTATCCACACTAGATTTAAACTGTAAAAATAGAGTTTTGGTCATTTTTATTCTGTAATTTGCAAGATTGATAGTGTAAAGATTTTGTATTTCTTGCATAGTACCTTACTTGGAAATGGGTTAGTGCTTTATAGGAGGGGGTAGAATTGAGGTGGCCTTTTGTAGTCTGCTCACCTTAAGCCTGAGGCATATTAAAGATGTCATTGAGATGTGTGTCCATATGCTGTGTTCTTTTCCTGTTCCTCTTACTGTTTAACTGTAGTATAAATGGAATTATCCAAAGTTCTGTCTGTTGAGTATAGATGCCCCGTGATGGCGGTAAACTTTTATACTATCTTCGTATGTTTGTATTTAAAGAAATACCTGACTGGTTAAGCCAGAGTTCTAATGCTTTGAATTGCAGGAAATTCAGGTCCTTTATAAAAGTGTTACATATTTGCCGCCTCTCAGTTATAAAGTGGTGTATTGAGTGGGTTAGAGTGGGAAAATTTGCGTTCAGTTCAGTGTTTTACTCGAAGTAAGGAAATGGGATGAAAAGATGCTGTATACAATTTGAATACTAAAACAAAGCCCTATACTTTTTTTTTTTTTGTCTTTTGTAGAGACAGAGTCTCACATTATGGCCCTCTGTAGAGTGCTATGGCCTCACACAGCTGACAGCAACCTCCAACTCCTGGGCTTAAGCGATTCTCTTGCCTCAGCCTCCCGAGCAGCTGGGACTACAGGCGCCCGCCACAACGCCCGGCTATTTTTTGGTTGCAGTTTGGCTGGGGCTGGGTTTGAACCCGCCACCCTCGGTATATGGGGCCGGCGCCTCACCGACTGAGCCACAGGCGCCGCCCAGCCCTATACTTTATGTAGATTGAAATAGGGGAATGAAGTCCATCTTACTTAGTGTTAAGATTCTTCTAGGAAAAGCTTCTAATTTACCTTTCAGGTTTGGCTAGTGGCCATATGTGTATTCTATTTGAGCTTGCCTATTGTAAAGGGTGTATTAAAAGACAAAGTTTATAAGTAATCTGTTGAGTTTGAGTTTTAAAAACCTTAGATAAGGCTTATTAATAGTGGTTTCTTCTATAAATCAGTAGTACCATTTGCCTGGGAACAAAAGGGAGATACAAAGTAAAGGTGGGGGCTTGGAGTAAGAAAAGTCCAGATGTCTTTGTTCTGGCTGTCTTGTTAGCATAAACCAAAGATAAAGATCAGCCCACCAGTTCTTTACAGGTCCAGGTAGTTTTTCTTAGCAGATTAGAAAAGCAGACAGTAGGAATGCTCATCATAGTTTAAAGAGGGAAGGAATCCAAGAAGATATTCTCAGTTTGGGGAATTTACTTGGAATGTGTTTTTCTCCTTGTCTTAGAATGTAATTTCTCCCTTAATTTAAGTCTAAAATAATATCTTTCTTTACCTGTTTGTTACACAAGAGTAGAGGCTCGAGTCTATTTTATTCACTTTAATGTTTCCAGCACAACTAACTGGTGTAGTTAGTACAGTTACTATTTGGTGAATGACTGAATGCAGTAATGCTAGCTTGTACTGTTTACTGTGCCAGATACTTTTTGAAGCACTTAAAGCCAGAGTGTTTTAAAATACACAAACTAATTCATTTCATTTTTACAGTAATCTCTGAAATAGGTGATTAGTATGCTATACTTTGCAAGGGAAATGGAGGCGTGGAGAAGTTTAGTAAATGTGCTTCAAATCATCCAGTAAGTGGCAGAATTCAAAATTTAAATCTTGTCCAGTTCCACGATCTGTGGTTATTCCCATGATATATTTCTCTAAATACAGAATTTTAAATTTTCTGAGATTCTTGTTGCATTTTTTTATGGTACATAAGATATGTTGCTTTCAAAATACTAATGAACTAAAATGTTGATGTTTCTAGATTTGGAGCAAGAGGTGGTGGTGGCCTTCCCCCCAAGAAATTTGGTAATCCTGGGGAGCGTTTACGTAAAAAGAAATGGGATTTGAGTGAGCTCCCCAAGTTTGAGAAGAACTTTTATGTGGAACATCCAGAAGTAGCAAGGCTGACTCCAGTAAGTTTTTGTGTCTGTGTGTTTCACTTGTTGTATATGTGCATGCAGATTAACCAACCAAATAGACTTATTAGCTAAAGTTTACTCATAATCTGCTGGTGGTGGTTTATGTTTTATTCCAAAGTGGTGATAACTTTTCTTACATTCTTAGTATCAGACTGCTGATACTAGTAAGATGGACATAATGTAGTACTTTATCGTTTGTTGATTATACTTCCCAACTTACTTATCAGGCCTGACTGAACTGTGTGCTATATATTAGTTCGTATCTTTTCATCTATAAGTAAAATATAAATATGAAATACTGGAATTGTGTATTCATTTGTCTTTTAACCTCATTTGGATTCTTCCTATGAAATGGTGGTTTAGAAGTATAGGGCGGCGCCTGTGGCTCAAGGAGTAGGGCGCCGGCCCCATATGCCAGAGGTGGCGGGTTCAAACCCAGCCCTGGCCAAAAACTGCAAAAAAAAAAAGTTAAAAAGAAGTATAATGGAAAGAACACTTGGGCCCCAATTCCATGTTTTCTTCCTTTTCCTATTTCTGACATTGAGCAGGTAACTTACTCTTTACAAGTATCTGTGGAAGGTGGAACTTTTTTTTTTTTTTTTGTAGAGACAGAATCTCACTTTACCGCCCTTGGTAGAGTGCCATGACGTCACAGGACTCAACAGCAACCTCTAGCTCTTGGGCTTAGGCGATTCTCTTGCCTCAGCCTCCCAAGTAGCTGGGACTACAGGCGCCTGCCACAGTACCCGGCTATTTTTTGGTTGCAGTTTGGCCGGGCTAGGTTTGAACCCGCCACCCTTGGTATGTGGGGCCGGCACCCTTCTCACTGAGTCACAGACGCCGCCCGGAAGGTGGAACTTTTAATTGCCTACATCATTAGCTAACACATGAAGTTGAGGTAGCATGTGAAAGCACTATATAAAATATTGGACACATTGTTAACTGTGGGTTGGATGATAATTGTTCAGCTAGCTTGGAACATGAAATTTTGAATATATAGACTGGTTCACTAGCTTGTCTGTGTTTTTCTTCATAGTATGAAGTTGATGAACTACGCCGAAAGAAAGAGATAACAGTGAGAGGAGGAGATGTTTGTCCTAAACCAGTGTTTGCCTTCCATCATGCTAACTTCCCACGTAAGTGTTCTTCATTCCAGAAACTTAACTTATTTTTTTTGAATGGTAAACATGGGTAATAGCTTATTAAAACTTTTTGACCCAGGCTCAGGATGTTGAAAAGACAGTAAAAGCCTTGTACAAAGATAGTGTAATATATTTTATATAATTTTTTTTTCTTTTTTCCTTCAGATAGTCTCACTTTCTTACCCTTGGTAGAGTGCTGTGGTGTCATAGCTCACAGCAACCTCAAACTCTTGGGCTCAAGCAGTTATTTTGCCTCAGCTTCCCAAGTAGCTGGGATTATAGGTGCCCACCACAACACCTGGCTATTTTTATTTATTTTATTTTATTTATTTATTTTTTTTATTGTTGGGGATTCATTAAGGGTACAATAAGCCAGATTACACTGATTGCAATTGTTAGGTAAAGTCCCTCTTGCAATCACTTCTTGCCCCCATAAAGTGTGACACACACCAAGGCCCCACCCCCCCTCCCTCCGTCCCTCTTTCTGCTCCCCCCCCCAATAACCTTAATTGTCATTAATTGTCCTCATATCAAAATTGAGTACATAGGATTCATGCCACCATTCATGGCTATTTTTAGAGACAGGATCTTGTTCAGGCTGTTCTCAAACCTGTGAGCTTTTTATTTTTTTAATTTTTTAAAATGTCCTTAGAGTCTCATGGTAAATACTGTATTGGTACATCAGAGAGCGTTTTTTTTTTTTTTTTCCTTTTCTAGAGATAAGAGTCTCACTTTATTGCCCTAAGTAGAACCTCCAACTCCTGGGTTAAGCGATTCTCTTGCCTCAGGCTCCTGAGTAGCTGGGACTACAGGCACAGCCACAGCACCCACTTATTTTAGTTGTTGTTGCTGTTTGGCCGGGCCAGGTTCAAACCCACCACTCTAGGTATATGGGGCCAGCACCCTATCCACTGAGCCACAGGCACCGTCCTACATCAAGGTTCTTAATGCTTGTTTGTCTTCTGTTTAGACTGGGAACTATTTTTTTTTTTTTTTTTTTTTTTTTGAGACAGAGCCTCAAGCTGTTGCCCTGGGTAGAGTGCAATGGCATCACAGCTCACAGCAACCTCCAACTCCTGGGCTCAAGTGATTCTCCTGCCTCCACCTCCCAAGTAGCTGGGACTACAGGCGCCCAGCTGTAGTTTTTTGGTTGCAGCCATCATTGTTGTTTGGTGGTCCTGGGCTGGATTCGAACCTGCCAGCTCAGGTGAATGTGGCTGGTGCCAAGCCTGGGAACTTTTTTTTTTTTTTAAGTTTTGTATCTTCCACTAGGGTTTTGCCTCTGCCTTTTAGAAAACAGAAGAATGAAGTTGCTTTCTAGCTGGGTACAATATGAATTTGAAAAATAGTGACTACCATGAGTCTATGACCTATTAGATGGCTTTAGGGTAGTGGTTGTTTTAAGTGTAGATGGCTGTGGTAGTAGCCTCTTAGAGGTAGCAGTAAGCTGATCAGAGATTCAGTAAATTAAAACAACACCCCTCAGAGATCTTGAAGCTGGCTACATGTTTAATGAACTTAACAGTTTTTAGAAACGTCTCTGTGCCCCTAAGCAGTAAAATGTTTATTCTCTTACAGAATATGTAATGGATGTGTTGATGGATCAGCACTTTACAGAACCAACTCCAATTCAGTGCCAGGGATTTCCATTGGCTCTTAGTGGCCGGGATATGGTGGGCATTGCTCAGACTGGCTCTGGGAAGACATTGGCAGTAAGTACCAGCAAGTGAAGATCTTTAATATTATAGCAACTCATTTTGCTATTTAATTGTCACATACATGGTATATTCTCAGTTCTTCATAAAAATGTAATTCAGGTAGTAGAGGTACTTTTTCAGCTTTTTAAGCTATTGGATGTATTAAAGCATTTTATTTTCAAGTTGTATGTAGCAGTGGTGAGTTCTGTTTATCACTTTTCTATTTAAGCATTAATTTTTTACTTTTTTGGCCGGGGCTGAGTTTGAACCCACCACCTCCGGTATATGGGGCCAACACCCTACTCCTTTGAGCCACAGGCGCTGCCCCCTATTTAGGCATTGTTAATTAACTGATGAGTTAGCACTGTTAAGATAGCTTTAGTTTTGATAAATGGTATAAAACTGTCATTTTCTCCACCAGTATTTGCTGCCTGCAATTGTTCATATTAACCACCAGCCATATTTGGAAAGAGGAGATGGCCCAATTGTAAGTGTGTTTCAGTTTGTTTATAATTCTAAGAACAACTGCAATTTAATGATTATTATCTTTTAGGCACTGTGCTTTACATACTATTATTTGATTTTATTTTTAATTTTACCCTTGGTATCTGAAAGTGGTTATTATCCCTGTCTTTCTTGGAATTAAATGACCTGCCTAAGGTCACACAGCAATTGGCTGAGCTTGAATTTGAAACGGTCTTTTTAAGGTTTTGTTTGTTTGTTTATTGGGTTTTTGTTTTGTTTTGAGACAGTCTCAATCACCCTGGGTAGAGTGCCAAGGCGTCATAGCTCATAACAGCCTCAAATTCTTGGGCTCAAGTGATCCTCTGTCTCTCAGCCTTTCACGTAGTTGGAACTACAGGTGCCTGCCACCATACCCAGCTAGTTTTTCTATTATTAGTGGAGACAGGGTCTCTGTCTTTCTTGGGCTGCTTTTAAACTCCTGCACTCAGGCAATCCATCCACCCACCTCAGCCTCCCCGAGTGCAGAGTCTTAATTCTTAAAGAAATCATGCATACTGCTTTGGTAAATAGTCACTCGCTGTGCAGTAAATTCAAGTATAGTTCTTAATTGCTCAGTGATGCTGTGAGAGATACAGAGGAGATGAGAGGGGGTCCTTGCCCTATAAAGATTAGGTTGCACATATGTGTTTTCTGTGGTTAAATAATGTTTTTGTAAATGTTTGTGGAGCAGCACAGTTTTCTGCTTTGATCTTTTTCACTTATGCTATTTCCTATAAGATTTGAGTAGCATTCGCCAAATAATTTGGAATGTACAGAGCTGTGTTTCTTTTGGTTTGTTTTTTTGCAGTTTTGGCTGGGGTCAGGTTTCGAACCTGCCACCTACTGCTGGCGTCCTACTTCTTGAGCCACGGGCGCCACCCCAGAACTGTTTTTTTAAAATGGAGTTTGCATTTACCACGTAACATTTATAAATAATGTATTCACCAAAAAATAATTTCATTACTTTGCATTATGTAATAAGTAGCATATTTTACATAGGTGACAGAAATCAGCATTATTCTTATTAACTGATACCTAATGAAAGGATTACTGTGCAGAGTGAGGTTCATAATTTGTTAACAGTACATATGATACCTGTTTAGAGTTTCGGTTTTGTATTATGGGCAGATTATATACAGTCTTGCCAGATTACATATAAATTATTATTGTTTTTGTCTAAATATCTGGCAGAGAGCTTAAACTACAAGTCAGAAAAATACCAGCTCCGACATTTTATTGAACTCTTTTGTGTTAACGTAAATTGAGCATCCCAAATCTGAAATGCTCCAAAATTCAAAGTGGGATTTTGAGTGCCAACATGATGCTCAAAGGAAATGCCAATTTTCGGATTTGGGATGCTCAGCCTGTGAGAGTTGTGCAGTTAGAACTAGGTAACACAGTCTGTAATCCTTCTTGAGTATGTATAAACTAATGAATCATAATGTTAAAGTAAACCAAGTGATGAGAGTCCCAGTATCGTTCCACATGCTCTAAATAATTAAGTTATAAGAATTTTTTCCACACTGCAGTATACTGACCTTTCTCCCCTTCCTACCTCCCACTGCATCACATACTTAGAAAGTGATAGACAACAAAAATTAGATTACTTTTTGTACTTGTTTGTTGGCTTGTCTTTGGTTTTAGGTGGGATGGGTATTTCAAGTGTTTTTTCTTACAGTGTCTAGTTCTGGCTCCAACCAGAGAGCTTGCCCAGCAAGTACAGCAGGTGGCTGATGACTATGGCAAATGTTCTAGATTGAAGAGTACTTGCATTTATGGAGGTGCTCCTAAAGGTCCCCAGATTCGAGATTTAGAGAGAGGTAATAAGATACTTTTGTAAAAATTATTTTATCTTGGGGCGGCTCCAGTAGCACCATGGTTACAGCACCGACCACATGCACCAAGGGTGGCGGGTTCAAACCCAACCTGGGCCAGCTAAACATCAGTGACAACTGCAAACAAAAATAACCGGGCATTATGGCAGGCATCTGTAGTCCCAGCTACGTGGGAAGCTGAGGCAAGAGAATCACTTAAGCCCAAGAGTTTGAGGTTGCTGTGAGCTGTGACGTTACGGCACTCTACCAAGGACTACATAGTGAGATTCTGTCTCCCAGCCCCCCTGCCCCCCCAAATTATCTTAGCTTTACCAATTCCTGTTAATGAAATGGGAGAAAATAGTGGGTTCTTAAGAAAAATCGGTGTTTCAGCAGCTTAGAAATTCTCAGGTGTGGTTAAGTAGCTATTTTGGGAGAGAAAGTGAGCATGACTGGCATGCAGCTCTTAGTTTCGTAAAGATTTAGTGATTGTACAAAATTATCCTCACATACTTTTGCAGGTGCTGGGTTAAAGTTTTAACTACTGTTACATCATACTATTGAGTACAACAACCAGGCTAGAGCTGGTGCTGCTTTGTTTCCTGAGGCTTGGATAATGTATAAGGAGTTCTAAGTTGACTTGATCTTTAATTTTTTGTTGTACAGGTGTTGAGATCTGCATAGCTACTCCTGGACGCCTGATAGATTTCCTGGAGTCAGGAAAGACAAATCTTCGCCGATGTACTTACCTTGTACTGGATGAGGCTGATAGAATGCTTGATATGGGTTTCGAACCCCAGATTCGTAAAATTGTTGACCAAATCAGGGTGTGTAAGCTGACACTTTGCTGTCTTTATGCCATTCGCTTATTGCATTCCTTAGTCTAAAAAAGCCTTTCCTTTCATGGTAGCCTGATAGGCAGACATTGATGTGGAGTGCAACCTGGCCAAAAGAAGTAAGACAGCTTGCGGAGGATTTCCTTCGTGATTACACCCAGATCAACGTAGGCAATCTGGAGTTGAGTGCCAACCACAACATCCTCCAGATTGTGGATGTCTGCATGGAAAGTGAAAAAGACCACAAGTATGAAAAAGATGTCACTGTCTTGATTTGATAATGCCTATAAATCTTAATATTATCGTCTAAAATGAAAGCATTGGAGAAGCCAGTGGTGTTTGTTTTGAAGCCTGAAAACATTAAAAGCATTGTTGGCTTTCTAATAATCTATCCTTTATATCCTTCATTAGAACATTGTGGTTAAAGGCAAGGATTCTGGGTCCTTGGATTTGGTTCCTGGCTCTGCCGATTACTAGCTATATAATTTGGACAAGTTTATCTCTGGGTGCCTTATTTTTTTTAATCTCTGAAATGGGGATAATAACACCTACATCAAACTTGTGTGAGTGTGATAAGATTAAAAATTTCTGGTCAGCCCCTGTGGCTCAGAGGGTAGGGTGCCAACCCCATATACCAAGGGTGGTGGGTTCAAACCCGGCCCCGGCCAGACTGCAACAATAACAACAAAAAAATGCTGGGCATTGTGGCGGGCGCCCGTAGTCCCAACTACTCGGGAGGCTGAGGCAAGAGAATCGCCTAAGCCCCAGGAGTTGGAGGTTGCTGTGAGCTGTGTGATGCCACGGCACTCTACTGAGGGCCATAAAGTGAATCTCTCTACAAAAAATAAAATAAAAATTTCTTAGCACAGATAGTACCTAACTCAGTACTCTGTGCTTTTTTTTTTTTTTTTGAGACAGAGTCTCAAGCTGTCTCCCTAGGTAGAGTGCTGTGGTGTCACAGCTCACAGCAACCTCAAACTCTTGGGCTTAAGCTATTCTCTTTCCTCAGCCTCCCAAGTAGCTGGGACTATAGGCACCCACCACAACGCACGACTATTTCTTGGTTGTAGTTGTCGTCATTGCTGGGGCTAGATTCGAACCTGCCAGCTTTGTTGTATGTGGCTGGCACCCTAGCCGTTTGAGCTATAAGCACCGAACCTTTTCTCTTTTTATTTATTTTTTGATACAGTCTAACTTTGTTGCCCTTGGTAGAGTGCTGTGGCATCACAGCTCACAGCAACCTCAAACTCTTGGGCTCAAGTGATTCTCTTGCCTCAGCCTCCCAAGTAGCTGGGGCTGCAGGTGCTCACCACAACACCTGGCTCTTTTTAGAGATGAGGTCTCACTCTGGCTCAGGCAATCCACCCACCTCAGCCTCTCAGTGCTAGGTGGGACTATAGGCATGAGCCACTACCCATTCATCTATGTACCTATGTACTTTTTTTTTTTTTTTTTAAGACAGTCTCAGTATTGTTGCTCTTGGTAGAGTGCTATGGTGTCACAGCTCACAGCAACCTCAAACTCTTGGGCTTAAGTGATTCTCTTGCCTTAGCCTCCCAGGTAGCTGGGGCTACCGGTGCCCACCACAGTGCCCAGCTATTTTTTATTATAGTTGTCATTGTTGTTTTAGTTGACCTGGGCTGGATTCTAACCTGCCAGTCTTGGTGTATGTGGCTTGCATTATAACCACTGTGCTATGGATGCCAAGATAAGTGTTTTTTTTTTTTTTTTTTTTTTTTTTTTAAGATAATGTGGAAAGAGCATTACAGCTTTGGGAGTTGATATCTCTGATGTACCTTCTATATGACATACTAGAGCAATCTTTGTTGTGTGATGATTGTGTTGTTGGTCTTTCAGATTGATCCAACTGATGGAGGAAATAATGGCTGAAAAGGAAAATAAGACAATAATATTTGTGGAAACAAAGAGACGCTGTGATGACCTGACTCGAAGGATGCGCAGAGATGGGTAAGTACAGCACCAAGGTAATTACTTAACCTCAGATTTTATACTTTAGTAGGAATTCCTAATTGGTATTGTGAATATTGCATAGTATTGGTAATGCCTAACATGTAATTTGCTATTTCTTTTTTTTTTTTTTTTTTTTTTTGTGGATTTTGGCCGGGGCTGAGTTTGAACCCGCCACCTCTGGCATATGGGACCAGCGCCCTACTCCTTGAGCCACAGGCGCTGCCCGATAATTTGCTGTTTCATTGAACACACTTGACTATCTGTGTGGTCTAACAAACAAACCTTATCAAAGTTACATGATAGCTTTTTTTTTTTTTAGCTTGGTTTTTCTCTTGTAGATTTCTAAAATAGTTTGCTAACTTTTCTTCTAATAGTTGGCCAGCTATGTGTATCCATGGAGACAAGAGTCAACCAGAAAGAGATTGGGTACTTAATGGTAAGTTGGAAATTAAGCATTTTTTCTTTCCTCCTTTTCCTTCCCTCCTTCTCTCCTTTCCTTCCTTCCTTTTACTTTTCTCTTATTTTTCTTTACCAGCTAGAGTATAGTGCCATCATTGTACTACTCAACGTCAGGGCTCAAGCAATTCTCCTGCCTCATCTTCCCAAAACTAAGCATTTTCAGTGGATTTCCCCCCTAAATGAATGTCCATGATGTGTGTCAGAAATCTATAAACTTTCTGTAAAGAGTCATGTAGTAAATATTTTTGGCTTTGAGGCCCAAATGGTGGGTGGTCTCTATGGCAGACACTTCATAACACAAAAGCAGCAGGCAATAGACAACATGTAAAGAAATGGTCTGGCTATGTTCCAAGAAAACATTATTTGCAAAAATAAGCATTATGCCAGATTTGACCCGAAGGATAGAGTTTGTCTAGCCCTGCTTTAGTTAATTGAGTATTGGAGGTACTTTTAGCATGTCTCCATATTCCTTTAAAATCTATAATGCTAGCTCTTTACACTTTTTCTCAACACTACTCTTCCTTAATTTTTTTCTGATTATGAAAATAATGATTCCTTGGCGAAATTTTGATAGTTACTGAAATGTGTAAAGAAGAAAAAAAGTTGGGCGGCGCCTGTGGCTCAGTGAGTAGGGCGCCGGCCCCATATACCGAGGGTGGTGGGTTCAAACCCAGCCCCGGCCAAACTGCAACCAAAAAATAGCCGGGCGTTGTGGCGGGCGCCTGTAGTCCCAGCTGCTCGGGAGGCTGAGGCAAGAGAATCACCTAAGCCCAAGAGCTGGAGGTTGCTGTGAGCTGTGTGACGCCATAGCACTCTACTGAGGGCAGTAAAGTGAGACTCTGTCTCTACAAAAAAAAAAAAAAAAGAAGAAAAAAAAAGTTCCTTTATTTCATTTATTTTTTTATTTATTTATTTTTTGAGCAGTCTTGCTCTGTTGCCTTGGGATTAAGTGCGACACCACAGCACTCAACCCAAGGCAACAGAGCAAGACTCTGCTCAAAAAAGAAAGAAAGGAAGGAACTTTTTTTTTCTTCTTTACACATTTCAGTAACTATCAAAATAGCTCACAGCAACCTGAAACTCTTGGGCTCAAGCAATCCTTCTGCCTGCATCTCCCAAGTAGCTGGGTCTATAGGCACCTTCCACATGCCCAGCTATAATTTTTCTATTTTTAGTAGAAACAGGGTCTCACTCTTTATTTTTTATCTTTTTTTTTTTGAGACAGTCTGACTATGTCTCCCTTGGTAGAGTGCTATGGCATCACAGCTCACAGCAACCTCTAACTCTTGGGCTTAAGCAATTCTCTTGCCTCAGCCTCCCAAGTAGCTGGGACTCTACAGGCACCCACCACAACACCAGCTGTTTTTTGTTGCAGTTGTCATTGTTTTAGCTGGCCTGGACCAGGTTCAAACCCGCCCACCCTCAATGTATGTGACCAGCGCCGTAACCGAGCCAAGGGGTCTCACTCCTGCTCAAATTCCAGAGCTCAAGCAATCCACCTACCTCCCAGAATGCTAGGATTATAGGCGTGAGCCACCACGCCTGGCAAGAAAGATGTTCCTTAGCATCTTGAAGTTACATTTTAACATAGTTCCTTGTAGTCTTCTGTTTTTGGGTTGTTTTTTTTTTTGCCGGGGCTGGGTTTGAACCCACCACCTCTGGTATATGGGGCTAGCACCCTACTTCTCAAGCCACAGGAGCTGCCCAGTCTTCTGGTTTTTAAAACTATTCTGAAGGGAAAGGCCGTTGAGTAAAGTGGAAGAGTCTATATTTAAGAAATAATTATATGCATATTTATTGGGGGGGGAAATACCTATTTTCTTTCAATTCACATCTTTTAAACTTGCCTCTTCTCTCTTTTTGGTTTTATTTCGTTTGGGATTTTTGTTTGAGACAGAATCTCAAGCTGTCACCTGGGTGGAATGTGGTGGTATCATAACTCACAGCAACCTCCAACTCTTGGGCTCAAGTGATCCTCTTGGCTCAGTTTTTTCTATTTTTAGTAGAAATGAGGTCTCACTTTCTGCTCAGGCTGGTCTCGAACTCAGAAGCTCAAGCTATCCACTCACCTGGATTTCCCAGGGTGCTAGGATTACAGGAACCAACATGCCTGGCCCAGCTTGTTTGGAAGATAAAAGGGGAAAGAAGAGTTCTACCTTTTGTTAATTTTGTTACAGATTGCCACACTGTATTAATGGTACTTGTTGTTAGTAGGGGTAACTTTTTTTTTTTTTAATCAATTGCCCTTTTGCCTAAAATGAGTGTAATAAAGATTTTCAGGGACAGCACCTATGGTTTAAAAGAGCAGGGCGCCAGTCCCATATGCCGGAGGTGGTGGGTTCAAACCCAGCCCCAGCCCCAAAAAAAGTGCAAAAGAAAAAAGATTTTCAAAAAGACTATCTCTTACATCTAAAAGAGCTGAACATTTTCTTATACCATTACTTAAAATTTAAACAGAGTAGGGTAAACAGGTCAGATAGCTAAGAATGATTCTTTGTTCATTTGTTTTTGCAGAGTTCCGCTCTGGGAAGGCTCCAATTCTCATTGCCACAGATGTAGCCTCCCGTGGGCTAGGTTTGTATAGATAGGTGTCTCTGTCAATGGTATATGTATCTTTTGGTTTAAAGATTTATCATTTCAAATTTGAATTTACAGTTGTATATATATGTCTTTAGATAAATATTTAAAGAGAATACAAAGTGTGATTTCCCCCTCTTCCCACAATTTTTTTTAACCTTGGTATTTTTTTTTCTTTTATTTTCAAAGTCTCTTCCTGCTCCTGACAAACAGGCTTTGGTCTGCAGCAAGGCCTAGGCATGACTATTCAAACAGTTAGAGGGAGAGGAGACATTGGGTTGAACAATTCAGCTTCTTTCTGTTATTCTATTTTCTGGCTAGACAGAATGAGCCTGCTTAAACCTGGCTATTATAAGCTAATTTCTTCAGTTATTCTTTCCCTGTACTGGTCTATGTAAGTTCGATACAGAGAGAGAAATCTAGTTTCATGAATGCTTATTAAATGGGATTTATAAGTCTGTGATATTCAGAAATTAAATCTGCTTGCCCGATTTTATTTAGTAGAGTAAAATGGCAACTCAGTTATTCCTTCCTCCCTACCCATACTTGTATAGATGTGTTATCTAATTTAGGAACTTAATTTGAAGATGATCTTCTGGAGTTTTCGACCCATTATGAATTAAGATGTTTACACTTATCTTGTGATTTAGCCCATCATTTGGAGCTAAGCAGATCTAACTCAAAACTTTTATGTTTAAAAAAAGATTATCACAAGGAAATCTTTAAATTTTTAACAGATATTTTAATTTCTTGCCCAATAAGATGACAGCTATTCCCTATACTAGTTAAAGAAAACAAGTATTCAAATTGGAATGCAAAAGTGATGAAGCCTCTTTATCCCTTGCACTCATCATTCCCTCCTTTAGAGGTGGTGACCTGCAGCCATGACGGAAAGTTGTCTCTGCCCTCTGAGGTCATGTCTGGATCTGTGCCGTTAGAACTTGGGCCTGTTGGGAGATGAGGCGGAGACCTGAAAGCAGTTTACATAAAAGCTTTCAGTAAAGGTGGTTTTTAAACAGGCTTGCTATGTGCTGGTAGCTTCTTTGTGCATCTTGCCTAGACATTTAAAAATATTTGCTCCACATCCCCCTGTATTCTGAACTGAATTAATTGGCTACCATTAGAATAACTTAGACTCTTCATCCCACCCCCACTCATCCAATTGAGGGGAGAGGGAAGGTATCTGAGTCTGTTTCTTGTTACTCAACATCAGTGCTTATTTTGGGCCCCTTTGTTTGCTGCCTTGTAAAAATCAAAAGAGGGAGAAACCCCACTAAAATGGCAGAATTCTGACCGATGTCCTACAAGATCCTGGAAAGTGAAGGCTTCTACCTCATAGACAGGGGTGCAATTTTCAGCTGAGTCACCAGGCCTTTTTTCACTTCTGTCAACCGATGGTCTCTTAAAAGTTCCCTTCAGGTAAGTTCTTCCATTCCCGTGATTTTATAATAGTCTTCCCTAGGCTGTCACTATTCCCTTTCCACTGAAATATTTTTTATTTTTCCTTTTTTTGTTTAAACTA
The DNA here is from genome assembly GCF_027406575.1 of Nycticebus coucang. Classification (NCBI taxonomy): domain Eukaryota; kingdom Metazoa; phylum Chordata; class Mammalia; order Primates; family Lorisidae; genus Nycticebus; species Nycticebus coucang. The sequence goes on from NC_069782.1 coordinate 10,082,166, forward strand.
CACACTGCTAAACTAAAAGTATTGAATTTATTTTGTTTTGTTTTTTAACAGAAGCTTTGATATCAGCTGCAGATCACTCAGTACATGGCCGAGGCAAATCTACATTGGCCCGAAGCAGCTCTAGATGAGCCTGTTGGCTAGTCTTAGTCCCTCCTGATTAGTGATTGGCGATTATAGGCCATGTCATAGGGCTTTCCAGACAAAACGTTCTTAGGCAGCTGGCCAAAACATTAACTTTTCAATTTCTTACCCTGCTACAGCATCTTCTAAAAAGGCAGCAAGATAATACTATGGCAGTGCACAGATAACATCAGGGCAGGCCTGACTGGAGAAAACCAAATTCTGCGCTTGCTCTTACATGCCCACAGCCAGCTATGTGTGTGCACACACAGGACACCTTTCTAGTACGAAGAACTTGCACCATGTCTACCCTCTATTGAGCCCCCCAAGTTTTAGTGTCTGAACTGCTGGCTCCAGCCCCCAGTGCTTTCTGCTAGGAAAGCACCCTTCTGTGCATCCAGTGTCCTCACTCCATGCTCTGCTGCCATGATCATATACGGTGGGATTGTCTAAGGAGCATTCTCTTAGCTCTGAAGATGTGGAGTATAATTCCCTGTCCCCCTGTTTTACATCCATTCTGGCCCTGCAGATTTTTTTTCCCCTTTGTTGCATCAACGACCCTAGCCGGAGACTCAAGCTGCCCCCTGCGATAAGTGCCTTCTCGTCTTTCTGGTGTGATTCAGGACTTTAGGGGTCAGTAAAGACCGAGGAGCCTTTCTTGTAATAAGAAACAGACATAATGGCCCTTCTTCACAAGCCCTGTAACAACAGCTGAATTTTTTTTTTTTTTTTATCATCTCCCCCTTCTTCCCTGAAATTAATCGAGTCTGGGCAATAGATGCAGTCTGACCCTTTGGATGTAACTTACATTTTTTATTAATTATTTTTTTCTACAATCACCCCAATTATCCTTGGGGGAGGCGTTGGAGGACCTGAAATTTTTACCCGAACCCAGGTTCTCCGGCGCTTGGCAACCAAATGGGGCTACAGAGAAGCATCTAAGCCAGTTCACAGAGCGAGCGTGTGTGGGGACTTCTCACTGCCACGGACCCTTGATGCATGCTCCCCGCGCTCCAGTGGTCCCGTGTCAGAAGGCGGAGTTTTCGAAAGGAGGCCGCCAAAAATAAAAGGCAAAGAGACGGGATCGGCTGCAGCGGTTTCCCAAAGGAGGAGGGAGTGTGCATCGGTCTGGTAACAAACAGAGAATGTTTTTTTAATTATTTATATCACAAAAATCTGTGTTTTATGTAGGATATTTTCTGGATATTCTTTGTAAAATGCAGATTTTTTCCACAAAACAGTAGGATTCTTTGTTATAGTCTTAAATTTGTCTGTTTAAGTAGGTAAAAAAATAGACATTTAGCTGGAAGCATTACACTAACATTTACATATTGTAAGCATTAGGAGGTTATTCAGCCCAATTCCCAGCAGCAGATAGAATATTAAACTTGTCTCAAGGTTTCATGGATTTTCCCACATTCTTTGGCTATTAATTTAATTTCCCAGGTTACACAGACAATCTTTGATAATTGAAACAAGTGCTGAGTTGAAATAACCTTGAGTTGAGCAAAAAACTTATTTGGCAGAAGCTGGGCTTGGTAGTACAGTAAAATTTTAGTGTAATGTGCTCTTGTGATAACTAAAAAGGGAAAGATAATTCGAATGTTTCTACAAAGGAAAGTAGGTATGTACTGTACTTGACAGTTTTTAAAAAAAAATAAGAGAGCAAAAAGAACCTAAATGTTTTAAGTCTCCTTGAAAATGTAGTAATAAAGTATATGAAGCTCTTTTTTCATTTTGCTCTGTGACTGGTTTAAAGGTAAGTTTGTTATGATGTTGGTAGATTTTGCCAGGCTTCTCCCAACAGAGTAGAAGTGATTTGGCCTTGTAACTTAATGGTAGTTACCAGGTACTTTCTTCTACATTCCAGTTTGGAAAAGAATAGTACTGGAATTTGCCTGTCTGAAGACCAATCTTGGTGTAATGTAACTCCTGTCTATGTCAGTTAAAATGTAGAAGAGGCAGGAGTTTGGATGGTTGGATGGGATTTCATTAGGGTTTTACAGCCAATAAAGATGTTGCTTCCCATGCATGTCCCAGTTATCCCTAATCCTCTTTTACTCTGTTGGGATGAGTCTTTTTTTGTGTCTATTCAGAGTGGTTGCTAATTTCATCTTCTCTCCTCTTGCTGTCATCTGCATTCGTGCTTCCCACCTGTTGTTGGCATGTCCTTTACCTTCTCTTTCCCTGCCACGTCAAACTACACACTGAATCGTCAACAACTTGGAAGATGTGGAAGATGTCAAGTTTGTGATCAACTATGACTATCCAAACAGCTCAGAGGATTATGTGCACCGTATTGGCCGAACAGCCCGTAGCACCAACAAGGGCACCGCCTATACCTTCTTCACCCCAGGGAACCTCAAGCAGGCTAGAGAGCTGATCAAAGTGCTGGAGGAAGCTAATCAGGCTATCAATCCCAAACTAATGCAGCTGGTAGATCACAGAGGCGGCGGCGGAGGAGGGGGTAAGGGTAAGTCCTGGAATTTTCCAGGTACTGCCGAGGTATCTTTATATTTATTGTGCCCTTTTTTTTAAAAAAAATCATGTGAAGCCTTTAATTTTTTGCTTAATAACAAAGGAATAGTGCTTAACAGTTTCTGCAGCCTCTTCTAAGTAAAAAAATATGACTTGTCCTACTTTTGCAACACAATTATTTCTGTATATTATAATCCAGAAATGTGCTTTGAATTTTTAAGTACATGGTGCATATTCAAAATTAAGGTAAATTGTATTGCTTTTTAGTGCCTTAAAATGTTCTTAGTAGTATATTGAGTTTTTAGTTTTACATTTGGAGAGATCTCTAATTTACTAATTTAGAGGTTGGCCTGGCTTAAAGGTCAAGGAAGCGCGTTGAAAATTCCTTATATTCTCCCATCAGGAGGTCGTTCTCGGTACCGGACCACTTCTTCAGCCAACAATCCTAATCTGATGTATCAAGATGAGTGTGACCGGAGGCTTCGAGGAGTTAAGGACGGTGGCCGGAGAGACTCCACAAGCTATCGGGATCGTGGTGAAACCGATAGAGCTGGTTATGCTAATGGCAGTGGCTATGGAAGTCCAAATTCTGCCTTTGGAGCACAAGCAGGCCAATACACCTATGGTCAAGGCACCTATGGGGCAGCTGCTTATGGCACCAGTGGCTATACAGCCCAAGAATATGGTGCTGGCACTTATGGAGCTAGTAGCACCACCTCAACTGGGAGAAGTTCACAGAGCTCTAGCCAGCAGTTTAGTGCGATAGGCCGGTCTGGGCAGCAGCCACAGCCATTAATGTCACAACAGTTTGCCCAGCCTCCAGGAGCTACCAATATGATAGGTTACATGGGGCAGACTGCCTACCAATACCCCCCTCCTCCCCCTCCCCCTCCTCCTTCACGTAAGTGAAACCACTCAAGTGGTAGTGACTCCTGAAGACTTAATTACATTTTAAGGAACACTGTCTTTACCCTTTTTCCCTTTCTTCCCCTTTTCTTTTTCTTTTTTATTTCCCCAACCATTGTGATTTGTCTTTTCACGCAGATTAGTTAGAATTCACTGCCAGGTTTCTTCTGCCTGCCAAAATGATCCAGTCTGTAGTAACAGATTTTGTAAAAAAAAAATATATATATATATATCTGACTGGAAGAAATTAATTTCTTCCCCCAACTTCTTGCATGTTGAGGATATTTGAGCTATTTTTCATCTTAAAAGAAAGAATAAGGTATTAGGCCCTTTTCTGGGAGCCCAGTTTTTGTTGTCCTGAATTACGGGGTGGAGGGAGGGCTGAAGTTTTCTGCAGCAGAAGATGGCATCTGTGCTTTAAATGATTCTCCTTACTGGGTTAAAAAACCAGGAGCGATATCCTGCACATTTTCCATAATGCTTTCTGATGTTTGTCAAGTTGGAACAGGGTTCCTCAGACCCAGTGAGTTTTTAAGATAGTTATTTGCCATTGTTATTTTGGCTGATTGCTTGCTAAATGGATTTGACACTTAAAACTTATTAATTGGTTTTATCTCCCTTATACTCTGCCTTCCCCCTTCTCCCCTTCAGTTTACTGAGAAATAACCATTTTAATGTCAGGTTAGAAATGAATTGCTGAGTGTCAGTGTATCTTGCTAATTAAAAACCACAAGTGTTTATTGCAGTGGTTAACTATAGCATCTCAGCATCCTGGCGGGAAACTGCCTGTTTTTCTTTCTGATATAACCAGGGACCATCTGAAATTCATTTTCCAGCCAGACAGCTGCTGTAAGCAAATGAACATAAGTTCTCACTGGAAATTTACTTTATTAACCAGTTAAGTCTATGCATTCACCTATAGTGTAAAAAGCACCTTTGATTATAAACTGAATATACTCAAAATGGGCTAATTTTCTTTTTAAACTCAGTACGTGTAGAGCTAGAATAAAAGCAACTTCGCCAGCTACTCTGACTTTTGGCAAAGTTATCTTGAACAAACAATCCCTTAAGAATCTTAAGGGTTTGTTAAGAACTCTTATTCTCTTCGTACCCTGTTCTCTGCAGTGCTTTTAAACAACTTCTGGGTGCAAATTTTCTTCGGCATCCTTTGCACTCAGCTTTTTACAGGTAGGTGTAGTGCTTACAAGTTATGGAGGACTAAAGCTTAAGTCATTGTTAACTTTTCCTCCATCTAAAGGTAGGTGAGTTTGTCCTCTTTATAGTAATGCTGTTTTATGGAGACTTTGTATAGGAGATGGGTTCTGTTCTTGTGTTCACCATAACAGGATAGAGAGAGCAGACAGCCCCAGGAACCTCTTCAAATCCAACATGGAGCTATTCATTTTTATGCTGTTAATTTGTATTCATAATGCAGTTTAAAGGAGTGACACCACTGCATTCTTTGGCTAAGACCTGAGAGTGATTACTGGTTTGTAAGATCTAAATACTTGAGGTTTGTTTTTGTTTTCCTTTTAAAATTCTTTAGGGAGAGAGAAGGGATGGTTTCTGAGGGGTTCTTGAAAGTATGATACATTGTGCAACATACAGGTAGGTTGTCAGCATAAGCTGAAATATGTGCATGTAAAAACTTAGACATCCTGTTTTATTTTCTACTTTCTTCCTTCTCTTTTTGTCCTGCTCCCCCCCACCCCCACCCAATCTTCTAGAAGTTGAAGCCGAGGGAGGATGGTAGGCACAGAAGAAACAGCTGCTCTGTGCTTTTCAAACCAAAGTGCCCCACCACCACCCCAGTTTGTCTAAGCACTGACCAGTCTATTTTGGACTTTTTCTTTCTACACCAAATTCTGATACTTTTCCTTTCAATGTAGAGATTCCACCACAAGGATGTCTTAATTTAAGAAAAACTTCCAGCTCTTTAAAAAGCATCTGCTTGAGGGAAATGTCTCTGGGCTAGCAAGTTATTTGGATTGCTTGCTTCCTTTTTTTCCACAGGGACATTGCAATCATAAAGTAATAATAAATTCCACATCTCAAAAGTTACTCTGGCCTGAGCGCAGCTGAAGTGTAGCAGAATTTAACTCTTCTGCCTCCATGTCTGTCAGTCATCCAGATTCTGTTGTTGGCTTCAGAACATGAGCAGAAGATCATCATGCTAGTTAGTTACTACAGTCATGGTTACAACTGAACTTAGGGAAAGGGCTTCAATGTATTAAGCTATGGGCTGCTTCTTCCCAGTCCCTCCCTAACAATTCGTTGTGTGGACTTCTCTCATCTAAAGGTTGGTGGCTTTTGCTTGGGATCAGTGCTCTCTATTCATGTCCTTGCTGGTCTCTGAACACATTCCTGTTGCATTAAGACTTGAAAGATTTGTAGATGTGTGATGTTCAGGCACAGGATGCTAAGAGCTGTTACTATTCTTAGTTTGTAAATTGTCCTTTTGATACCATCTTGTTTTCTTTTTGTAGGTATAAATAAAAACTGTTGACAATATGTGTGAGCTTTATCGCTTAAAAATTCTGTGAATAGTTTAATATAATCCTCTTACAATAGTTTTTATTTGCTTCAAGACAAAAGTTGGGGATGTTGGATTGACTAATCATTTTATCACCTAAAACTGAAAGGAAGGTGGGATGGGTTGGTCTTAATGCAAGAATTGAAGGCAAGATACCTAGTAGGTATCTTATTTGCTCAATGCTGATCAGGTGATATGCAAATTGTACCCACCTAAGATGGTGAAGGGCTAGTGAGCCATAAAACTGACTCCAGCCAGAGCAGGTATATTTGGTTTGTGTGGCATATAGGGTGGAAGGAAGTAAAATAACATTTCACACAAGCTATCACTTTTTTATCTTGACTACCTAAATTTGGTCACCTACCTGGTAAGTAGAAATTGCCACAAGAGCATATTGCTGATACTTTAACTGATCTTCAGTTGGGCGTTCTTACAGGGACATCCTTCCAGTTGGAAGTGACTATTAGCACGAGTCATGGACTTGGGTCTTAGAGAACAATGGTTTATTTGATCCATTCATGGGAAATCACCTTAAGGCTGCTTGTTGCAGGTTCAAGGTGGGCCCAGCTCTTCATTGCCTCTATAATGGGTATTCAAGGGAGATCCTACTGACAAGGTCTTACAGAGAAAACGATCAGTGCTTTGTTGAAATCCACACTAAGCATTTTTCTAACTTTAACATTTGATTCAACTCATGGATAAGTTGCCAAGGAGAACTTTGAAAATGGTTTGCTATTCATGTCCTTGACTATAGAGATCTCCAGGAACCCTCAAATTGGCATCGGAAGACTTAACTTCTTTCCTTTAAGGACTGGAAGAAAATGGAAAATGAAATTAGATTTACTGTACAGATGAAAGAACTTTTTTTAATTGAGACAGTCTGTCATCCTGGGTAGAGTGCCATGACATTCATAGCAACCTCACACTCTTGGGTTTGAATAATCCTCTTGCCTCAGCCTCCCAAGTAGCTGGGACTACAGGTGCCTGCCACAAGGCCCAGCTAGTTCTGTTTTTAGTAGAGATGGAGTCAAGTCCTTCCTCAGGCTGGTCTCCAACCCCTGAGCTCAATCCACCTGTTTTGGCCTCCCAGAGTGCCACCATGTGCATAATCTTAGTATTCTTAATGCCTAGTTCACCTGGCATCACAGCTCACAGCAACCTCTAACTCTTGGGCTTAAGCTATTCTCTTGCCTCAGCCTCTCAAGTACCTGGGACTACAGGCACCTGCCACAACACCCGACTATTTTTTAGGTTGTAGTTTCAGCTGGGTTGAATCGCGCCAGCCTGGATGTATGAGGCTGACACTGTTAACCACTGTGTTAGGGAGCTGAGCCCCTAGTGTCTCTTAATGCCTAGTATTCACATATTAAAGCCAAGGGGGAAACTTTGTCTTAAGGTTGACTGGACCATTGACCCTGCCTGGTCTTGGATCCTGGCACCCCTTAAGGTGTGAATTTAGCAGTTGGGCTTGATTCTCCTGCTTATTTCATGTCTCATACCCATTGGCAGTCCCTTTTTACTCCCCAAAACTGTCCACATCTCTCTTCACTGAAGGTCTTTTTCCTGGACAATTGCAACTGCTCCGTAACTAGTCATGGTACTTTGCGGCTTTTTGCTCCACACGGTGGATTGATTTTTGTTTTTGAGACAGAGCCTCAAGCTGTTGCCCAGGATATAAAGTGCTGTAGCATCACAGCTCACAGCAACCTCCAACTCAAGTGATTCTCCTGCCTCTTGCCTTCTGAGTAGCTGGGATTACAGGTGCCTGCCACAAGGCCTGGCTATTTTTTGGTTGCAGCCATCGTTTGGCGGGCCCAGGCTGGATTCGAACCTGCTAGCTCAGATGTATGTGCCTTAGCCACTTGAGCCACAGGCGTGGAGCCAGTGGATTGGTTTTTTTTTTAAATTTTATTTATTATTTTTTTTTAGAAACAGTCTCACTTTATCGCCCTCAGTAGAGAGCTGTGGCGTCACAACTCACAGCAACCTCAGCCTCCCGAGTAGCTGGGACTACACGTGCCCGGCTATTTTTTTGTTGCAGTTTGGCTGGGGCCGGGTTCAAACCCACCACCCTCAGTATATGGGGTTATCTCCCTACTCACTGAGCCACAAGAGCCACCCTGAATTGTTTTTTTAAACCATCCAATAGCTGCCCTTGGCAATCAGAACACAATGCAGACAGTGTGAACTGGTCTTGATTGACTTGATGTCTGCAGGTTAATGGATTTTGCATGACAAGCTGGTTCCTGCCTTGGGAGTTGTACATAGATACGGGCTTGAATGTTTTTCCATCTGTATTTTTTCTCCCTGCCTCCCCCACCCCTTTGAGATGGTCTACACTTAATTGCCCAGATTAGAGTGCAATCATAGCTCACTATAGGTTCAAACTCTGCATCAGGTTCCCAAGTAGGTAGGGCTACAAGAATGCACCAACCACACCCGGCTGAGTTTTTTTATAGAGCTGGGGTCTGACTCTTGCCCTTTCTCATGCTGGTCTTAAACTTCTCAAGCAATACTCTCACCTTGGCCTCCCAAAGTATTAGGATTACAGGCATGACCCACCATGCCCGACCCCCTATATTTTCTTAACCAAGTCTTTTTTTATCTTTTAAGTAAGAATTCTGTCAAATGTGCATAGCTGTCTTTCCTGTATACAGTGTGTGCATAGCACACACACCGTATTGGCCTGCATTTTGTCATGGCACTAAGTGTTTCTTAAAAATAGTTGTCTTCTCCCATTAGAACAGTGGTTCTTAACCTGTGGGTCGTGACCCCTTTGGACTGTATTAAAGGTTCGAGGCCTTAGGAAGGTTGAGAACCACTGCATTAGAACATAAGCACTATAGGGGCAGAGACTTGGCTCTGGGTATCTCTGTAGCCCCGCAAATATTTACTGACTGGATGAGTAGCTCCTTGGGCCAGCAGGATTGCTCTGTTCTCCCAGGACTTACCTTTGGTCACATACAAGTAGAAGAAGTCACAGTAGAAGATGGTCTGTACTACTCCAGACACCACTGCAATTTGGTCATAGAAATTCTCAGTCTGGTACCGCCTGATCCAGTTAGCCAGATAGAGAGCCCGGTACAGACCCAGGAAGAACAGATAGTGAGTCGTAATGGTCTCGGCCTCTCCCGTCTTGCTGATCATGAAGAGCTGGGGCAGGATGGCCACTGACTCCAGGTAGATGGAGAAAGTCCAGAGGATCTGAGCCAAAGAAAAGAGTGGCTAGAGAAAGCTGAATGTGGCCCAGATCTCCTTTTAAAAAGAAAGTAATTAATAAAGCAATAGTTTGGCTCGGCACCTGTAGCTCAGCAGCTAGAGGGTCAGCCACATACACTGGAGCTGGTGGGTTTGAATCCAGCCCTGGCCTGCCAAATAACAATGACAACTACAATAAAAAAAATAGCCGGGTGTTGTGGGCACCTTGTAGTCCCAGCTACTTGGTTGGCTGAGGCAAGAGAATCACTTAAGCCCAAAAGTTGGAGATTGCTGTGAGCTGTGACACCACAGCACTCTACCCAGGGCTACAGCTTGTTACACCACAGCAGTCTACCCAGGGCTACAGGTTGCTGTGAGCTGTGACACTACAGCACTCTACCCAGGGCTACAGCTACTCTGTCTCAAAAAAAAAAAGGCAATAGTTTACCAAAGAAAATATAGTTTGTGTGGGGCGGCGCCTATAGCTCAGTGAGTAGGGTGCTGGCCCCACATACCAAGGATGGCAGATTCAAACCCAGCCCTGGCCAAACTGCAACAAAAAAATAGCTGGGTGTTCTGGCAGGCACCTGTAGTCCCAGCTACTTGAGAGGCTGAGGCAAGAGGATCACCTAAGCTCAAGAGCTGGAGGTTGCTGTAACCTGTGACACAATGGCACTCTACTGAGGGTGGCAAAGTGAGACTCTGTCTCTTAAAAAAAAAATTGTGGAAGGAAAATCATTCTCAATGTAAGAATTGAATGTTTTAATAATATATGCTATTTCTAAATATAATTTAAAAAATTTTTGAAAACAGCACATCCTGCTTTTTTCACAACATAGCATAACATTAGAAAATTTTTAAATGTAAAAAAAAAAAAAAAAAAAGAAAGGGCGGTGCCTGTGGCTCAAGGAGTAGGGCGCTGGTCCCATATGCCGGAGGTGGTGGGTTCAAACCCAGCCCTGGCCAAAAACCACCAAAAAAAAAGAAGAAAAATTTTAAATGTTGCAGTTTTACTGGATGAAATAATGTAATTGAACCCACAGTTTTCTTAAAATATAGTCCATAAATACCAACATCAGAATCTCCCAAGATGCCTTTTGCCCACAGGTTCATGGGCCACAGCCCAGACCTACTGGCCTGGCCTCTGCTAATCTGTTGGACATAAGGTCTCAACAGCCAGAAGTGGGACTGGGATGCCTGCTTGGTAAATGGACATCACAACTAGATATGCACATTTTTTAAATTGAGCATTATGAATAGCTTGTTGCCAGTTTCTTCTAAACACAGAACTAAGTGAACAATACACAAACAGTAGTCATAGTCACAGGAGAAGGTGAGCCCAGATGTCACGAAGGGTCTGGAAGGACGGATGCAGAGGAGCATGTGAACCTTTGGGAGCTAGCACTCAGTCCCTTCCCTTACCTCCAGGGGAGTGAAACTGTAGTTCTCAAGGAAGGAAAGGCCAATGACTGGGACCAGAAGAAACTCCAAGCGGAATGTGTCATTCTCACTGTCAAATGTTTTCCGAAATTTCCCGTAGATCATGTACACTGTGACATAGGCGCAGAGGAGAAAAACCACCTGTGTGCGGCGGGAGGGAAGAGACAAGGGGATCTATGAGGTCATTTCCCTGCCTATTTGCTAGGCTTCAAAACCTACCACACCTAAGCGCCAGAGCTCTGCCATAACGCTGCACGAAGAGGTAAAATGTGTTTGCAATTTCTCCTGGCTCCAGCCACCTAGAATCTAAAGTTAATGAGCCTTTATTAAGTAACTCCATGCTTCTAACCATGACAGTGCCACCATAAAGAGTCGCTCTTCTTGTCACCTCTGTCTGTGGAGCATTAGGCCAATACACAAGATTGGTCTTTCTCAGGGCATTTAGCAGTGGTATTCAGGGCTCTTGAAAACAGTTTAAAACTTCAACTTCCTGACTATGCATCAGTGACTTAAAAATGTTCTTCCACAAGGACTACTAACATCCTTCTTTGTTTAAAAATGTTGACCTGGCTGACCTTGCCGTCCCTTACCCAGTCCTCACTCAGCATGTGTACCAGCAGCAGCTACTGAACTCCCACCCTCCTGGCCTTGGGTCTGTCCTTTGAATACACTGAGCTTGGTCTGTCTGGAGGTCTTTTGCTTAGAATGCCTTCCTCCATCTTCACATAGCTAGTTCTGGCTGCCGCTCAGATCTTGGCTTACCTGTCACCTCTTCTAGACTTCCCTGACCACACACCCTGAAGTAGCTCTCTAGTTGTGCTCCATCACGTAACCTTATTTTTATAATAAAACTCTCTTTTACTGAAGGAAATATCGACTAAAGTAGGATTTTAGGGAGAGATGAAAGGCTTCAGTGCCAAGGGAAAAAAATACGGTTTTAATTATTTGTATAGCTGTATCCCTAACCAAAGTTTTTCTTGTTTGTTTTATTAGAATGCAGGCTCCCCAGACACAGGAGCCTTGTAAATTTTCTTCATGTGCTGGCAGAGAATAGGCTTAAAAAAAAATTCTTGGATAGTCAAATGAGTTCTCTGCAAGCTCAGGACACCTGTTTGATATTTTTGCTTATTTTAAAAATCATTTTAATAGCTAACCTTTGCTGAATGATTAACATATGGCAGACGGTATTTTTTTTGCCATTTACATTTATTACCTCATTTTATTTTCCCAGCCAAACCCTCTGAAGTAAGTGTTAGAATCATCTTCATTTTGCATAGGAGGAAACTGGAGGACAAAGTCCTGTGTGACCCAAGTCCAGGTCACACAGCCACCAAAGCAGCAGAGCCGGGATTCAAACCCACAGCCTAAGTGCCCAAGCAGAAGGCCTCAGTCTGTGGGGGTCTGACAGGCCGCCACTGTCACCACCTGACCCCTCACCTTCATCACGGTGTTGTAGATGGAGATGAAGTTGGTGAACAGGTCCAGGTACCTGGTGGTGAAGACAAGAGCGAAAAGGATCTGGCTCTTCCCAGAGATGCCTGTGGGGCAGGAGGGCACACAATGAGAACACAGACTCCTGAGCCCCACCCACTCAAGTGCACCTCCTGGAGCTGGGCAGACCTCTGAGACCCCTCATCCAGGGCATTGTTGCTCCCCAAAGGGCAGGAGTTCATCCTTCCAACCAGATCACCTGAGGAGTCCAGATGCTGCTCTTTAGGCTTCAATCTGCCTCCCAGTCTCCAAATAAAGACACCAACACCGAACACTGGGTTCCCAGTCCCCCTGCAAGTGCCTGCCGGGTTCCAGCTCCAGGGAAGATACCAGGGGTGGTGTGAGTTGGCTCCGTGGGGGGATTTTGGCTTCTCTTCACTCCACCTCAGAGTTCCACCGACACTCCCCAAAGCTCCATCTTTGGAGGAACAATTCACTGACTACAAAGCGTTGATTCACCAGGGAGACAGAAGCGGGCAGAGGGAGGCTGGGGCCAAGGCAGCATTTTATTTTATCTTCCAAAATGTAAGCATTAAAAATCCTTTTTTTAAGAGTTAGAGGTTGCTGTGAGCCGTGTGACGCCATGGCACTCTACCCGAGGGCGGTACAGTGAGACTCTTGTCTCAACAACAACAAAAAAAAAATCCTTTTTTTGGGTGGCACCTGTGGCTCAAGGAGTAGGGCACCGGCCCCATATACCGGAGGTGACGGATTCAAACCCGACCCTGGCCTAACTCTGCAAAAAAAAAAAAAAAAAAAAAATCCTTTTTTCTTGCTCGGCGCCTGTAGCCCAGCAGCTAGGGTGCCAGCCACATACACCAGAACTGGTGGGTTTGAACCCAGCCTGGGCCTGCCAAACAACAATCACAATTACAACAAAAAAATAGCCGGGCATTGTGGTGGACACCTGTAGTCCCAGCTACTTGGGAGGCTAAGGCAAGAGAATCACTTAAGCCCAAGAGTTTGAGGTTGCTGTGAGCTGTGACGCTACAGCATTCTACTAAGAGTGATATAATGAGACTCTATCTCAAAAAAAAAAAAAAGAGTGACGCCTGTGGCTCAGTGGGTAGGGTGCCGGCCCCGTATATCAAGGATTGTGGGTTCAAACCTGGCCCTGGCCAAACTGCAACAAAAAAAATAGCCAGGCATTGTGGCGGGCGCCTGTAGTCCCAGCTACTCCAGAGGCTGAGGCAAGAGACTCACCTAAGCCCAGGAGTTGGAGGTTGCTGTAATTTGTGTGACGCCACAGCACTCTACCGAGGGCAACATAATGAGACTCTGTCTCAAACAAAACCTTTTTTCTAGTAGTAGAAGTTATGCCTGTATTTACTCTTTGTAATACAAAAATCGGGCAATTTTTTTTTTTTTTGAGACTAGACTCTCACTTTATAGCCCCTCAGTAGAGTGCCGTGACGTCACACAACTCACAGCAACCTCCAGCTCCTGAGCTTAGGAGATTCTCTTGCCTCAGCCTCCCGAGTAGCTGGGAATACAGGCGCCGGCCACAACGCCCAGCTATATTTTTGTTGCAGTTTGGCGGAGGCCGAGTTCGAACCCACCACCCTTGGTATATGGGGCTGGCACCCTACCCACTGAGCCACAGGCGCTGCCCAAAATCAGACAGTATTTAAAGATACAAAGAAGAAAACCATCCCTGGGTCTGTCCTTCCAGATCTTTGCCTTACTACCGTATTAAATGATGATACTTTATTAAAATGAAGAAACTAACACCAGTATGGCACTGTTGATGGAACTCCAGACTTTGCTCTGCTTTTACAGTTTTCCTGCTGCTGCTCTTTTCACACTGTATTTTGTTGTCATGCTCCACAGTGTCCTTTGGCCGCTTCTGATACGTTATGGAGGGGAGATACAGTGATGCCTCGCCTTCCTCTTTCCCAGTTACCCCCACCCCAGTCTGGACGCTCTCATCAACGACACCCCCCATGTTTCTGCATCTGAAAGTCAACTGTCCACCCTCTCCAATCTTTGCACTGCCCACTTGCTTCCCTGGCCTGTGGAACCACCCACGCTGCTGCCCAAAGTCCTGTCCTCTACAAATAACCCTCAGGCTGCTTCTCTTCTTCCTCTGTCCCTTTACTACCTCAGACATTCCTGCAGCTGTGATCACACGCCAGGGCCTTCCAGCTCTGGGTAGTATCCCAGGGGCCAAGTACAGCACCTGGCAGAGAGCGGGTTGGATAACAGCGCCCCCTCCTGGTCATGGATGCTCACCCTGCCCAGGGGCCCCCTGCAGAAGAAGTGCAGGGACAGGTCCAGGCTGATTCTTCTGTCCCATCACCCCCCAGTATTTCTGACCCACTTCCTCTGAGGGGAACCTGAAGGGTCTGAGTTCCTGTCCCTCTGGAGAACCCAAACGGCCTCCGGGTCTAGAACCAGCTCCTCTGCATCTCCCCTCACCCCTGCTGAGCCCTCTAGGCTGAAGCCTCCCCCATCCCAAGCCCGTTTGCTTTGCCTCCTCTTCTCTAGCAGCTCCTGAAGTGACCTGCCTCAGGCACCCCTCCCAGACCTTCCCTTGCTCCCAACCGTCCGCTCCTCAGTCCCAACTCCCTGGCTTGACAAAAAGGCCTTTTAACATCCCACATACGGACTGCCCTCCCTCCTGGACCACCCCCAAATCAGGCTGCTCATCCTTCCTGGGACATGCCCTGCACTCGGCCACGTATGTGTGGCTGCACCCTGAGAGTGCACGCCCTTCCTGGGTCAACTCCCTCCCTGCCCACCCTCCCAGGCCCAGCCCCCAAGCTGCTCTCTCCACCCATACCTTCAGGGGCTGTTCCCGGCCTCTTCAGCCCCCACAGGGAGCCTGAGCTCATCATCACTGCAATCTCCCCACCCTAGTGCCAAGCATGGGACACCAGGACACCAGTGGACAAAGATGGCTGCAGGAAGCTCAGGCAGCCTCTGATTGCACTGTGGCTGTTTGGTGACCACCTGTCCAGCCTTGAAACTTTTTCAAACCTCCAGCAGAGCAGCCAGACTGCTGGGCAAACCAGGAACCCCTGGCGACCTCCCCAGACTCCTGTTCAGTGGCTGCTTCACGCCCACCTGAGCCCCTCTGCTGCCCTTCCTGCCACATCACAGCCCCTGTGCCACACGCCTGCAGGGAAGCAAAGAGGGCCCAGCCTTTGGGGAAGCCTAGGGGGAACAGGGAAGAGAAAATCCTGAGAATTGGGGGCCACTTCCTGAGGGCATATCCCCTTCTCCTCCTCCTCCTCAGTGAGGGTGGAGTGAGCAACAGGGGTGACTGGTGGGATGGAGGGGGTGTAGCTCCTCCTCAGACCCCTCCTTTTCCAACTAGCCAAAAACAATGCCAACACGGGGAGAGGGGATATCAGTGGAGGCACAAACCCATCCTTCCCCATAATCTCGAAGTTCTTTTGATACTGTACAACTTTACACTAATTTTAGAAGCTGAGCTATACAAAAAGAGTTTAAGGACGTGGAAGCTGAAGTCCCACCCAGAGCAGACTCAGTGGAGGGCCCCGCCTTGAAGGCAGGGGACGTTGGGGCTGACCAGCGACCGGTCCCCCACCTCCTGCCCGGGGCGCCCCTCACCGGTGCAGCACTTGGACCTCCAGATTTTCCCCAGGAGCAAGATCATGGCCAGGAGGTGGCTCAGGTCGCCGAGGATTCGGAACACGTTCATGGTCATGTCAGTCGGCGTGGAGCCCACGCCCAGCAAACTTCCAGGAAACTTTCTGGCGGCCGGGGCGGCTACCACGTCCCCGGCCCTGCCCGCGCCTCCGGCCGCCGCGCTCCTCCAGCGCTCTCCGGGCCGGGCGGTGACGTGGCCAGGCGGGCCGCGGCGGGGTGGGGAGCCAGGAAGCAGCGCCGCCGGGAGGTCCCGCCTCCCGCCATCCAGGCCTTAGCCCGGGGCGGGGCGGCCGGCCGGGCAGGGGGGCTTCCAGCTGCGACCCCGCCCAGCCCCCCGGGGTGCTCGAGCCGCGGTGTCCCAGAACCCTCTGCCTCAGTTCCCTTATCTGTGAGCGGGCCTGATAACACTTGTGCCAGGGCAAGGCTTGAGCTTACCGGATCAGAGCACCCTGTCAATTGGGACCCGCTGTATTGTCATTACCTTGGAGTCTGAACTCCCTCCCAGGGTTGGGTGGGGTGAGGAGAAGAGCGGGAACTGGAGTCCCTACCCTCTCGCCTGTTAATTTGGATGTCAACACTTGCCCTGATCTGACCTTGCCGGGGGTGGATGATGTAAAAACAACTCTCAGGTGTGGAGTCAGACTGACCTTGATTCCAGGCTAGGTGCTGCAGTCCTTCCCCTCTCTTGGCCTCAGTTTTGTCTGCAAGATGGTGTTATTGTGAGAAAGAGGTCAAGTCTGTCCAGGAGACCCAGGGCCCCCATTAGTGCCTCCCTCTTCTTGGTGTGCTAAGATGTTAAACAGGGACACGGGGGCCAGCAGAGCCTCCAGAGGGCTGAGAGGCAGGGAGAGAGGAGGGTACAGGACCTATGGTGGGAAGGAGTCTTCCCACTGCTGAGCGGCCTGAGCCTAAGGACCCTTACTGCCCCCTTGTAGGCCCCCATACCCCGCTCCCACTCAGCACCCTCATCTCTAAATGGCTGGCCTTCTGCCACAGATAGCCAGAGAGGCTTTTGCATGATAGCAGTCTGTCACGCTAGTGTTCAAGACCCTCCATAGCCCTCCAAGAGCCTCATTATAGCTCCCAGGGCAAGGTAGTCCTTTGAGACTCAAAATGTGGATCAAGGGCCAGCTGTCATCTATTGGGAATGCAGAATCTCTTGGTCTCACCCCACTCAGACCCTGCCAGTTAAGCAAGACCCCCAGGGGATACACAGGCACTGGGGGTTTGAGAGGCACCAACGTAAACAACACAATGCTAAGGGGGAGATGCTATTATCATTCTCATTCACACGGGAAAACTGAGGCAGAGAGGTTAAAAATAATTTGCTTAGGCAGCGCCCGTAGTCCAATGGTTAGGGGGCCGGTCCCATACACGGAGGCTGGCCGGTTCGAACCTAGCCTAGGCCAGCTAAGCAACAATGACAACTGCAACAGAAAAATAGCTGGGCTTTGTGGCGGGCTCCTGTAATCTCAGCTACTTGGGTGACTGAGGCAAGAGAATCACTTAAGCCCAAGAATTTGAGGTTGCTGTGAGCTGTGACCCCAGGGCACTCTACTGAGGACAACATAGAGAAACTCTGTCTCAGAAAAAAAATTTTTTTTGGCTTAAAGTCACACAGACACTAAGCAGTCGTGCAACCCCAATTCTAACACACAGTCTGCAACAAAATCATTACGTTACACTGTGGGCTGCCGTGGCAGGTGATAAGCGCCCTGTCGTGAGAGGTGGGTGAGCAGGGGGTGGGTGCTTATTTGTCAGAGATTCCACAGTGGGGACTCCTGCTCTAGTAGGGAGGCGGTGATAGCAACGGCCATCAAGTATTGAGCATCTACTTGGCATGCGTTGGGCATGTCACTTGGGTTCTTTCCATCCTGCCTCAGGGCATATGAGGTGCAGCAGCTTTAGCGTTTCACATCTTGAAGTCCAGGGAGGTGAACTTCACAGACCAAGTCCCTCTGGGAGAGGAGCCAGGCACTTGTCCCTCCGGCATGGCATGTTCTGCATGGACCCTTCTGTTCCCTGCTCCCCTCAGCCCTGCCCCTCCAGCGGGTGCCCAGAGAAGGCGGTGGCTATTTAAACCCCTCAGGTGTGGCTGTGGTTCCCTCTGCCCAACCAGTTGGCACTTCCTTCTCAGCATCCACCTCCTCCCAAGCCAGGGAAAGCACGTGCATTTGCCATTTGGTGAAACATCTGTCCTCCTGGGAAGCAGCCCCAACTAGGGGGGAGCGGAGAGGCTGGAACAAGGCTGGAATCCTCTCTCTCTATTTTTTCCAGGGGAACACATGGGTGGCTTTAGGAGTGACCTCCATGGTGGGGAAGGGGAAAGAACCCAGGCTGAAGGCTCCAAGGCCTGAGCCTTGGCCCCTCACTGGGCCTCAGCTTTCTCATATGCTAAATGGGAATAATAAAGATAGACGCATTGCTGACGGCTTATTCGGTGCTGTTTGCATCTGGTCTTCCCAGAAGCCCACGAAACCTCTACTATGTCATCATTTTCCAGACGAGGAAATTGAGGCTCAAATTTGTCTCTTGCTCTACCAGATTGCACAGATCACCTCTTCCCAAAGTTCTATCACTCTGCCCATAGCAATCAGCCTTCCCTTTTTTGTACCCACCCCACCTCCAAGTTGGAACATTTTTCAAAACGCCTCCTGAAGAAAAGGGGAAATCTACTCATTTAAAACACTTGGCTGTAGACCATAGGCACGCGCCTGCCACCTGAACCATCCGTCACTGTCTGTCTCTACTGCTGGGTGGACCCCCCAAGTCTCTCATTTCTCCTAGTCTCAATTTCCTGACACCCCAGGATATGCCTGCTATAGGAATGCAACTGAGGGGAAAGCAAAGAGGGAAATTTCTTTCAGCCCAAAGGGCAAGGACTGTTTTCTTCTCATTAACAAGCAAATTATATGTTCAAAGTCAGATTTACTGCTGAAAGAATGGGGGAGCTGCTCAATTTTTTTTTTTTTTTTTTTTTTGAGACAAGAGTCTCAGTATGTCGCCCACGGTAGAGTGCTGTGGTATCACAGCTCCTTGCCTCAGCCTCCCAACGCCCAGCTATTTTTTTGTTGCAGTTGTCATTGTTGTTTAGCAGACCTGGCCTGGGCTCCAACCTGCCAGCCTCAGTATATGTGGCTGATGCCCTACTCACTGAGCAACGGGCCCCAAGCTGGAAGGAATGAATTCATTTTAGGCAGCCCCTGAGGTCTGTCCAGGAGGGGCAGACTAGACAAATCCATTTCCTAACCCAGCAGAGGGTGGGCTGAGAGTGCCTCACCTCTTCCTGCTGTCCCACCCTAGGTGTTCAGAAAGTTTTGTTTGTTTGCTTGCTTGCTTTTTTCCCCTTTTTTTCTCTTTTTTTCAGAGACAGAGTCTCACTTTTATCATCCTCGGTAGAGTGCTATGGTGTCACAGCTCACAGCGACCTCCAACTCCTGGGCTTAGGCAATTCTCTTGCCTCAGCCTCCCGAACAGCTGGGACTACAGGCGGCTGCCACAGCGCCCGGCTATATTTTGTTGCAGTTTGGCCGAGGTCTGGTTCTAACCCACCACCTTCCGTATATGGGGCCAGCGCCCTACTCACTGAGCCATAGGCACCTCCCTTGCTTGCTTTTTGAAACAGATCCTCACTCTGTTTCCCTGATTAGAGTGCCATTATAGCTCACAGCAATCTCAAGTTCTTGGGCTCAAGAGATCCTCTTGCCTCCGTTTTTCTATTTTTAGTAGAGATGAGGTCTTGCTCTTGCTCAGGCTAGACTAGAACTCCTGAGTTCAAGTGATCCACCTGCCTCAGCCTCCCAGGATGCTAGGGATTACAGGCGTGAGCCACCGCACCCCAAGTTCAGAAGGTTCTTTCCCTGGCTCAATACCTTTTGAGTTCAAGGCAGGGGCAGCACAGGCTGCATTTTTTATAGAGAAAAACCAAAGTTCTAAGACCTCTCTTCTGGTTTCAGTTCCAAGCACATTTATGGAAGACCAGCTGTGTGCAGGCACCTTGATGGGTTAGAAGTAGATGGAACCCTCTGGCTCTGTGGGAGGAGGGCGCCTGTGCATTGACTGAACAGGGGAAAGAATGATTACCCTGGGTGGGAGAGTTGCTGGGGAGGAGTGTGTCAAGAAAGACTTCAGGGAAAGTGATGACTCAGTGGGTTTTGAAGGGTGGATAGGAGCTTGCCTCAAGGACAAAACCTGTAGGAGGAGAAGAGAGTCCAAAGTAGAAGGTACTATGGGCAAGTACCATAAAAGTGCAAAGACGTGCTATGGTCCGCTGGCCAGTACATTTTATTTACACTGCTCTTTATTTTGTTTGTTTGTTTGTTTGTTTTGAGACAAAGTCTTACTCTTTCGTCCTGAAGAGGATGGGTGGCATCAGAGCTCACAACAACCGCAGTCTCTTGAGCTCAAGCCATCCTCTTGCCTCAGTCTGGGACTACAGGCGCCCACTACTATGCCTGTTTTTCTATTTTTAGTAGAAACGGGATCTCTCTCTTGCTCAGGCTGTTCTCCAACTCCTGAGCTCAGGTGATCCACCTACCTCAGCCTCCCAGAGTACTAGGCTTACAGGCATGAGCCACCACGTGTGGCCTTGTACTGCTCTTTAAGAGGCCAACCAAGGGAAGAAAAAAAAGATGAACATAGGGTTAGACAAATAAGTTTTAATTTCAAACTTCACCACATTAAGAGCTGTCTGAGGCTCAGCGCCTGTAGCTCAAGCGGCTAAGGTGCCAGCCACATACACCAGAGCTGGCAGGTTCGAATCCAGCCTGGGCCTGCCAAACAACAACGCTAACTACCACAAAAAAGAAAAAAATAGTTGCTGTGAGCTGTGATGCCACGGCACTCTACTCAGGGCGACTCCTTGAAGCTCTGTCTCAAAAAAAAAGAGCTGTCTGAGGTCTGGTGCCCATAGCTCAGTGGTTAGGGCGCCGGCTACATACACCGGGGCTGGCAGGTTCGAGTCTGGCCCGGGCCTGCTAAACAACAATGACAACAACAACAAAAAAAATAGCTGGGCCTTGTGGTGGGCGCCTGTGGTCCCAGCTACTCGGGAGGCTTAGGTAAGAGAATCGCTTAAGCCCAAGGGTTTGAGGTTGCTGTGAGCTGTGTCACCACTGCACTCTACCGAGGGGGACAAAGTGAGACTGTCCCGAAAAAAAAAAAAAAAAAGAACTGTCTGAATTTAGATAATTTCTTCAATCTTCTTCCTGTGTTACAGTTTTCACATCATTAACCTGGGTGTAAACCAAGTACTGACCTCTAAGGGTAATTATCAGGGTCAAAGTTAGCTAAGTATCTAAAGCACTTTGCCAGGAGTTTAAATCACCCAACAAATGTCAGCTCCTTACTTCCCTTTACAGGGAATAAAGCGAGGTCCAGAGAAAACGGAACTCCTGTGTCTTCAGCAGGCAACCTTCTGAGGGGCTGGAAGTCTTCTGTATCTTGATTTATACCCTTGGGGGGGTAAGGTCCAGGGGTGGGCAAAGGGTCAAAAAATCCATTGAGTGGTACTCTTGAGATGCACGCATTACTGTTTGTAAGATACACCCCAATTAACAGAAAAAGAAAAATATAATAACTGAGCCACAACGCTGCCTCCCCTCGGCGCTGGCGACAAGTGTCTTTTAGAGACCCAAAACTTGGCTTTGGGCGCCTGGAGTCGTGCCTGCGTGCGGTGGCCCTGGCGAGGTTCCCACGGCAACAGCAAACTGAAGATGAAGAGAGACCGCGCCTGGTCAAGAGCGTGGAGCGACGCTGCTGCCCTTGGTCTTTGCCTCTGCATTCCAAGGGCATCCGGTGATCACCATTCCCCAGTCCCCATCCCTGACTGAGGCCACAGCTGCTGCTTGAAAACGCCCCTGGGGACGCGTTCTCAGCTTTCCCTGGGAAGATGGAGGGCCTGGCTGCTCCCCAGTACCGCAGGGCTGGTTGGGAACAGAGCTAGGCCCTGCAGCCCAGAGCCTGCTTGCTGGCCTGTGCCGTGCAGCCCAGCGGAAGGTGCCGGGACTGGACGCCGGCACCCTCTTGGGTACTGCTTCCAGCTCTGCTGGCACCTGCTCTGTGGTCTTGAAGTCCCTTCTCCTCTCCGGGTCTGAGACAGGGACACCACTACCAGTATCTCACAGTACACGTGCCAATGGCGTGAAGCAACCAATGGGTGTACAAGCAGCTTGTAAACTGTACAGTGCTTTGCATGAGCTAAGGACCATCACATTTGCCACCCTTTTGCCATCTTGTCCTCTTCATCACCCCAGCCCCTGGGTCTCAGAACTCTCCATGCTCAGAGGTTTCAAGTCTGCTGTCCATTCCACTGTCCTCTTCCCAGGGAGTGGGCTCTGGGCAGTTCTACCAGGCACCAGGGATCCTCTGGTCCCCATAATTAGAGGGGTTCACAGAGACGCACCCCTCCATCCACCTGCCTGTATACCTCCTCTTGCCCCTTGCCCCATGGTTGGACTGTAGAAGCTCCCCGCTAAGGAAGGGTGCCTGGAACCCCTAGACATGGCTTCTTGGACAGAGCCCACAGGGTAACACTACTGAATGTCCTTTGAATGCCACATGCTGGGCACACGTTTGGATAGTAGTGTGTATCTGAGAACATGTGTGTCTGTGTGCTGTGAGGGTATATATATTGGTGTGTGTGTGTCCGTGTGCCTGGCACACATACACTGGTGCATGTGTGTACTTGGGCTGTGTATTTGAGTACGTGTATATAGATGTGTGTATTTATGGCTGTCTGGCATGTGTGTGCAGGTGTATGTTGTGTATTTGTGGCATATGTGTTTACCCCCGTGTCTATTTGTGTCTTTGCTGGTGTGCATGCATTCCCAGGTGGGCCTGTGAGAGGCTGTCCTTGGTGAGAATCCGTTGACTGTGCACATGTGGGGGTGTGCTGGAGGCCTTGGGTTCGGGGTCTTCTCCATCTCCCATCACCTAGGTGACCTTCCCCAGCTGAGGACTGTGGCTCAGGTCACAGGCTTGCATGAGACAGCTTCCTGTCCCTCCACAGTGACTGCCTGGGTCTTGGGCCACGGCAGGTGGGTGAGCCTGGGGCCAGGGCTCGTGTGCCACCCCCTCCCAGCCTGGCCTCCTCCCCTCCTCACAGCAGGAGCAGCAGCGGGAAAGGTTGGCGGAGGGGGGCTATTTTGGGAGCGTCTCCTTAGCAACAGCTGCCACAGCCGTCTGTGGCGGTTTTTCTATAGGTGCTAAAATATTCCACCCTGGTGACTACTGAGTGCTGAGGGGTGGGTGAGGGTGGGGGTGGAGGGCAGGAGAGACCCTCGCAGTCTTCTGTCCCCAGGACGCAGCCTGGTGGTATGGGTCTTGGCCCTCTGGACCCCCAGTGTTCCTTTCCCCACACCTGGACCTTACCCCCTAGGAGTTACTGGGACTTTGAAGCTCTGAGGCAGGCCAGCTGTGTCCTGATCTGATTTCTAATGTAAGCAGCTGGGCTGCCTCAGTTTGCCTCACTTGCAGAATGGGCTGGCTAAACTTTAAGGAACTCTACACTGAAAACCTCTGGACTCTATGACTCTAGCATTTCAAAGTGGACCTTTTTTTTCTCCTGGGCTGTCCCACCTGCCCAAGTTGCCCTCCCCTCCACTCCTCTTAGCCCTCTGCGCAGGCTCCTGGGGCAGATGGGGCCCAGGTCTGAGCAGCCTCCCAGAGGGAGCTGGTTAGTGAGTGCTCTACTGGCCTGGAATGACTCTTCCCCAGAAACTAGGCATTGAACCCTGTAAAACTCCTGGCTCAGACACTTGCTTACTGCCTGACTGAGCCTGGGCAAGCCATTTGCTGTCTCTGCAAATCAGTTCAGTTCCTCACCTGTGCAGTGAGGCTGGTCAGAGCCCCCACCTGACAGACCTCTTGTGAGGATCCCATGAGAAACTGGAATGTGGGATGGGCAGAAAGCTTTGCCAAAATGCACATCTGGATGAAGGTTTTACCATCATTGCCTCTCAGACTTCAGAGCAAAGCTCTCAGTGGATGCTGGGTATCCTCACCCCACCTAGGCGTGCTTCTGTGTTAGATGAAGATAAAATCCACTTGCCTTTTGGGGACACAGTCCAAACCGTCCCATTACAGATGAGGTCTCTGAGGTCCAGAGAGGAACCAGCAACTTGCCCAGGGTCACACAGATTCTAATACCCAAACTTCCCCCTACGCCATCTCTGGCAAGAGACCTATCTCACATGATCCATCCTCACCTCCACCTCTAACAGGGCTAGAAGCCACTCAGATGGGGAATCAAAGATGGCAAATTCTTCCTTTCCCCTTAAACCATCCTCAAAACAGCTGCTCAAAGTGAGTATTATCTTTTCTACTTTACATATGCATATGAGGCAACTGAGGCCCAGAGAGAAGCAGCTGTCCAAGTCACACTGGGTTGAATGGTGGAGAAGAGACTCTTTCCTGGGGTCCCTGAACCTGTCCTCACCTCCTTCCAGCCCTTCCCTCCTTTCAGGGGATGAGCATCTGCCAAGGGCTGCAGCCCTATCCCGGCAAGCAGACCCTCCTTGCTCCAGAGACCCCATCCCATACTGAAACATGTGTCCACTGACCATTTGAGAGTAGATAGATGGTCTCTCCCTCCCCCTTCTTCTCTCACACCCCACATTCCCAGGGCAGCTGCCAGGTCAGGCCTTTGGCCAGACAAACAGACCACAAGCCACTGGCCTCGCCTGTATTCCCCTACTTCAAATCCATGGAAGAATGTGGCAGGTACCAGGCACACATCTGCTGCTGAGCAGGCACTCAGGTTGTGTGCGTTCTCCCTTCTAACCACACACTGCTGAGGATTCTTGCCAGGGAACATCAGTCCTGGCTGGCTGCCTGCGAGGGGCACAGCAGGATAACAAGGGAGGCAGGCATGGAGCAAGTCATGTCTCGAGGAGGTCTGCAGTATTGAAGAGAGCCTTGAGAAGAGATGCCGCATTTATTTAGCCATGCGCACCCACTGCACTTCATCTGCCCTGCGTTTATGTGTGTGTGTGTGGGGGGGGGTCAGGGTCCTCATTTTAAAGAGATGTTACATTAAAAACTTTCTTTTTTTTTTTTTTGCAGTGTTGGCCGGGGCTGGGTTTGAACCTGCCACCTCTGGCATATGAGACTGGCGCCCTACCCCTTTGAGCCACAGGAGCCACCCAAATTAAAAACTTTCTAAGTTCACATAGCTCCTAAAAGCATTTGAGCCCAGGTTGTCCTGACTCCCAAGCCCACTAAGACCACACTAGTGCCCAGCCCAGGAGCTGGCCTATAGTGGGTGCCCAGTGCTGGGTGAATGAATGAATGGATGGGTGATGAATGATTTCTGCCAGGGGCATCAGGAAGCCTTCTCAGGGAAGTGGCACTAAGGCTGGTCTTGGAAAACAGCAGGAATTCTCTGGCCAAAGAATGCAAAGGGCATTTCAGGCAGGAGGAACAGTGTGTGCAGGGAGAGAGGTGTGGAAGCATCTGGTGTGTTCTGGAATCTGTGGAAGAAGGGTGTATGTGTGGGTACATGGGATGCTGGATTAGGTGGGACCTAATGCCAAGGCACTGGGACTGGATCCTTTTGGGTGGAGACAACCCACAGGAAAGGGAAATAGTCCTAGTGGTTTGTTTATTGTCATTCCTGTGCCAGCCGGACACATCCTGGGGAGTCAGGAGGAGCCAGAAGAGATCCCAAATTCAATCAGCTCTCCTTGCTGGCTTTGGGGTGCCTCAGTCTCTCCGTGTCTGTGTTGGGGCTGGTTAGAGATGGCCAGGCATCTAAGGAAGTTCTTCTGGCTAACTGCAGGTGTTTGCTCATCCTCCCACCCTGGAGGGAAAAGCACTTTCTCTCCTGTCTCCTCAGAGGTGATGGGATGGACAGGAAGCAGCTGGGTCACCAGGGACAGTGGAATACGGGGGGTTTCTTCAGTCCAGGCCTGGGGCACACTGTGGGGAAGGAGATGGGTGTGCGTCCTCCCTTCTCAAGAGAGCTTGGGAAATACAGAGCAGTAGAGAACAAGAAACTAGGGTTTGGTCTGGCTCTGCCACCTCTGGGTGACCTTGGCGAGCTTCTGACCCTCCCTGGTACTCAAGTCTGTCTGTAAAACGAGCCAGCGCTGACTAGATAATGGTAAGGGTCCCCCCAGCAAGGCTGCCTTGGTGTCCCAGGATGAGTAAGGGGTGCGTAAGGTTCTTAACTTCAGGAGAGGACAGAGACTGCCCAAAGGAGGGGCTGGGTGCCACGGGACCCCAGACCGACCAGCTCCCCACCCACCCTCTTCCCGGCTCCCAGGAACACTCTCCACCTGCCCCGGGGCTCTAGAAAACCCGGGATTGGATCCAGGATCAGATACCGAGAGACGCGCTCCTGAGGCGAGGAGGAAAACCCGGGCAGGATCAAGAGCAGGAGCGGACCCACGCAGCCCCCGGCCCCTGCCCCTGCTTCGCGCCGTCGGCCCTGCAGGAGGGGCTTTGGTGTCGGGTCAGGCGAGGGACCGGGCAATGCCCGGCCCCAGGGGGCTCCCGGGGTTCCCGAGCTGGGGGGCGCGCGTCCTCCGCAGCGGGGCGAGGGTCACGTGTGAGGAGGGGCGAAAGTCTCGCAAAGCGGGGCGGCGTGCCGCGAGTTGGGAGTTCTCGGCGCGCCGCGGGCGGCGGGAGCTCGGGCTCCCGGGCGAGCCGGGGACGCGGCAGAGGCGGGGGCCTGGGTCCGAGACAGAGGGGGCCGCGCCGAGAGGGGGCGGGAGAGAGAGACAGAGGACAGAGATCGCGAGGGAGACAGAGGCGCGCAGGAGAGACAGGACAGAAGCAGAGGGAGGCAGTAGACCTGGAGGGCGACAGCGACGGGGACAGAGACCCCACTGAGAGAAAGCCAGAGAGACCGAGGGAGGCAGGAGAGACTGGGAGAGGGACAGAGACGGGGAGGGCGGCAGAGACCCAGGGCGACCGGAGAGAGAAGCGAGAGCGGGGAGGCGGTGGCGGCAAAGGCCAGCGGACGGGAGCGGGGAGGGCGACCCCAGGCCCGGAGGCCGAAGGGGTTGCGGGGCCAGGTCGAGCGCAGGGACCCGGGGAGCGGAGCGCAGGGCAGGGGGCAGCGCGGGCGAGCAGGACTGAGTGACCGCGAGGGAACAGCGAACAGTGGGGGGCGGCCGACCCAAAAGCTCCTGCGGCGGGGGAGGAGGGCGCGAGCGCGGGCGGTCGGGCGCCACAGGCCCCTCGACCCCCGCGCTCTGAGCCCGGGTCCCGGGCCCGACGATGCTGACGCCGAAGCGGCGCCGAGGGCGCGGCGTGGGGCAGCGCTGAAAGTTGGGCGGCCAGCGGAGAGCGCCGCGGGACGGCTGGGACGCGCGGAGACCCCGAGACCCACGCACAGAGCAGCCCGCAGCCGGGGAGGGGGGCGCGGGCCGACCGGCCGAGCTCGCTGGAGAGGGCGCCGGGACTCCCCTCTCTGCGCCCCGGACGCCGCCCGCCGGATCGCGCCGTGGGATGTAGCGCCGGCTCGCCGCCTCCCGGACACTCGTCTGACCCTCAGCCCCGCGGTAAGGCGGGCGCTGGCCCATCTCGGGAGCTGTCCGTCAGTCTGTCCGGCCGCGTGCGTGTCTGTGTGTCCCGGAGCAGGCGGCCCTGCACGCTCCGCACCTTATCCGCGAGCTGGGTCCTGGCTGCCGGGCGCGCGTTGGCGCGGTCCCGTGACTCCTCAGGAGCTGGCGGGCTCTGTCCCTCTGCCAGTCTGAGAGCGTCTCGGTCTGGGTTGTGGCCAGGAAGGAGGGGAGAGATGGGTGGAGGGGTCCTGACCGCATGCCCGGGCCGTGACCTTCCTCTGCCTCCACTCACCCCCTCCCCACCATGCCAGGGAGTTCTGAAGCAGGTGACTTATGGCAAGGTGTGTGTGTGTGGGTACTCGCCTTTCCACCTTCTCAGCTGCAGCCTGTTTGCAGATGGCCCTGAGATCTCAGGGAGAACAAAGTCCCACTTCTCATGTTTGAGCATCTACTTTGTGCTAGGTGACCCCAGGTCGGGTGCTCAGGGATCCAGCAAATGAGTCATTTCACATTTCACAATGGTAGAAACTGAGGCTGGGGAGAAAGGCAGAGATTGCTTTTTTCTCCATAAAGGGAGCTTCGCAAGGAAAGAGAGGTCTGAATGAGTGTTGGGGCCAGGGCACCTTCCCTGACAACCTGAATGTTCCCCCACCAGGACAACTTCTTTGCCCCCCATCCACCTTTCTGCTCCCAGAGCCCAGGCTGCAGGATGGGGAGAGGGTGCAGGGAGATGGGAGGCTGGATGCCTTGGAGGGGCCAAAGACAGGGCAGCGGGCTAAGCACATGAGGGCCTCAAGAGTAGGAAATTGAGGGGAGCCGAGGGCTAGGGAGCCCAGGGCCAGGCATAGGCCAGGAGAGTGGCTAGAGCCCTCAGTGTGTAACATGTACTCCGCTTCTCCCCCACCTCCAGTCCCATGACCTCCATGGCTTTTGGAAGCTGTTAGCAGGACTTTGGGGGCCCGAGTTATGCTGTGCCTTTCTTGGCCTATAGTGAGGGGAGCATTGGAGGAACAGGGCTGTCAGGATAAAAGGTGGGTGCAACACAGCAGGAGCCAAGGCTGTTGGCCACTGAGCTGATCTGTATCCATATCAGAGCCTGGAACATTCGACTCTATTTTCCATTGGGAGATGGACTCTTTCTGGGGGTTTCCACACTTAGGTAGTGGGCCTCATATAGCCTTCATTTAGACTCCCAGAAATTAGCTCAGCTAGCTAGAAATCAGTACCCTGGGCTAGTCACTCTCTTCCCTGTCAACTTCCACATCTGTGGAATGGGGACATTACTCCCTGCCCTACTGACCTCCAAGAGGAGCCCTGGGCTCAATGAGCAGAGGGCTGTTCACTGACTGGGGCAGGAGCTGGGTGGATGGGAGCAAGGTTGGGGGCTGGGGTGAAGGAAACATGGCTGAAAACAGAGGACTGACCAAGGGTAGGAATGTCCAGGAATTAGAAGGCTTAGAAGCTGTTGCTCATGGCTCCATAGGATACCCTTGAAAAGAAAGCTGCTCTCTCAGAAAAAAACTTTGGGGTGACCCATGACCAAATAGAGCTGATTGGGTTTCTGCTGAGTGACCTTATGCATCTGGCTTGACCTCTTGAACCTCAGTTTCTTCAACCAGAGAATGGAGATAACAGTACTGATTTCATCCGAGTGTGGAGTAGTTTGCAGACTCTGTCAGGTCTCCAAAAGCAGCTTGCATGAGCCTGGAGCATAGTAGGTTCTTAGACATTTGCAAGAGAGAATGAGGCAGCTCTGAGATGCTGCGGGAAGATTTCTTAGCCTAGGATAACAGAGAAGGGGAGGAGGAACAGTGTGGGCTCACAAGGAGGGCTGGTTCTTAATGTGGATCTGGGGGAGGCGGGGGCGAGTGCTAAGGAGGGTGTGAGGAGGAGGGGCCCCTCTTCGGGGACCACTGAGTCACGAGGACATGTAAGCGACATGACAACCAGCAACATGGTAACCAGGAAACTAGCGGCGGTGGGAAACAGAGCTGGAGCAGTGTGGTGGGCTGGGGGTGGGGGCCTGGCAGCACCCGGGCGCAGGGTCCAGGGAAAGCCAGCCTGGCCCCTCAGAGTGAGGAGGGAGACCCCCAAGACCAGGTGGGCTGGGGAGGAGGCGAGGGCCTGAGTGAGGGTGGGGAGACGCCTCCAGGTCTGCTGGGCAGGGGGCTTCTCCTGCACCTCCCCAGGCTCCTCTCTTCTCCTCCACATCTCCACTTTTCATGCCTCTCCCCCTAGGATGCCAAATTTGGCTCACGCAATCTGTCGTCTCTCTTCTGAGATTGGCACCGGGACGAAAGCCGAGTGCATTACATCACCACCGCTCCCCCTGCACGAGGAGAGGGAAGGGCCAGAGGGCCAGGGGCAAGCAGCCAGCCCTCAACTTTCTTTCCCGGCTTCCTGCTCACTCTTCTTACCTCAGTCTTAGGTGTTGGGGGCTTCTAAGTGCAGCCAGGCAGGGCCTAGAGGCAGGACGAGGGCTTCAATGTTGGGGAGATCCCAGGACCGGGGCGGGAAGCCAGGCCATGTTATTGTCCTGCTTAGCTTGGTGGGACCTGGGAGGCAAGGAGCCTCAGGTCAGGACCCTGGTTTGTCATTGCCTTGCTGCATAACCTTGGGCACCACCCCATGCAGAATATACATCTGTAAAAAGAGCAGCTGCCCACTCAAGCTCTTGGGAACTCTCCTGACAAAAGGTGTCCTTAAGTCCTGCTCTCCTGGGCCCAGAGGAGGGGGTCCTGAATTTTGAATCACTCTCTGTGACCTTGAGCAAGTGGCTTCACTGCCTTATGCCTCTGTCTCCTCACCTGTAAATTGGGGGTATAGAATCCTTAAAAGCAACTTCAGGTACTAGATATGGAAGGGAGTATCCGCAGGTGCTCAGGGGCCCCACAGCTCCCAGCATACTGGGCTGGAGGTGGGGACAGGCCAGCCAGGCAGGGGGTGTGGAGGTGGAGTGGGAGGGTCTTAATTCAGACAGAAGCCTTGGGGCTTAAATCATCAGTCTGAAATCCTCATGTTACAGAAGTGGAAACTGAGTTCCAGAAGGAGAAATAGACCCTTCAGGGTCACAGTGAAGGTTTGGGGGTGTAGGAAGCAGAGCCAGGACCTGAACCCAGAGCTCCTGACTCCCAGTCATGCTTGGAAGCAGACAGGCAGATACACAGCCATCCTGTGGGATATTGTGGCAACCCAGACCCCAGATAGGAGCCTGGACTTTCGAGGGCCCAGCTCTGGCTCTGGCCCCTCCCTCCCCTCCCTGTCTCCAGCCACCCTCACCTCCTCCCTGGGGATTACTCTCATCTTTCATTTCTCCTTGAGGAACGCTGTTTAGACTCATTTTAAAGCCAGTTTCAGGCAGTCCCAGGCAGGGACAGGCTGGATTTGGGGTTAAGCTGGAAGGTTACAGTCCATTCTAGAAAATTCCCAGAGCTGGAAGTAGAAAAAGATGGGGAACAGATGTGTATGTTTTGTGAAATAGTGAGTTCCTTGTTCCCAGAGCTATTCAAGCAGAGCCAGACGAGCACATGCCAGGGATCCTGGCCTGGTGACTCCTGCCTCATGGGTGAGGTTGAATGCCATATCCACCTCCAAAACCCTAGGAGACTTTGATATTTCCCAGGGAGGAGGCGGGGAGCAGCACCCATCCCTTCCTGCTTCCCAGCTAGGAAACTCACGTTGTTTCGCCAAGCAGTGGATCAGGACCTTTGCAAATTCTCATTTAATACAGCAACCCTGCAATGTTGGTTTGTCACCACCCTGTTACAGATGCGGGAGCCACGGCTCAGAGAAATGTATGCAGTTTGTCCAAGGTCACACAGTAAGGGAGAGAGGAACCTGGATTTGAGTTCAGACTGGTCTGATTTTCAAGAGCTGTCTCTGGGACTTCCCTGGGAAAAGAGTAGAAATTGTTCCGCCTCTGGGCTGGGGCTTGGCAGGAGATGGTCTAGCCGCCCCCACAGCATGACACCCCCTCAAGAATCCTCTGGATCCTCTGGGGGCTCCATTCTGAAGACATAGATACTGACGTGCCAGAAGGGGAGAACTTGTAGATGGGAAGACTGAGGCTCAGAGACAGGAAATGCCCTGCCCAGTGGTACCCAGAGAGTTAGACTTGAGGGCCAGGCTGCCTGTCTCCCGGCCCAGAGCTCTGTCCCCTGTGCCAGTGGGTGAGGGGGGCCTTCAGTGTAATGGTGGCAAATTGTGGGTGCAGAGGGCTGTGAGGATGCTGGCTAGGACGACAGGTAGGAGGGTCAGGCTCAGGGCACAGGTAGAGGGGAAACAGGAAGAGAAACCAGCAGGGATAGGAGTTTCCACCTCTGTCCTTCTCACCCTGCCCCCAGGGCCACCTGCAGATAGCCAGGAGGGGTCAGGGGAAATTTCTAGAGTGGGACCTGCCTGGCAAGAGATGGTCTTAGAGATGACAGCCTTGGATGTGGCTCTCTGTGTGACCTCAGGTCAGTCTGTCACCCTCTCTGAGCTAGGTCCACCCACTCGTGTGCCAAAGACTCTGGACTGAATGATCTGTTTCCATAGGGTAGCTGTGGTTGGGCTGTCATCTCAAAGTGCTCCTTCCATCTCACAGGGACCCTGGGGCCTGGGCAAGGGACAGGCATGCACCTTGGAGGCTGGCATAACCTTTAAGCCCTTCTTGGGTGTGGGGGACCTTCAGGCACAGCTCTTCTCCTTCTCATCTTTATTTTTCTCCTGCTCCCTCTTCCCCTTGCTACGTGGGCTGATCGCTGCTCAAACTTTTAATTCAGATGGTAATTGAAATAATAATATGGGCTGAGGCCCCTCTGCTTGTGACGCTGCAGCTGGTGGAGCTCAGCTATGAATAGACCCTGAGTCACACACGCACGCTCCTGCAGGCGCGCTCTCGGCGCTCACGGGGTGGTGGGTGGGGTGTGGCGTGGGGGCAGGGGTGGGCTCACGTACGGCTTATGCTGGGTCTTGGCCCTCTACTCCCAAAGGCCTTGGCCAGTACTGCCCCTGTGGCCTGCCATCTGGTCCCAGGAATAAACCTGGAAGACTTGGGATGTGGGTGGTTCTTATTTATAGAAGGGGAAACTGAGGCTCAGCAAGGGGGAGTGGCTGGTTGGAAGCAGTAGCAAGTGTCTGGGACTGGATTTAAATGCGTGGGTTTTGCCTGATTCTAAGGCCACTGTTCTCTGTCAGGACACACGCTGGGGAGAGGGTGGGGAGGGTGCTGGGTGTGGCCCTGGCCGCCCTTTGCATCCCCTGCCGCACCTTCCCACAGCCTCCTCTCAACATGCATTCACGCTCTGAGCTGTGCAGATCGATGTGCTGTTGCTTGGCGGCGGGGGTGACAAAGAGGTTTCCTTGGGGGTGTTGCTGCAGGAGGGGAGACTAGTCCCTGTGTGCCAGGCTCTGTGCTGGCTTTTTTATTCATGATTTCACTGAATCCTACCATCACCTCTACTTTTGAGGTGAGAAAACTGTGGCTGAGAGAGAAGCAAGGGTTTGCCCTAGGCCTTCCGGTAGCGACAGCCATGCATCCTTCATCCTACCTGTGCCCCCGGTTCTAACCGTTCCAGGACCCTCCATTTGGCCTCCTGAAGGAGGGTGGGTCCTTCTCTTCCAGCCCGGGCTCCCCTTTTTCTCCCTGTTCACCTGCTCTTCCCCATGGCTACCTGGCAGTTCCTTGACCAGCTGTGCTACCAACAGCTAGAACATCTGGACTCAGAGGTGAGGTGCTCTGAGAGACATTGGCAGGTTATGGAGAGGGTCCAATGGGCTAATGTGAAAGGTGGTCCTCGGTGTTCCAGACCCAGCAGGAGCTGTGTAAGGAGAAGGCAGTGTTGTCATGGTGACCTTTCAGCTGGAGGCTTTGGTCCAGGCCTGTCCAGGTGGGCAGGGGTGGAGGGTGGGGAGTGTGGGTGTCATATGCAGAGGTGAGGTCAGGTAAAGGAGCCCCTGGGATGGGACAAAGAAGAAAATTCCCCCAGCCTTACCAGCAGCTCCCAGTCTGCCTCTGCATTTGCATTTTCCCCAGTACCTGTCTTAGGAAATGGAGAAACTGAGCCCAGAAACCACAGGGGTCTGCCTGAGGTCACACAGCAGAGCTGGGGCTGGACCTGAGCCCAGGGCCACTCCTGCCTCCTCTGTGTCTTAATGGGCCCCCAGGGATGCTGCCACCCTTCTCTCTAAGACACTCCCTATATCTATGGGGCTTGGAGAGGGAGAGGCGATAGGGTCTGGGCCTCTTTAGGCCACCCTCCTAAGAAAGTCCTCAGATTGTAGAGAGGGCAGGGACAGCAGCCCTTTAGCACAGCACTAGGAGAATGGTGGCCCGAGTCAGGCAGGCTTGAGATCAAATCCTAGCTCAGCTCTCACCGACCCCATGTGACCTTGACTAGGTCACTGTCTCTCTGGGAACCTCTCTGCCCCTCTATGTAGCAGGGACCACCCATGGGGATAGGAGATGTTCTTGGCATTTTTCTTTTGTCACCAAAGCCCATGATGGCTCCACTTAAACAGTGGGGATGGGAAGGGATCTCAGCTAGGCCAGAGGAGGGGAGGGAGTACTGTGCAGTGGGGAGCTGATCCCATTTTACCAAAGTAGAGATTCAGACCCAGGGAGGGCGTGAGCCCATCCTGAAGAGTTGGCACCAGGCTTTACCATCTGCCCTCCGGACACCTCAGTGAAGCTCTGCCCTTGCCCACCCCCACAGCTCTTCTCCCAGGCCCCACAGGAGCCTCTCCCTGGTAGGTCTGAGAAGCCCAGGCCTCCTCCGCCCTGTGTTAAGAGGCCACTCCGCGTGGGGCACAGATGGGATGGTGGTCAGGGATCAGGGGACCCCATGGGGCCATACAGGGGAGATGGCTGTGGGTGATATAGAGCGGGCAGAGGGGGCTTTTGGTGTCCTTTGGACCTTGTGCCCGTGCTAGACGTCTTCTGCAGTAACTCTGACAAGGGCAATGGAGTCCTGCCATACTCCTCTTTGTGGGGGGCTCACTTCTCTCAGAACCCCACTTGCCTCTGGAACCTTCTGCTAATTGACACCTGCCTCCCACTTTGTCCTTCACTGTACACTCTGAAGCCGGAGGGACTCAGCTACTCTGGACAGGACAGGAGGGTTTGCCGACCCCCTCCCCCACCCTAGGGCTCCTCTGTTGTCCCAATTGAGGCCCATGGAGGGAAAACAGAATATCTGGGTTCAGGTCTAGCTTCACCCCTGAGTGACTGTGTAACTTTGGGCAGCTCTGACACCTCTTTGAGCCCTCATCCCCTGCCCCATAGGGCTGAGCATGTGACCTTCTGCCTGAGGGTTGTTGGGAGGGTCCCCTGAGCCTATAACTGTGTCATGTCCTGTTTTTGATATGAGCTGCTTTGTGGCAACTGCTGGGCTTGGTTTCCAGATCTGCCCCCTGCTCCACACTCACCAGCCATTACCTTGGATTCTGCTGCCCTCACTCCCTGCTGAGCCCTTGCACCCCCCCTAGTCCTCCCTTCACCAACCCTCCAGACCTGCTGGAGTGGCTGAGTGCTAGCACCAGGCCATGCAGCTGCAGATCCTGAGGCCACCTGACCTTGGGAAGAGCCTCTCTCTAGCTGGGCCCCAGAGCTGTCCTGCAGATACTGGGCAGTGACTGGGCACCAGAGAGGAGAGGGAACCAGGTACTGCAGACAGAGACCATGGCCACATGCTGGAGCCATCCAGGCTCCCTGAGATGACAACCCAGGGGACAGAGAGGAGCAGGGCCAACTCCCCATGGGAGGGAGTTAGTTATCAGCTGCATCAAAAGCATCACAAAGCCTCCCTCCAAACTGCTTGAGAAGGGAGTGAGTTCCCTGTCCTGAGAGGAGTATAAACAACTGGTGAATGGTACCCGTTGTGTGGGGGTAACAGGGGGCTCTAACACAGGGCCAGGGGAAGAATTGGACTTAGAACCGGAGTGCCTATTTATTTAGGCTGTTTGGGAGGTCCTGTGAGCCTAGGGGTCTAACAGACCAATCCAGGAATCCTCGCATGCCCTCTAACAACTCCCTCCGTGGTTGTGCCTCCAAAGCCCGTGGTCCAACCACGGCCACAGCTTCAGAACGTGCCCTAGATCCCCATTTCAACACATTCACAGCTTCTAAGCCACCCTCAGGCCAGTGTTTTAAAAATCATACACAGGTCCTGGCTCATTAGCAGGTTGTGAAATTGATCTAGTGAATTGCAATACTTATTTTTTTAAAATAAGAAAGAAAATTTCAAAACACTGTGCATGTGGTGAGAGGAAGTATTATTTCATGTTGGTCTTAGTTGAGCTTTTAAAATAAATGTATTGTATACTAAGTAGCAGTAACAAACAGTATGTGTGTTTTCACTCTGGGTCTTGGTCAAAAAGTCTGAAAGCTACTGCCCTGTATAGAAGTCCCGGCAGCACCACTGACAGAGGCGCCCCTGTGCAGGTCCCTTTTATCCCAGGTGCTCTGTTCCTATGAATATAGGTGCCAAGGTTTCCGGGATGCCACTGTCCTGCCCTTAGAAGCAGCCTCTTTCCCCTTGCTCTGCAGCCCACGCAGGTCCAGGCCCCCAAGCTTCTCTAGGTCCATTATGCGCTGTGCCCCGCCCAGGCACAGCCCTACTCCCTCCATCTTTGTGTTCTCTTGCTCACCCATATGGCCCGGGCACCTCCTCTGGAAGCTCTCTGGCCGTGCTGTCCCCCTGACTGCTGTCCTTACACACAAAGGGCAGTGGTGCTCAGCAAAGCATGCTTGTGTCTTACTCACCTCTCTTCTCCCAGCACATAGTAGGTGTTCAGTAAATGTTCATTCATGTAACAATTCTTTGTAGCGCACCCTCCAAAGCAAGGCACTGTGCTGTGTTGGGGATGTACCAGGCGAGAAGGCAGATGCTGCTCCAGTTCAGGATGCATTTAGGATGATGAATGAATGAATGAGGGCGTTGCCTGCAGTTTGAGATTCCCTGGCTTAGGAGCCAGAGGGAAGATGGTCAGAAATGGAGAGGAAGCATGCAGCATTTTGCCTGTGCTTGGCAGTGCACATTAGTGATAGTCTCTGGTGGCAGTGGCTGAGCAGGCATGCTGGGACAGGAGCAGGGATGACTGACTGTTCCTTCTCCTGCCTCTGACCCTTCTGAGGCCTCTGCTGCAGCTTCTCCCATTAGTCCCCACACACATGTTCCTACCACCCATCCCTGGATCTTCTTCCCCTGGGCCAGGACCTGGGGGTATAAAGCCAGGATGTCCTGCACCCCCGGACACCTGAGGGACACACCTGGGAAAAAGCCTGTGCTCTGTGTGGAGGGTGAGGCAGAGGCTTCAGGCCTCAGACTTTCTGTCCTCTCTCCCCTCTGCTCAGGGCCACTGTGCTATGTCCAGTGACACAGAGGTCTCTTGATCTCCACTCAGAAGCCACCCTTGCTGGGAAGTTCTCCCTGACTGCAGTATCAAAAATAGCTTATCTGCCGAGTGAGGTGGCTCACACCTCTAATCCTAGCACTTTGGGAAATGGAGACTGGAGGATCACTTGAGGCTGGGAGTCTGAAACCAGCCTAAGCAACACGGTGAGGCCCCCATCTCTACAAAAAAAATAGAAAAATTAGCTGGATGCAGCAGCTTACGCCTATAATCTTAGCACTTCGGGAAGCTGAAGTGGGAGGACCAATTGAGCCTGGAGGTTTGAGACCGGCCTGAGCAACATAGTGACACCATCGCTACAAAAACTTAAAAAACTAGTCTGGTCGTAGGCGCTTCGGCCGTTGCAGGTTGCGGTGCAGACATGGCCAAGTCCAAGAACCACACCACACACAACCAGTCTCGAAAATGGCACAGAAATGGCATCAAGAAACCCCGATCACAAAGATATGAATCTCTTAAGGGGGTAGATCCCAAGTTCCTGAGGAACATGCACTTTGCCAAGAAGCACAACAAGAAGGGCCTGAAGAAGATGCAGGCCAACAATGCCAAGGCCGTGAGTGCACGTGCTGAGGCTATAAAGGCCCTTATAAAGCCCAAGGAGGTTAAGACCAAGATTCCAAAGGGTGCCAGCCGTAAACTCAGTTGACTTGCCTACATTGCCCACCCCAAGCTTGGGAAGCGTGCTTGTGCACGCATTGCCAAGGGTCTCAGGCTCTGCCGGCCAAAGGCCAAGGCCAAGGATCAGACAAAGGCCCAATCTGCTGCTTCACCTGCAGCTCCAGCTTCAGTTCCAGCTCAGGCTCCCAAAGGTGCCCAGGCCCCCACAAGGCTCCAGAGTAGAGGCATCTGTCTGCCACGAGGACAAAAGGACTGGTGTGACCTCTAGGCTGCTGTCTGTATGGGACTGGGGTCCTCCTGTGCTATTTGTACAAATAAACTTGAGGCAGAAAAAAAAAAAAAGAAAAACTTAGCTGAGCCCATGTTATAGTCTCAGATACTTGGGAGGCTGAGGCAGGAAGATCCCTTGAGGCCAGGAGTTTGAGGTTGCTGTGAGCTATGATGACACCGCTGTACTCCAGCCCGGGCAACAGACCCTGTCTCAAAAAAAGAAAAAGATAGCTTCTCTTTGGTCACATTCTGTCACATTGCTCTGCTTAGACCCTTCATGGGAAGTCCGACTGGCTGAAGTGATTGTGTATCTTTGTCAGTTTATTAAGTGTCTACCATGTGCCAGGCGCTGGATTCAGGGGGAAGCAGGGAGGCAAGGTCCCTGCCCCGGAGGACCTTGCAAATGAGATCAGTTTGGATTGGTAACTGCTGCTAGGAAAATAAGGAAATTGGCTAGGGAGTGTCTGGAGACCTCTTAGAACTTCAAGGGCAATTTTTGAATCAAGACCTGAATGGTAGGAAGGAGTAAGCAGCAGAGTCTTGCAGAAGAGAATTTCTGCAAGGAACAGCCAGTTCAAAGGCCCAGCGGTAGGAATAAACTTGGTGCATTCAAGGGGCAGGAAGGAAGACCTGTGTGGCTGGGGTGGGGGTGGGGGCTGCAGGCAGAAAGGGCAGGACCTGCCAGGGAGCTCTGCCTGAGTGCCCTGGTGAACTTAGGGCTTTAAGCTGAGCAGTGACAACAGGGAGGTGGGAGGCTGAGGGTGTCTCAGTTCTTCAGTTGGACAGGCTGCATGTGGGGCCAGCATCCAGGGGCCCATGGTGCAACTGCTTTGAGCAAGCTTTTGAGCCCCCTGTGGGATGGTAATCCTCAGGTGTGGTGAGGACCAGGAGGGACCAGCACTTGGCTCGTGGTAAACACTAAATGCGTTGACAGTTACTGTACCATCGTCATTGAGGTTGGGTTTAGGGAGAGTTGGAGTGTGGGGCCCAAGCGTTAAGCTTGAGACGCCTCCTCCCTGAAGGAGTCACAGACTGAGATGGGGGAGGCAGGAAGGCAAAGGTGGGCATCACTCAGTATCAGCAGTGCTGGGTTTGTGATGCCTCTTTGATGGCCGGCAGTCTCTTGGAGCAGCAAGTCTGCTGTCACTGCTTGGGAGGGAGACCCAGCCGGCTGGTATTTCAAGTCACAGGACTGGATGAGATCACAGGCAGGTGGGATGGCTGGGCTGGGCAGTGCTTGAGGAGGGAGGTGAGGCCCAGCCAGGGACCTCATTCAGAGCTGCTGAGCTGAGAGGGTGGGAGCTCAGAGGAGCCCTGCAGTTGGCCGAGGGGAGAATAGGAGGCGAGGAAGAACAAACGGCAAATCATCCCCTTCAGGAAGGGTGTCTGCACTTTGCAGTTTACAGATCTGTGCCCTCCACTCTGCATCTTTGCAGCCTGCCTATACGATGGGTATCACTCCTCCCCCCTCTATGGATGGGATTCAGAGAGGTTAAGGTATTTTCCCAAAGCCACACAGCCTATAGGTGAAGTATTCTCAGACTTTTTGGGGTCACAGAGCCTTTTGAGGGCCTTACGAATGCTACGACCCTTCTCTGAAAAATACACATATGCACACACTAATTTTAAAACATTTCATGCATTTTTCCCCATAGGTACATTCATATGGTTCTAAAATTAAAAAAACACAAACAGGAATACAGTGAGAATCTTCCTCCCACCCTATCCCCAGCCACCTGCTCTCCCTCCCTGGAGGCAGCCAGTGTCACCAGTTTCCTGGGTCTCCATCCACAGACAAGCAGAGACAAGCAAATATGTGTATCTATAAATTTCTTCTCTCTCCCTTTTTACACAAATGGTAGCTACTCTACTCACTGCTCATCACTGTTGCCTTCTTTCGCTTAAAAATACATCTCAAAGACCTACATCTCTTCCTCCAGAGCTCCCTCGGCGTTTTTTTATCTGCGTGCTGTGCCATCCGTGGATGGGCAATTGGGCCGCTTCCCAGCGATGCTGCGGCAGGCAGGCGAGGCTGCCTCACGCCCCATGTGTGTGACTGTCTTGGGCTGGAGTCCTGGGGGGCGGGGGGAGCAGCACACTCAGTGGCTTCTTCCTCCTAATAGCCCTGGAGCAGGGGAGGGCGCCAGGCACCTAGCGTGCAGCCCAGCCCTGACCCTCACTCCTCCCTGCTCCCATGCCTCCGCTGGGCCCAGTGGAACATTCCTGGGACATCGTTTGTGTGTGTGAGTGGGGAGCATTATCCCCAGCCCCTGAGTTTCTGGGAGACACCTCACTACAGCCAAGCAGCCCTTGCTCCTGGGTTGGGATGCTGCTGTGGGGGGTGGACGTTGGCTGCGCTAAGGTCGCTTCTGCTCCAGACCCCCACACCTCCCTTTTCCCAGGCTCATGGGGAGTTGTTGCCCTTTTTGGCTGGTGAGGGAGGGAATCTGAGGGAAGAAGGGATATGGTCTTCATCCTCAGGTGCTCAGGCTGAGCAGGCCAAGCTGGGAGACGCTGGGGTAGCTCCCCCTCCCGCTTCTGGAGGCCTCACTGCCCTGCTGTGGGTCCTGCTCTTTTCTCCTGTGGCTTGCCAGGGCCTGGTCAGACACCCTCTCTTCTCATCCCACACCCTGGGCCCAGGCAGTCTCACCCACTCTCACAATGTGATGTGTCATCACGCTCACAATCTAACGCTCCCAACTCCGCCTAGATTTGTCTTGGAGGTCCAGGACCTGACATCCAGTGGACGTCTCTCCATCTGGACATTCCAAGGTCACTGCACAATGGAAACCACTGCTCCTGAAACCTGGTTCTCTTCCAGGCTCCCATCTTTACCTGTCATTCTTCACACCCCACCTACAACCCACTGCCAAACCTTTTGGACTCTTTGTCCAGAATGTGTCACAATTCATTTCCTTCCCTTGAGCCTCTCTGCCACCACCACTGCCTCCTCGCTAGCATCCTGCTTCCGTCATGCCCTTCCTGATGGCCAGAGGCCAGCCTCATCCATCTCATCACAGTGATTAGCCTGGTGCTCCAGATGGTGCAGCCCTCAGAGGCCGGGTGAGGGCCAGGCATCCCTGGGATCCTATTGGGGATTTGTGTGTGTGTGTGTGTGTGTGAGATAGATTCTTACTCCGTCGCCCTGGGTAGAGTGACTTGGTGTCATAGCTCACAGCAACTTCAAACTCTTGGGCTCAAGAGATCCTCTTGCCTCAGCCTCCTGAGCAGCTAGGATGATAGGCGCCTGCCACGTTTGGGTAGTTTTTCTATTTTTAGTAGAGACCGTCTCGTTCTTGTTCAAACTAGCCTTGAACTCCTGAGCTCAGGCAATCCACCCACCTCAGCCTGCCAGAGTGCTAGTATTACAGGCGTGAGCCACTGCACCTGGCCAAGGATGTTTTATTTCTTAAGCCTGGTAGTGGATACACGAAGACTATTGTATTATTCCTTGTTCCTATTTGTCTTGAAGATATCATGAAAATTGATAAGACCAAACCAGGCAAGGTCTAACCCCCACCTACTTCCTGTGGCCCTGGCCACCGCCTGCCTCTGGGACTCATCCTGGGCTACCCACCCTCTTGCTCACTTCACTGCCACAACCTGGCCTTGCTGCAGGTTCTCAACACACCAAACTTTCTGGAATGTTCTACATACCACTTTTTACATAGACACAGTTCTCCTGACCGACTCTGCTTACTACTCAGTTCTTAGCTTAAATGTCGCTCTCTCACAGAGGCCTTCGGAGACCCCTTGAGTCCCCTGTCTCCCCTCTCACATCACGCTGTACTTTTCCACTGCCTGTGTGGACGCACACTCTCTGTAGAGCTTCTCTCCCCAGCTGACCCATAAGCCAGGTGACCCGAGGCCTTCATCTGGCCCACAGGCTGTGTGCTGGTGACAGTAACTGATTAGTGACTTTGGAGGAGGAGTAGAGAAGCAGCCACAACAATCCGGGTGACAGCCCACCACCACAGAGGTTGCTGAGGTTACTCTGGAAAACAGAAGCCCTTGAGACCTGCTCTCACCTTCTGAGCCCTGAAGGCAAGAGGAGAGCAGGTACTTGTGGAGGGTGAGACAGACATAGTACAGCACAGGGCGCGCCTGTGGGTCCTCCAGCCGCCAGCCTTTCAACTTGGCCCTGACTAGAGGCCTCTCTGGACTTTCTGGGGAACTTGCTTATAAGCCCATTCCCTGCCCCATGTCTGCTGGCTGAGTGGGGGATCAGGCGGGGTATAGATCTGGCAGAGAGAGCTGGTCTCCCCCCACTACTCAGAGCCTGAGTGGAGCCCAAACCTGCTCTGGCTGGACCCAGACTCAGAAACCTGGATCCTGGCTCCCATAATCCAGTTTCTCCTTGCCCGGGAGGCCTGACTTCACAGAACCTGGCACATAGTTCATTAAGTGGGAGCAAACATGCTATGTGACAGCGTTTCTTCAAGACAAGAAAGCAGCTTGCCTCCTCAGTGTGCTCTGGTGCTGATTGCCCAGGTCCAAACCCTGGCTCCACTACTTCTGGGCTGTGTGACCTTGGGCATGTTGCTGGACCTCTCTGTGCCTTGCTTTTCTCACTTCTAAAATAGAGGTAATAGGCTGGGAGTGGTGGCTTATGCCTGTAATCTTAGCACTCTGGGAGGCTGAGGTGAGTGGATTGCCCTGAGCTCA
Source organism: Nycticebus coucang (assembly GCF_027406575.1). Classification (NCBI taxonomy): domain Eukaryota; kingdom Metazoa; phylum Chordata; class Mammalia; order Primates; family Lorisidae; genus Nycticebus; species Nycticebus coucang. The sequence continues at coordinate 10,124,403 of NC_069782.1, forward strand.
GAGGTTCAAGACCAGCCTGAGCCAGAGTGAGACCCTGTTCCTACAAAAAAAAAAAAAAAGCTGGGCGTTGTGGTGGGTGCCTGTAGTCCAGCTACTTGGGAGGCTGAGGCAAGAGGATCGCTTAAGCCCAAGAGTTTAAAGTTGTTGTGAGCTGTGACGCCATGGCACTCTACCAGGGTGACGTAGTGAGACTCTATCTCAAAAAAATAAAAATTAATTTAAAAAAATAAAATAAAATAGAGATAATAGTGACCTCCTCTGAGGTTATTGTGAAGCTGATAGGACGATCAGTGTAAAACACTTAGACAGTGTCTGTGCAGAGTTAAAGGCATGCTAAATGCTCAGGGACTCATAGTGGATTTTGCAGTGTCACAAAGTTGGCCAGTAGGGGAGGGGCTAGGTGTGTCATGGGATTTCAGGGTCCAGAGGAAGGAGGGGAACAGCTTTACTGAGCATTTACTTAGTGATGTGCACTTTTATCCGAATCTGACCCTCTGGACCACCCTGTAAGGTGGACCCTGCTATGTTCCTTTCACAAATGGAGACACTGAAGCTCAGACCTGTCAATGACCTTGGGCAGGCCAGGGCCCAAGTCTGAGCCAGCTCTGTGGGATTCTGAGCTGCCACTTTTGCCCACTTGTTCCCTGGTGTGATGTTGGGACAAACTGGGCAGGGCTGTGTGGGCAGGTGCTGGGCAGGTCTGGGATGCTGCACTTGAAATTTAGGGGAGGAATCAAGAGGCGGCGATGTTCAGCTTTAGAAGTGATACGTACCCTTATCACTCACTCACTCACTCCACGCTGGGCACGTGATCACGGGCCTGTTTATTCTCACTGCAATCTTAATGAAATAAGCTCTCTTATTAGCTTCACCTACAGATGAGTGCAGAGACCAGAGGAGTAAATTAGCTAGTCTAAGGTCACACAGGTAGAAAGTGATGGTACAGGGGCGGCGCCTGTGGCTCAGTGAGTAGGGCGCCGGCCCCATATGCCGAGGGTGGCGGGTTCAAACCCAGCCCCGGCCAAACTGCAATCAAAAAATAGCCGGGCATTGTGGCGGGCGCCTGTAGTCCCAGCTACTCGGGAGGCTGAGGCAAGAGAATCGCGTAAGCCCAAGAGCTGGAGGTTGCTGTGAGCCGTGTGACGCCACGGCACTCTACCGAGGGCAGTAAAGTGAGACTCTGTCTCTACAAAAAAAAAAAAAAAAAAAAGAAAGTGATGGTACAGAGACTCCAAGTTGAAGCTGCTATTCCTGGAGGGGGAAGATGTGGGCTCTGCAGATTCATGAAGGGGAGGAAGTCAGACCTTCCAGGGGACAGGGGACTGCAGAGCCTGCAGCAGGCTGGGCACAGTGGCTCACGCCTATAATCCTAGCACTCTGGGAGGCTGAAGTGGGTGCATGCTCTCGAGCTCAGGAGTTCGAGACTCACTTGAGCAAGGATGAGACCCTGTCTCTACTAAAAATAGAAAATCTAGCCGGTAGTCCCAGCTACTCAGAAGGCTGAGATTAGAGGATCACTTAAGGCCAAGAGTTCAAGGTTGCTGTGAGCTATGATGATGCCATGGCACTCTAGCCAGGGAGATGGAGTGAGACTCTGTCTCAAAAAAAAAAAAAAAAAAAGAGGGGTGGCGCCTGTGGCTCAGTGAGTAGGGCGCCAGCCCCATATACCGAGGGTGGCGGGTTCAAACCCAGCCCCAGCTGAACTGCCACCAAAAAATAGCCTGGCGGGTTCAAACCCAGCCCCAGCTGAACTGCCACCAAAAAATAGCCTGGCGTTGTGGCGGGCACCTGTAGTCCCAGCTGCTCAGGAGGCTGAGGCAGGAGAATCGTGAAAGCCCAAGAGCTGGAGGTTGCTGTGAGTCCTGTGACGGCATGGCACTCTACCGAGGGCCGTAAAGTGAGACTCTGTCTCTACCAAAAAAAAAAAAAAAAGAGGGCAGCACCTGTGGCTCAATGAGCAGGGTGCCAGCCCCAAATACTGAGGGCGGCGGGTTCAAACCCGGCCCTGGCCAAACTGCAACAAAAAAATAGCCGGGCGTTGTGGTGGGTGCCTGTAGTCCCAGCTACTCGGGAGGCTGAGGCAGGAGAATCGCCTAAGCCCAGGAGTTGGAGGTTGCTGTGAGCGGTGTGACGCCACGGCACTCTACCGAGGGCGATAAAGTGAAACTCTGTCTGTACAAAAAAAAAAAAAAGAGAAGAAAAAGGCTTGGCGCTGGTAGCTCAAGTGGCTAGGATGCCAGCCACCTACACCAGAGCTGGCAGGTTCAAATCCAGCCTGGGCCTGCCAAACAACAATGACAACTATAACCAAAAAAAAGTATCTGGGTGTTGTGGTGGGCGCCTGTAGCCCCAGCTACTTGGGAGGCTGAGGCAAGAGGATCGCTTAAGTCCAAGAGTTTGAGGTTGCTGTGAGCTGTGACACCACGGCACTTTACCCAGGGCGATGTAGTAAGACTCTGTCTCAAAAAAAAAAAAAAGAGACTCAGTGCCTGTAGCTCAGTGGTTAGGGCACCAGCCACATACACCCAGGCTGATGGGTTTGAGCCCGGCCTCGGCCTGCTAAACAACAATGGCAACTACAACAAAAAAAAATAGCTGGGTGTTGTGGCAGGCTCCTGTAGTCCCAGCAAGCGATTCTCTTGCCTCAGTCCCAGGCTGAGGCAAGAGAATCGCTTAAGCCCAAGAGTTTGAGGTTCATGTGAGCTATGACACTACGGCACTCTAGCAAGGGTGACATAGTGAGACTCTCTCTCTCTCAAAAAAAATAAATAAATAAAGCATAAGAAAGTCATAGGCAGGTAGGGACACCTTGCCACAATTTCCTCTGTTGTTAGGTCTGTCCTTGGGTCAGATTTAGTCTTTGAGGGGCTCAGCTCAAAGAGCTGTGGATCTGAGGCCTTGAGTTCTTTTCCTCCCTGCAAAACTCCACGTTAGAGCGGACCTTCCCCCAAGTCTAGTCCTGCAACTGGACAATCCAGGCCTGAGAGGCCTCAGGGCTGGAGTGGGGGGCAGAGCCTGAGCCTGTCAAGGGCTCAGGAATGGGACAACAGTGCTAATTCTATTCTATCCATTCCCTGGAAAAGTCTTCCCACCCTCCAAGACCCTTCTGGGTGCACCAAGTTGGCCCCTTGACCCTAACTGTGTGGTGCTGGAGAATCTGCCTCCCCTCCTAGGCCCGGAGGAGGCTGACCAGACTCAGAATAGGTCTCTTGCCTTAATCCAGATTCTGTGCTGAGCACCTTGACACGTTACATCTTCCCGACTCTCCTGCCAGGCTGCAATTATGGCCCCTAATTTTACAGACAGAGAGAAGGAACATTTGGCCAGAGCTGTGAGTGGTGGAGCCAGCAGTAGAAGGGGCTCCCCAGCTCCCTGTGCCTGTCCAGAGTTCTTATATCATCATCATCGTCATCTTTGTCATCACCATCAATATGTTCTCTGTGTTTACTTGTGCAACGCACCTCACGCCAGCAGGTACCACCGTGGTGTGATGGTTGGCATGTTCACCTTCTCCATGACCTGATGAGATATCACCCCCATTTTTCAGATGAGAAAACTGAGGTCCAAGGAAGACGTGCTAAGAGGTGAGAGAGAATTGGAGCCAGGCTTTGTCACCCCAAACACATGGATGTTCTTTTCATGAAGTTAGACAGAAGCTGTGTGATATAGACAGAAAGTGAGCTTAGGGGTCGGGGGAGCAGGGCCTGGCATCTGAGCTGCAGAAGGTGTCAGACAGCTATGAGAACTAAGGGAGGGGTCCTGGAGAGTGTGGGCAACCAAGTCAGTCAAGCAGGGCACTATGGCAGGGGAAGGGGGCCCGAAGCTGCAGGCTGGGAACCAGGGTGAGCAGAGACCTGGAGTCAGTCAGACCCCAGTCAGAATCCCAGCTTTGTCACTTCTGCTGTGTGACCCCCCACGCCCAACACCCCCCAACTCTGCAGCCTGCAATTCTTCAGCTGGGGAAGAGAAATAATAACCCTGCTTGTTGCTGTGGTAGGTGCTTAATAAATACTTGTTAAATATACAAAGGACACAGTGATGCTTCTGTGAGATAGAGGAGGCATTTCCTGGCATGGGTTGGCAGCTGCTCCCTGAGAGGAGCTACAAAGATTGGGGGACTGGGCCCCCAGGCTGAGCTGTGTGACCTTGGGCAAGTCATATCGCCTTCCTTGCTGTCTCACCCGATAACAGCAACCTCAGAGGTTGTGACGGGAGGGAATGAGATGCATAAGGACCCGCAGACTGGCTCCTGCTCCCACCTTCCCCCCATTCCCCTCCCCTCCAAAGGAGCTGAGTTTCTAGAAGGGCAAGTGCTGCCTGGGGCCAGCAGGGCCAGATAAGGTGCCCCTGCCACAGCCACCATGTCTCCCACGAGTGGCCAGGTGTGCTGAGGGAGGGTTGCAGCCTGCCTGGGTTGCTGGGACCTGTCACCACTACTGCCAGTTGATCCACCTCTCTTATGCAAAGGGAGGTGTAGGCCAGGAGGAGGCATTTAATGTCATAAACTGATCAGGAGGGTGGCGCCTGTAGCTCAGTGGGTAGGGTGCCGGCCCCATATACCGAGGGTGATGGGTTCGAACCCGGCCCTGGACAGCTAAAACAGCAATGGCAGCTGCAACAAAAATAGCCAGGCGTTGTGGCGGGCGCCTGTAGTCCCAGCAACTCGGGAGGCTGAGCCAAGGGAATCACTTTAGCCCAAGAGCTGGAGGTTGCTGTGAGCTGTGACACCACAGCACTCTACTGACAAAGTGAGACTCTGTCTCAAAAAAAAATAAAAATAGTGCAGTGCCTGTAGCTCAAAGGAGTAGGGCACCAGCCCCATATAGCAGAGGTAGTGGGTTCAAACCCAGCCCCGGCCAAAAAAAAAAAAACTGCAAAAAGAAAAAATAAATAAATAAATAAAAATAAAAATAAACTGGTCAGGAAAACCTAAAAGCCGACAGGATAGGTGGTCCTCCTGCTGTCGGGCCCCCTGGTCAGCAGGGTCCTCAGCCCCTCTCTAAGTCCTCAGGAAGGGGCAGGACAGCAGATGTCTGTGTTGGCAGCCCTGCTGGGCACCACTGGCTCTCCTCTGAGGCCCCACTTTCCTTCTCTGTGCCACCTCGACACTGTGCCACACCCTGTTCTTCATCTCGGTTTCCTCGCAATCTGGGCTAAGGGTTTGCAGGTTTTGCATGGTCCCAGCACAGTAAAAGTCAAAGAAGAACCAAGTCTGGTAACAGGCATAGCATGGTCAATTCTTCATTTGCCAAGAAAGGGCATTCAATTTTATTTTATTTTATTTTTAATTTCAGATTAATATGCGGGTACAAATGATTTAAGTAACATTGTTTGCCTTTGTCAGGTAAGGTCCCTTACGCAGTCGTGTCCCAAACCCAGGAGGTATGCCACATATGCTCACATTGTGCCCATTACTGGGAGAACCAAAAACATTACATTTAAAAAGCACCTGGCATCTCCCATTACCATCACTTCCTAAAAGAATGTTTGCCACTGAAAGAGCTCCAGGATGCAATCCTAGAATAAAGGACACGGCTCTGGGGTGTGTCTTTTGTTCATTTGGCTATGAGCTAGAGGCCTGAACTCAGGGGGTTGGGAAACCCTGGCCCCCACCTCACCGATCCTCTGGTAATCCCATTTTATGTCAAACTCTGTGAGCCTCAGAAAAGCTGGGCAACATGACTGGAGAAGAAAGTGAGGTTCAGAGAGAAGGAAGGACTTGTTTGAGGTCGTGCTGCAGAGCCATGACAGGGGGGCCCGGCCTCCCTGCAATCTAATTCTTTTCACACACATTCAGTGCAAGCAAACAGACCAGTGTGTCCAGAAAAATGCAATTTAATTGTAGGAATAATGCAGGCATCTGAACACCTGAACCAGGCCCCCCCCTTTTTTAAATAAAATATCTCTGTTCATAGCCAGATGTTGTGGCGGGTGCCTGTAGTCCCAGCTACTTGGGAGGCTGAGGCAAGAGAATCTCTTAAGCCCAAGAGTTTGAGGTTGCTGTGAGCTGTGATGCTTCTACAGAGGGTGACATAGTGAGACTCTGTCTCAAATAAATAAATATGAAGTAAAATATCTCTGTTCAGAAGAAGATGGCACTGACTTGTCAAGGGCCCTTGTCCCTCTCCTGCCATCTGTGTCCCCTCCTTGTGTGTGCCTTCCTTGGGCTGTGTACCTTCCACAGGAAACCCTATATGACAAACAAGGAGAAGAAAACCTGGCCATCTCCCAGCAGTGGTCCCATGAAAACAAAATGCCCAGCTCTGTCCCTGTCACTTTTGGGGGAGGCATTGCTCTTATCAGCCCGTGCACTGGCAGCTGAGCCTCTCAGCCCTGACAAAGGAGTGGTGGGAGTGTGCGCTTGTATGAGCAGGCCACTGCAGACTGAGGGTGTTTCAGGTGACAGGACGGCACACAGGTGGCTCCATGGCAGAGGATGCTGGTTCCTGGAAGCACTGTCAGCCAGCACTGCTGGGCACCAGGACATCCCAAGATCCATAGGGCCTCACAGATGGCAGGGGCCCAGGAAACCTGCTGTGACCTCCAGGGGAGGTACAGGGGTGCCTCTTTGGACTGTACTGTGGGGGCCAGTGGGAGGGCGGCTGGGGCAATGGAAGGACAGGGGTTGGGGATGAGGGTTGAAGCTGGGGTGAGGCTGCTTTGGCCACAAGACTTGGCTGAGCCTCCCCACCCCCACACACGAATTGGAGCAGTGGGCATTTCTGGCCAGGGGAGGGCCCATATCGTTGGCATGGGGGGGACCAGCTGTCTCATCCCTGGACTCCTCTCAGAAGGTGGGAGCCACATGAAGAGCCCTCTTCAGCACCAGCTGAACCCACAAGCCCATTGGGCAGAGAATCAGGGTCCCCACAACCTTGGGTTTGTGTTTAGCCTTGGGCAGGGTCCCCACCTCTCTGCAGCTTAAGGACCTTATGCCTCAGAGGCCCACGCTGCCATGTCTTATCCCTTCTGCCTCTCTCTTGGACACTGCAGATGGTGGTCCAGGGCCTACTGGGGCAGTGCTGGTGCCCTCTCTCCCCGTGTCCCCAGACCCACTCCATCCTCCTCCAGGGAAGACGTAGATGAGGAGCTCAGGGGTGGATTGAGGAGGCCTTGTCCAGAGCTGGCCCACCAGGCCTGCTTGGGAACCCTTAGCAAGTCCTTCCCGCCTCTGGACTTCCTTGACCTCAACTGAGGGCCTACATTCCTCCTGCTGCGACAGTTGGAAGTGCTAATGGGGGCATTTAAAACAGTGGGACAGAGTGGAGGTGAAATATTTAGCAAAGAAAGACCTCTTAGAAAACTCTCTGTAGACTAGAGGGCGAACCTGGTCCCCAGTCTCCTCAGGGCTACACTGGAACCTTGCTTTTGGGACTCTGGGAGAGGTAGCAGAGAGGCTCTGGGACTCCCAGCTCTGACAAGCCAGCATTACACGAGAGGCCATTCCCACATGACCTGGTGTGTCTTCAGGATAATGGGTCTCACTGCTCCCAGTTTTGAGATGAGGAAACTGAGGTTCAGAGTCAATCCAAGTCACACTCCAACCTGGAACTGTGGATTCCAGGGAGTGCTTTGGTGGGGGGTGGGGGGTGGCAGGGAGAAGAACTTGGAGTCAGGGGGTGGCCATGGGGGAAGAGGGGGTCATGGCTCACTCCCCCTGGGCTGGGAGAGGGAGTTTCTCTTGGAGAGAGGCAGGCTCTGAAGCTGTTGATCTCTAAATTATAGCGTTGGCGCGCACTGGTTGCTGCGGCAACCGAGTTGTCCTGAACCCGAGAATTGTATAAACATTGCCACAGATGCACAATTAGATCAGGAAGAAGAATAGAACAGAAAATAGAAACTTCCAGCCTTATATAATTCTGGGCCAAAATGTTATCAGGAGCCCAGGCTGGGTCGTGGCCCTGCCAGCTGCCGGGGCCCAGGGCAGCACCATCTTTCTCCCTGGGGACCCAGTGGCAGGAAGGGGCGGGAAGAGGGTCTGCCCTCCATGGGCCCAGCCAGTGTGTCCTGCCACCGGGTGGGAAGAGGGCCCTTCTCTGCTGCAACAGCTGGGGATGCTGGCAGTCAAATCCTGCCTCTCCCTTGGTCCTGTGAGGCAGGGATTTTTGATCCCCATTTTACAGATAAGGATACTGAGGCTCAGAGGGGGGCATTGAATTGTCTGAGGCTGTCTACAGCTAGCCAGTAGGTGACCTGCTTTTCCCTCTCCTGGTCTCTTCACCTCAACTCATTAACATTGATGCCACTTGAGTCTGGATCCACTGCCAACTGTGGGTCCCCGAGCAGGTCACTCTCTCTCTCTGAGCCACCTGTGACATGGGAATAGCCACTACACAGGAGTCAAAGCTCAGGGCTCCCCCTCCTCTCTCCTGACCACCACACCACATTTTCCACTCACCACTGTTCCTGACAAGCTTGGAGACCAGGACAGGACATCATCTGGGGCTCGGGGACTCAAAGCAATGCTGGGAGGGGAGAGTCTAAAAAAGGAACTCAGACGAAGGTGGGGGTGCAGGGCCCCGAGCTGGCTAGCAGAACACGCTTTAGGGATGGACACAGCCCCTCTATCTTCTTGGCCAACTCTGCAGCCATTAGCCACATGTGCCTCCTGTGCATTTGAAATGTGGCTTGGGGCGGCGCCTGTGGCTCAGTCGGTAAGGCGCCGGCCCCATATAACGAGGGTGACGGGTTCAAACCCGGCCCCGGCCAAACTGCAACCAAAAAATAGCCGGGCGTTGTGGCGGGCGCCTGTAGTCCCAGCTACTCGGGAGGCTGAGGCAAGAGAATCGCTTAAGCCCAGGAGTTGGAGGTTGCTGTGAGCTGTGTGAGGCCACGGCACTCTACCGAGGGCCATAAAGTGAGACTCTGTCTCTACAAAAAAAAAAAAAAAAAAGAAATGTGGCTTGTCCAAGTTAAGGAACTGAAGTTAACTCGCATTTAACTTTAATTCAATGTAAAGAGCCACAGGTGGCTGCAGCTATTGTAGTGGGTGGCACAGAAGGATGCCCAGCCCGCCATGAGGCAGGGTCCAGGGAGGTGAGCAGGGCCAGAGCATCCACGGCTCCCTGTGCTCAGGGCAAGCAGGACAGGTGGCAACTGGGGGAGGTGGAGCAAAGACGGTGTCAGGAACAGAACAGTGGGGAAAGGAGGGTTGGAAGGGCAGCGTTGTGGGGCAGAGATAAGGACCTGGACCTCAGGCAGCGCCTATGGCTCAAAGGGGTAGGCCGCCGGCCCCATATGCCGGAGGTGGTGGGTTCAAACCCAGCCCCGGCCAAAAACTGCAAAAAAAAATGAAAGGACCTGGACCTTAATGGCCTTAGCTTCCTGGTCAGCTGACCCCAATCCCAGAGCTGAGCCAGCCTCAGGGACACTGGCTCAGGCCCTGTCATCAGAACTGCCCCAACGGTCACATTCTGCCTGCCGGGGCAGGGAAGCATTGAGTTCTCGTCCAGCCTCTGCTCCTCTGAGTGTCTTTGGCTGAGCCTAAGCTTCCCCGTGCCTCACCTGTCTGGCTTCTTCTCCCCAGGTGACCACGCCGGCTTCAGGACATGCACGGACACAGCCGCAACGGCCAGGCCCACGTGCCCCGGCGGAAACGCCGCAACCGTTTCGTCAAGAAGAACGGCCAATGCAACGTCTACTTCGCCAACTTGAGCAACAAGTCACAGCGCTACATGGCGGACATCTTCACCACCTGCGTGGACACGCGTTGGCGCTACATGCTCATGATCTTCTCCGCGGCCTTCCTTGTCTCCTGGCTCTTTTTTGGCCTTCTCTTCTGGTGTATCGCCTTCTTCCACGGTGACCTGGAGGCCAGCCCCATGGTGCCCACGGCGGGGGGCCCCACGGGCATTGGAGGGGCGGCCCCCACGGCCCCCAAGCCCTGCATCATGCACGTGAACGGCTTTCTGGGCGCCTTTCTGTTCTCAGTGGAGACACAGACAACCATCGGCTACGGGTTCCGGTGCGTGACAGAGGAATGCCCACTGGCGGTCATTGCGGTGGTGGTCCAGTCCATTGTGGGCTGCGTCATCGACTCCTTCATGATTGGCACAATCATGGCCAAGATGGCAAGGCCCAAGAAGCGGGCGCAGACCCTGCTCTTCAGCCACCATGCAGTCATCTCAGTGCGTGACGGCAAGCTGTGCCTGATGTGGCGCGTGGGCAACCTACGCAAGAGCCACATCGTGGAGGCCCACGTGCGGGCCCAGCTCATCAAGCCCTACATGACCCAGGAGGGCGAGTACCTGCCGCTGGACCAGCGGGACCTCAACGTGGGCTACGACATCGGCCTGGACCGCATCTTCCTGGTGTCGCCCATCATCATCGTCCACGAGATCGACGAGGACAGCCCGCTCTATGGCATGGGCAAGGAGGAGCTGGAGTCGGAGGACTTTGAGATCGTGGTCATCCTTGAGGGTATGGTGGAGGCCACGGCCATGACCACCCAGGCCCGCAGTTCCTACCTGGCCAGCGAGATCCTGTGGGGCCACCGCTTCGAGCCCGTGGTCTTTGAGGAGAAGAGCCACTACAAAGTGGACTACTCACGCTTTCACAAGACCTATGAGGTGGCTGGCACACCCTGCTGCTCCGCCCGGGAGCTACAGGAAAGCAAGATCACCGTGCTGCCGGCCCCACCACCCCCGCCCAGTGCCTTCTGCTATGAGAACGAGCTGGCCCTCATGAGCCAGGAGGAAGAGGAGATGGAGGAGGAGGCGGCGGCCGCTGCTGCTGTGGCCGCAGGCCTGGGCCTGGAGGCGGGCTCCAAGGAGGAGGCTGGCATCATCCGAATGCTCGAGTTCGGCAGCCACCTGGATCTGGAGCGCATGCAAGCCACCCTCCCACTGGACAGTATCTCCTACCGCAGGGAGTCTGCCATCTGACCTCCAGGCCCTGCCCTCACCACTGCCCATAGGAGCCCCCTCTCATTCTCAGGACAGAGCTGACCCTGGCTCTGTGGACCTTCTAGGGGAAGGTGGGGGGGGTCAAAGATCAGGAGACCCCTTCCTGCTGACATCATCACCCAGGCCGGAGAAGGCCCAGACTCACACCTATCCACAGTGGCCCTGGGCCCCCAGACCCAGCACCCTTCCCCACTGACTCTTCAAGGACTCTCCCTCTTTGCTCTCAGAACCTTGGGGAAGGCAGCCAGACTGCTTGGGGGCATCTTGGGGTTCTGGGGGTGGGCAGGGGGTTAGTTCGGGGGAGGGTGGGTGGGGGGGTGCGTTTCTTTTGCATGACTGTGGCCTGTTGCTCATGACTTTCTTTTGTAAATATCTATAAATGGAGAGAGATGGAGACACCAAATTCACGATGCAGCCCCTCTCTGTGCACCCCACCCCTCCCCACCTATCAAGCCCACATGCTCCCTGCCCAGCTGGCTGGCCCCTTGGCCCTTGGATGGTGCTGGGTTTGGGTGGAGAGTCAGGACCCCAAGGGGCAGGATAAAGGCCCATCCCACCCTCCCTGCAGGCCCTCTGGGCCCAGATTGACAATGGAGTTTGTAACTATATATTTTTAATAAAGTATATGGTCCAGTAGGAGCAGGCTGGTTGAAGATCGAGGGGTGGGAAGAGGAAGGGAGAGAGAGGAAGCATGCGTGAGCGTATCTGTGTGTGTCTGTGTAATAATGTGTCTGCATGTAGTATACGTCTGTGTCTATGTGTGCTTATGTGTTCCTGGATGTGCCTACGTGCAGTATGTATGCGCCCACCATCTTTGACGCCCCCACCTTCCCCTACAGCTGTTCTCAGCCTGTGGATCACGACCCCTTTTTAACAATGAAAATACATTGCAGCATTAGGAAGGTTGAGAACCACTGCCCCAGAAGGTCTGCGGAGCCAGGGTCAGCTCTGTTCTGAGAATGGAAGGGGGCTCCTATGGGCAGTGGTGAGGGCAGGGCCTGGAAGTCAGATGGCAGACTCCCTGCGGTAGGAGACACTGTCCAGTGGGAGGGTGGCTTGCATGTGCTCCAGATCCAGGCAGCTACAGAACTCAAGCATGATTCTGTTATCTCTCTGTGTGTGACTGTGTGTGTCTGTGTCTGTGCCATGTGTGTGTCTGTGTGTGCCTTTTCTGAGAGACCAACCCTTGGAGGGAACTTCTCCACCCACCATCTTCCTTCCTGGAGTCAACAAAAGGATCCCAAGTTGGCATCAAAGAACCTGGGTTTGAGTCAAGCTTGGCTACTTAGTGGCTGTGCAACTGTCAGCACATTGCTGGTCAGTTCTTGGTCTTGGTTTTATTATCTGTAGAATGGAATTAACCACCTGAATCCTGTGTCAGCCAATGCTTTACAACTCAGGTGGAAGCAGTAAGGGTTCCAGATTCCCAGCCCATGCTGGTGAAATTGGCTGCTGGACCTGGTGGGAAGAGCTCTAGTTTAACAGGGAAACCTGGTCACAAACCTTTGGCCTCTGCTCACTGTGGGACGTTGGGTAAGTCTCTTCCCTTCTCTGAACTTAGACAGCAATGATTCATTCTTTTTCTCAATGCTGTGGGTGCGCTGGGGGTCCTGGTCTGATTTCTCCTGAGCTTGTTCCCCAGCTGTGCTCAGCTGGAACGTCAGTCAGGCTGGAGGACCCCAGATGGCATCACCTATATGTCAGCAGGGGGCCTGGCTGTCTTCTAGGGGCTTTGGTTCTCCTCTAGGGCTCCTCCTCTTACAACAGGCTACATGAAATTCCTTCAGAGTGACTCAGGGCAGCAACCCAAGAGGGCCAAGGTAGAAGCTGCAAGGTGTTCAGAGGCGTAGCCTTGAACTTGTTTGGCATCACTTCCTCTGTATTCTATTGACCAATTCAGGTCACGAGGCCAGCCCAGATTCAAAGGGTGGGAAATTAGTCTCCACCTCTTGGGAGAATGATAAAAGTCACATTGCAGGGTGGCGCCTGTGGCTCAAGGAGTAGGGCGCCGGTCCCATATGCCAGAGGTGGCGGGTTCAAACCCAGCCCTGGCCAAAAAAAAAAAAAGTCACATTGCAAAGGAAATACACACCAAAATGGAGCCGTCGCCGTACTTGGTAATCTAGTGCAAAGATCTGAGTTTGAGGGTTTCTTTCTGTTCTAACTCTATTCTACATGCCAATTGTGCCCCCAGCTATCAGGTTGTAAGAAAGTGGACCCTCTGGTCCCAGGAATCATGTACACAAAGGTACCAGCTACCTCTTTAACACAGGCAACCAGCAGACAAGCTCAGCTACTGTGAAGTGTGGTAGGCTGCCTTGTGAACGACTGCATTTCACCAGCACTAGTATTTGGCAATGTGGCTGCCAGGTGGATAAATTATTGTACATCCCGCGTGCTGTAACAGTTTAACAAGGCAACCCCATACCTTTTTCCTGGAGAAAGAGACTAGGTTGGGATCCAAATCTCCCCAACAAATAACTCAGAACATCTCCCATTTGCATAACACCTCTCATATCCTTTATATCACAGGACTCTAACCAAACTCCTAGAAAAAAGCAAGAGAAAGATTATGGCCTCCCTTTATGGATGAGGAAGTGGAGGCGTAGAGAATGAAGAGACTGGCTTGAATGGAGGTGAGGTCTGTCAAAGGCCACCCGGCCTGCCTGTCCTCCACTGCCATCTCCACCAGGCAGGGCTCAGCGAGGGGAGGGCCTGCTTCCCCTCCCTCCCCAGATTACCCAAGTACTCCTGTGACCTGCAGGGGCCTGGGGTGGGGGGAACTCAGCTAGGAAAAAGCTCAGTTGCTCAGTTGCCCTGGTGTCCTCCTTCTAGGTGAGAGCATTCCAGAATCTAGCCCTGCCCCTGTGCCCCATGAAAAATATTCTTCTACCTTGCAGTCCCTGGGAGGCCATTCCCACGCTCATCCTCTCCAAGGGATGCCTTGGAGTCCTGACAGCAAGCAGTAACTGAAGAGGACCGAGTCTCAGGTGCTCTCAGACTCAGAGCCTTCCACCTGCGGCACATCTTAGAGGATTTCCAGCCTTGTCTAAGATGCATGAAAGGCCAGGGCATGGGTGGGGAGGGGTAAACAGGGGGTCCCCCAGAAGGCGCCCCTTCCAGAGCAACATGGGGCATTTCAGGGTCCCTCTCAAGCGTCGTCTTCATCAAGTTTGCCACTCGTTCAAACACGTGTGGAAATTGCTGCTTTTTAAAGGAGGAGCAGCATTTCTTTGGTCACATGCAAGGTGACCTATGGGGCTCAGGAAAGGCATGTTTGACGAGAGCCCAAACCCAGACATTTTGGAGTGCCAGTGGCCCTGAGGGAGGGGCCAGCACACAGCTGCAAACTCCTGCTCGCTCAGCTCTGCTGGACTGACTCACCTTTCCTCTCCCACCTGTTCCCCGTCATAGCCCTCCCACCTGCTTCCCTCCTGCTGCAGCAGATCTGAGCTCTCCACTCCTGGCGGCACTGAAATAGGGGGATCACAGCAGCTGGGGGTGTAAGAACCTCAGATGTCATGGTGTGTGGAATCACACTAAAAGGGCCTCAGAGGTGCCACCAAGCTGGCCTACCCCCAACTCCAGCTTCCCTGCTGAGCCAAGAGGGGAGAGTGCTCCTACCTGCCCTGCCTTGCCCCCAACTTCCGTCATAGCCAAGGGTGAGGGGTGACAGGGAGAGAAGGACGGAGGAATCAGGTGGAGGAGAGGGAGGAAGAGAGGCGAGAAGGGAGAGAGTGGAGCTTATGGAAGCTGAAAATCTTGCCCTCCTCTGACCACACCTGCCTGCCTGCCTGGACTCCCACTGCCCAGGCGCACCTTGTACACTCGCCATGGCTTCCTTCCGGTCATGAAATCAAATAGCTCACAGAAAAATGGAAAACTCAGGAGGCATTCAACTCAGCGGCTTCACCTCACCAAGGTTTGTCCCCATCTGTTAGTCTGGTGTTAGATCACATGGTGTGACATAGTGTGGTCAAGGGACCTGCTTCCTCTGTCTTTGTCTCGCTACACACTGACTTTTCTGAGTATTGATAGATTCCAAATGTTTTCCATTTTTAATGACTGTAGAATGTTCAGAAAGTCATATAGGTCAGAGGGCCTTTGTGGATCATCAAGGCAACTCTTTATCCACGGGTGGGGAAACTGAGGCCTGGAGCAGAGTAGCCTTGAACTCGGCACTCCTGGCTCAGTTCCCTTCCCACCACTGGACACGGGACCTGCTATATAATTTGTGGGGCCCATGGCCAAATAAGGGGGCCTTGTTCAAAAATCAGAAAAACAGGACCCATGAAGGCACTAAAATATAAAACTTTTTCCTTTCTTCTGATTTCTTCCTCTGCTCACACTCATGCTGCATTGTCCTATTGAAACACATGTATAAGATACAAGTACAAAGATAAAATTAAGAATTTCAAGGCAGACTCAGCGCCTGTGGCTCAAGCAGCTCAGGCGCCAGCCACATACACCTGAGCTGGAAGGTTCAAATCCAGCCCAGGCCCCCCAACAACAATGATGGCTGCAACAAAAAATAGCTGGGCATTGCAGCGGGCACCTGTAGTTCCAGCTACTTGGGAGACAGAGGCAGGAGAATCGCTTGAGCCCAGGAGTTGGAGGTTGCTGTGAGCTGTGATGCCACAGCACTCTACCCAGGGCAACAGCTTGAGGCACTGTCTCAAAAAATAAAATAAAATAGGGTGGCGCCTGTGGCTCAAGGAGTAGGGCGCCTGTCCCATATGCCGGAGGTGGCGGGTTCAAACCCAGCCCCGGCCAAAAACCACAAAAAAAGAACGTCTGTTAAAACAAAAAAATAAAATAAAATAATAATTTCAAGGCAAGCTGAGGGTGCGGGCTCATGCCTGTAAACCTAACACTCTGGGAAGCCAAGGTAGGAGGATCCCTTGAGCTCAGAATTTCAAGATTAGCCTGAGCAAGAGCAAGACCCCATCTCTAGTAAAAATAGGAAAACTAACCGACTGTTGTGGCAGGTACCTGTAGTCCTAGCTACTGGGGAGGCTGAAGCAGGAGGATCCCTTGAGCCCAAATATTTGAAGTTGGTGTGAGCTATGACGTCACAGCACTCTAGCCTGGGCAACA
This sequence comes from Nycticebus coucang, assembly GCF_027406575.1. Taxonomy (NCBI): domain Eukaryota; kingdom Metazoa; phylum Chordata; class Mammalia; order Primates; family Lorisidae; genus Nycticebus; species Nycticebus coucang. The sequence goes on from NC_069782.1 coordinate 10,140,404, forward strand.
GAATGAGACTCTGTCTCAGAAGAAAAAAGAAAAAATTTCAAGAGAGATGGCAGGGCATTAAACCAAGGCTGGGTCCCTCCCTGAAGCCACCCCAGCCATGAGCCCTGCTGGCCTGACCCTCCCCCTACTGTGGGGTGACCAGGTGCATTTCACCTTTTCTCCGTGATACACAATGCTTGATGAACATCGTCATGCAGTATTTTTTCCTCTTGTGGCTGTTTGTTTTGGCTAAGTACTAAGTAAAAAAAACTAACAGAATTCTGGGCTATGTTTGCCAGGCTCTCTAGAAATGCAACCTTCAGCATCTGAATCTTTCCATAAGGACAGTGTAGACCTATGTTCCAAGGACCGAAAAGAGGAGGAACTTCAATCCCTCCTCCCTAGCTTCTCAAGGGCTCCCAGTCAAGAGAGTTAAGATAAATTAACTTGGGCGGCGCCTGTGGCTCAAGGAGTAGGGCGCCGGTCCCATATGCCGGAGGTGGTGGGTTCAAACCCAGCCCCAGCCAAAAAAAAAAAAAAAAAAAAGATAAATTAACTTGCCCAAAGTCACACAGCAAGGAGTGGTAAAAGCAGAATTCAGACCTTGGACCCTCTGGTTCTCACCCCATGATCTTTGCTCTCTGTAAATAGGCATATAAATGCCAGTGGTCTTGGCTCTGTGCCCAGGGCCTGTCACTATGCCCCTTCCTCATCTGTACTCACCCACCACCACATCTGGCTACTTTTTAGAGACGGGATCCCACTCTTGCTTGGGCCATCCATATCTACCTCACGTGCTTACTGTGTGCATTAAATGAGACCTCATATGTGACCAGGTATGGCAGTGTCAGATACATTATTAGACACAAAGAAACATGAGTTACCTTTGGGAAAGGATTTAGATTGGCTTACAGTGTAAGATACACAATTTGAGTCCAGGTGCTGTGGCTCAAGCCTGTAATGCCAGCACTCTGAAAGACCGAGGCAGAAGGATGCCTTGAGTTCAGGAGTTCAAGATCAGCCTGAGAAAGAACAAGAACCTGTTTATATCGGCTTGGCGCCTGTGGCTCAAGCGGCTAAGGCGCCAGCCACATACGCCTGAGCTGGCGGGTTCGAATCCAGCCCTGGCCCGCCAAACAACGACGGCTGCAACCAAAAGATAGCCGGGGGTTGTGGCGGGCACCTGTAATCACAGCTACTTGGGAGATGGAGGCAGGAGAATCACTTGAGCCCAGGAGTTGGAGGTTGCTGTGAGCTATGATGCCATAGCACTCTACCCAGGGTGACAGCTTGAGGCTCTGTCTCAAAAAAAAAAAAAAAGAACCTGTTTATACTAAAAACAGAAAAATTAGCTAGGTGTTGTGGCAGGCACCTGTAGTCCTAGCTACTTGGGAAGCTAAGGCAGGAGGATCCCTTGAGCCCAGGAATTTGAGGCTGTAGTGAGCTAGGCTGATGCGTCAGCACTCTGACCCAGGTGACAGAGTGAGACTCTGTCTCAAAAAACAAAAGAAGAAAAGAAAAAGAAAAAAAAGACACACAATTTGAAAACAGACCTCCGAGGTTCGTGGCAGCCATGCCAAAAAGGGACACCTGATGGATTAATTAGCTCTCAGTGTATGGGAGCTAACTAAGGTTAGGCTAGAGAAAGAGCCTGGGATTTGATTCACTATGATCCTGGGATCTCTTCCCTTTTCTGGGACTCATTGACTCATTCCACCATCTCCAAAATTAGGAGGTTGGACATGATGACTTCCAGGGTCCTGACATACCTGACAACTTGGGATTTTCCTCCTATGTCCTTCAGAAGGTGGTGGGAGGTCTTGGGAGAGCATGGGGGAAGGAAAGGAGGGAAGGAAAATTGGCCAAGTCTATCTTTGCCCCTCACCCAGTCACTGGTGCCTCCAGGGGCCACCCCTTACTCTATCCCCTAACTGCCTGGAATCTGGTGTAACATTCCTAACACAAGCCCTAATGGGAACCCCCAGCCAAAAGCATTTGCCTGGAACCTGGTCTTCAGGTCACACTTGAACCCCACCTGTTACAGATTCTAAGGTCTTCTCATTCATTCAACGAATATTTGTTGAGCACTTATCTCAACAAGAAAGTGCTCAACTTTCTTGTGAGCAAGAAAATCTCTATTTTACAAGAGGGGATTGAGTTCTGAGCCAAACAAAGATGTAGCTGGACCTGGGCCTCCAGCCCTGCAACCCGGGACTGTGGTGCTTGGAGAGCCCTGGCTGGAAGCCTAAGACCTGCCTGGGCTGGGCCCTGCCACTGACATTGGGTGGGACCATGGCCAAATCCCTGCCATGGCCTGCTTGGGCTTGGGCTTGGGCCAGCTTCCAGGGATCCTTGGTTATAGTTGTTGGAGCTGTCCCCTATAGGGAAGCCAGAGCCCCTGCTGGGTAGAGGCTATCATCAGGTCTCACAGTGATGCCCACAGTGAGAGGGAGGTAAGAGGGGACCCCTGGGTGCCCCCAGCACAGAGGGGAGGCAGGCCCAGGGCAGGGGCTTGCAAATACCACACACAGGGGTGGCTACAGAGCCCCACCCACAACCAGGTTCCTGACCCTCAGCCAGATGCCAGAGTGACTCCTTCAGATGGCGTCCCTTGGAATGAGGATCTAGAGGCCAGTACCTGTCCCTCGTGTTCGCTGGGGGCTCCCTGCCAAGCAGAGCAGGGGGCCAGCTTGTCATCCTCCATTGGCACCTGCAGGACCTTTCCTAGGCCTGTCTAAGCATCCCTGGCCTCTCTATTCACACCTGCTCCAGGGGTTGAGGGTGAGTCCACAGTGATGGTGACAGAGATGGGGGGAAAGAGGAGACAGACAAGAAAATCAGACAGAAGGATGGAGAAAGATGGGGCTGAGTGGGGAGGACTGCTGAGGAACAGGGCCCAGACCCAGCCAGAGGACAGCAGAAGGAACCTGGAACAAAGGGAAGTGTTGCCTGGGGCTCCAGAGGGAGGGAGGAAGGCAGGCACCAATTTGTCAGATGTTGGGTCACTGAGCCAGAAGTGGACAGCAACAGGTGCACTGGGGCTGCTGGCACAAGTGTGGACTGGGGCTGCTGGCACAAGTGTGGACTGGGGCTGCTGGCACAAGTGTGCACTGGGGCTGCTGGCACAAGTGTGCACTGGGGCTGCTGGCACAAGTGTGGACTGGGAAATGATGGCCTTCCCATGCTTCCTGGCGTCCCTGGGGGAGCAGCTAGGTGTCCCAGAGGACTCAGGATGGAGAAACCCAGGGCCTGCATCCAGCCAGGCAGAGGGGAAGGTGGGCCTTAGAGGAGAGGAGCCTGGGACTAAGTGAGGGGCATCCCTAGGAAAGTCACAGGTACAGAGATATGGTAGGGACTCCAGGGAAAAACCAGCCAATGCTTAGGAGGATCCAGAGTTTAGGGCATCCTTGTGAACACTGCAGTGGCTACACCTTCCACAGAGCCCCTTGCCACTGGGACCGGAGGCAAAGGTGAAGAAAATCCAGAGGCCAGAAGAGACATGCCCCGTGTGTTGGGGGCAGGAGACAGGCCTGTCACCAATTTGGCTCATCAGCTGTCTGCCCTGAGCCTCTTCTTTCCTTCTCTGTGATATGGGGATAGTGACACCTGCCCTGATTGGGGGAGACAGACCTGCCCTGGACTGTAAGGTCTCCCCTGGAGCCCCCATCCCCTCTTCACAAAAACACCCCATCCAGCTTCCTGTGACAGCTAGAAGTTAATAAGAACAGTCCTGTATGTGATAATAGTCACAATGAAATGCCTCCTCAACCCAGGCCACAAGGCCCCTCACCCTTTGATTTCTCACTTGACACTCCCCATCCACCCCATGGGATAACATGTTTTACCCAAGGCCATGCAGCAAATCACTGCTTTACGCCAGGCTTCCTGGCCTTCAGGCTGTGACTCTACAGCCTTGAGCCTAGCAGAGGCTGGCTGATGGCGAGTGAGGCTGGAGAGGGTGTTGGGGGCTGAGTCGGGTGACCAGGTGAAGAGCAAACTGAAGATCTGGGGCCTCTCCCCTATGGGCAGTGGGGAGCTATGGGCAGTCTAGGAGCAGAGCAGTGAGTGATGGTGGTGGCATTCAGGTGCTGTGTGTGGCAACTGAGCGGGCGGAGTGGGGGATGGGGAAGGATGAGAAGCTGGCAGACCCATGTGGGCAGAAATGAGACAGGCAGGAGCCTCCACAGGGGGCCAGGAGACAGAGGAATGACAGGCAAATGGAAGGGAAATGGCCTTGCTGTCCCCTAGCAGCCAGGAACCCTGGCTAGGAGGATGGGGAAAGAAATCAGGCTTCAGCCCCAGAATGTCCCAATGGCTTTGTTGTATCATGATGGTGGCAGCAGCAGGTTGAGGTCAGGAGCCCACAGCCTGGGTGAGGGGCCTGACTGCCGTCCTGGGTCATTGGCTTTCCTTCTCTGGACTTCATCAGTAAAAGTGGAATGATAAGGGCAGTCCCTGTTTCATAGGAGTGACAATATGCAAGTAAATGGCCTCTGCACGTGGATCTTGCTGCACAGTGTGAGGCAGAGCCTGCTAGTCCCTCCCTTAGGTGGCCCTCACTTAAAGACCTAGAAAATGGGTTTTCTGTCATCCCAGCCACCTCCCCAACCCCAGCTTCCCCAGGAGACATGTCACAAGCATCTGAGTTGGACAAGCCCTTTGGGATCTGACCCCATCTCCTAGAAGTACAGATGGGGCTGAGGGCCAGGGAAGAAAGGGATTGGCCTGTAGTTGGGCAGTGACCCAGATGCGCAAATGAAGCCCAATATCTTGGCCTTTGCCTCAGGCCTATCTATGAGATGCAAATGACAATGGCCTCCTACAGGGCAATGATCAGGTGCTTACTGAGCTCAGGCCACCCAGCAGGTGCTTAGGAGATGGTCACCCCTTCTGCTTGCTGAGGTTACACTCGTGTCCACTGCTGTGGTCAGAGGACCACTCTGATTGTTCAGGCATGAATTGTGGACACGGAGAGGTTTCTGGTCTTAATAGGAGGACTGGGGGCTGCTGGCTATGGCCTGGCAGCCTGGAGGAAGGGGGAAGGGGAAATCAGGAAGACTAAGAACCCAGGAGGGACCTGAGAAAGGCAGCCAGGAACTAGGGACAGGAGAGGGTGGAGGAGCAGGAAAAGTCCACCATCCTATACTAACTCATGTGACTGCACTGGACCCTGGAGCCAGGGGACCCACTTTGCTGAGCTATGTGACTACAGGCAAGCCACACCACATTCTGAGGCTCAGCTTTGTCATTGAAAAAGAGGGACAATAGTACCACTCACTTCATGGGCTGTTAAGAGAGTGCAAGGACTTTACTCAACTAATGACAGCTGTTATTATTATTATTATTATTATTATTTGCGGTTTTTGGCCAGGGCTGGGTTTGAACCCGCCACCTTGGACATAGGTGCCCTACTCCTTTGAGCCACAGGCACCGCCCAATGACAGCTGTTATTTTTATCCTCATCCACGTTGGCCTCCTTATCGGGGCACTGTAGTGATTCTGGCTTGGAACCAGGAGGTTGGCAAAGCCCCTTTCTAGCCATCATCTGCAGGGGAAGGGCACAGTGTCATTTTACAGGTGAGAAAAAAGGGCCAGCAGCATGAGTGTCCCGCCAGAGATCCTTGGCTGCTCACACCCTCCTGACTCAAGCTGAGTTCCTTCCGTGGCAGCCTGTTGTTTGAATTGGATTAGGGGCTTGCTCGGGGGATGCGGGGGTGCACGTCTTCCACTCGGTTTTCCCTCCTGTCACAGGGGGCACCAGAATGATCCCATCCTCACCCCCGGGGGAAATCCACCCCAGACCAATGCATATTAATGATTCTCCTTTCCGCAGGGCCGACGCGGTTCCAGAGGGGGTCCCGGCGCTTTCCCCGGGGTCCCTGCCCCACAGCGCCGTCCCGTGGCGGCCCCGGGAGCTGCAGGTTACGGGGAGGCGGGCGGGCGTGGCTCGCGGTGGAAGCTCGGCCCCTGGGCTCCCTGGGTCCCTCGGGCTTGAGCTGGGCTTGGCGCCTTGGGTCACCTACGGCCGCCCACCACCTTCGCGCCTCTGGGCTGCGAGCACCCGACGCTCCGCCGCCGCCGCAAGCGGGGACCCCTGCGCCCATTTCATAGGCTGGGAGGCCGAGGAAGTGAAGGGCACGCAGCGAAGAGGGGGCAAAAAGGTGTCGGGCCCGCGAGCGAGGAGTGGGAGGCAGGATTTGAGCCTCAGAGTCACTCACATTTTGTTTGAGGCACCGGAATTTGCAAGTGCATTTCGCACCCTTTATCCAGCCCTGCGTTTTTTCCACGGTGGCCCCTGGGCCACCGGATCAAACTCGTCAGCTCCTCCGTCCTACACCGTGGCCGCTACCCACACTGAGCGCTTGAACCGGAGCTGGTCGAGATGATATGCTGCAAATGTAAAATACACGCCGATTCCAAAGACTTCGTGCTTAATAAAGGTTGCAGATACCTTCATAATTTTAAATTACTGATTACAATATTTAAATGAAAATATTTCCAATACATTGAGTGAAATAAAATATTAAAATCAATTTTCACCTGTTTCTTTTATGTAATTCCTAGAAAATTTACAAATGTGGATCATTTCTGTGGCTCATTATTCCTTTTTTTTTTTTTTTTTTTTTGAGACAGAGTCTCACTTTGTCGCCCTGGGTAAAATGCTGTGGTATCACAGCTCACACCAACCTCTTGGGCTTAAGCGATTCTCTTGCCTCCGCCTCCCAAGTAGCTGGAACTACAGGCGCCCGTCACAAAGTCCGGCTGTTTTTTGGTTGTAGTTGTCATTGTTGTTTGGCGAACCCACCAGCTCCAGTGTATGTGGCTGGTGACCTAGCAGCTGATCTACAGGCGCCAAGGCAGCCTCCACCAATTGTAATAAGCTCTCTTGAGGGATGTCACGGATTACTGCGGTCTGGGATTTAAGCTCTAGAAACGTATCAGGTGTGTTCACCATCATGGTTCACATGACCCGGCAAGGGTCCTGGCACTAGCTGTCAAGTGAATTATCTCATTCAATACCCGTAGTACCTCTACCCAAATAAGTAGAGGAGATAAGACACTTTAAATAATTTAGGGCAGCATCTGTGGCTCAGAGGAGTAGGGCGCCAGCCCCATACCGGAGGTGGCAGGTTCAAACCTTACCTAGCCTAGGCCAAAAAGTGCAAAAAAAAAGAAAAGAAAAGAAAAGAAAGAAAATAAATTAATTAATTAATTTAGGGCGGCCCCATATACTGAGGGTGGTGGGTTCAAACCCAGCCCCAGCCAAACTGCGACAAAAAATAGCCACTCTGGAGGCTAAGGCAAGAGAATCACCTAAGCCCAGGAGTTGGAGGTTGCTGTGAGCTGTGATGTCACAGCACTCTATGGAGGGTGATAAAGTGAGACTCTGTCTCTAAAACAAAAAAGTAATTCATTAATTTATTCATTGGCGAGGTCTTGTTTTGTTGCCCCGTAGGTTAGAGTGCAGTGGCATCCTCACACTCAGTATAATCTCCACCTCCTGAGCTCAAGCAAACCTCCCACTTCAGCCTCCCTAGTAGCCGGGATTACAGGTGCCCACCACTGTGCCTGGCTCATTCTCAATTTTTTTTGCAGAGATAAGGTCTCCTTATGTCACCCAGATTACTTTTGAACTCCTGGGCTTGAGAAATCCTCCCACCTTGGCCTCCCAAAGTGCTGGCCTCTCTTAGCAATTTTTGAAAATACATTGGCTGATGGGCGGCACCTATGGCTCAGTCTGTAGGTGGTCCCATATACCGAGGGTGGCGGGTTCAAACCCAACCCCAGCCAAACTGCAACAAAAAAATAGCCGGGTGTTGTGGCGGGCACCTGTAGTCCCAGCTACTTGGGAGGCTGAGGCAAGAGAATCGCTTAAGCCCAGGAGTTGGAGGTTGCTGTGAGCTGTGTGATGCCATGGCACTCTACCGAGGGCGATAAAGTGAGACTCCGTCTCTGCAAAAAAAAGAAAATACATTGGCTGAGCATGGCAGCTCATGCGTGTACTCCTAGCACTCTGGGAGGCTGAGGAAGGAAGATCGCTTGAGCTCAAGAATTCAAGACCAGCCAGAGCAAGAGCGAGACCCCATCTCTACTAAAAATAGAAAAATTAGGGCTGGGTGCAGTGGCTCATGCTTGTAATCCTAGCACTCTGGGAAGCTGAGGTGGGTGGATTGCTTGAGCTCAAGAGTTTGAGCAAGAGCAAGACACCTCTAAAAAAAAAAATAGCTAGGCATTGTGGCAGGTGCTTGTAGTCCCAGCTACTTGGGAGGCTAAGACAAGAGAATCGCTTGAGCCCAAGAGTTTGAGGTTGCTTTCAGTTATGATGCCACAACACTCAACCCCAGGGCCACTGAATGAGACTCTGTCTCAAAAAAAAATTTTTTTTAAATAAATAAAAATAGAAAAATTAGTCAAATGTCATGGTGGATGGCTATAGTCCCAACTACTTGGGAGGCTGAAGAAAAAGGATTACTTGAGCCCAAGAGTTTGAGGTTGCTGTGAGCTAGGCTGATGCCACTGCACTCTTAGCAGAGGTGACAGAGTGAGACCCTGTCTCCCAAAATGTAAGTACTGTTATTGACTATAGTCATCTTGTTGTACATAGATCTCTTTTTTCTTTTTCTTTTTTTTTTTCTGTAGAGACAGAGTCTCACTTTATGGCCCTCGGTAGAGTGCCGTGGCCTCACACAGCTCACAGCAACCTCCAGCTCCTGGGCTTAAGCGATTCTCTTGCCTCAGCCTCCCGCGTAGCTGGGACTACAGGCGCCCGCCACAATGCCCGGCTATTTTTTGGTTGCAGTTCAGCCAAGGCCGGGTTTGAACCCGCCACCCTCGGCATATGGGGCCGGCGCCTTACCGACTGAGCCACAGGCGCCGCCCTGTACATAGATCTCTTGAACTTAGTCTTCCTAACTGAAATTTTGAATCCTTTGAGCAGTGTCTCTCCAATCCCATCCCGAGGCCCAGCCTGGTGCCTACCATTCCTCTTTCTACTTCTATGAGTTTAACTGTTTTTGGTTCCACACTAAGTTGAGATCATACGTATTTGTCTTTTTGTGCTTGGCTTGTTTCACTTAACCTCTGGGTTCGTTCACGTTGTCACAAGGATAGGATTTCCTTCTATTTTAAGGATGAAAAGTATTCCCATCGTGTACCTATACCACATTTTCTTTGTCCATTCATCCACTGATGGACATTCAGGTTGTTTCCACATTTGGCTACTGTGAATAATGTGCCACTGAACTTGGGAGTGCAGCTATCTCTTCCATATACTGACTTCATTTCTTTTGGATACACACCCGGTAGTGGGAATGCTGGATCATATGGTAGTTCTATTTTTAATTTTCTTGAGGAACCTCCATACTATTTTCCATAATGGCTGTGCTAATTTACATTCCCACCAACAGTGTGCGAGGGTTCCCTTCGCATCTTTTTCATCACTTACTGTGTCCAATATATTGCTAAAGATCTTTATCTATATAATCTCATTAAATGAAATATTTTCACATAAAGGACAAATGACTTGGTTTCTTCCGCAAACAAATTGCAAGGAAAATAAAAGAGATAGAGTGAGAACCCATAGATTGAATGAGATTTAAAAGACATTGGCTGGGCGATGCCTGTGGCTCAGTGGGTAGGGTGCCAGCCCCATATACCAAGGGTGGCGGGTTCCAACCCCGCCCTGGCCAAACTGCAGCAAAAACAAAAAATAGCCAGGCATTGTGGCAGGTGCCTATAGTCCCCAGCTACTCAGGAGGCTGAGGAAAGAGAATCGCCTAAACCCAGGAGTTGGAGGTTGCTGTGGCTGTGGCTGTGATGCCACGGTACTCTACCAAGGGCAACAAAGTGAAACTCTGTCTCAAAAATAAATAAATAAAAAATAAAAGACATTGGCCAATCTGTGGATCTTATTGAGACCTGACTCAATCAAACTATAAAAAAATGACTTTTCCTATAGATCTAACCTTGTAGTTGTTGGCTTTAATGAATTCAGCTTGCGTTAAGGACTCCCCCTGCCCTACTAAAAGCACCTGATAAAAAGACCCTGCTTCTGGGTCTCGAGAGACTTTGAGGCATATGCCTGTTTTTGACCACCAGCCAATAAAGGACCCCTGCTTAATTTGGAAAAAAAAAAAATGACTTTTGATGCTGCTAGGGAATTATCATTATAGGATGGTAACAGGATTGGGTGGGGATGTTGAGTCCTTTTCTTTTAGAGATACATACTCAAATATTTAGAGATTAATTTATAAGACATATATGATTTTCTTCAAAATAATATGGGAAGGACCTGGTTGTTTTTACCCTCACATTAACTTGAAATAAAAATATATATATATTGGGAAGGGGAGCTGGTGGGTATAAATATGTTAATTTGGGATGTGTCTAATCTGGTCAATGGGCACATGAGGCTTGTTTTACACTATTTCATACTTCTGTAAATGTCTAAAAGCTTCCACAAAAAAATAATTTAAAAATAAGAAATATATTGACTTTTCACTGAGGCCAACTGGTAGTTTGGAAGTGAATTTGACTAAGATAAGAAGAAGGGGGACAATAAATTATCCTTTTCTGTCTGGAAAAAAGATTAAAATCAAAAGATTCTGGCTCGGCCCCTGTGGCTCAAGCAGCTAAGGTGCCAGCCACATACACCTAAGCTGGCGGGTTCAAATCCAGCCTGGCCTGCCAAACAATAATGATGCGCAACCAAAAAATAGCTGGGCATTGTGGCGGGTGCCTGTTAGTCCCAGCTGCTTGGGAGGCAGAGGCAGGAGAATCACTTGAGCCCAGGAGTTAGAGGTTGCTGTGAGCTGTGATGCCATACCCAGGGCGATAGCTTGAGGTTCTGTCTCAAAAAAAAAAAAAAAAAGATTCGCCATCATATTAATAATAGACAAACCAAGATTTGAGGCAAAAAGCATTATTAGAAACGAAAAAGGAATAGATAACCTCAGGAAGACATAGTAATTCTAAACTCTTACATACCTGAGAACATAACCTCAACATATATGTTATAAAGCAAAACAAGGAGAAATGTATCTTAATTAGAGGTTTTGTGACAAACTTTCAGTGACTGACATATCAGGAAGATGAAAGACTCACTAAGGACACAGGAGATATAAACAAGACAGATACTCAGTATCATTAGTAATCAGGGAAATGTAAATTAAAACCATAATGAGTTAGAATTGTACTCCCACAAGCTTGGCAGAAATTATGAAATTTAAACGGTTCCAGATCTGGCAAGGATATGAATTAGTGGGGGAACTCATCTACTTTGGGTGGGAGTGTGAATTGGTTCAACCTCCTAGGAAAATAGTTTAGCCTTGCCTAATAAAGTCGAACATGTTGTGCACATGATAATTTAGTAATTCTCCTTTTAAACATATTATTTAAGGAAACATATGTGGCCAATCTGTAGGGAAAATCAAAAGCGGAGGGGGGAGTGCAGCTATAGAGGGGTACAGGGTGTGCTTCTAAGGTGTTGGCAACTCTTGTGAGTGGTGAGTATATGGGTGTCTCTATTACTTTAAATCGTATGTCTTTTATGTGTATGTCTTACAATAAAAATGCGCCTGCACATTTGCGTAAGTCACGTTGGTGGTGAATGAGAAGGAGGTCTGGAAGGAGACCCCAGACTGCGCACAGTGGCTCTTCCTAGAGAGTGTCACTGGGCAAGATGGCAGAAAGAAGGAGACATACACTTTACTCAAATATTTGATTGTTTGAATGCTTTTACCCTAAGTGTGTATAACTTGGATAATTTTAAAGACCTCATTAAAACAAACAAAGCCAAATAAAACCCAATTAGCATTAACTTGAAATGAGTGAAAATGCCACAGGGGCATTTGAGGAAGCAGGTGGGTGGGGTGGAAAGAGCTGCCACTTTCTAGCAAGGTACATGACCTTCCTGAAGCTCAATTTCCCCATCTGTAAAACAGGCTGATTGGGGTCCATTCTCTCGGGGTCTTAGGAGGACCAGGAGAAATGAGATGTTGAAAGGGGGTGGCGCCTGTGGCTCAGTGGGTAGGGCGCCGGCCCCATATACCAAGGGTGGCACGTTTGAACCCAGCCCAGGCCAAACTGCAACAAAAAAATAGCCAGGCGTTGTGGTGGGCGCCTGTAGTCCCAGCTACTCAGGAGGCTGAGACAAGAGAATTGCCTAAGCCCAGGAGTTGGAGGTTGCTGTGAGCTGTGACGCTACAGCACTCTACTGAGGGTGATAAAGTGAAATTCTGTCTCAAAAAAAAAAAAAAAGAGAGAGAGATGGTGAAAGGCCTGGTAAAGGGCCTGGTGCAGGCCTAGGAGCTCAGTGAATGTTCAGGATACAAAAATGGTCTTCAGGGCGGCGCCTGTGGCTCAGTGAGCAGGGCGCCGGCCCCATATGCCGAGGGTGGCGGGTTCAAACCCGGCCCCGGCCAAACTGCAACAAAAAAATAGCCGGGCGTTGTGGTAGGCGCCTGTAGTCCCAGCTACTCGGGAGGCTGAGGCAGGAGAATCGCCTAAGCCCAGGAGATGGAGGTTGCTGTGAGCTGTGTGATGCCACGGCACTCTACCAAGGGCAATAAAGTGAAACTCTGTCTCTACAAAAAAAAAATGGTCTTCAGAGAGGGACCAGAGTTGGGGAGTTCCTAGGAGGAGGCTGGAGAGTGTGGGATGGAGAACAGACTTTCAGCTGTAGGATGAGGAAGGCTTCTGGAGAAGGTGATGTGTGTGCCAGCCTTGGAGGCTAGGAGAATGTGGAGACAGGGTAAAAGATGACATATTTGACTGAGTCAGGAGGGGAGAAGGAAGTGGATTAGCCAGCCAGCCAGGTCAGGACTAAGGGGTGATGCTGGGCATGGGGTGTAGAGGAGAGAAGCTTTCTCAGATCCAGCTGAAGTGAGGATAACACAGCTAACACAGGCTGGATTTGGAACCAGGGGTGTTATGCAAATATATGCAAAAGACCATGCAAATGAGTCTGGCTGGTTGGCCGGTGGGAAGAGGACCCAGATGGTGATTTTGTTCCTGAAGTGTGACCCAGGGCCACCTGTGTTGGACTCACCTGGGCGCTCATCTTGGCCCCTGCCTCCCCCAGCCTGCTGCCTCTGTTTTTGGAGGCTGTGGCCTGAGAGTCTACATGTTTAAGAAGCTTCCAGGTGATTATTTCCTTCTGCATTAATTTGTGAGCATGCACATGGTAGTGATTGTAATTATAACACATTATAATATAAAATGTAAACATTCAAACAGAAAAGTAAGTCTCCCTCCCTCCTCATTCTCCACCCTCAGCCCCAGAGGCAACCACCAGTAGCAGTCCCTTGTGTGTCACTCTGGAAGCTACTCTGCACATCTCAGGTGATTCAGTCTCTTTATATCTGAGAGTGATGTCTCTCTGTCACTCAAAAGCAGAACTGTCACTCATACTCGTCTTTGCTCACTCACTCAAAATTCACTAAGAGGGCTCGGCGCCTGTAGCTCAAGCGGCTAAGGCTCCAGCCACATACACCAGAGCCGGCGGGTTCAAATCTAGCCCAGGCCTGCCAAACAATAATCTTGTTCTCTCTCTCCACTCTCAGACAGAGATCTCTCGGGCTGGGGTTCTGGTGCTCTGTGATCTGGGAGGGCAGCTGTGACTACAGCAGAAGGTCCACACAACCTGGCTTTGTATCCAAGGTGCCTGGGGTGTGAGGGAGCCCAGAAGCAGCTCCTGTACTCACTCTGGGTCTCTCTGAATCAGCCTTCACCTTCAAGGCCTGCCTCCTCCAGGCAGCCTTCCTGACTGCTCCAGCAGGAAGCAGAAGGGGAAGGAGTACTCATCACCCACTAGGCTTACTAGCTGCCTGCTGCTGAGTCTGGCATTTTCACACTTTAAAAAATCTAATTTAGGGCGGCACCTGTGGCTCAGTCAGTAAGGCGCCAGCCCCATATACCGAGGGTGGCGGGTTCAAACCCGGCCCCGGCCAAACTGCAACAAAAAAATAGCCGGGCGTTGTGGCGGGCGCCTGTAGTCCCAGCTACTCGGGAGGCTGAGGCAGGAGAATCGCTTGGGCCCAGGAGTTGGAGGTTGCTGTGAGCTGTGTGATGCCACGGCACTCTACCAAGGGCCATAAAGTGAAACTCTGTCTCTACCAAAAAAAAAATCTAATTTAATCCTTCCACCCTTTCCGTAGGGAGTCATTTTATGCAGTTACAAGTAAGGCAGCTAAGGCTCAAACAGATGAAATGACATGGCCGAAGCCACCTAAAGAATCAGTCTCCAGACCAGGCGTGGTGGCTCAGGCCTGTAATCCTAACACACTGGGAGGCCAAGGTGAGTGAATTGCCTGAGCTCACAGGTTCAAGACCAGCCTGAGCAAGACCAAGATACTGTCCCTAAAAATAGTTGGGCATGGGGGGGGGGGATGCCTGTAGTCCCAGCTACTCTGAGGCTGAGGCAAGAGGATCAGTTAAGCCCAAGAGTTTGAGGTTGCTGTGAGCTATGATGCCAGAGCACTCTGCTGAGAGGGACAAAGTGAGACTCTGTCTCCAAAAAAAAAAAAAAAAAAAAAGTATCATCTCCCTGGAGCTATGAGCCTTTGAGCCTGCCACATCCTCTCCTTTGAACTCTGACCTTGAGGGCCTGAGCTTCCCAGCAGACCTGCGGAGGGGCTGGGGTCGCTGGGCTCCTGTCAGCTCAGACACTCCTCACCTGCTGACATGCATTCCCTGGAACTCTGTGATCTCATCTGTGGGATTTGGCCTTGCTGGCCACACAGGGAAGCTGTGAGGACATCCCATCTGGGACAGCCTCTACACATCCAGCCCCTCCTGGGCCTGCCTCTACCTCCCCACACTCCTCCAGCTCAGAGGGCCCCAAAAATGTTTGCCCCCGGCCCCTCCACCCCTCCACACAATACTGGCTTCTCCCCCAGGAACAACCTGGGGTCTTCCTTTCCTTGCCTTCACAGGCAGTCACTAGGTCCAGTAGCTTCTCCCAGCAAAGTGCCCCAACTGGCATCTGCCATCACCAAGCTTTGGGCTCCTCACAGGTCCAGGTTGGTTGGGATCAGAGAGGAGAACAGGTCACACGTTGGCAGCAGTGATGATGGGCGGTGCTGATGTTCTGGTAGGCTCTGAGGGTCTTGAAAGACAGCTTCTTTTTTTTTTTTTTTTTGAGACAGGACACAATTCATCCTTGGCCTGTACTCCCCAGAAGCAGAGTCATCACAACACTCCTGACTATCTGTTCAAGTGACACAGCCTCCTAGAAGCGTCCTTGGTTTCCTGCTGGGAGGTGAGAGCGTTCAGGGCATTTTTCCAAGTCACAGGCTAAGGCCTGAGAGTTTGGGAACTCAGGGCAGGTCTTCTCTCTGCGGGGTGCCCCCGACGTTCGCATCTGCCCCGGCCTGGCTCTGGGGAGCGCCCAGCCCCGCGTGGCCAGGGCTCTCCCGCAGCACCCGCAACGGCCACACGGGGGCAGCAGGTGCGCGCCGCCCGGCTCCGGAGTCCCTGCTCCAGCGGGCTGGAGGTCCGACCGCCGGGCGCTGGGAGCCCAGGCAGGCCGCCTCACCCTAGCAACCTTAGTTTCTGCATCTGTCAGATGGACTAGGCTGTCTGCAAGGGCCTTTGACCCTGGAACTCTGACCGTGAGCGAACTTTAGTAACAAATAGAGGGGGGCGTTTGTGCCCGGCGTCCCAGCTTACAAAATAGGGGTCCCGCCTTGATTTCTTTTTTTCTTTTTTTTGAGGCAGCCTCTCAAGCTGTCGCCCTGGGTAGAATGCTGTGGCGTCACTGCTCACAGCAATCTCAAACTCTTGGGCTTAAGCGATCCTCTTGCCTCAGCCCCCCAAGTAGCTGGGACTATAGGCGTCCGCCACAACGCCCGACTATTTTTTGGTTATAGTTGTCATTGTTGTTTGGCGGGCCTGGGCTGGATTCGAACCGCCAGCCTCCGTGTATGTGGGCTGGCCCCTTAGCCGCTTGAGCTATAGGCACCAGCCCTGGCCTTGGTTTCATAAAAGCTTTTCATGCCCAGATGGAGACAAGGAGCTGGGAGAGGGAGGTTAATCCCCTGATGTCATCCTGACTCCAAGCCTAGCTATGGGCTGGTAGAAATCTGCAACTACAGATGAGGTCCAAACTGAGGTCCAAAATGGGAGGGATTCGCCCACTCCCTCAGACTGAGAACAGGGCAGGACTGAGCTTTGCTGTTCCAGTGCATGGAACTGACATTGGGGCTCTGACTTTGCTGTTTCAGTGCCTCCCTCCAGGTCTAAGGACTGAGCAGTCCCCACCCCTTGCCTTTATTGCTTAGCTAATAGAGCCAGAATTGGCGGTCCCCATGCTGGTTTAAGACTTGTGTGTGGCTCCACACCTGTGGCTCAAGCAGCTAAGGCACCAGCCACATACACCTGAGCTGGCAGGTTTGAATCCAGCCCAGGCCCGCCAAACAACAATGACAGCTGCAACCAAAAAATAGCCGGGCATGGCGGTGCCTGTAGCTCAAAGGAGTAGGGCGCAGCCCCATATACCGGAAGTGGCGGATTCGAACCCAGCCCCGGCCAAAAAACTACAAAAAAAAAAGCCAGGCTTTGTGGCAGGCACCTGTAATCTCAGCTACTTGGGAGGTGGAGGCAGGAGAATTGCTTGAGCCCAGGAGTTGGAGGTTGCTGTGAGCTCTGATGCCATAGCACTCTACCCAAGGCAAAAGATTGAGGCTCTGTCTCAAAAAAAAAAAAAAAAAAAAAAAAGACCTGTTTCCACAGCAGAAGGGAAGAGGCACCAGGGGCCCTGGACTCAGGAAACAGCATCCCTTCCACACCTCCCAGTGATCTGCTACAGCCTGGCCCAGGCCTTCTGCACCTGCCCCTTCCAAGCCCCTTTGATCCCCTGTAGGAGGGAGGGACAAATCTCGGTATGGCCTTTGGCGCTCCTGAGAATGATGCCTCCTGCTTGCATGACACAGTGGCCTCCAGAGGCAGATGAAGATACCGAGGTTCAGGGAGGGTCAGAGGCAGGGCCAGGACTTGAACTTCTTTCTCTCTAGGCCTGTGTACACCATGGGGCTGTTCCCTGCAGATCTCAGGGCAGGAAAGGCAAGGAGAGGGCATGTTTGCTGAGTCCTTGCCCTAACCCTGACCCCAGCTTGCTGTACTTGCCTCCCTGGGTGCTCCAGCCGGTCAGAGGCAGCACTGTCACACACCCACTTACAGGTGAGGAAGGAGCCCTAGCCACCCAAAGGTGGAAGAAGACTGGAATTTGCACACAGGTCTACTTGGCTCTCATGCCCATTTCTTTTCTTTCTTTCTTTTTTTTTTTGGAGTTATTGGCTGGGGCCAGGTTTGAACCTGCCACCTCTGGTATATGGGGCCGGCACCTTACTCCTTTGAGCCACAGGTGCCGCCTCTCATGCCTATTTCTTGGGCACGGACCCTGCAGGCTGCTTCCCTGTGTGGCCCCAGAATCTAAAGAACAGCAAAGGGAGTGGGTTTCTAGGTGACCTGGCCAGGTGAGGGCACTGTCCTATGCCTCAGTTTCCCTAGCTCTACTCACCTACTGCATAAAAAGAAATAGTGAAGAAAGCCCTTCTATCTCTCTCAGGTAGCATGTCCAGTGCAGAGGCTGGGTACAGCCTGGGCCTTGACGTCAGAGGCTCAAACTGCTTCCTCACTGTAAAGTAAGGCCAAGGCTGAGAAGGCCCTTCAACCACTGATACCTGGGAGCGGGGACCACCCTAGGCCAGCCTTCCATGGGTCCCCAGGTTAGCTGGGAGAAGGAAGGACACCAATAGAGATGACCAGGACCACTTAAGGCCACGTTGTGGGCAAGGACAGGGGCAGGTGCTATTGTGGTGACTGAACCACAGTCCTCTCCTGCCACACCCAGGCTGTGCCCTGCCTCAGCAGAGGGTGGTGAAAGACATGATCCTGGCCTCTAGGACTGCCCTTGCCAGAGAAAAACATCAGTGGGAGAGCCAGAGATTCTTCCTCCTCTTCAACACCACCACCATCATCATCATCTTCACCATCATGATGAACTTGGCAGAAGTTCAAAGAATTTCTTCCTCTGGCCAGACCAAAAACTGTTCTGTGGAAGCAGGAGGCCAGGTGAGAAGCCCTCTTGGGACCTCTGCCCAAGCATGGACTCCAGGCTGGGTCCAGGGAGCAGGAGAGGCCCAGCCTCATTTCAAGGATCCTCAGCCTGTCCTCTGAGCTTTCAGCAACCAGCAGGCGGTACGGCTCCAGGTACACTCTGGAGGCGGAGGGCAGTGGTGGGAGCACAGCAGTGTGAGTGTACTTAGTGCCACAAAACATATACTTCTGTGGTGTATGTTTTACCACAATCTATTAATAAAACATTATCTTTATTTTAAAAAGTAAAAAGAGGTTGGGTGTGGTGGCTGGCCAGGAGTGGTGGCTCGTGCCTATAATTCTAGCACTTTGGGTGGCAGAGGCAGATGGATTGCTTGAGCTCAGTAGTTCGAGACCAGCCTGAGCAAGAGTGAGACCCCGTCTTTACTAAAAATAGAAAAACTAGGCAGGCATCATGTTGGGTGCCTGTAGTGCCAGCTATTCGGAAGGCTTAGGCAAGAGGATTGCTTGAGCCCAAGAGTTTGAGATTGCTGTGAGCTATGACACCATGTCACTCTACCCAGAGTGACAGTGAGACTCTGTCAAAAAAAAAAAAGTGAAAAGAAATGAGCTGGACTTGGGCAGCTGAAGCAGGAGATAGATAACCCCCAAAGTAAGGAAAGGGGTGTGAGAGTGTCCTTAAAAGGCAAGGGCACCAGGCAGCTCCTATAGCTCAGTGGGTAGAGTGCCGGCCACATGCACCAGGGCTGGTGGGTTCAAACCCAGCCCTAGCCTGCTAAAAAAAAAAAAAAAGCTGGGCATTGTGGCAGTCCCAGCTACTCAGGAGGCTGAGGTAAGAGAATTGCTTAAGCCCAAGTGTTTGAGGTTGCTGTGAGCTGTGACACCACAGCACTCTACCAAGGGCAACACAGTGAGACTGTGTCTCAAAAAAAAAAAAAAAAGCCAGGACACTGAAAGGGAGGCCACAGAATGCAAAAGGGGAAGGGAGCCGAGTGGCAGGGCCCAGCAAGCAGGAAACAGCCACATGCTCGCTCCCTACTCCCCACCCAGAGTCCACCAGACAAGACACTGTGCTCACACGGCCCCCTCCGGGGCACCGTAACTCAGGGAGTCCCCAGAGTCCACCAGACAAGACACTGTGCTCACATGGCCCCCTCTGGGGCACCGTAACTCAGGGAGTCCCCAGAGTCCACCAGACAAGACACTGTGCTCACACGGCCCCCTCCGGGGCACCGTAACTCAGGGAGTCTTAGAGTCTTGCAGCCCTCCGGCCCCTACCCCAGGCCTCTGGGGAGACCCTCATATCTGTCCTTTGCTAAAAGCCTCCTGGGACCCCTGTGGTCTGCCAGGCACAATTCAGAGGCTCTGTTCTGACACTCAGGCTCCTGGCACAAAGCCTCCCCATCACTCCTGAGGGTGGCTGGGCCCCCACCACGTGCCACACCCTGAACTAGCCCTGTGGGTACCTGCGCCCACCTCAAGCCTCTTTTCCTGCCTAGTCCCCAAGGTCCACACTTTGCCTGTCCCCACTCCCACTGTGTCCCCCACTCACACCAGGAATGCCCTTTCCCATGCTGCCAGGGTGACCTTGCTCTGTCCTCTGAGTGCCTCCTACATAGTTCATGGGGGACCTTCCCCAAACGCCCCATCTGACAAATCCCAGGCCCACCCTAGTACCAACAGATAATAGGGGCTCAGTTGGAATCTGCCAAGGGGTTGACTTAATGAAGCCTCTTGTCCAGCTTCTTACCTCAGCAGGAGGAAGTGTGGCTGGTAGAGACAGCCTGACTGAGTAAGGAGCCCTAGATTCCTACCCTGCCCCAGATTTGCTGTGTGACTTCAGGTAAATATCTCCCCTCTCTGGGCTTTGCTTACAACCTTCTAGGAAATGTGGCCTCCTGTATAGTCAGTCCCAAGGGATGTGCTCTGTCAGAAAGTAGCAAGGGTGGAGCAGAGGAAACAATCAGGGCCATGATCTGAGGGTGGGGCATGGTTGGGTGCCAGGGCCAAGGTCAGCAGAGTCGCTGGGTGCTCACACTCACTCGCACACCACCAGAGCTATGCTCAGCACTTAGATGAGCCTGGCTTGGCCTGCTGGAATGTCAGGGAGGGGCCAAAGCTTCATCTTCACCACCACCACCAACATCCTCTTCGTCACCACCATCATTTCTGTCCCCATCATTATTAAGAAGTTCAAAGAATTTCCTTCTCTGGAGGCGCTGCTGGCCAGGGACCAGCCTGCTCCCTGAGCAGAAGGAGATCGGGACAAAAAGACCTTCCCAGACTACTCTCTGCCCCCTCCTCCTCAGGGGTGCAAGGGAAGACAGGTGCCCCATTTTACTGAGCACTTGGTATTCCCCAGGCAGTGAGTTTTAGCTCCATTAAGCTGTAAGGCAGGATTCTTTTCCCTGTTTTACAGACAGGGAAACTGAAGCTGAGAGAGGAGAGGTCAGGGTGGCATAGTTCCTCCAAAAAGCAAAAATGAACACAAATCCTGCCCTCTGAGAGCTGTCCCTCACAGCCCCCTGAGTTTGCTCCCTCCCTTCCACTCTGTCCCCAGCAACCCAGTCCATCTTCTGGAAGCAACTGTACAGGGACCAGCCAGTTACACGCAGCCAGAGATAACCACGAATTATGCAGGGCAAAAATGGATGCTTATCCTCCCTTCTGTCTGCATTTCTACATAAACACTCACAAACTATAGCATTCTCTCCTTCGAACCTTGCTTTTTTAGATCTTGCCCCATTTGTACCTAAGGAGCTCCCTCCTCCATTTCACCACTTGCGTGTGTTCCACTGAGTAAACGTTCTGTGATCGCTTTCTCAGTCCCCTATTGATACACACGGCTATGAATAGCTCTTCTCATAGGTCATTTTCCTCCTACGTGGTTACACCTGCAGGACAAATAACCAGAATTCAAAATTCCTGGGGCGAAAAGAACTTTGCTGTTGTCATTTTGATAGATATGGCCATTACCCTCCGTAAGGTTGCACTAATTTCCTCTCCCATGGGTGAAGGGGCCTGTTTCCCTAGAGCCAGGCCATCAGTGTGTTTCTGAATTTTTTTTTTTTTTTTTTGCAATTTTTGGTCAGGGCTGGGTTTGAACCCACCACCTCTGGCATATGGGGCCAGCACCCTATTCTTTGAGCCACAAAGGAGTGGCTCAAACTGGGGAGAGTGGAATCTCAGTGTAGTTTTTATTTGCCTTTTTCTTATTTTGAATGAGGCTGCCATCTTTACCTGCATTTAGAAGACTTTATATTTCCTTTCCTATGAATGGTCTGTTACTATTCTCAGTCATATTTATACATGTACTATATGGTATATGGTATTTTCTTATTGATTTCTAGGTGTTCTTCACATATCTAAGAAAGCATAACTTAATATTTTTCTGCTGGACTCTTCTGGAGAATTCCGTGTACATAGAAGCAAATGCAGGCCATGTGCAGTGGCTCATACCTATAATCCAAGCACTTTGGGCAACCAAAGCCAGAGGATCACTTGAGGCCAGGAGTTCAAGACCAGTCTGGGAAACATAGCAAGATTCTGTCTTTATGAAAAATTTAAAAATTAGCTGGGTATGGTGGCATGCACCTACAGTCCCAGGAAATTGAGAGGCTAAGACAGGAAAATGGCTTAAGCCCAGGAGTTTTAGGCTGCAGTGAGCTATGATTGCTCCACTGTACATGAGCTTAGATGACAGAGTGAGGCCCTATCTCTAAAAAAACAGAAGCAAATACACTTGTATCACAATGGACACTTTGCTTTGCTCTTTTTTTTTCTTTTTTTTTGAGACAGAGTCTCAAGCTGTCACCCTGGGTAGACTGCTGTGCTGTTTTTCGATTCTTAGTAGAGACAGGGTCTCACTTTTGCTCAGGCTGGTCTCAAACTTGTGAGCTCAAGCAATCCACCGGCGTCTGCCTCCCAGAGTGCTAGGATTAAGGTGTCAGCCACACACGCCCAGCCTCTGTTGTTCTGTTTTTAAAACAGAGTATTACTTTGTTGCCCTAGGTTGAGCACTGTGGCATCAAAGCTCACAACAACCTCAAACTCTTGGGCTCTAGCAATCCTCTTGTCTCAGCCTCCTGAGCAGCTGGGACTACAGGTGCCCACTACAACTCCTGGCTATTTTTAGAGATGGGGTCTCACTCTTGCTCAGGCTTATCTCAAACTCCTGAGCTCAAGCAATCCACTGATCGCATAGTGCTAGGATTACAGGAGTGAGCCATGGTGCCTGGCAACAATGGATACTTTAAATTGGGGTTTGCTGGGTGCTTTTCAACTCAATCATCCAGGTATCTGACATGAATCCCCGTGGGCAGTCTTGGAGCTAGAGCTAGGCAGATGGCCTTTCTCTTTGCTGGGTTAGGAGCCGCTGACTCCCATAGTCTATGTCCATCATTTATTTTAGGCCTTTGAGGGCAGGGACCACAGCTGGGTTTAGCACCAGAACTCTCTCACAGTATAGAACACTCTTCTTGAGACTCCTAGCCCAGTGCTGTTGCACTCCTCACTCTGTGACAATGTCTGCACACTCTAAGTGTGTGATGGGCCAAGCCACATCCTCTTTCTCTTCCTCCTGCCCAAGGGCAGATATTTGTGAGAGGTGGTGATGAATGGAGTCATTGGCCCCAGCCCAAATCACATCTCAGGCCTTACTCAGATGGTGGGCCCATTCTTCTGCCTTTACTCCCATGGCAGACTTCTACGCATACTTGAAGGCCCAGCTGTAGTGACACTTCCTGTGAAGTGTTACTACATGACTCCCATCTCCTCTTTAGTGGCTCTGATCATCTAGTCTGTGTCTACATTTATCAAAGTAAGAACTGTGTTCTCCAGAATCTCCTGACATGAATTACAAATGACTCATCAAAGGCAGGTCCCTTCATCATTCTGGGCCTCAGTTTCCTCATTTGAAAAGGATGAACATAATATAAGGTCAACCAGAAGGGGTCGTTGAGATGAAATAAGTCAGTTCTGATAAAGTGCTTAGCATACAGCCAGACATAGAGCAAGAGCACAGCACATGGTGGTAGCTGTTGATTATTACCAGTCCTGGGACACTGGGCCAATTGCTTCTCTTCTTCTTGGCCTATTTATTTAACTACTAATTGATGGGTGAAATAGGTGGGAAACTTTATAACAGAAGAATGAGGCTAACAACCCCTAAGCCACTGATCAACCTAACGTCACTGTGAGGCAGGACAGCCCCACACTCTGAGCCTCCTGCTCTGATGCTCTAGGAAGGTCACATCATCATCTATGGCATATTCTTTTTGAGACAGTGTCTCACTTTTTCACCCTTGGTACAGCGCCATTACATCATAGCTCACAGCAACCTCAAACTCTTGAGCTTAAGGGATTCTCTTGCCTCAGCCTCTCAAATAGCTACCCTGCCGAAAATAAGACAGTGTCTTATTTTAAGGTGTGCTCCCAAAGATGTGCTAGGTCTTATTTTCAGGGGACGTCTTATCTTTCCTGTAAGTAGGTCTTATTTTCGGAGGACGTCTTATTTTCGGGGAAACAGGGTAGAACTATAAGCGCTCACCACAATGCCTGCCTATTTTTAGAGACAGGGTCTTGCTCTGGTTCAGGCTGGTCTCAAACTCCTGAACTCAAGCAATCCACCCATCTCATACTCCCAGAGTGCTAGGATTACAGGTGTGAGGGCAGCACCTGTGGCTCAACGGAGTAGGGCGTTGGCCCCATACACTGGAGGTGGCGGGTTCAAACACAGCCTTGGTCAAAAACTGCAAAAAAAAAAAAAAAAAAGGATTACAGGTGTGAGCCACCATGCCTACCCTAACTTTCCTAATTTTTTTTTTTTTTTTTTGTGGTTTTTGGCTGGGGCTGGGTTTGAACCTGCCACCTCCGGCATATGGGACCGGCGCCCTACTCACTGAGCCACAAGCGCCGCCCAATTTTTTTTTTTTTTTTAGAGACAGAGTCTCACTTTGTCACCCTCAGTAGAGTGCTGTAACATCACAGCTCACAGCAACCTCCAGCTCTCGGGCTTAGGCGATTCTCTTGCCTTAGCCTCCCAAGTAGCTGGGACTACAGGCGCCCGCCACAACACCCAGTTATTTTTTGTTGCAGTTTGGCCAGGGCCGGGTTTGAACCTACCACCCTCGGTATGTGGGGCCGGCGCCCCACTCTCTGAGCCTCAGGCGCCACCCAACTTTCCTAATTTTTTATAATAAATTCATACTGTCTTTATAATCAGAAAAATATAGGCCAGGTGCAGTGGCTCATAGCTATAATCCTAGCTCCCTGGGAGGCCAATGTGGAAGGATCTTTAAGCTCAGGAGTTGGTGACCACCCCATCTCTACTAAAAATAGAAAACAGGCTACTGGGCGGTGCCCATAGCTCAGTGGGTAGGGTGCCGGCCACATACATGGAGGCAGGCACGTTCGAACCCTGCTTGGGCCTGCTAAACAACAGTGACAACTGCAACACAAAAATAGCCAGGCATTCTGGCGGGCACCTGTAGTCCCAGCTACTCAAGAGGCTGAGGCAAGAGAATCGCTTAAGCCCAAGAGTTAGAGGTTGCTATGAGCTGGGACAGCACAGCATTCTACCGAGGACGACATACTGAGACTCTGTCTCAAAAAAAAAAAGAAAAGAAAAAGAAAATAGACTCCTGTAATCCCAGCACTCTGGGAGGCCGAGGCGGATAGATTGCCTGAGCTTATAGGTTCAAGACCAGCCTGAAGTAGAGCGAGATCCTGTCTCTAAAAATAGCCGGGCGTTGTGGCAGGTGCCTGTAGTCACAGCTACTCAGGAGGCTGAGGCAAGAGGATTGTTTGAGCCAAAGAGTTTGAGGTTGCTGTAAACTATAATGCCATGGAACTCTACCGGGGGTGACAAAGTGAGACTTTGCCTCACAAAAAATAAATAAATAAATACAAGAATAAATATAGGCTCAGTCCCAGCAGCTTGGGCACCAGCCATATACACTGGAGCTGGTGGGTTCGAATCCAGCCCGGGCCTGCCAAACAATAGTGACAACTACAACCAAAAAGTAGCCAGGCATTGTGGTGGGTGCCTGTAGTCCCAGCTACTTGGGAGGCTGAGGCAAGAGAATCGCTTAAGCCCAAGAGCTGGAGCTTGCTGTGAGCTGTGATGTCATGGTACTCTACCCAGGGCGACACAGTGAGGCTCTGTCTCAAAAAAAAAAAGAATAAATATGAAAGAATAAAAATAGAAAATAGGGTATGGTGACAGGTAGTCCCAACTACTCAGAAGGCTGAGGAAGGATTGTTTAAGTGCAGGAGTTTGAGGTTGCAGCGAGCTATGATGATGCCATTGTACTCTAGCCAGAGCAACAGAGGGAGATTCCATCTCAAAAACAAACAAACATATGAAAGCTATAACCCAATTATAACCTAAGAATATGGGGAAAGGGGAAAGGGAGCGTAGGGGAGTAGGGAGGATAGGTGGAGGGAGGGTAATTGATGGGACCACACCTATGGTACATCTTACAAGGGTACATGTGAAACTTAACTAAATGTAGAATACAAACGTCTTTTTTTTTTTTCTTGCAGTTTTTGGCTGGGGCTGGATTTGAACCCACCACCTCTGGCATATGGAGCTGGAGCCCTACTCCTTTGAGCCACAGGCACTGCCTGAATATAAATGTCTTAACACAATAACTAAGAAAATGCCAGGAAGGCTATATTAACGAGTGTGATGAAAATATGTCAAATTGTATACAAAACCAGTGTATGGGGCGGCGCCTGTGGCTCAGTCGGTAAGGCGCCGGCCCCATATACTGAGGGTGGCAGGTTCAAACCCGGCCCCGGCCAAACTGCAACCAAAAAATAGCCGGGCGTTGTGGCGGGTGCCTGTAGTCCCAGCTACTGGGGAGGCTGAGGCAAGAGAATCACTTAAGCCCAGGAGTTGGAGGTTGCTGTGAGCTGTGTGAGGCCACGGCACTCTACCGAGGGCCATAAAGTGAGATTCTGTCTCTACAAAAAAAAAATATATATATATATATAAAATCAATGTATGGTGCCCCATGATTGCATTAATGTACACAGCTATGATTTAATAAAAAAAAAAAAAGAAAGAAAAAACAAAACAAACAAAACCCAAAAACACAAAACAAAAAAATCAGAAAACTATATTAAAACTATAAAATTATTAACTAGCTGATCTATCAGTTTTGTAGCTCAGCTTCTGGGAAGCTCTGTCCTCCCAGGGTTCTCCCTAGGTGGGCAGGGGCTGCCTGAAAGCCTCCTGGATGGGAGTGAGTGGCTCCCCCTCAGGGAGGAAGGCAGGCTGAGACGCTTCCCCCTATACACTCAGTAGTTTCCTCTCATACTGCCTCCCCTTGAAGCTTGAGAGTGGGCAAGCACCCTTCCAGGCTCCTTTTATTTTATTTTATTTTTTTGTTTTTTTTTGGCCAGGGCTGGGTTTGAGCCCACCACCTCCAGCATATGGGGCTGGCGCCCTACTCCTTTGAGCCACAGGCGCCACCCCAGGCTCCTTTTAGCCCAACTGAGGCTGGTAGCCAATCAGAAGGCCTCCTTGGCCTCAGAAAAGAGAGTCCTATCTCTGGCCCTTTCTACCTGTATGACCTGGGCACCAACCTTTCAGACCTTAGTTTCCTCATCTGCTACATGAGGAAAATAATCATTCCTCTGGGTGCGGTGGCTCAAGCCTGTAATCCTAGCACTTGGGAGCCCGAGGCAGGTGGATTGCCTGAGCTCAAGGGTTCCAGACCAGCCTGAGCCAGAGGGAGACCCCATCTCTAAAAATAGTTGGCGTTGTGGTTGATGCCTGTAGCCCCAGCTACTCAGAAGGCTGAGGCAAGAGAATTGCTTGAGCCCAAGAGTTTGAGGGTGCTGTGAGCTATGACACCATAGCACTCTATTGAAGGCAACAAAATGAGACTGTGTCTCAAAAAAAAAAAAAAAAAAAAAAGATAATAATCCCTACCTCAGGGATAGCAAGGATTACATGAAAAGGTCTTATCCTAAATTATAGTAGGTGCTATTAATTAAAGGAAACTTTTTAAGAAATAAAGGAACTTTATAAAAGTGATAGAATCAGGCAGCGCCTATGGCTCAAAGGAGTAGGGCGCTGGCCCTATATGCCAGAGGTGGAGGGTTCAAACCTAGCTCGGGCCAAAAACTGCAAAAAAACCCCAAACAAACAAAAAAAAACAGTGATATAATCACATAGTATGTTGAAAATACAAGAAAACAGAAGGACATAAAAAACAAGCCTCATAGTGTCACCACCCAGAAATCGTCATAGTAAACATTTCCTTTCTGGGCTCTTCCCTGTGCATAAATGGTTTTTTAAGTACAACTGTAACCCTGTTGTTACCACACACTAACACTCTGCTTTTATTATCTTAATATTATAGCATATTTCCTCATACTCACATTATTATAAGCTGTTTGCAAACAAATCTTTCAATGTGTGCATAATATTTTGTGTGTTTGTGCTGTTAACAACCCCTCTTTGTTGTACACTTAGGTTAGTTCCAATTTTGCCTATTATAAAGAACTCGACAATGAGAAGGTCTTCTGCATGATTTCCTTAGGATAGATTTCCAGAAATGGAATTGCTGCTCCAAGCCTAACACATTTTTAAAGTTCTAGGGTAGTTGGAACCTTTATCAAAGAAATGGGGCCCTTTATCTATGCCACCACCAGCAAGCTGACATTTTCAATGAAAAATTTTTGCCAAATACAATCTCAGGTAATAACCAAAACGCTGGATACAGTGTCCTGAGCCAAGTACTTCACCAAACCCAGGGCTTCATCCCCTCATCTCTCTCTCCCCTCCTGGTTTCCTTAGCTGGAGGGGTTGGAGGTGGAGTAGGAGAGAGAACAACAGGGAACGTGGTACAAAGAGAAGCAAACATTCAGGGATTTACATCAGAGGCTGTCTGCATTCCTCCGGAGGTTACTCCTTACGCCCCAAGATCTGAATCTGGAGTCCGAGGACCCGATAGTTCTACGTAAACTGGGAGCGGGAGGAGGGAGATCCCGGCTCTCTCTCGGATTCTGGCTTCAGAAGAGTAGAATCGCCCCTTTTTAGACCGCCCATCCCCAGGGCCGCACTTGGAAGCGACCCAGGCTGCCAGGGGCGTGCAAGTCCGGAGACGTGTCCCAGCACCTCACCTCGCAAGCATGAGAACCACGAAGCCTCCGGGGCCAGGAAGCCGGGGCGGGGCTGCGTGACGTCACGGCCCCGCCCCTCCGTCTCCGTCCTTCCGACGGCGCCCGCCTCCCTGGCCGAGTCCTCTCTGAGAGGGACAGGTGTTCGCGTCTCGCGTGTAGGAGGACGACCAGCGAGTGTCAGGTGAGAGGCAGCGGGAGCTGTGGGTAGGGGTGGGGGTCCTCACTCCACGCAGAGGAGAACCAAGTCAGAGGAGACAAGAAGGTGAGCACGGGTCCGTGGAGACACTGGTTGCTCCCCAAACTCCTTGCTCATCTCTTGGTGATAGTCACGTTGTCCTGAAGTGTAGCCTTTGGAGGGACTTGAAGGAGAGGAAGGGGAAGAGGAAGCAGCAGTTTCCACACATTTCAACCACGAATGTATTATTGTGGGCGCGGTGGCTCACGCCTCTAATCCCAGCACCCTGGGAGGCCGAGGCGGGTGGATTACCTGAGCTCACAGGTTCGAGACCAGCCTGAGCCAGAGCGAAGCGAAGCCCCGTCTCTAAAAATAGCCGGGCATTGTGGCGGGCACCTGTAGTTCCAGCTGCTCAGGAGGCTGAGGCAAGAGAATCGCTTGAGCCCGAGTTTGAGGTTGCTGTGGCTCCACAGCATTCTACCAAGGGCGACAAAGTGAGAAAGAAACAAAACAAACAAAAAAACCCAAATGTATTATTGTTGTTATTATTGTTTTGGTGCCTTTTGTTCCTTGTAAAATAATGTGCACAGATTGACTAGTTGGCAAATGGGAAAAAAAGGGAAAAGAAGGCCGGCGCCTGTGGCTCAGTTGGTGGGGCTCCGGCCCCATATACCGAGGGTGACGGGTTCGAGCCCGGCCGCGGCCGAACTGCAACCAAAAAATAAAAAATGGCCGGGTGTTGTGGCGGGCACCTGTAGTCCCGGCTACTTGGGAGGCTGAGGCAAGAGAATCGCTTAAGCCCAGGAGTTGGAGGTTGCTGTGAGCTGTGTGAGGCCATGGCACTCTACCGAGGGCCATAAGGTGAGACTCTGTCTCTACAAAAAAAAAAAAAGGGAAAAGAAATTGCTGAGGCTCTAGGACACAAAACAAACCCACTGCAGATGTTTTGGTGTGCTTCTTTTCAGTCTTTTTCCCATGCCAATCGTTTTAATATTATATAATTTTATCATACCATATTCACAACTTTTGTCTTGCTTTTATCTCTTAACATTGTGTCATGAGCATTTCTTTGTGTTATTAGTCATTTGTTTATGTGTAATCATTATTTTAATGGCCGCATAATGTTATAGTTGAGGGACTGGCCATAGTGGGGTGCCATTCTGAACACTTAGGTGTAACAGAACAAACAGGCCAAGACCTCCACTCTCAACAGTGGGTTTTTGGGAAAGATCTTTGCTCTCTCTAAGCTTCAGTTTCCACATCTGGGAAATGGGTACATAGAGCTACTTCCCTAGGGTATTGTGAAGATTAAATTAACTAATTTATGTAGAACAACCCTCACCATCACTGCTACCACGGCAAGAAAAGATCCACGTTTGTGGCCTTGAAGGAGGAATAGGGATCACCTGAAGCTGCTAAAGGGCCAGAGTATGAGAAGGGCAGGGGAAAGTGGGATGGGGGTGAGCTCTTGGGAAAATACCCAGAATGGTGACATCGCTTTGCCTGAGGGGATGAGAGGGTGAGGCAGGTGGACATAAACCAGTCCACATCCACTTTGTGTGGCCCAGGCACAGACAGGGACCCTGGGGCATGGCCAGTGATCTCCAGGCCCCCAGATAGGTTCATCCTCTTCTGCTGAGTTTCTGGAAGAGATCTGGAGTGAGGGGATTGGAGGAATAGTGGGGGGCAGGAGTGGAGATGGAGCTTAGTAACCAACCCCTTTTATAGATGAGGACAATGATGCTCAGAAGATGGATGATTTGTTGAACATCCAGGGGAGGAATAGTGAAAGGAGTCAGATTAGCCACAGGGCTCCTAGCTTCACCAGGGGTCTCTACACTGGACTACTCAATGGGGGAGTAAGGAAGGAAGATAATAAGGGTTGAGTCATCAGCTACATTCTCTGTTCTTTGAGCCTCTGTTTCCTCATGAGGATAATAATCTACTACTTACTTGCCTGTCCATTGATAGGTAAATAGGCCTTCCTCTCACGTTAGGGCATGTTCGATCTCTAATCATATACCCCCACCCTGATCTCCTCATTTTCTTTTTCTTTCTTTCTTTCTTTTTTTTTAAGAGACAGAGTCTTTCTTTGTAGCCCTCGATAGAATGCTATGGATCACAGCTCACAGCATCCTCCAGCTCTTGGGCTTAGGCAATTCTCTTGCCTTAGCCTCCCGAGTAGCTAGGACTACAGGCTCCCACCACAACACCTGGCTGTTTTTTGTTGTAGTTTGGCCAGGGCTGGGTTTGAACCTGCCACCCTCGGTATATGGGGCTGGCACCCTACTCGCTGAGCCACAGGTGCCGCCCATACCTCTTCATTTTCTTAACTACCTGGCCATTTTCAGAGGTGATGTCTGTTACTTGTCAGGTGAACCAGATGTTTACCTGTGGCCATACCATACCACAGTAGGATGGGAAATCAACATTTCCCTGAGCCATTTGTTTCTCCAGCCTGGGGGGTTTGCTCTATTTTTCTAATTTTTTTTTTGTAGAGATAGAGTCTTGCTTTATTGCCCTCGGTAGAGTGCTGTGTCATCACACAGCTCACAGCAACCTCCAATCCCTGGGCTTAGGCGATTCTCTTGCCTCAACCTCCCAAGTAGCTGGGACTACAGGCACCTGCCACAACACCTATTTTTTTGTTGCAGTTTGGCCAGGGCCGGTTTTGAACCTGCCACTCTCAGTATATGGGGCCAGCGCCCTACCTACTAAGTCACAGGCGCCGCCCTGCTCTATTTTTCTAATTGGGTTTTCCTGTGATGTGCACCCATGACACATGCTTGCTGGATGAGAGACAAAGGGCTCCATGCCTTGGTGGGAGTCCCTGAGTGTTAGGACAATCTCAAGGTAGGGGTCCATGAGCTTCTGAGGCCATCCCTTTTTACTTGGTCCACCATCATGGACTGTGCTAGAGTCTCCCCTAGTGCTCAGGTATTCAGGGGTTCTTGATGTTCTAAAATAGAATGGGACAGCTGGGCGGCGCCTGTGGCTCAGTGAATACCACGCCTGCCCCATATACAGAGGGTGGCAGGTTCGAATCCGTCCCCAGCCAAACTGCAACAAAAAATAGCCAGGCATTGTGGCAGGCACCTGTAGTCCCAGCTACTCAGGAGGCTGAGGCAGGAGAATTTCCTAAGCCCAAGAGCTGGAGGTTGCTGTGAGCGGTGATGTCATAGCACTCTACCAAGGGCAACAAAGTGAGACTCTGTCTCAAACAAACAAACAAAAAAGAATGGGACAGCCACCTTCCAATTCCTGGTGGCCAAAACTTGAAGGTTGTTCATTGCATTGTCACAAATTTTTTTTCTTTTTTTTTAAGAGACAGTCTCACTTTGTCACCCTCGGTAGAGTGCCGTTTGGTGGCGTCACAGCTCACAGCAACCTCCAGCTCTTGGGCTTAGGCGATTCTCTTGCCTCAGCCTCCTGAGTAGCTGGGACTACAGGTGCCCACCACAATGCCCAGCTATTTTTTTTGTTGTTGTTGCAGTTTGACATGGGCCGGGTTTGAACCCGCCACCCTGGGTATATGAGGCCGGCACCCTACTCACTGAGCCAAGGCGCCGCCCCATAGTCACAATTTTTAGTCATTTAGAGTAACAGCCCCAGGACCCATAATCAAGTCTTTCTTTGGGCCTGGAAAACACTTTCTGAAACTTTTTTTGGGAGACAGAGTCTCACTACTTTGTCACCCTCGGTAGAGTTCCCTGGCATCATAGCTCACAACAACCTCTTTAACTCTTGGGCTCAAGCAATTCTCGTGCCTTAGCCTCCTGAGTAGCTGGGACTTCAGGCGCCCACCACAATGCCCAACTATTTATAGAGGCAGAGTCTTGCTCTAGCTCAGGCTGGTCTCCAATCTGTGAGCTCAGGCAATCCACCCTCCTTAGCCTCCCAAAGTGCTAGGATTACAGGCATGAGCCACCACCCCTGGCACGTTCTGAAACTTTTGCAGCTCTACAACTTTGCTGTTCAAGAAGCTGATGGTTGGGCAGTGCCTGTGGCTCAGTCGGTAAGGCGCCGGCCCCATATACCGAGGGTGGCGGGTTCAAACCTGGTCCCGGCCAAACTGCAACCAAAAAATAGCCGGGCGTTGTGGCGGGCGCCTGTAGTCCCAGCTACTTGGGAGGCTGAGGCAAGAGAATTGCTTACGCCCAGGAGTTGGAGGTTGCTGTGAGCTGTGTGAGGCCACAAAAAAAAAAAAAAAAAAAAGAAGCTGATGGTTAATTCTTACTGAGCGCCTCATTTCCAGCCTCTTGTTCTAAGTGGTTTAGAACGGTACTGTGAAGTAGATACACTATCAGTTTACAGATGGTGAAACTGAGGAACAGAGAGGTTAAGTAAGTGGTCCAGGTGAAGCCAGGACTGAATCTCAGGCAGCCTCCCTCTAGCCCTCCTCTCACTGCTATGTTAGGCTGCCTCTTTAGCCTGAGCTGGTGTATGACACACATATGTGTTCTCAAAGACATCTCTATGTTGTCTTCTGCACAGGGCTACAGGGCTTTCTGGGCTGTTGGTGTCCATTGACATCCTGATGATTTCTGTCTTAGACCTGCTCACACTATGACAATCAATTCAATTATCTGGGTCTTCCCTCGTAGGTGAGCTCTGCCAGGGCAGGGACCCTGTGCATTGCACCACTGGACACACCATCAGGCCCAGCCAAGGCAGGCTGTGCTCCGTATAACTGAATTAACAATCACGGCATCTACCATTCATGTGCCGGTTTGGGCAGCACCTCATCTGCTTTTTTTTTTCCTTTTTTAAGACAAAGTCTCACTATGTCGCCCTCGGTAGAGTGCTGTGGCGTCACAGCTCATAGCAACCTCAAACTCTTGGACTTAAGCAATTCTCTTGCCTCAGCCTCCCAAGCAGCTGGGACTACAACTGCCCAGCTATTTTTTATTGCAGTTGTCATTGTTGTTTAGCTGGCCTGGGCCTGGTTCAAACCCGCCACTTTTGGTGTATGTGATGTATGTGGCTGGCGGTGTAACCACTGTACTACAGACACCTCATCGGCTTTTAAGCTTTTAATCTACCTGAGACTGTGCTATTGCCACCTGCACTTCTGAGTGAGGAAACAAAGATTTAGGAAGGTTGTATAAACACTCAGCCACATGGCCTAGAGCTTGAAGTAGTCCTCAAAGAGTCTGAACCACGTTGTTGAGGCAGAGCCTTTACTATGGCTGCATCACAAGCGAGAATTCACTGCAGGGGTCTCCCACAGGATGTGAACTGTGGTTGCATACCCCCATCCGAAAAACATTTTTGAGTGTTCATTTTACACTCCAATGTATATTTACTTGTTTATAACTTAGGTATACATGTCCTTCTGTATTAATATGTGTATTATAAAACATGCATTAAAATAGAATAGTTAGAAGGCTGAGATTAAAACGCAAAGAATACAAATTCTGGGTGGCTCCTGTGGCTCAGTGGGCAGGGCACTGGCCCCGTATATCAAGGGTGGCGGGTTCAAACCTGCTCCCGGCCAAACTGCAACAAGAAAATAGCCGGGCAGGTGCCTGTAGTCCCAGCTACTTGGGAGGCTGAGGCAAGAGAATCGTCTAAGCCCAGGAGTTGGAGGTTGCTGTGAGCTGTGTGAGGCCACGGCACTCTACCATGGGCGATAAAGTGAAACTCTGTCTCTACAAAAAAAAAAAAAAGAATACAAATTCTGATTGTTTTCTTCTTAGACCCTACTTCATGAACTTGCAGGGGTGCAGCCATCTACTTTAGAGAAAGCCACCTTAGTGGTCGCTAGAATACTCTGGATGCTTCCAGAGTGGGAGAGCAGACTCCTTTAGCACAGTTATATACTAAGGGGGAGACAAAGGCAGAGTGGGGCCCAGATGAGGCAAGGTGGGGGCTACATAGTAGGCCTAGAAAGGTATATTGGAGTCCTTCAGAACGGTTAGGAATGTTAGGTCATTCTCTTCAACTCTCTGAGCCTTTGGGTTTCTACTTGTAGACTAGGCACAGTGATCTCCAACTCCCAGGATTACTGTGGAATTAAACCAGATTCAGTGCTAAGTGCTAGTTCTCGCCCCCTTTCCTTCCACAGGCAAAACTCCAGCTATTCTGAGCAAAGCCACTAGGTAACTCTCAAGTCAGCCCCCTGGGATGGGAGACCCTCCCTTCTCCACCTTTCTCTTCAGCCTTCTCCCTGAGGGAGGAAATTCCTGGGTGCCCTCTGGCTGGTGTCCCCATAGTGGGCCCCACCTACTGCCTAGATCTGAGGTTCCGACCACAGAGCCTTGCTGGGGCTGTTTCTTACTCAGTGGGCCATCTTCCCCCCTTCAGGTCTCACCTAATTTTAAGTCTCTCAGCTTTCCACCCAACCCAGTGACAACTCCTGAATTTCTCTGTAGACAGAGCTTTCTGCAGAATTTCTCTGCAGGGCGGCACCTGTGGATCAGTCGGTAAGGCGCCGGCCCCATATACCGAGGGTGGCGGGTTCAAACCTGACCTCGGCTGAACTGCAACCAAAAAATAGCTGGGCGTTGTGGCGGGCGCCTGTAGTCCCAGCTACTCGGGAGGCTGAGGCAAGAGAATCGTTTAAGCCCAGGAGTTGGAGGTTGCTGTGAGCCGTGTGAGGCCACGGCACTCTACCGAGGGCCATAAAGTGAGACTCTGTCTCTACAAAAAAAAAAAAAAAGAAAGAAAACCAAAGTTGTGTACTACTGCATTGGCAGGGGAGGGGCTGTTTGCCAGCCCGTGGTGCCCGCCCAACCCCAGGCCACACAGATCTGTCCTGTGGCAGTCACTGCTTAGCACAGTCCAATATTGTCAGTCCATCTTTTTTCCTGTGTATAGTTGGCCTCTCCAGCTGGACTGTCAACTCTCGTCAAGCTGGGTCCAGTGTAGCCCTCTCAGGCCTGCAAAGAGTTGGCATCAGGAAATATTTGTGGACAAACGTGTGATGTGGCAAGGAGAGGATGAGTCGCACAGCGATGCTGAGTGACAAGTGTTGTGGGATCGGGGTTATTAGCCACAGTAATCATCGTAATTCCTGGCCCAGCTAATGAGCGCTTGTGCATCCCGGGAATGGGGATCCCAGGTTTCCCAGAGGATGATGGAAGGAGCAAGCTTTAGAAGTAGATGGCAGCAGCACAAACAAGGGATTGCTGAGCAGAGATCAGCTGAGCCCAAAGGGATAAGGAAGTGACAGGCCAGGCTGAAGGAAGGAAGCACTGGATGGAGTTGAAGCACATTCTCTTTAGTAAAGTATTGCAGGAACGGAAAAGCAAGTATCCAGTGTACTTAATACTAACATGAAGCCAGTAAATGAAATAATACACGCCCACACAAGAGAAAAGTTCAGTTCAATTCAAGTTGGGGGGAGGAGGGGAGAGGATTGGTGTGCTACCATCTAATGGGCACAGTGTAAGCATAATGCCACACCTCCTGGGTGTGGACACAACTACAACACGGACTTTACCTAACAAATGCAAACACTGTAGCCTAATCATTTATACTCTCATATTAGTCTGAAATTTAAAAAAAAAAAGAAGAAGAAAGGAGGCAGATAGAGTGAGCCAAGGCA
The DNA here is from genome assembly GCF_027406575.1 of Nycticebus coucang. Lineage (NCBI taxonomy): Eukaryota > Metazoa > Chordata > Mammalia > Primates > Lorisidae > Nycticebus > Nycticebus coucang. The sequence continues at coordinate 10,176,301 of NC_069782.1, forward strand.
GGGCCAGGTGGCCCCATGGGGGTCCCAGGGAACTTGCTGGTGTTCCCTGTGCCAGTGGGACATGTGATGGGTGGTCCTGGTTCCTCTGGGAGTTTCATGCCCAAAAGAGACCAAGCCTAGGGAAGGCTGAGGGAGTTAGCCCACCTCCAGCCCCAGAGAGTGAGAAGGATACCCCACCCTGGGAAGGAGACAAACCCTATTCCTGAAGGAGGCTGTTAGGCATGCTTTGGCCCAGGGATGGAAAGTGCTAGGGCCTGCCTCCACCCCCAGGACCACACACAACAATGCTCATTATGCAAATATTCTTGGGGCATCCACAGGAGCACCCAGAGGGGGGTTTCTCCTGGAGCTTATGTGCAAGAGCATCAAAAATAAACAAAATCATGTTTTTAGCTAATCGTAAGTACTATAAGAAAGTAGAGTTAGAGGTTGCTGTGAGCCATGTGACGCCACGTCACTCTACTGAGGGCGGTACAGTGAGACTCTGTCTCTACAAAAAAAAAAAAAAGAAAGAAAGTAAAATAGTGTATCCCCAGGTCAGAAAAACAGAGGGGAGGAAACCCACTCAAGACTGGCTGATCACCACCGTGAGGAGGTGATTGTGAGTTGTGATCTGAGCCATGCATAAGAGGCAGCCATTGAAGACTAGGGGCCGGAGCGGGAGAGACACTTCTAGGCAGAGAAATAGCAAGTACAAAGGCCCTGAGGTATGATGAAGTGAAAGAAGACCAGTGAGGGGCAGCGAGGTGTGAAATGAGGTCTGAGACAGGTAGGGGCTGCAGCAGGCCCTGGGAAAGAATGTGGATTTCATGCTAAGGGAAGAAGGAGCCATTGCTGTATTTCCAGGAGCTGAGGACATACCTCGTTGGTTAACTGGCCACTGTAGTGTCCAAGAGAAAGACACATGGAGAGAGGTGGTTGGCTTGAGGACACAGTTGAAAGGTAGAGCCAATAGAAAGCGCTCATGTTTTGAATATGGGTGTGGGAGGCAGAACCCTTTCCACAGAGTCCAGATTTGTGACACCTTAGAGCAGTGGTTCTCAACCTTCCTAATGCTGCAGTGTATTTTCATTGTTACAAAGGGGTCGCGTCCCACAGGTTGAGAACCTCTGCCTCAGAGGCTCTTCCGCTATAGTGCCCTGGGTGTGGAGTGTCGAAGCCCTGCCTTCTCCAGTCCTGCCCTCAGAGTACAGATGGGGAGACAGAGCTTTAGAGGTCACCTTGTCCGGCACCCTCAGAGGAGTTAAGTCTGTGGAATCAGTCTCATTGAAATGACTGATCTAGGACTCAAACTTGGGCCTGGAGACCTCACCCTGCTCCTTCCCTACTGAGGATGGAGGAGGAGGGAGGAACCACTGCCAGGAATGGCCTGACCAGGCATGGCGAAGTGATGAGGTCACTCGGGAGAAGCGGGAGAAGCGTCTGAAAGCAGAGGCGGGGGCTGAAGAGCTGCCCTGGGAGCAGTCCGGGTGGGTGGAATATTGTGGAAGGGCCTAGGGTCAAGAAGAATGCACCAGGGCTGCATATTCAGTCTGGCAGGCCTGGGGGGCCCCTAGAGACTGTGTGGGCCATTGACTGTCAGGGGTCTTGGCAAGAGCTGAGAAGGGGAAGACCTGGAGGAGCTTCCTGCAGAGGCCTCTGAGAGCCTGGACCAAGATGGGCAAAGCTAGCAGTGCCTTACCTGGGCCCAACTAGGTTTGCAAACCTCCAACACCCCCAACAAAGGGGCTGGTGGTTGCCCCTCCAGAGGAAGGAAAAAGCCAGGGATGCGGCCTGTGGTGCTCAGAGGAGTCTGAGGCAGGTAACAGTATCAACATCTTTCTCTTCCTCATGGCTTCTGGGTTCATTTGTTGTTGTGTCTTATTATCTGTATTATCCCCATTTTACAAATGAGACTCAGTTTAAGGGACTTGCCTGGTGCCACATGGCTGAAAAATGGCAAAGTGGCCAGCAAGCTTGGTGGGCTATTGCTGCGTGCTCCCTATGACCATGGACAAGGCTCTATCCCTCTTTATGCGTCTGTCTGGCTATCTGTGAAACAATGAAGTGGAATAATCTGTAACTGTCTCCATGGGAGCCTAGAATTGCTTCTCTAGTGCAGGTGATGGGGGCACTGATGGAGGGCACTGGGGACTGGTCTTGGAACTGTATCCTCTACCAGCCTGGCTCTGACAGTGAAGGTGGAGTGAGCACTACTTGTGTCAGTGCAAGCAACGTGTCCCTAAAGGACTTGGCACATGGTGAGAGACAGCTCTTCATGTTACTTGGATAGCAGGAGGCTGTCTCTTCACCATCCATTCATTCACACTCACTCAGCAAATATTTGTTAAATGCCTCCAATGTGTCAGGTGCTGTTCTAGATATTGGCAACATAGTAGTACCCAAAATAGCATAACTCCCTGCCTTCATGCAGCTTAGTTCTCTAAGAGGGGGGATGCAGACCAAAAAATAAAAATATCAAAGCATCTCATAAAGTTTGTTAGACAGTGGTAAGGGCCAGAGAAAGAGTCTGAGAGAAGGGGAGAGACAGTGCCCATGGTGAGGGGATGTCAGAATGTTATTTACATTTGTTTGTTTATTTATTTATACAGAATCTCACTCTGTCGCCCTGGGTTGAGTGTCGTACCATCATAGCTCACAGCAACCTTAGACTCTGGTTCAAGAGATCCTCTTGCCTTAGCCTCCCGAGTAGCTGGGATACAGGCGCTTCCACAAGGCCTGGTTAGTTTTAGAGATGAGGTCTAGCTCTTGCTCAGGCTGGTCTTGAACTCCTAAGCTCAAGCAGTCCACCCACTTTGGCCTCCCAAAGTGCTAGGATTATAGGAATGAGCCACCGTGCCTGGCTAGAATACAGTCTTGTCAACATAGCTCACTGCAACCTCAAATTCTTGGGCTCCAGTGATCTTCCCACCTCAGCCTCTCAGAGTAGCTGGGACTAAAGGTGAGTGCTTCAATACCTGGCTATTATTTCTATCTTTTTGTAGAGATGGGGTCCTGCTGTGTTGCCCAGGCTAGTCTTGAACTCCTGGCCTCAAGAGATCCTCTTGCCTCAGCTTTCCATAGTGTTAGGAGCCATTGTTAGCACTCAGACCACTGGGTCTGAATTTTAAATCAAGAGACAAAGAAGGGCACCTGAGGGGTAAGAGGTGAGCAGGGTGGCCCTCTGAGGGAAGAGTGTGCCAAGCAGTAGGAATAGCCAGGGCTGTAACCCTGAGGCCAGAGCCTGTTGCTCATTCCAGGAGGCCAATGAGGCCAGAAGACTGTTAGCAAGAAGGGAAGCCAAGGAAGGTCAAGGAAAGATTGTGGAGCACTGTTTTCAGGACTGTCCTTGAAGTTTAGTAAATCTGAATGTCCACATTCGAGGCTTAGATTCTTTTGGGAGGTATTGAAATCTTCCATTGCTGGTTTTATCTGTAGCTGCATCTTCACTATCTGGCAGTTCCAGGGCTGTCCTTGAAGACCCTAGCCCAGTGCTTGGGGGTGCCAACTGGTCTTGAAGGGTCTAAAAATAGGAAACAGGCACAAAAGTCAGTTTGGGAAGAAGCTACTAGTGCCACTACTCATGAACCCAATGCAGAGCAGCTAAAAACCAGAGTGGGACCCTAGGAGCTGAAATTCACTCCTCACCTATTGTTCCAGTTGATTGCATTTTCTGGATGGGTTGCAGGGAGAATGGCTAGGGAAACTTAGCTGGCCACACCCCCGGGCTTTAAAGTCTGGAATTCTCTGGAGGAATCTCTGAGAACCCAATCAGAGAGAAGCTGGCCAGGGGTTGCTGGGACAGGTAAGATTTTTTTCACTTTGGAACAGTCTCCTCTCTTTGGCTTGTTTTTGTGTCATGGCTGTTTCTCCTTGGAGCTTAGCTGCAAAGCTCTGTAGAAGGATGCACCGACTGATCTTTTGGGGCCAGCTTGTCAGGTGACAGAATGTGGGGCATATCCCTCCAAGAGAAAAACAAGGAGGGTCTTTAGCGGGCCCTGAGGGGAAGGAAGCTCTTAAGACCTTTCAGCCCAGGGAACTAGCCAGATTTTAAATTCTGGTGGGGGGATGGGAGGTATCGTTAATGCTGATGGGGAAAGGGGATGGGAGGTGTGGTTAATGCTGTCCTTCCAGGGATCTGACTGGGGAAGGGGTGGGGCAGTTATTCCTGCCAGACCCAGCTTGGAGCCTCCTTGGAGCTTTATCTGCACCCTTAGGCAAGTGCTGTGAGGCGCCTCAGATTTAATCTGTTGTTGTTTGAGAGGATTAAATGAGATAACCTCCTTTCCCAAGTACTAGTGAGTGCTGAAGGAGAGAAGCAGGGCCCAGGCAGGAAGGATGGGGTATAGGATGGAGAACGCAGAGGTGGACTCCCCCTGCTCATTTGCACCAAGCCCACTCTGCCTGGGCTGATAGGAGGAAATAAAATGGGGCCCTTGGACTCTTACTAAGGGTGGCCCTGGCCAACTCCAAGTGGTTAGGGCCAAGGTGGCCAGAACTCCCACTGCTTCAACAGTGTTAAACTGTGGAAATTCATTAACAAAATAACTGCAAAGAACACAAAGCAGGCCAAACAAAGCCTACCACCTGGTTGGTGGGACCCCCTGCTCAGGTGAAGGTGGCACTAAGAACTAAGAACAGATCCCCCGTTGACTGTTGCAGGCCTCTCCTGGGAAGACAGCCCCTCAATCTTCTGCTCTTGCAAATGGGGTGTTGTTAGAACCAGCTTCCGGGGACCATGGAGAACAGGCTGTCCTTCTGGGCTCTGTGGTCTTGGGTAAATTCCCTCCCTTTCTGGGCCACAGTTTCCTGGCTTGAAAGGACCTAGTCTTTTGGACAGTTTGGACGGTGTGTGTGACTAAGTCCCTCAGGCTCTACAGAAGATGTGGTTATAATGGAAGTGACTCTTCCCAGGAACTGCTTCCGGAATGGGATGTAGTACACTCAGGCATTTTGTGTGTTCACAGTCATACACAAATCCTGGTTGGGGGATGGGAGGTATCGTTAATGTTGTGTGTGTGAATGTGTGTCATAATTGAGAGCTTTGCGTGGCATAGTGTAAATATCATTGTTTTAATAACCCCATCCCGGAACCTTTCATCGGCTAGAGCAGCCAGTAGGAAGCCTTCATTAATTCTCCGTGATCTGGGGAGTGCAGGGTCCTTCTTGCCATTTGTAGTTTAAGGAAACCCATGCCCAGAGCTGGGAGGTAACTTGGGTAAACTTCAACCGCTGGAGCCCTGACTCGAGTGTTGGTCAAGTGTGTGGGTCCCCTCGTTCAACCGTGAGAATGAGGTTAGCATTTGACGGTCTTCTCTGTGCGCATCACAGTTTGAGCTGCCAGGATGGGGGGAAGAAAAAGGTCCTCATCCTAAATGTTCCCATGGGAGGAGAGTATATGAGCGCAGGCGACCTCTCTGAGCCTTGCCTAGTCCCTCCCTCACTGTCCCCAGAGTCAACCTGGCCTGTAGCCACTGCAGCACCCATGACCAGGAGGCGGAGGGAGCCCCTCAGCTGTCTAACATTTGCTTTTGCAGAGTCGCGCAAACATCCTGCGGCTTTAGCAGGAGCCCCTGCTTTCCTTGGACATGAGAGAACCCGGCAGTGAGGAGAGGAGGCTTTGGGTGTATAACCCTCCCTACCATCTCCTGCTTTTTGTACACCCTCCTCGTCCTTCTGCCCCTCCCCACCGTTTTTCCACCTGTGCCCTGGACTGCAGCAGGGTGTCCGTGTCTATGGGTGCTCCCTCCACACACACACCCACGCCCGTAAGACTGCGTTCCCATACTGGGGTTGGGGTACCGCGTTTACTGGCTGCGGCTTCCAGCAGCCCCGGGCGCGGGGGCCGCGGGCCCTTTAAATCCTCCGGGGCGGCGGCGGCGGGCCGGGGATGACATCAGCGGGCGGGCCCGGGGCTCAATGGGAGCCGGCGGGAGCGCGCCGGCGAGAGCGCGCGAGCCGGCGGCAGTCGGGGGCCGGTGGGCAGGAGGGCCGGGAGGAGAGAGGCGGCGGCGGCGGCAAGATCCCAGATCCTGAGTCCGGACAGGGCCGAGCGAAGCGGAACGCGACGGTAGCAGCGGCGGCGGCGGCTGGGCCGGGAGAGGCTGGCGCGCCGGGCGGCTCCGCGAATCCTCCGGCATCCGCCCCGGCGGGCCGCCTCCGCCCGCGGCAGCCCCCGGAGCAGCGGCCCGGCACCGGCGCCTTCCTGGCGGGGTAAATATTGGGGGTCTGCGGGGCCGCGGAAGGGCACAAACCTGGAGGAAACGGGGCTCCCTCCGCCTCTTTGTTTTTGCTGGGAGAGGGAGGGGAGGAGAGGCGGACACGCGCGTTCGCGCTTGGGGTATGGGGGGGCAGTCCGGGCGCCGCCCGCTCGGCCCGGCGAGGACAAAGGCGCGGCTGGGGACGAGGAGGAGGGTGACTATTATTTTGCAAGCTTGCCGGAGAGAAGGTCCTCCCCGCCTCCCCCAGCTGGACCCTCCAAGGCCCCAGCCGGCCAAGGCGGCCACCCGGCTGTGTTTTGGGGACGCTGAAGGAGGGGGTGCTGGGGGCGTCAGATACTGTTGATTCGGCTTGTGTAGGTTGCACCGCCGGACAATCAGCAGCGCCCCCTTGTCGCTCGGCCCGGGTGCCCCAGACCCGAGGTCAGCAGGGCTGCTCCCGCGTTGGATGGGGGTGTTTAGGGCTCCTGAGATGGTGGGGTGCGTGGTCACCAGGCCACCGATTTTGTTTTCCTTTGTAGAGAGAAAGAAAGGGATGGGGGTTATTTATCAATCGGATTCTCCCATCTCTCTGTGAGAAATTCATGTTTTGCAAGTCTCTGTGGAACGACAAACTGTGCCTGGCTCTCATTAGAGAGGATTCCCAAGCTCCTGTTAATACCTAAACTCAGAGGGGCGTGAGCCCCCTCCCCAACTTTCCCCATAGTTTTTTTTTTTTGCGTATTTTCTTCTTGGCATAACCTCCAGGGAGAAGGATTTGGGGAGAGAGAAGGGGACACAGTGTCTTAAGTTGCTTCCAGTAAATAAATGCCTGTGTTTGGGTCGCCTTTGCCTTAGGTCTAGGATGTCCCTTCAGTTTTTATTTTAATGTTCCAGGGACAAGGACCCTGGCTCTGGGGAAGGGGGTTCAAGGAGTGAAAACACTACCCATGTGCTGATTGGTAGTTTGTCTAATTTTTTAACCTGCTGAAACTCCTGAACCTTCATATTAGCGTTTTTTTCCCCACTTTATCCCCCCCCCCCACCATGGGGGAGGCAGCAGCGGAAATGGAAAGCCTCCCCCATTCTTGAATGGAGCCTTTCTCGTCTTCTCTGGGAGGCTTTTGTGGGAGTAGTGCTAGGACAGTTAGGCTCTCCCAGGAGCTTTGGCCTCCTAGAATGTGCAGGAGAGACTGGGGGTCTGGGTAGCTAACACAGCAGTTGGGGGGGGTCCTTCAGGGTGTTTGTATCCCCTCTCCCCTTCTCTGCAGACAGCCTGCTGAGTGGGGACAGACTGGGGGGTCATGTGCAGTATATTTATGTAAGACACCCAGACAGAGGGCACGGATATTTATATAACCTGGCGTGGGTATTTATGTAATATAGGATGCGGGTGTATTTATGTTCCTTTCCTAACCTGTGGCTTTCCTGGCTGCCCTGTGTGGTCTCTGAATTGGTGCTGTGGAATACAGACTTTGGGGATGTTTGCATGTATACTCCTGTCCTAGTGGGGCTCACTGTGGGCCTGCTTTTCTTTCTTCCTTTGGAGTATACACACTTAGAAAGCTGGATGTGTGTGTACGTGGGGTGTGTGGTGTGTGGGTTTCCTGCAAACGTGGAGTGTGTTCTGCTGGCAGCATGGCACCTCAGCTGGGACAGGCCAAGCAAGTGGGCAGAGGCCCTTGATTGAGAGCTTGGAGTTTGGCTGGCATGGGGTGGAGGCTTCCTTCTTTCTCATGGTGGTTATTGGTGAAGGGCTAGTGAACTCCCTGGGACCTGGTGCTGGCGCTGGCCTGTCTCTTGGCCTGTGCTGGGCGGAGAGTTCGGGCTCGGCCTGCTGTGGGATAAATCTCCTATCTCTGTGTGCAGGCTGGTCTAGCTGTTGGGGAGAGCACTTGGCATGGGGAAGGCACATCCTCTGTGCCAGCACAGCTGCTTTGTCCCCTTAACTGTTTTGTCCCCCAGCCCTGGCATGAAATAGGTCTTGTTTGTGGAGGCAGGTGGTCTGTCCAGGCCCTAGGTGACTGTGGGGTGGTAGGTGGTATGGCCTGTCTGGGCCAGTGCTCCCTGTCTGTGAAAGGTGTCCCCTCTTAATGGTCTTTTTTTTTTTTTTTTTTTTTTGAGACAGAGTCTCACTTTATCACCCTCAGTAGAGTCCTGTGGCGTCACAGCTCGCAGCAACCTCCAACTCCTGGGCTTAGGGGATTCTCTTGCCTCAGCTGGGACCACAGGTGCCCTCCACAACACCCGGCTATTTTTTGTTGCAGTTTGGCTGGGGCCGGGTTCAAACCCACCACCCTTGGTATATGGGGCCAGCGCCCTACCCACTGAGCCACAGACGCCGCCCTCTTGATGGTCTTAGATCCTGGCCTCCTATAAGCACTCAAGGTTTCAGGGCTACCCCTCCCAACAGCTGAAACTGCCTCCAGGCTTCTGATTTTTTTCCTATGTGGGCCAAGAGCACAGTGTGCCCAGACCTTTGTCCCAGCCAGAGCAGAGGGGTCCCACTCAGATGGCCCTGGGCCCTGATGTCCCTTGGGCTTGGGGCACCAGGGTAGGTCACAGGAGAGAGGGAAGCTGCTCAAAGCGGAAACACCCCCCACCCAACTGACCCACCGGAGGCAGGTGGCTGGAAACCTGACTTCTGTACTCTTCAGTTCTTTACACAGGCCCCCATAGGAGACCCTCCCTTCTAGTCTTGAGGGAAGCCAGCTCTAAATAGTTGATCCAAAGAGCTATGTGCAAGAGACCCATGTGAGGTTGTTAGTGTGTAGGGGAGGACAACTGGAAGATGTCTGTTTCCTGCCTTTCCCCTGAGTTGGGATGAGATATTGTCCGGCAGGGCACACTGGGGACTGGTGAGGTCAGACCTCTGCTCAGAGGCAGTACTTGGGAAGACAGGCCAGGCTGTGGAGCCTGGGGGTGGGAGTTAGGGCCACTATCATTTCAGAGGACGAAAGAGGCTTAAGAGGTCCTTTAGGACCCTTCCCTTCAACTTGTCCTCCCATCCTGGAGGTTGGACCTATCTGGGTTGCCATGGAGGTGCCCCTGGGTGGTCAGCTCCTGCATTCCCCTCCTCAGCATTCCCTTTGTCCCTGGTTTTCCTTTCAGGGTCTTGGCACATTGTGACCAGCACTCCCCTTGAGTGGCTGCTGTTGGAGGGATCTCAGTTAGTGTCTCCCAGGGTGATGCTTGCTGGGCTGTAGCCTCTCAGGCCACACCTCTTACTTCCACTTTGTTTTTGTTTTGGGTTTTTTGTTTTGTTTTGTTTTGTTTTTGAGACAGCCTCACTTTGTTGCCCAGACTAGAGTGCTGTGGCATCATCATAGCTCACAGTAAACTCAAACTCTTAGCTCAAGCGATCCTCTTGCCTCAGCCTCCTAAGTAGCTGGGACTATAGGCATGAGCCACCACGCCCTGCTAGTTTTTCTATTTTTTTTTTTTTTGTAAAGATTGGGTCTTATCATGTTGCTCAGGCTGGTGTTAATAATTCTGCCTTTTGCCTGGCTACCCAGAACCTGTTCTAAATCTGCCTCACCCATTCCCCAGGTGGTGGAGCGCAGGCCATGCGTATACCACCAGACACCTGGTTGCCCTCAGGCAAAGTGAGACCAACTCTCTTCCTGGACACCAGAGGGAGAATGTTGGCCTCTCAAGTTCTATGTGGCTTTGCCAGCCCCTTCCCTGCTCCCATTTCTCTGAATCGGGTGTTTGTGCTTTCCTCTGCAGCAAGAGCCAATCATGGAGCTACGTGTGGGGAATAAGTACCGTCTGGGACGGAAGATTGGGAGCGGGTCCTTCGGAGACATCTACCTGGGTAAGTGTTCCTGGCTCCAGGAGGAGGAAAGACCCCAGGATTTGGTAATCTGAAGCCAGACTTGGCTCCAGTGGCATATTTTGCCCTTGGGGCCATCCGACAGAGGGCAGGAAGCAACAGATCAGGCAAGGCAGGGCAGGGGGCTTCCCTGATGGCCAGGGCAGCACAAGGCTCTGGTGTACTGCAGGGTGGACAGAGGAGGGTATTTTTAGCACTGATTTCCAGCACAATTGACCTGGGCCTCCAGCTGGGCGTGGGAAAGCACCCAGTCTCCTGCCTCTTGGGAGGAGGATGCTAATAGAGAAGAGGCCTGGGCTATCGCTTGACCCTGGCTGGGCCCCTTCCTTGTGGTCTGGCCTCCTGGAATGCAGCCCAGGCAGGCTTTGGGATGACGCAGGGGCCCCCCACCCCCCCAGTAGCCTTGGGTGGGAGAGTCTCATTTAGAGAGTTTTCTCTCCGGATGTGCTTCCTGTTGAAAGTTTGAGTTTGCCCTAATGTTGTCATTTTAAACAAATCACTGATTTCTTAGCCATCTTCTCAGCTGGGATGAACGAGGCTCAAGTGTTTCAGTGCCACTTTCTCAGCCTGCTGAGGAGCACGGCCACAAGCCGTAGCCTTCCTTTGCAATGGTCTGAAAGAGCTGTGTTTAGTGTTGGTGATCGTGGATGGGAGAATGGGGGCCCAGAGTGGTTGGAGCACTAGAGTCTGTCCCTGTGCCTTCAGAAGTAGGCTAGATCTATACCTATGCCTCAGTTTCCCTCCTCAGAAAACAAAAATGAATCAGGTTTTTGTCCTGGGCAGAGAAAACCAACAAGTGTGTCATGTTTCTTAATTCAGAACTTGGGAGTTTCGCTTACCCATGGTTAGACTTCCTGCCCCCTTGGAATATGAAATCTGCTTCTCAAGGGACAGGGAGGGAATTCCGCATTCCCTGAGGACTTAGCTACAGGGCATTTTCTGAACCAGGTCTTCCCTCATAGCCCCTACAGAAGGTACCAGGTCTTCCCATTTCACACATCAGGAAACTGAGGTGCAGCATGGTGGAGCTTGTCTCCCTAGGCTGCTCTGGAAAACTGGCAACAGTAGCCTCTGCCCACAGCCTTCTAGATGGGCGAGAAGGTGTAGAGGCCGGATAGGGGAGGGAGGTGTTAGAGCAGCTTTGTGTAGCTGCTCTGCCCCAGTGTCCCCATCTGTAAAGTTTGTGATGATGCTACTGACTGTCCAGGAGCTGTTAGGAGACCCAAATGAAACAACAGACAGGAAAGCTTCTTGTAAACTGTGAAGTGCTGGCCACAGGTGCAATTCATTGCCAAGCGTTTGATAGGTTGCCCTCCCTTGTAAATACTTGGAGCTCAGAGTGGAGGGGGATAGCATGTTTTAAAAGGCTGTTGGGCTCAGGACTGAAGCCTGGAGCCCCTGACTGAAGGCCAGACTGTGCTCCTGGCACAGGCACACACCTGCTCCTAGATAACACCCAGTCCTGGTCCCTCTTTTTCGCAGAAGGAAACGCCCCATGGGGGGCGTTTGTCCAGCTCAAGGTCAGTCAGCAAAGCCAACGTGTCGTTGGTTCTTGTGGGACCTCCCTGGGGACAAAAATTCCTATTTGTCTGTGTAGTTATCTCGTTCATTTTAAAACTAGGTTCAGGAGTGATCTAGGGTTAGGTGCTGGCGTTTCTTTTTTCTAGCTGCAGGTTCTTGAGCAAATGATGATCTCTGCCAGCCTTGACTTCTCCATCTTTGAAATGGGGTTGTAAGAAGTAATGAGGTCCCCCTGCTCATGCAGCCCAGCAGGGCCCTGCCTTGGGTCTTGGTTAGGAGCTGCTGTTTTCAAAGGATCAGGCTCATCTGGGCCTGAGTCAGGGGAACCAAGTCAGTTCTCCCAACTGTCCAGGCTTCCAGCCTTCACCAAGTGCAGGGGCCTTGGTGAGGGGCTCTGCCCTGACCCAGCCTCTCCTGGGTTCCTCATTTGCTGGTTTGGGGACAGTGATGATTGTAGGGTCTTTCTAGCTGGCCTCGCTGGCTCCATTTGTTCAAAGCTCTGGCTACATTCTTGTCCCCAGTGCTGGGCCAGGGCCTGACTCCAGATGGCCTCTGTAGGTGGGGCTGGAGCCTTGCTTTCCAGGATCCAGCTGAGGGCCAGCACACTTTAGTTGTGGCTGCAAGCCGCCCCCCACCCCATTCCAACCCCAGCATCCTAAATGGGTAAAAGTGGGACCGCCTTTTTTTTTTTTTTCTTTGAGACAGAGTCTACTTTGTCACTGTTGGTAGAGTGCCCTAGAGTCATAACTCACAGCAACCTCAAACTCTTAGGCTCAAGCGATTCTCATCCTTCCAAGTTGCTGGGACTATGGGTGCCCACCACAGTGCCCCACTATTTTTAGAGGTAGGGTCTGGCTCTTGCTCAGGCTGGTCTCAAACCTGTGAGCTCAGGCAGTCCACCCGCCTTGGCCTCCCAGAATGCTAGGATTACAGACGTGAGCCACCATTCCCAGCCCTGGGACCTCCTTTCTTTCTTTTTTTATTTTTTTTTGGCCGGGGCTGGGTTTGAACCCGCCACCTCCAGCATATGGGACCGGCACCCTACTCCTTGAGCCACAGGTGCCGCCCGGGACCTCCTTTCTTAAGGGCCTCAAGTTGGCTGCACGAGGTCCACTCACTGGCCTTGTGTCCTGGGGAGCTGTCTAGAGCTCTGAAGGGATGGGCAGCAGTGCTGCCTTGGCAGGTGGTTTGGAAAGTGAGAGGTAGTACAGGGAGCACTCCAGGTTTCTGAGGGGTGGGGGTTAAAATGGACACTGCCGTTGTATCCCCTGTCCTTCAGTCCAGCCAGGTCCCTGATTGTGTCCATGTGTCTGTCTGGGTGTCTGGAATGAGCTCTCATGTCAGGCAGGTCACCCCTCTTGTCACCTGGAATTCACAAGGTCCCAACCCCACTGGGGTTGTCCAGGTCCAAGCCCTTTTTTTTTGAGACAGAGCCTCAAGCTGTTGCCCTGGGTAGAGTGCCATTGCATCACAGCTCACAGCAACCTCTAACTCCTGGGCTCAAGCGATTCTCCTGCCTCCTCCTCCCAAGTAGCTGGGACTACAGACGCCTGCCACAACGCCCGGCTATTTTTTGGTTGCAGCTGTCATTGTTTGGCAGGCCCGGGCTGAATTCAAACCCTCCAGCTCAGGTATATGTGGTTGGTGCCTTAGCCACTTGAGCCACAGGCGCTGAGCCACCAAGTCCTTTTCTATTTATTATTTATTTATTTATTTTTTAAGAGACAGAGTCTCACTTTACCACCCTCGGTAGAGTGCTGTGTCACAGCTCACAGCAACCTCCAACTCCTGGGCTTAGGCGATGCTTTTGCCTCAGCCTCCCAAGTAGCTGGGACTACAGGCCCCTGCCACAACGCCCAGCTATTTTTTTTGTAGCAGTTTTGCCCGGGCCGGGTTCGACCTGCTACCCTTGGTATATGGGTCCGGTGCCCTACCCATGGAGCTACAGGCGCCGCCCCCAAGCCCATTTCTTTCTTTTTTTTGTTTTTGTTTTTGTAGAGACATAGTCTCACTTTATCGCCCTCGGTAGAGTGCTGTGGCGTCACACAGCTCACAGCAACCTCCAATTCCTGGGCTTAGGCGATTCTCTTGCCTCAGCCTCCCAAATAGCTGGTACTACAGGTGCCCTCCACAACGCCCAGTTATTTTTTGTTGTTGTTGCAGTTTGGGGCTGGGTTTGAACCCGCCACCCTTGGTATATGGGACTGGCGCCCTACTCACTGAGCCACAGGCACCACCCCCCAAGCCCATTTCTGTGTCCAATTTGTTTTGGTGACTTGCCAGTCCTTCCACAAGCCCACTGTAACTATTGGGATGTGTTGTGTTCCTGAAATAGGATAGTTCTTCTAGCTTCCAAGCCTTTGTGTTCTTAGCCCCCATACACCACCTCACCCAGGAAACCTTGCCTAGAGTTGGAATGGAGAAAGGAGCAGGGGCTTTGGGGACTAAGTTTTTTTTTTTTATTGTTGTTTGTTTGTTTTGAGACAGAGTCTCACTTTATTGCCCTCGGTAAACACAGCTCACAGCAACCTCCAACTCCTGGGCTTAGGTGATTCTCTTGCCTCAGCCTCCTAAGTAGCTGGGACTACAAGCGCCCACCACAATGCCCAGCTATTTTTTTAGTGCAGTTTGGCTGGGGCCAGGTTTGAACCCGCTACCCTCGGTATATGGAGCCAGGGCCTTACTGACTGAGCCCCACAGGCGCCGCCCAACACCTGGCTATTTTTAGAGACAAAGTCTCACTCTGGCTCAGGCTGGTCTCAAACCTGTGAGCTTAGGCAATCTACCCACCTCGGCCTTGCAGAGTGTTAAGATTACAGGCGTGAGCCGCCGCGCCCAGCCTGGGGACTACGTTTTAAATACTGGCTCTGCCCCAGCCAGCTCTGTCTGACCTCCCTGAGCCTCAACTCTGGCTTATAAGAAGTAGGGAGCTCAGAGAAAAGCCTGGCAGCATTCTGCTTAGAGCTTGGGGGCAACCAAGGGGTCTGGTGGCACCTGTGGCAAAAGGTTTCCAGGTACATTTAAGAGCCATTACTTCTCATAACAGCTTGGTTCTGTGTCCCTGGGAAGTTTCGTGGCATATGGTTGTTCGACCTTTGGTGTCTTCCATTTTTCCATATGTCAAATGGAAATACTTAGAGTAGTACTCTCAGGGTGGGGTGAGGTTCAAGGAGGTTCCCCTACACTGTCCTCCTGCGGCTCTGCCTCCAAAGTGTCACTTGGCCTCTGCACCCTAGCCACCCTTGGCTCTTGCCTAGAGAGCTGCTGTAGCCTCCCCAGAACTCCCACTCCCCTGTTGTTTCCTAGCCCTCTAGTACAGCAAGGAATCTCAGTGTAGAGTGTCTTGTTTCCCAGGAGACATTTGGCTACATCTCAATACCTTTTGGTTGTTACAACTTGGGGCAGGGGCATACCCACTGGCATCTTGCAGGCCCACAACAAGGCATTATCCAGCATCAAATGTCAGTGGTGCGAGACACCCTGTGATCATACACCTGAACCTGGCCCCTGCAGTCTCACGCCAGGATTTTAGCTGGCCATTTAAAAGCCTTTAGATTTCTCCCCTACCTACCTGTCCACTATCTTTTTCATCTGCCCTGGAGGCTCACGTGGCACTAGACCACTCAATTGGCTGCACCCCCTCCTGCTGGGCCTTTGCATGTGCTGTGAAGTCTGTCTGTCACATGGCCCTTGTAGGCTTCCCTCCAGGCAGGCTCTCTTTTCCCCCATCACCTTGCTTACCCCCTCTTCCTTCCACTGGCTCTACTCTGTGGCCCCAGGGCTGGTGCGTCCCATCACACCTGACCGTATAGAGCACTCCATGTGCCAGGCACTCTCCTAAGCATGTTTGCTCTTCACAGCAGCCTAATGAACCAAATACTGTCATCAGTTTACAGATGAGGCACGTGAGGCTTAGAAGGGTGAAATGACTTGTCCAACGTCCCCAGTTAGGGGGGTGGTAGAGTCAGGATTTGGGCTCCAGAGCCCACCCTCTGACCCACTATGCTCTCCTGCCCCTTGTGCTGGCAGGGACACAGCCTGGCTGTTAGACCCCTGGGAACCCCATGCCTCTCCCGTGCCATCTCCTCATAGCATCCTGGGAACCTATGCCTACCCTTTGAAATGTCAAAAACGCTTTACAGATCACTTTCTCTCCCATTGCTCACTATATGTAGTCACATCTGTCGTGTTTTTCTTTTTGTTTTATGTGATCCAGAAATCAAAGTCCAGGTAGCGCCTGTAGCTCAGTGGGTAGGATGCCAGCCACATACACTGAGACTAGTGGGTTTGAGCCTGGCCTGGGCTTGTTAAACAACAATAACAACTACAACAAAAATATAGCCAGGTTTTGGGCGGTGCCTATGGGCTCAGTGAGTAGGGCACCAGGCTCATATACCCAGGGTGGCGGGTTCAAACCCGGCCCCAGCCAAACTGCAACAAAAAAATAGCCGGGCATTGTGTCGGGCGCCTGTAGTCCCAGCTACTTGGGAGGTTGAGGCAAGAGAATTGCCTAAGCCAAGAGCTAGAGGTTGCTGCGAGCTATGTTGCTACGGCACTCTACCGAGGGCAACAAAGTGAGACTCTGTCTCTAAAAAAAAAAAAAATAGCGGGTGTTGTGGCAGGTGCCTGTAGTCCCAGCTACTTGGGAGGCTGAGGCAAGAGAATCACTTAAACCCAAGAGTTTGAGGTTGCTGTGAGCTGTGATGACACAACACACTATTGAGGGTGACATAGACTCTGTCTCAAAAAAAAAAAAAAATCAAAGTTCATACACAAAATCAGAAATCAGACTACAAAAACATGTTAAGTAAAAGAAGCTGGTCATAAAAGATCATTTTCTGTGACTTTGTTTCTATGAAATGTCCAGAACAGCGAATCTGTAAGGATGGAAAGTAGATGACTAGTTGACAGGAGCTGGAGGTGATCTGGGGGACATAAGTCCTGACTACTAGAGGGTACGGGTGTTCTGGGGTCATGAAAATATAGTCGTCCCATGGTATCCATAGGGGCTTTGTTCCAGGATCCCCTTGGGTATCAAAATCCACGGATGCTAGGTCCCTGCTGTAAGATGGCCTGGTATTTGTACACATTCTACACATAGCACATCTTCTCTGTACTTTATTTATTTTTGAGACACAGTCTCACTTTGTTGCCTTTGGTAGAGTGCTGTAACGTCACAGCTCACAGCAACCTCAAATTCTTGGGCTCAGGTGATTCTCTTGCCTCAGCCTCCTGAGTAGCTGGAACTACAGGCACCTGCCACAACGCCCAGCTATTTTTTTTTTTTTTTTTTTTCTTTTTAAAGATAGGGAATCTTGCTCTTGCTCTTGCTCAGGCTGGTCTTGAACTCTTAAGCTCAAGCAATCCATCCACCTTGGCCTCCCAAGTGTTAGACTTACAAGCATGAGCCACTGTGCCCAGCCTAGACTATTTTTTATTTTATTTATTTATTTTTTTTTTTGTGGTGTTTTGGCCGGGGCTGGGTTTGAACCCGCCACCTCCGGCATATGGGACCAGCGCCCTACTCCTTGAGCCACAGGCACCGCCCCTATTTTTTATTTTTTTAGTTCTGTTATTTTTATTCCCTACCCACCCACCCAGCACACAGACACATGTTTTTGACCCATGGCTGTCAAGCCTGCAGGTACAGAGCCCATGAGTATTAAGGGCTAACTGTGTTCTATAAAATTGTGGTGATGGTCACACATTCTTGTGAACATACTAAAAACCAGTGAGGTGTGCACTTTGCATGAGTGAATTGAAGAGTATGTGAATTATGCCTCAATAAAAGTGTTGAAATCACAACTTCTACCATAGTATCTAGTGAAGTACCCCTCCTCCCTGCCCCACCTACCTCTGCCCTGTCTTTGCTGATCTCTCTTGTTTCTGCTCAGCAGTTTTTTTTTGTTGTTGTTGTTGTTTTTGAGACAGTCTCAAGCTGTCACCCTGGGTGGAGTGCCGTGGTGTCATAGCTAACAGCAGCCTCCAACTTGGGCTCAAGTGATCATCTTGCCTCTGTTTTTCCATTTTTAGTAGAGATGGGGTCTCACTTTTGCGCAGGCTGGTCTCAGACTCGTGAGCTCAAGCAATCCACCCACCTCAGCCTCCCAGAGTGCTAGGATTACAGCCACTGTGCCAGTTCCTGGAGGTGTGTGTGTACAGATACAGCCAAATGCAGATAACTCACTGCCCCACCTTTAAAAAAAAACTGAAATGAGAGCACAGGATGCATACTGTTTTCTGTACTTTGCTTTTTCACTTCCTGTATCTTGGAGATCTTTCCATTTCTGTACCAAGAGAGCTTCCTCATTCTTTTCCATTGTGTTCTGTTCTATGGATGGGCTGTTCTTTATTTAATCAGTCCCCGCATGATGGACAGTTGGGTGGTTTCCAAGCTTTTGCTATTGCAAACAGCCGATGTTGGACAGCCTCATCCAGGCCTTGTTTTTGTACCATGCAAGAAATGGGGTTGCTGGTCAGAGCTGAGTAGGGTCAAATCATCTTCCAGTAGGGATTTACCAGCTCACACTGACCTCCTGAAGGAATGCCTGACTGCCCCGTAGTTTGCTGACAGATGGATGTTACCTTGTGGGACTTTTGACAATCCTAGGTGAACGATGGTCTTTTAGGATCATTTTAATTTGCATTTCTCTTACAAGGAGGTCAGGCATCTTTTCCTATGAGTAAGCCATTTATTTTAATAGTTTCTCCGTAAAGTGTGTGTTCAAATCTTTTGTCCTATTTCCCATTGAGTCTTTTTCCCACTGGTTTGTAGGAGCTCATATCCACATATTCCTTTTTTGCCTGTGATAAGAATTGGGGTATTTTTTCTTATGCCTTTAGTGTTTTTGCCACGTGGGAAGGAGAGGAGAGAGTTGTTTGCTTTTTAATGGCTTCTGAATTTTAAGTCAGATTTTAAAAAGGGTTGTTTAACCCTAGGGTTATAAGGTGATTCTCCCTTTTCTTGAACCTTTCATTGTTTTAATTTTTATTAAGTGTTGAGTAGATACAAAGAATAGACTTAAAATATGTTCATGGTATAAGGTGACCTTTCCTGGGCACCACCCAGCTGGATGAGGACATCCCTGTCACCTTTTTCTTTTTAAGGTGACACTTTATTGACCTTAGTAGAGTGCTGTGGCATCATAGCTCACAGCAACCTCCAACTCCTGGGCTTAGGCGATTCTTTTTTCTCAACCTCCCAAGTAGCTGGGACTACAGGCACCTGCCACAACGCCTGGCTATTTTTGTTGTTGTTGTTGAAGTTTGGCCGGGGCCGGGTTTGAACCCACCACTCTCGGTATATGGGCTGGTGCCCTACCCACTGAGCCACAGGCACCGCCCGATACTTGTCACCTTTTAAAGACCCCTGGGCACCCTTCGTCTGTCTTACCCTCTACCTTCCCCTCACAGGGGTAGCCACTGTCTAGCATTTAAATTATTCCCTTTTGTTGGGGTTTTAACGTGTTATTTGTGTCCCCTGTAAGTATATGAGTGTCATTATCTGCTTTGAAGTGAACACAGATAGACCTGTGCTTCCCTTCTCTCTCTCTTTTTCTTTAATTGAGGTAAAATTCACATAACAAAAAATGTACCATTTTAAAGTGCACAATTCAGTATGTTCACAGTGTGCTGCAACCACTGCCCCTGTCTAGTTCCAAAACAGTTTTCATCACCCAGAAAGAAACCTTCAGTCCGCTTAGCGGGTGTCCCCTGTAGCTCAGCCCTCAGCCCCCGACAGCCACTGCTCTGCTTTCTCCATAGATTGGCCTATTCTGGACATTTTGTGTGAAGGGGATTGTTCATTATCTGTCTTTTTGTGTCTGGCTTCCTTGAACTTGTGTCTGAGGTTCATCTGTGTTGTAGCATATAGCAGAATTCTGTTCCTTTTTATTGTTGAATAACATTCCCCTGGAGGGACATACCCCATTCTGTTCATCCGTTCAGCTGTGATGGACACGGGGTGGTGGCCACATTGTGGCTTTGGTGAGGAGAGCTGTTGCCTGCTCTCTTACCCCAAGGTGAGCAGCTGGGAGTCCACCCGGGCCCTGTGCAGAGGCAGCAGCATCCTTCCTTTTCACTGCTTGTGGGATCTCTTGTGTGACCTCACCACTCTAACTGTCCTGCTCCTGGTCATTGGGTTGTTTGTCCCCATCCCCTAGTGTGCTTGGAGTTCTAAAGGACATATACTCAAGAGTGGAGTTGCTGGGTCCAGGGTTTGTTTATGTTCAGCTCTACTTGATAAATACAAAGAATTCATGCCAACTTTCACCTCCACCTTTTTTTTTCCTTACATACAAATTCTTGGTGCACTTGGAATTTGTAATGTGAGCTGTGGTGTCTTATCTGGCTAGCCACTTGTTCCAAGGACATTTATTGAACAGTCCCATCTTTTCCCTGACAGGAGGTGCCAGCTTTATCCTGCCCTGAATTCTCCCAGTGGTCACATCCCCCTGGAGTCTCTGTTCTGTCTGTGCTAATGTTGCATTGTTTAAGCTCTTGTGTCTGGAGTCACTCGTGGCCACCAAGAAGACTCCCTGTGTTAGCTTAGCCCCTAGCCCTCCACCTTGCCTCCCTCTTTGTTATTATAGCTAGGGAAACTGAGGCACAGTGCAGTTTGGGTTTGGTCTTTCTTGTGACGAATTGTGGGGTGGATCTTGGTGTGTATGAGGGTATAGTCTTACCCGGAACTCCTCGAGAACCTAGAGGTGGGATTCAGAGGAGGTGGAGGTCTAGGCAGGACCCTTTTACCTAGACTTGGAGGCCAGCAGAGCTTGGGCTTCGGATTGATGCTTGAATCGGCATTTACTGGTCATGTGACCTAGAACAGGGTCTCAGTTTTCTCTGTAAAGTGGGGATGAGAATCAGAAGAGCTGCTGGGATAGAACAGGAAGGGGTTGGCATTCATGTGGGTCGGGTAGTTGGCTGTTTATTGCCATCCTGTTATCCTGCAGTCCAGGGTTGTCCCAGTAGGTACAACTTCCCATCCCTCTTGGGCCCCTGCCTCCACACCCCACCTCAGCCTGACACACCCCACTGACCCAGCCTTTCTCCACAGTTAAACTGCATCCCGTAGGTGGTCTGTGAGCCTCTGTGTCCCTGCCCATCCCCCACAGGCCCAGCCTCCTCTCTGCCTCCGGCCTGTGGCTCCTTTGAGTAGTCTTCATTGTCTCTGCTGTCCCTTCAGGAAGCCCTTGCTAAGCTCTTCCTGCCTCCTTCCCAGCCTCCCTCATGTGGGACACTAGTCGGCCCCAGGCCTGGAGCTCACCAGACCTCAAAGTGCCAGGTGAGGTACAGAGGGTGACCCTGTTCCCTTGCCTTCTCTGCCCCCGGCAGGTGCCAACATTGCGTCTGGTGAAGAAGTCGCCATCAAGCTTGAGTGTGTGAAAACAAAGCACCCCCAGCTGCATATCGAGAGCAAGTTCTACAAGATGATGCAGGGGGGAGGTGAGGGCCGGGAAGGGGCCCAGAGCTGTGACAGTGAAGAGGGTGGGGGGTGGGGGCGTGACCACCTCTGATATTCCCCTTTCTGGCTCCCAGTGGGGATCCCATCCATCAAGTGGTGTGGAGCCGAGGGGGACTACAATGTGATGGTCATGGAACTGCTGGGGCCCAGCCTCGAGGACCTTTTCAATTTCTGTTCCCGAAAATTCAGCCTCAAGACGGTGCTGCTCCTGGCCGACCAGATGGTGAGTCCACACCCACCCACCTTGGCCAGATGCCTATGGGCCCTGCCAGGCAAGCCACTGCCCAACCAGCCTCTACCTCCCTGTCATGCCAGTGGGGCTAGGATAGGATACTAACTCTTCCTCCAAAGGGTGCTGGAGGAGGGAACAGTGGTAGAGACAAAGGGCAGGTCTGGACCAGGGGACCTCAACCTCCAGCTGTAGAATTCTGGAGGTATTTGTTTAAAATGCAGATTCCAGGCGGTGCCTGGGGTCACATAGACCTGGATCCTGTCCAGAGTGGTAACCGTCGGAAATAGCTAAGCCTCTCTGAGCCTTGGTTGCCTCATGTGAGAGCCTCCTCTTTGTGGGTTGTTGTGGGGATTAAGTGGGTACCATGCAGTGCCGGGCCAGAGTGGGTCCTGCTAACGAGCCATTGGTAGGTCCTAAGCTCTTCATAAGCACAGAGGAGCAAAGCTTCTTAAAAATAAGAAACCATAGAATTTGGGGCCTAGAATGGAACAGGGAGATCTTGCCGTGCAGGAGTTTTAGTCTTCATCTGCAGCTGACCTGCAACGTGTCTGCAAACACTCTGGGATTTAAATTAAATGTGTATGCACAGAGGAGGGTCGTCAGAGTCTCACAGTGTGTGAGGCTCAAGTGGTGCTCAGCTGTGCCAAAGCCTGAGGCCCAGAGCAGTGTGACCTCCAGAGGTCATGGGCATGGGTATTAGTTTGATTTTTTTTTTTTTTTTTTTTTTTGAGACAACAGTCTTAACTATGTTGCCCTCAGTAGAGTGCCATAGTGTCACAGCTCACATTAACCTCAAACTCTTGGGGTTTGAGGCAAGAGCGATTCTCTTGCCTCAGCCTCCCAAGTAGCAGGGACTACAGACACCTGCCACAATGCCCAGCTATTTTTTTGCAGTTGTCATTGTTGTTTAGCTGGCCCAGGCCCAGTTCGAACCCACCACGCTCGGTGCATGTGGCTGGCGCAATAACCCCTGCGTGCTACGGCGCCAAGCCTTAGTTTGAATTTTTGAAACAGCTTACGGGAAAGAAAGGGCTGTGTTCCTGACTTTTGTGTCCTCTGAAAGCTGGGAGATGAGTCCCGTCTTTTGTGCTCCATCTCTGTCATCCCTGCCGAGTTCAGGCTTCCCTGATGCTCAGTTGCCTCTATGACTCTGGCTCCCCACATCCCACGAGGGTAGAGCCAGAACGGCTTCTGTAGAGGTCTGGACGTCTTTTCAGGTTCATCTTCATTTCTGAATCTTACGATTAGCTTTCTTACCTTGCTTTCTTTCCCTGTCTCACAACAAACTTGGTGAATTCTTCCTTCTGAGTTCATCCTAATGTCACTTCCTCCAGGAAACCTATCCTGATCTGCCCCTTGAAATCATCCTTTATAGTTGAATGCAGATCTTTCTCCCTCACCAGGGCAGGGACCATGTGTGTGTTTTCCATTTCTGTGGCCCCAGCTTGGGCCTGGCTCAGAGCACTTAGTGAAGGCCCCTCCATTGAACACTTGGTGAATGGCTTGCTGTCCCTCTCTCCTCCCCAGATCAGCCGTATAGAGTACATTCACTCCAAGAACTTCATCCACCGGGACGTCAAGCCTGACAATTTCCTCATGGGTCTAGGGAAGAAGGGCAACCTGGTCTACATCATCGACTTTGGCCTGGCCAAGAAGTACCGAGACGCCCGTACCCACCAGCACATCCCCTACCGGGAAAACAAGAACCTGACTGGCACTGCCCGCTATGCCTCCATCAATACCCACCTGGGCATCGGTGAGCGAGCTAGCCCCACAACAGAGCACACCTATGGTTACTGGCCATGACCTTTCTCAGGCCCTCCTGCCCCTACTGAGGTGGAGGGGCCCTGGGCACTTTCATTGTCAGCCTTTCTGCAAAAGTCCTGACCCTGTCTGCCCCTAAGCCTGGACTCACTCCTGACCTCGCACCAAAGTTGGATCTTCCTCCGCATGCCCAGTCCCACCCTCCCAGCAGCCCCATTGAGTGGGTGAGGACATATGCCTGTTTGTGTGGGCTGGGAACACAGACTCAGATTTTACCCAGGCTGCTTGAGGTCATGCAGCTCAGTGAGTGTCAGAGCTGGATTTGACCCTGACTTCCTCTGTGCCAAAGCTTGTGGCCACTCCATGATGGGCCAGGCACTGTGGGTACCCACTTGTAGATATTGAATGGTTTAAGTGCCCAAGTTGGAAAAACTAGGCCCAAACTGAGCTGAGGAAGCTCTGCCTTGGGCCCCTTCTCTGTAGAAGAAAGACAGTAGCAATGCCTGTTCAAAACAGGGTTGCAGCAAACTGGCACGGGATGGGGGTGCCGGGTACATAGTGAGGAACACAACCTGGATGAGGAGCTGGGGGCCTGAGTGGACCCTGCCACTCACTTTGCTTTCAACTCTACGTGCAGAACAAAGCCGTCGAGATGACCTAGAGAGTTTGGGCTACGTGCTCATGTACTTCAACCTGGGCTCCCTGCCCTGGCAGGGCCTCAAAGCAGCCACCAAGCGCCAGAAGTACGAGCGAATCAGCGAGAAAAAGATGTCGACGCCCATCGAGGTCCTCTGCAAAGGCTACCCCTGTGAGTAGCCCAGAGTAGCCTGGGGACTCCTTGAGGCCCTTTCTGAGGGGAAGGTGAGGTCACACAAAGCCCATGCTCGGCTACCACAGCCCTTAGCACCAGAGTACTCATCAGAGCTCTCTGCTGCTGCTCAGACATACTTGGGGGCCTGGACTGCCTGGGCCTGGCTGCTCTATACCATGTGTCCCTCAGCCACATCCCTGCCTTAGCTCCCAGGGACCTTGCCCCCCACTGCAACTTTTTTTTGAGGAGGAGGATCTGGAAGCTTTCCTCCTACTGTTTAGGGTGTGTTGGGAGGTCTGATCAGGCTCATGAATGTCCTTGGAGTATATGACAGGTATTGTTCTGTGGCCTCCTTGATCCCCTGAGAGCTTGGGAAGAGCAGGTAAAGGGACTCTGAGCTGCTGTTCACAGGTCTTTACTTCCTCAGTTTTCAGAGGCTCTGCTCTCAGGCAGGCTGGGGTTTTTGGTTGGTTGGTTTTATTTTTTTGAGACATAGTCACATTATATTGCCCTCAGTAGAGTGCCATGGCGTCACATCTCACAGCAATCTCTAACTCTTGGGCTTAAGAGATTCTCTTGCGGGCGGCGCCTGTGGCTCAAGGAGTAGGGCGCCGGTCCCATATGCTGGAGGTGGCAGTTTCAAACCTGTCCCCGGCCAAAAAAAAAAAAAGAGATTCTCTTGCCTCGGCCTCCCAAATAAGTGGAACTACAGGCACCCACCACAATGCCAGGCTATTTTTTGGTTGTAGCTGTCATTGTTGTTTGGCAGGCCCAGGCTGGGTTTGAACCTGTCAGCTTCAGTGTATGTGGCTGGTGCTCCAGCCACTGAGCTACAGGTGCCAACCCAGTTGGTTTGTTTTTAATATCTATTCTTAGTAATAACGTCCAGTAGTTTTGAAAACAGACTGGGGTTTCATCCCCACTGGGAGGTGGGAATGAGGGTACTGTTCTTTTTTTTTTGGTTTTTGGCCAAGGCTGGGTTTGAACCTGCCACCTCTGGCATATGGGACCGGCGCCCTACTCCTTGAGCCACAGGCGCCGCCCCCCCCCCTTTTTTTTTTTTTTTTTTGAGACAGCCTCAAGCTGTCACCCTAGGTAGAGTGCCATGGCATCACAGCTCACAGCAACCTCCATCTCCTGGGTTTAAGCAATTCTCTTACCTCTGCCTCCCAAGTAGCTAGGACTATAGGCGCCTGCCACAGTGCCCAGCTATTTTTTGGTTGCAGCCATCGTTGTTTGGCGGGCCCGGGCTGGATTCGAACCCGCCAGCTCAGGTGTATGTGGCTGGCGCCTTAGCCGCTTAAGCCATAGGTGCTGAGCCGGGTGCTGTTCTCTTATCTGGTCATCCTGTCCTCTCTAGACCAAAAGTATCTGCAGGGACAGTGGTTGGCTAGGATGGTGCCAGCTGGGGGGCTCTGGGAGCATGGCCTCATGGCAGCCTCCTCTGTCCCCTGTGATCCCCAGCGGAGTTCTCCACATACCTCAACTTTTGCCGTTCCCTGCGGTTTGACGACAAGCCTGACTACTCTTACCTGCGCCAGCTGTTCCGCAACCTCTTCCACCGACAGGGCTTCTCCTACGACTACGTCTTCGACTGGAACATGCTCAAATTCGTGAGTCACCTGGAGGCCGAGGCAGGCTTGGGGGACCAGGTTGGGAAGGCCCTGACTCAGGGCAGAGTGACCTGGTGGCGGGCAGGCCTGCCAGCAAGCGGGAGGTATGAGCTGGACAGTGCAGCCAAGCTCACTGGGGTTCCAGAGTCCCCTAAACTCAGCCTTCTCAGTGCTGACAGCACATGCCACCATGGCCAACAGAGCCCGGGCAGGCTGATGCCCCCCACCAGACCGAGGAGGATCCGACTTGGGCTTGAGTCCCTCCTGGGTGCCTGTGGTGCCACAAGGGTGTTGCTGGTGGCCCCCCCTGCTGCCTTGGTCCTCGCCTACACTGGCCTGTTGCTCTGGTTCTGGGTATCCCGGGTGGCTGCCTCTGCCGCAGCCTCTCTGGCCAGCCTGGGCCCATTTATAGTTGTTTCTTTCTTCTTGGTCATGGGACCTTGGGTCTTGCTAGGCAGCTGTTCTGTCTCCCCCGTTTAAGGGTCCTGGGTGGGGGGTGGGAGCAGCATTCGTCAGTTGTGCCTAGAGCTCCGGAATCCGTGAAATTGTGTTTTGTTTCGCACCTCTTCTGGAAAAGGGGGCTTCCTCGAGCCAGGCTCAGCCCCATGACAGTGAAGCTATCGCACCATTCTGTCCCCGCCCCTGTCCCTGTGCCGGGCCCACGTTCCCACCCACATGCTGGTAAGGATCCGCCAAGGCCTGGCCTTTCTGTGATCTGCCACTTGGCCAGTGAGTGCCAGAGGCTGAGCCTCAGGTGTGCTCTGTGTGTCCCTTCCAGGTGCCCGGCCCCCCTGGGCACCCAGGACCCCCCAGATAGGCCCATGGAAGAAGTGGAGGAGGTGGAAGAGCTGCCCCCCCAAAACTACTGGCCTGTGGTCTGGACTCCAGGGCCCCGTTTCTGATGTCGCTGGGTACACCTGAGCCTATCATGGCCAGGCCTGAGGAAGTGTCCTCTGCAGTGATAAGGGTGACTCTTGTGCCCAAGAGGTGGCAGTGCAGTGCAGAGGGCGGGGTGAAGAGGCCCTGCCTCAGATTCTTGGGAATGAACCAGCTTCCTGAGGGCAGGAGAGAGCCTGGAGGAGAGATGGCAACGCGCCTGGGTGTGGCAGAAACGGGCACCAGGAGCAGGCTCACAGCCAGACCCCGGCGCTGGCCTCTGTATTGCACCTGAGCTTATTAAACTCCTACCCTGCTTCATCCTGGTGTGTGTCTCCCTTCATGTGGGCCCTCAGCCCTTTCTGCCAGATGCTCAGGAGCGAGGCTTAGTTCTCCCAGACGTGGAGGTCAGCGCCTTGGGCTTGGGCTCCTTTTCTTGCTGGGTTTCAGAAAGTGTCCTGATCCTGTTCCCTAAGGAGTAGGACAGAGGCTGGGCAGAGAACAGGGGTCTCACAGGCCAAGAACCTCAGGGAGAGGCCTCTGTTGCCCTCCCTTGTGAGGGTAGAGGTGGCAGATGGGCAGGGGGGCATGCCTTTTTTTACCCCAGACCATCTGGATTGGACTGGGGCCCTCAGGGCTAGCTTTTCTCACCTCAAGGGCATCAGGCACTGGGCATTTATTTGCTCATCGCTATACAAAGTCATTCCTGAGTCTGATTCTGTGACAGGTTTAGGCCTTCGGCTCAGCACAGTTCCAAGAACAGATTTCTCATTTTCTAGACCTCTGCCATTAATTAATTAAACTTAATAAAAACTGAAAATGTAGTTCCTCAGTCATATTTGACACATTACAAGTTCTTAGGAGCCAGAAGTGGCTGAGCAATAGCCACCACATCCAACAAGACAGATACGATCGTTGCCTTCATCATCCCAGAAAGTTCTGAGGACAACACTGCTCTAGATGCCTCCTTGCAGAACTTCTCACGGGACTGTCCAGCCAACAAGATCTCTTCTCAAGCCAAGTCAGGAGCACCCTCCCTACCTACTGCTGAAGTCCCCCTTGGGGCAGGTCCTGGGGTCAGAAGCAGGGCAGCAGCACCCACAGCATTACCCTCTTTCAGCCTCTTGTCCAGCCAACAAGATCTCTTCTCAAGCCAAGTCAGGAGCACCCTCCCTACCCCCGCTTCCTGAAGTCCCCCTTGGGGCAGGTCCTGGGGTCAGAAGCAGGGCAGCAGCACCCACAGCATTACCCTCTTTCGGCCTCTTGTCCAGCCAACAAGATCTCTTCTCAAGCCAAGTCAGGAGCACCCTCCCTACCCCCCCTTCCTGAAGTCCCCCTTGGGGCAGGTCCTGGGGTCAGAAGCAGGGCAGCAGCACCCACAGCATTACCCTCTTCCAGCCTCTGGCGCATCACTGCTTAGCAACCTCCATCAGCCCCTGGCAGAAGTATCTGTAGGATGGACAGTGGGAACTTTCCACACTTTTCACTCTTGAGAACAGGCCCCTCCCACACTACCCTGTCCTGCAATCTTTCATTAAGCACCTGGCAGAGGACAGGACGCTGCTGGGTACCACCAGGCTGCAGACTCTCCTATAATGAGGATTGCGCCCTCAACCTCCTTGGAGTGGTTCACCGCGTTGTTTGGCATCGGGGCACTAGGATCCCCGGAGCCCTGGGCCTGGATCCTGCTCTCAGCACACACAGCCACTGTGTTCTGAGGTCTAGCCAGCAGCGGGGAAGAGATGCACAGCCATGGACAGGTCCATACAGCAAGTGTGGAAACTTGTGACATGGCTGAACCTTTGTGTTGTGGGGAAATAAAGGCCAAGGAAGCTCCTTGATCTGCATTTCTTAAGGCATTGCTGGGGTTGGATTGAAATAAGGAGAGTTGCTTACCTCCTTCCTCTGAGGCTGGTTTTGGCCTGAGCTTGCTGGGGTCCCACAGGGCTGTGCACCTTGGAGCAAATCACTTAACTGGGGGATGAGATTAACTTGCATTGCGAAGTCAATGTGCCCCTGTCCACAGGAGGTTTGATACGTGATGCACAACTCTTACTTATCCCATGGTCCCTGGTATAGCTCTGGCTGAGTCACCCTCTTTGCCATCCTCTAACTGGGTAGGAGCCCAGGGGGAGGCCAGAGGTCAGGAGCTGTATTCCTGACTCCCAGGTCTGCCTGCGAAGCTTCTGGGTGGGTGGATGAAGAAATGTGCCCCTAGAGTATTCTGCGAAGGCAAGTCTCTGAACAGCTTTCTCTTGGGGTGCAGAGAACACAGTGGGACCAGGTGGAAGACACCTGTGTTCTGACCTCAGCTCCAGAGCCGTGTGACCCCAGGCAGGTCAAGAAGCTCTTCTGAGCCTTGGTACCTTGCTAGGATCCAGGGATTGTTGTGATCCAGCCACCACTTCCTAGAGTTGAAGACAGGCCTACCCTAACCCGATTTCTTGGCCGGTCCCCTGGGAGAGACACGGGTTGCAAAAGCCCTACCCCATGGCCCACGAGCAGGCCTCCAACTCAGCCTATAGCTCTCTCCTCCACAGATGCGGCCCCCCTCCTGCCAGCCCCCTGCCCTTCTCTGTGGACACCCCCAGGACCAACTAGGTAAAGCAGCCATGTTGCTCCCACACCTGCTCCTCTCTGGCCCTTTCTCATTTCCTCCTGCACAGCAGCCAGCAGTGGCTGGAGGGCAGGGCTCAGGGGACCCCTTCTGTCCCCACCTTGCCACTTGATTTCTTCTTCCTCCATGGAGCACTGAGCCCCATTTTTTCTCCAGCTCCCCCTAGCTCCTGTCTCCAAGGCAGGCCGCATTTTGGGGTCCCCTGGGCCTCCTGGCTGTGGCCTCCACAGCATCTGTCAGAACCCATTGCACATCCCAGGGCAAGGGAAGGATGGCCTTCTCATGAAAAGAGCCCTTAGCTGTGTAAGCCCCCCCAATTCCTGGCATAGCCTTCAACTGATTATGTGACAGGGTCTGTTCTTTCCTCTTTCTAGACACCCCTTCCCTGTCTGCTAGTGGCCTCTGACACCTTTCCCTGTTTGGTGAAAGCCTTGAAAGGGCTGAGGACTCTTGGTACACAGAGGGGCCCACAGTAGGTCCTAGCCCCCAGTCGGAAGGGCCAAGGGATATCCTTGGTTATTCTAGGGACATCAGCCCTCCTGGTTCTGATTCCAGCCCTGTGAGACCATGGCAGACTGACCTCCTTCTGTCCCTCAAATGTCTGCTGTTCCCTCTTCTGGTGGTTATGTGGCTTCATTTCTCTGCTATGTGATCACAGGGAGGAGGTTAGACTGGAGGGTTTCTGAGATGCCCGCCTGGCCTCCCCTGCTCTACTGTCCTGTGGGGTGCTGGGGCCCAGAGTACCTGGGCCTCCAGGGCTGACTGGTGTCTCCTCCCTGCAGGGTGCATCCCGGAACCCCGAGGACGTGGACCGGGAGCGGCGAGAACACGAGCGCGAGGAGAGGATGGGGCAACTGCGGGGGTCCACGACCCGGGCCCTGCCCCCTGGTCCCCCCACAGGGGCCACTGCCAACCGGCTCCGCAGTGCAGCCGAACCTGTGGCTTCCACCCCTGCCTCCCGCATCCAGCAAGCTGGTAAATAGGGTCCTCAAGAGCAGTGAGGGGCAGCGGGGGTCGTGGGCTCTTTTTGTGCCCACTCTGAAGGTGGTTTCCCTCACTTCATCCTCTAGGCAATACATCTCCCAGAGCGATCTCACGGGTCGACCGGGAGAGGAAGGTGAGTATGAGGCTGCACAGGGGCGCACCCGCCAACGTATCATCCTCAGACCTCACTGGACGGCAAGAGGTCTCCCGGATCCCCGCCTCACAGGTGAGCTGCTTTCACCCCAGCCACTCCCAGCTGAGCTGCAGACCCTATAGAAACCCCCTAGTCTGGGCTCAGACCTCTTGACTCTGTTCTCCCCTCTCCTGACTCAACCTAGAACCCAGAGTTGGTCTCATTTAATCCTCTGAGGCCTAATTAGCCCCATTCAGCAAAGTCAGAAAGGAGGTTGGGAGAAGTAACATGCCCCAGCAGGTGGGAGAGCTGCCCACCCAGGGCCTTAGAGATAAGATGCTTGTGGTCCCTGCCAGGAGGAAGGCCCCTCACTGGCCAGAGAATGAGATGGATGAGTGGGTGAGGTCCTGTCCAGTGGTTCCACTCAGGCCATGTTTGGACAAGGACAGTTGGGAAGTAGGGATGTGTGGTTGCCCAGGGAAGGGGATCTGGCAGAGGTAGGTGGAAGACTTGCCCTCCTGCCTGTGAGGGAGGGGCCTCCACCCTGGCCACCGATTTGGGTGTGGCCTGCCGCAGTCAGTTGGGACATCACACACCTTCCCTTAACTTGAGGGGCTTGGTGGGGGCAAGAGGAGCACCACCCTGGGGACGAATTTGCCAGATCACCCTTCCCAGGAGCAGAGGGACTTGACTTGAAGCTTGTCCCCCCACCCCCAATCTCTTCCCCTTCCCCAAAGACAAGCGTGCCATTTGACCATCTCGGGAAGTGAGGAGTGCCACCATCGGACCAGTGTTTGTTTAGGTGAGTTGGTGTCTATTGTAGACACAGCCCAGCCTAGCCAGGTCTAGAAACACCCACAGCCCCAGGAGGAGACCAGTTGTGGAAAGGGTTCAGGGAGTGGCAGATGGTACCAGGTCCCCCAAAACCAAGGACCTCAAGGGAGGACTGAGGCATCCTCTGAGCAGGCCTGGCTCCACATGGGTTAATTGCTGCTGCAGAGCTCTTTCCCTGCCCTTGAGCCAGTCTTTTCCTTTAATACAGTCTGGAAAGTTGGTCATAGCATTGACCAGGTCATGGGCTCTTGACATCTGGCTTGTTAATCTGAGTTAATTCACAAAGCACTGAGCACAGGACTGTTGGCTTAGGAGTTCACCTGCTGTGGACTCAGGCTCCTATTGGCCTTCCAGGGGCAGGATAGGTCCTTTTGCAAGTGGGAGCCTCAGTCCTTTCTCCAGGACACCATGAGGCCCTGAGGTGGTGAATAGTAACTCTTCACTCTGGGGCCTGGCTTGGGGAAGGGGAGGTGTCAGAAGGCTTGTTGAGTATGTGAGGAAACAGTCTGAGCTCCGTGGAGAAGAGATGTACATTGGGAGGCGGTAGTTTGCAGTCAGGAGACTCGGTCTCACACCAGGACATACTGGGTTTGCAGAAATTCATCCACACAGCAGAGACACACACAGGATGGTGGACCCTCATCAGGCCATTGTGGCTGGGGTGGGCAAGTGTGTGGCCAGGGAGCTGCTCACCAGGAGGGCAGAGGAGGGAGAGAGACTGTTTCCTTCTCATAAAAATGGGGCACCTGCTGTGTATTGGGCCCTGAGCTGAGTGCTGGGGCCCAGAGAAGGACAGACCCAGGGACGAGAAGATAGGAATTGAGGAGAGTGTGGCAGATGGGTATCTGGAGGCAGCAGTGCACCTGACCTCTCTTCTTTCTTTCTCTTCTAGTGTCTTCACTGTTATTTTCTTTTAAACAACAAGATGAAAAAAAAAAAAAAAAAACACTCAAAAGACCCAGCACAAAACCGACGATGGATTTTGTTTCTTAAATTTTTTTTTCTTTTTTTTTTTGCCAATGACAAGAAGATGGGACACCCTTAGCACTGAGGAACCTTGCTCCCTGGCATCACAGGCTGCTCAGCCCATCCCCACAACCCTGGGCCACAAGAGGCAACTGCCAAGTCCCCAGCCCAGCTACCTGTTCCACCACTGCTCCCACTTGCTGGAAGAGGAACACCTTAGTGCTGCAGCTGGGTCTCACACGCCAACAGAAGTGGCTGGAGGAACTCACATTAGGAAGTGGTGTGGTCACTCAAAAGCAGGTTCCACTGGGTTTTATGAGCCTTGGAACCGAGGAGAAACGCACAGCCCCCACCTCTCCTTTGCCTCTCCTTGGAGACCTCGAGTGGGTGGAGAGGTGGTAGGGCCAAGATGCTTTGTGTGTTTGTGGCTATATTTGACCTGTGTTCCCCAGGGCAGCAGGTGCTGCGTCCCCGCCTCCCCGGGTGAATTCCTTTCCCCCATGTCTCCTAACAGGGGCATGGATTGGGCTGTGACATCCACATCCCTCAGGGCACAGAGGGTCCTCACCACCCCTAGACTGTCATCAGCCTGTGGCAGCCCCACCATCCATGCTTAGTCTTAGGGCAGAATCTTTGGACACTACTTCTAACAACATCTGACTGTGGGTTATAAATTACTCCCCTGGTTCTGATAGTCACCTGGGGTCTCCCCTCTCCCCAGGTTTCACCTTTCTGAGGAGGAGGAGCCTGAGGTTAGGATCAAGTGCTGGATTTCCCCATCCTTAGTTAACTCCTGGTTTTGTTTTTTTGTTTTCTCTGTGTGTTTTTCCTAATTTATTTACCTCTGTTTCCCCCTTTCCCCCTTTTTTTTTAATTACAGAGCAAAACTTTTTATTACTTTGTAATTTAAAAAACTGAAAAAAATACTGAAGAACTTTGGGGGGAATTTTGTACTTTTTTCCTGTGTAAATATTGGACTTTTTTGAGCTTTATTGTGGTTGTTAATTTGAAGTAATAAAGTAGAAAAGGATAATGTGATGTGGGCAGCCCTTTGTCTCTCTCTGCCCCCGGGACTTCCTCCACCAGACCTGGAAGGGGGTCTTTCCTGGACCAGAGTCAATAAGGAACAAGACCTTCCCTCGGATGCAGGTGTGGCTGGGACCACATTCATCTCAGACACTTGAGCAGTGGCTGGTCTGTCTGGGGGGGCCAACTGGGGTCTTGTTGCACTGGGGTGGTGTTGAAGGCACCTCCCACACACTCAATGGTGCTGATGGCCCAGGACCACACTCTGGAAAGCAGGGTACTAAAAGCTGTTTACAACATGATTTTATCCACATAAGAATTGGTGAGTTAGATCTGGTTGATAGCACTGCCTTCAGAAGAAAAAAGGTTCAGGGGTAAAATAACTGGTAGATCCAGGTTTTGTTTGGAGACAAAGTCTCACTCTGTCAACCTGGGTAGGGTGCCGTGGCATCATAGTTCACAGCAACCTCAAACATTTGGGCTCAAGCAGTCCACCCACCTCAGCCGCTCATAGTGTATCACAGGTGTAATACATTGCGCCTGGCCCTTACTTTCCCACCTTTCATTAACTCAATGGCCATTACTCCCAGTCTCAACCCAGAGACGAGTGAATGATGTGCCCAGCTCGGCGCCTGTGGCTCAAGTGGCTAAGGCGCCAGCCACATACACCTAAGCTGGCGGGTTCGAATCCAGCCTGGGCCTGCCAAACAACAATGATGGCTGCAACCAAAAAAATAGCTGGGCATTGTGATGGGCGCCTGTAGTCCCAGCTACTTGGGAGATGGAGGTAGGAGACTCGCTTGAGCCCAGGAGTTGGAGATTGCTGTGAGCTGTAATGCCATGGCACTCTACCCAGGGGGGGACAGCTTGAGGCTCTGTCTCAAAAAAAAAAAAAAAGCGAGTGGTGTGCCCAGAAGTAACTTGAAATGATTCCTTACTCTGTGTTATTAGTTTGCCAATTTTAATAATGAGTTAATGCTTCTCTCTCCCCCTCCCCCATCCCACTATTTGGTTTAATTTTATTTGGGGGATATGTAAGATACTTACATATACAAAATTCAAGCTATGAAAAAGCTCTAATCAGAAGCATTCCCGTCCATTCCCATCCTGTTCCCATTTTCACTTGCTTTTAGTTTATTCTTCCTGCAGTTCTTATTCATAGAGCTAATATATATGGGAGAGGGCAGTGGCAAACAGCTGGAGGAAGTGACAATTAAGCTGAGCGCAAAGGGGTGACCAGAATGTGTCAACCGTCAACCATACCAAGTATTAAGTATGCCAAACAGTCACCAGGAAACTTTGCCCAGTGCAGAGGAGGCAAACATGCGACCTGTTGAATCATTTCCATTCATGCTGCAGACACACTGATTGGACTTGGGTGGGTGCCAGGGAGCCAGGTGCTAGGCTGAGGGGGGAGCAGAGTGCAGGAGTGAAGAACAGGGAGTCCAGAGGGCTTTGAGCATTGTCTAAGTCTCAGTTTCCTCCTCTGTACAGAAGGGGTGGTGATGCTTGTTTTTTTCTTTTTTTATGAGGCCGCGTCTCACTCTGTTGCCCTGGGTAGAGTGCCATAGCTCACAGCAACCTCAAACAAACTCTTGGTCTCGAGATCCTCTCACCTCAGCCTTCCAAGTAGTTAGAACTACGGGTACCAGCCACAATGACCAGCTATTTTTAGAGATGGGGTCTTGCTCTTGCTCAGGCAGGTCTTGAACTCCTGAGCTCAAGCAATCCACCCATCTCAGCCTCCCAAAGTGTTAGGATTATAGACATGAACCACCATGACCGGCAATGATGCTTATTTTTAAGGGTTGTCAGGATTAGATAAGGTAGATGAACACAAGGGCTGAGTCCATTGAGGGCTCTTGAGGGCTGAGCCATTTCCAACCTCTTGCTCAGGACAAGCCTGTGAAGTTGGTATGTTATGGTCCCCATTTTATGAGGATGTGGGCCCAGAGGCCCAGGAGAACTAGCTCCACACCCCTACCCTCTTAACCTTTATGGTACCAGGCGACTTTCCAGTGGGTGCACAGTAATGGTAACTATATATTTTAAACTTAGTGTCAATTTTGGCATCTAGGGGCTCATAGTCCTAGGGGAAATTCCACTCTGAGTAGCAAATGGTTCCCTCAGTCCAGAATCCACTGTGAGATGCTCAGTGTGAACTAAGGACAAAGGAGTAGGGAATGTGTCTGGTGTCATCAAAGATACTTGACCTATGGGCAGCGCCTGTGGCTCAAGGAGTAGGACGCTGGCCCCATATACCGGGAGTGGTGGGTTCAAGCCTGGCCCTGGCCAAAACTGCAAAAAAAAAAAAAAAAAAAGATACTTGACCTGAGCCTTGAAACGTCAACCAGTCATGGTGGTTCCTGCCGGCAATCCTAGCACTCTGGGAGGCCAAGGTGGGTGGATTGCCCAAGCTCAGGAGTTCAAGACTAGCCTGAGCAAGAGCAAGACTCCATCTCTACCAAAAATAGAAAAATTAGCCATGGCTCGGCCCCTGTGGCTCAAGCGGCTATTTACTAGCCACATATACCTGAGCTGGCGGGTTCGAATCCAGCCCAGCCCAGCCCACCAAACAACAATGACGGCTGCAACCAAAAAATAGCCGGGTGTTGTGGTGAGCACCTGTAGTCCCAGCTACTTGGGAGGCGGAGGCAGGAAAATTGCTTGAGCCCAGGAGTGGAGGTTGCTGTGAGCTGTGATGCCACGGCACTCTACCCAGGGTGACAGCTTGAGGCTTTGTGTCAAAAAAGAAAAGAAAAGAAAACTAGCCAGGCGTAGTGGTGGGTGCCTTAGTCCTAGCTACCTGGGAGGCTGAGGCGGAGGATTGCTTGAGCCCAGGAGTTTGAGGTTGCTGTTAGCTATGATGCCACAGCACTCTACCCAAGGTGACAGAGACTCCGTCTCTAAAAAAAAAAAAAAAGTGAACAGGAATTTGTGGGGGCAGGAGGAGAGCATGAAAAAGGAAAATTCACTCCCAGCAGAGGAAAACAGTCTGTGCAAAGGCCCAGAGGTATGAATTTGATCTATTCAGGGATTTCCAAGTGGAGGGGGAGGGGGCCAGCCACAGTAGCTAAGGCTGTGGGAGACAGAGGCCAGATCGTGCACAAGTGGGCATGTATTTAGAAAGCTCTCCCACTGCCTAGCTGCAAGCAGCTCATCCTTCTCGACCCCTGGCTTCCTAATCTGTAATGTAATAGTCATGCTGTACAGAAACTGTTACTCCCCTTAGCCAAACCAGGGCCCACTCGCCTGACATCCACAGGTCAGCAGCTGCATCTGCAGAGCTGCTATTGAGGGCAGACGGCAGAAAGCGTTAACTGGAGGAATGTGAGCCTGGCAACACTGGACAGGAAGTTTGTAGGAAGGAGAAAGGAGGCAGGGGAAGGCTTAGGGAGCTATGGTCACAACCCAGGCAGGAAGTGTCCAGAAGGCCTGGAGGACTGAACGAGTTCAGAATGCGAGACAGCAAGGGGTCAGAAGGGTGGGGGCTGGGAGCATAACAGGGTCACTGATGGAAAGCTAGAACGAATCAGGGTACAAAGTGAAGCTGGTGGGGAGAATGGTGCATTCTCAGCCCGAAACCCAGGAGGGGCACTCCCATGGGTGGAATAGCATGGAGGCTGTTGTGAAGGTCAGAGAGGCTGTGTTTTGGAGGCCAGAGATCCCTTGAGGAGGGGGGTATGGAAGATGGACAGTAGAAGGTTCAGAAGGAGTAGGGAGGAGCCAGGGAGATCTTGGCCTAGGACAAAAGGAGGGGGAGGCTTCATGTGAACTTGGTCCTGCTACTTCCCCTGTGTGTCTCATCCCCTGCAAAAAGGCAAGTCCCTGGTGTCACTGGTCTGCTCCCTCTTTAATTCCTCTCTGCTTGCTGCCTGCCCCCTCTGTACCCTTGATGCCCTCACTCCTTACTCCAGGGCCTTCCATGGGAGAGCAGATCGGGCAGACACTGAAGCAGCTCTGACCAGGTCCTTTCAACACAGCTCTAGCAAAGAAGATGGTTCTTTCCCTCCCCGCCCTCCCAGCTCTATTTCAGAAACAGATATCGGAACAGCTGAAGCTAAGATACTGAGTCCCCTGCCACCCCAGGCCCCTTTCCCAGAGCCTACAGCACAGGCACCCATGGGAATTCATGGAGTCACTGGAGGTTTGAACAAAGTTCAACCTCTGACCTTGCATTGCCCAATCCCTGCAGCCTTCTCTGGGGCCTGCCATTTCCGTGTTTCCCTGCCTACTCATAGGTTGGGAAGAAAGAAGAGGTTAGGTGCAGGCTAGATGTTGCCATGGGGACACCTTTCCCTCCTCCTTCTTCCTCTGGCCTCCTCTTCTTTCACACTGGCCTTACGCAATTCCCACCACTGGCAGCTCCCTGTCCTTCCAAGTGGGCCTTGTGAGGCACATCCCTGGTGTACTGAGGTTCAGGAATTGGCATACCCAGGGCTTGGCTTCACGGAAG
This sequence comes from Nycticebus coucang, assembly GCF_027406575.1. Lineage (NCBI taxonomy): Eukaryota > Metazoa > Chordata > Mammalia > Primates > Lorisidae > Nycticebus > Nycticebus coucang. Next base: position 10,213,611 of record NC_069782.1, read on the forward strand.
CTGCACTGCCTGTGCAGGAGAGGCTGATGGTGGGGAGGGCTGCCAGTGAGAAGGGAGGGGGCTCGGCGCAGGGGCTACAGGGAAGAATGCTGCCCCTTTGAGGAGGCCCCACTGGGGACCTCCACAACGGATGCCTGCAGACCTGTGGACTGTAGCCTGGGCCCCTCAGGTAATCATACCTCCCAAGGCCTTTCATCTCAACATCTTTAAAGCACCTGTGATCAAGATGTGGCCCCTTTGAAGGGATCTCCTGGAGGTTTACCCAGGCGCAGGCAGGAGGTCTAATGAGTCACTGCAGCATGGGGACTGGGACACCCAGGCCTCTGCCTTCCTCCTCTTCCTCTCTCCTCCCTCACCTTAAAGCTTCCCTGAGAAAACCCAGGACCCAGCCTCCATAGCTCCCCGCATGCCCTTGACCCATGATGGGCCTCCTTTTCCTAAAGGTATGTCCAGGAAAGATTGTCTGCAACCTGGGATTTTATCGAGAATTTGAAAGATGTTCCTAGTGATTCCAAGAAAACTGGAGAGTGTATCCTTTCTTTGGCCTGTTTTTCTTTGCTGGCTCATTTGTGTCGGCTGGGTGAGTTGGCAGGGGGACTCGTCACAGCTAGGCTGGGGGTACAGATATGTGTGCAACCGAGAGCAAGCCAGGTAAAGGAAGTTCTTTCTTGTGTATCCATGTCAGGCTCTTGTCACAGCAATCTGTGAATCATCACCAGACGCATCCCTGAGTCACTCACACACACCCCCAGATGGTATCCCCCAGGAATGGCCTTGTTCTGCTTGCTGGTGTCATTGATGTCACCCTCCCAAAGGGAAGGGCTACATGAAGTGGGGAGCATTTTTCTTGCTGGCTGATTTCCACCAGTGGGGGCTGACATGGGTCCTGGGTTCATTTAACAAACATCCTAGAGGGCCTGCCCTGTGCCAGGCTGCCCAGATGTGATCTTGGCTAAATAACATTGCTTCTCTGTGCCTCAGTTCCCCAGTCTGCCAAGTGACAGTCACTGCTGCTTGCGGAGACACTGTCTAGTAAACAGCTTAGTGTACATAGAGCAGTGGTTCTCAACCTTCCTAATGCCACAAGGTATTTTCATTGTTAAAAGGGGTCACAACCCACAGGTTGAGAACCACTGACGTGGAGGATACTCAATAAACAGCAGTCCTGATGAAGATGATGAAGAAGACACTAAAGCCAGCCCCTGTGTGGCAAGAGATGCCAATCAAAGATGATTAAGATCTAGTCCTTTATGCTCTACCTGAGCAGCATTTCTCCTGACTTCCACAAATCTCCTGGGCATTTCAAATCACACACATATATTTGCATAAATGAGATAACCAGATGTACCGCTCTGTGTGCTATTTGCTTTTTTCCACTTGATGACATATCTGGGGGGAACCGAAGTTTTGTCAGGGACATGAAGGAGGAGTGAGCATCAACTAGAGAAAGGAAAGGGATGGTGGGAGAATGAGAAACAGTGCTTAAGGCGATTGGGAACAGCCGTAGCAAGGCCCTGACACTAGACAAAACGCTGCTGCTGGAGGCCAGGCACGGGTGGCTCATGCCTGTAATCCTAGCACTCTGGGAGGCTGAGGTGGGTGGATCGCTTGAGCTCAAGACTAGCCTGAGCAAGAGTGAGACCCTGTCTCTCCTAGAAATGAAAAACTGGCTTGGCGCCCATGCTCAGTGAGTAGGGCTCTAGCCACATACACTGAGGCTGGCAAGTTTGAGCCCAGGCTAAACAACAATGACACGGCAACCAAAAAAAAATAGCCGGGCATTGTGGCAAGCACCTGTAGTCCCAGCTACTTAGGACGCTGAGGCAAGAGAATCACTTACGCCCAAGAGTTGGAGGTTTCTGTGAACTGTGATGCCACAACACTCTACCAAGGGCGACATAATGAGACTGTGTCTCAAAAAAAAAAAAAAAAAGAAAGAAAAGAAAAGAAAAAGGAAAACTGAGGCAAGAGGATTACTTGAGCCCAAGAGTTTGAAGTTGCTGTGAGCTATGATGCCACTGCACTCCACCAAGGGTGACAAAGTAAGACTCTGTCTCAAAAAAAAAAAAAAAAAAAGGTTGGGAGGCGCCTGTGGCTCAAGGAGTAGGGCTGGCCCCAGATGCCAGAGGTGGCGGGTTCAAACCCAGCCTCGGCCAAAAACTGCAAAAAAAAAAAAGGTTGTTGCTGGAAATGGAATCATTGGCAGCAGTGTTTGGAACAAGTTTGCTTAAAAACTGACCTATTTTGGCAGCACCTGGGGCTCAAGGAGTAGGGCGCCAGCCCCATATACTAGGGTGGCCGGTTCAAGCCCAGCCCTGGCCAAAACCGCAAAAAACGAAACAAAACAAACAAACAACAACAACAAACTGGCCTATTTGGCTTGTTTATGTTTTCACTTTCAAATAGGAATTTCAAAAAGGCTCTTCTTACTTTCCTTAATATTGTAGATAACAAACGCTACACTTACTGAGTGCTTATACTGTGCCAGGCCCTGTGCTAACAGCCTTACTTGTGTTATCTCATTTACTCCCCATATCAGCCCTAAAAGGATGGTCCTGTTATTATCCCCATTTTACAGATAAAGAAACTAAGGCTTAGGGGTGCTTAAGAGACTTGCCCAAAGCCTCGCAGCCTGTCAGAGCCGGGATTTGACCATTGGGATTTGGCAGTTGGCCATTGCACAGGCTAAAATGTCTCGCAAGAGCTAGCCCGTGCTGACACCCCTGTCCTGGTTTCCCCCTTTTCTGCTCTGGATGAGGTCGTGTTTTGGCCCTGTCCTGATATTCCTTTCTGGATGACCCTCGGAGTCACTCAAACTCTCTGAGTTATTGAACATCTGCAGTTATTTTTTTCCTCTCCTCCAGCAGCACTCTGCCTATTCTACTGATCAGGACACCCTATTTTCCTTTGGGACTCACCCCTCCTCTTCAGTGTCTTTAGTTCAGAAGAGGCTGACTCGCCTACTGGCTCTGGAGGTGTGGGGGCGTGATCCAGGCCTGGCCAATTGCATTTCCTGGCTACACTGATTGGTTCAGAGATAAGAATGTTACCTAAGCTAGGGGCCAATCTGAGGTGATCCTGGGACAGACATACTTTGGAATTCCTGGGGAATGGGTGCTGTCTCTGCCACTATGGGTGGGGGGAGAGAAGGCCCTGGGAATGGGGCCAACACACACACACACACACACACACACACGAGCAAGAAACAGAAATAGCATCTAATGACAATATGTGAGTCCTCAAATCCACCTCTGCTTTGTACTTCCTAATTAAGAGAGCTCATAAATTCTCTTCCTTTGCTTAACTTGGTTAATTGGGTTTTAGTCTATTGCCACCAAAAAGGCCTAATTCAGGTAGGAAGTTCGTCGAGTCTTAGCAGCACAGTCATCAGATGTGTGCACAGTGCTGTGTCAACATTTCATATATCCTTGAGACAACCCTGCCACTTGGGTTTACACTCCACTTACTTAACAATGAGGAAACTGAGGCTCAGAGAGGCAAAGTCCATGTCTAAAATCATCCTGTTAGGAAGTAATGGAACCAGGCTAATGCTCTTCTTTCCAAATCACACACCCTTCCGGTCACCTGGACAGGTCTGTCTGTCTATCCCTGAGGATATAACTGGGAGACACAGATGCTGCAGGTAAATGGGTCTGGAGTGCTCTGTGCTCTGGGCCACTCATCAGCTTGCACCCCTGCCTAATCTTGCCTCCTCCTCTAACCTCCCCCATTCTGTTTTATTGTGTTAATTTTTTTTTTTTTTTGCAGTTTTTGGCTGGGGTTTGGCTTGAACTTGCCACCTCCGGATGTGCCGGCGCCCTACTCCTTTGAGCCACAGGCGCCGCCCTTATTGTGTTAATTTTAGTTTCAAAATATTACTGGGGTACAAATGTTTTTGGTTGCACGTATCAATTTTATTATGCTTAAGTCAGGATTATAAGTGTGCCCATCACCCAGGTAGTGTTAATTGGTTTTTTTTTTTCTTGTTTTTTTGAGACACAGTCTCACTTTGTCGTCCTTGGTAGAGTGCCGTGGTATCACAGCTCATAGCAACCTTAAACTCTTGAGCTTAAGGGATTCTCTTGCCTCAGCCTCCCAAGTAGCTAGAACTACAGGCACCCGCCACAATGTCCCGCTATTTTTTAGAGATGGGGTCTCACTCACTCTTGCTCAGGCTGGTCTTGAACTCCTGAGCTTAAGCAATCCACCCACCTCAGCCTCCCAAATGCTGGGATTATAGGCGTGAGTCTCGAGCCCAGGCAGAGATAGAGTTCATTGTATCTGTTAGATAAGTTTTCACCCATACCCTCCTCCCCCTCCTTGCTTGATTTCCAGTAAATTTTACTTCCCTCTGGGTGCACATGTGTGCTTATCAATTAGTTCCAATTTAACAACAAATACCTGTGGTATTGGTTTTTCCATTCTTTTGATACTTAGGATAATGTCTGCAGTTACATCCAAATAGTTGCAAAAGGGATTAATTAATTCATCTTTCTTCATGGCAGAGTAGTATTGTATAGTATACACGTACATATTTTGTTAATTCACTCATGAATTGATGGGTACTTGAGTTGATTACACATCTTTGCCATTGTGAATTGTGCTTCAATAAAGATTCAAATGCAAGGCTTGGCGCCTGTGGCTCAAGCGGCTAAGGCGCCAGCCACATACACCTGAGCCGGCGGGTTCGAATCCAGCCCAGGCCCGCCAAACAACAACGATGGCTGCAACCCCAAAAAATAGCCGGGCGTTGTGACGGGCACCTGTAGTCCCAGCTACTTGGGAGGCTGAGGCAGGAGAATTGCTTGAGCCCAGGAGTTGGAGGTTGCTGTGAGCTGTGATGCCACAGCACTCTACCCAGGGTGACTGCTTGAGGCTCTGTCTCAAAAAAAAAAAAAAAAGATTCAAATGCAGGTGTCTTTTTGATAAAATGACTTCTTTCTCTTTACATCCATGCCAGCATCTATTGTTTTTGGATTTTTTTTTTTTTTTGAGACAGAATCTCTGGGATAGAGAACCCTGGTGTCAGCTTAGCTCACAGCAACCTCAAACTCCTTGAGCAATCCTTCTGCAGCAGCCTTCCAAGTAGCTGGGACTACAGGCACCCACCCCAACTTCTGGTTAATTTTTTTCTATTTTTTTAGAGAAGAGGTCTTGTTCTTGCTTAGACTGGTCTCGAACTCCTGAGCTCAAGGGATCCACTCACCTTAGCCTCCCAGATTACAGGTGTGAACCACCTCCCTGCCTGTTTTTTGACTTTCAAACATTTTTTTTCCAGCTGGGCACCCGTTGCCCAGTGGTTAGGGCGTCGGCCACATGTTCTGGGATTGGTGGGTTTGAACCCAGTATGGGACTGCTAAAAAAAAAAAAAAGCCAGACCTTGTGGCAGGCACCTGTCCCAGCTACTAGGGAGGCTGAGGCAAGAGAATCACTTGAGCCCAAGAGTTGGAGGTTGCTGTGAGCTATGATGCCAAGGCACTTTACTAAGTGGACAAAGTGAGACTTTGTCTCAAAAAAAAATTTTTTTTTCACCATGAAACAACTCACACTGTGATATTTTTGGACTATTTATTTATTTATTTATTTATAGAGACAGAGTCTCACTTTATCGCCCTTGGTAGAATGCCATGGCATCACACAGCTCACAGCAACCTCCAACTTCTGGGCTCAGGCGATTCTCTTGTCTCAGCCTCCCGTGTAGCTGGGACTACAGGCACCTGCCACAACGCCTGGCTATTTTTTGTTGCAGTTTGGCTAGGGCCGGGTTTGAACCCGCCACCCTCAGTATATGGGGCCAGCGCCCCACCCACTGAGCCATAGGTGCTGCCCCATTTTGGACTTTTTAATAAAAGCCATTCTAGGGCGGCGCCTGTGGCTCAGTGAGTAGGGCGCCGGCTCCATATGCTGAGGGTGGTGGGTTCAAACCCAGCCCCGGCCTAACTGCAACAAAAAAATAGCCGGGTGTTGTGGCGGGCGCCTGTAGTCCCAGCTGCTCGGGAGGCTGAGGCAAGAGAATAGCTGAAGCCCAAGAGCTAGAGGTTGCTGTGAGCCGTGTGACGCCATGGCACTCTACCCGAGGGCAGTACAGTGAGACTCTGTCTCTACAAAAAACAAAACAAAACAAATAAAAAATAATAATAAAATAAAAGCCATTCTAATTGGAGTAAGGTGATATCTCATTATTTTAATTTTCATTTCTCTGATAATTAGTGACATTGAACATTTTTTGTATGTTTATTGGCTATTTGTCTATTTTCTTTTTGAAAAGCTTCTGTTCATGTTTTTTACTCATTTATTTATTTTCTCCCATTCAGTAGGTTTTCTTTTCTTTTCTTTTTTTTTTTTTTTGAGGCAGAGTCTCAAGCTGTCACCCTTGGTAGAGTGCTGTGGCCTCATAGCTCACGGAAACCTCAAACTCTTTTTTTTTTTTTTTTGAGACAGAGCCTCAAGCAGTCAGTCACCCTGGGTAGAGTGCCGTAGCATCACAGCTCACAGCAACCTCCAACTCCTGGGCTCAAGCGATTCTCCTGCCTCCGCCTCCCAAGTAGCTGGGACTACGGGCTCAGAAACCTCCAGCTCTTGGGTTTAAGCAATTCTCTTGCCTCAGCATCCCAAGTGGCTGGGACTACAGGCACCTGCCACAATGCCTGGCTATTTTTTGGTTGTAGTTGTCATTGTTTGGCAGGCCTGGGCTAGATTCAAACCCACCAGCTCTGGTGTATGTGGCTGGTGCTCTAGCCACTGAGCTACGGGCATTGAGCCTGGGGTTTCTTCATAAATTTTTTGCCTAAGCCAATACCTAGAAGAGTTTTTGCAACATTTTCTTCTAGTATTCTTACAGTTTCATGCTTTACATACATCTTGAATTAATTTTTGTAAGTGATGAGAGAGATGAATCCTGTTTCATTCTTGTGTATATTACTACCCAATTTTCCCAGAGCCACTTACTTATTGAATAAGGCTTTCTTTCCCCAGTGTATGTTGTTGTCTTCTGTGTCATGGATCAGCTGAGTATATGTAGATGGCTTAGTATCTGGATTCTCTGTTCTGTTCCATTAGTCTATGTCTCTATTTTTGTGCTAATACCATGCTGTTTTGGTTACTGTAGCCTTTTGGTATAGTTTGAAGTCTGGTAATGTGATGCCTCCTGATTTTTTTTTTTTTTTATTTAAGATTGCTTTGGTTATTTGGGGTCTGTTCTGATTCCAAATGAAACACAGAATTATTTTTTCTAGACCTGTGAAATATGACATTGGTATTTTGATGGAGACTGCATTGAATCTATAAATCACTGTGGGTAGTATGGATAATAATGATTATTAATAATAATACTTTTAATAATGTTGATTCTACTGATTCATGAGCTTATTGTGTTTTCTGTTTGTTTGTGTCATCTGTGATTTCTTTCCTTAGTGTTTCATAGCTCTCTTTACAGAGATCTTTCACCTCCTTGGTTAAGTATACTCCTAGGCATTTTATTTCCTTTGTAGTTATTGTGAACGGTACTGAGTCTTTGATTTGGCTCTCAGCTCGACTATTACTGGTATATGGGAATGGTAGTGATTTGTGTACATTGCTTTTTTTTTTTTTTTGAGATAGAGTCTCACTATGTTGCCCTCAGTAGAGTGCTGTGGTGTCACAGCTCATAGCAACCTCAAACTCTTGGGCTTAGGCGATTCTCTTGCCTCAGCCTCCCGAGTAGCTGGGACTACAGGCACCTGCCACAACACGCAGTTATTTTCTTATTGCGGTTGTCCTTGTTGTTTAGCCAGCCCCATCTGGGCTCGAAACTGTCATGTTTGGCACATGTGGCTGGGGCCGTAACCACTGTACATTGCTTTTGTAACCTGAGACTTTACTGAGTTAATTCATTAATTCCAGGAGTCTCTTGGTAGAGTCTTTTGGGTTTTCTAGATATGAGATCATATCATCAGCCTCATTCCATTTTAATTAGCCTCTCCTAATAAAAAATTGGGATATGTTGACTGTGACAACTGGGATACTGTGACTGTGACTCACACCTATAATCGCAGCATTTTGGGAGGCCAAGTCAGGAAGACTGTTTGAGACCAAGAGTTCGAGACCAGCCTGAGCAACCTAGTGAGACCTTGTCTCTACAAAAAATAAAAAATAAACAAAATTACCCTGTAGTCCTAGCCACATGGGAGGCTGAGGCAGGAGGATTGCTTCAATGAATTGGAGGCTGCAGTCAGCTATGATCAATAGAGCCACTGCACTCCAGACTAGGTGGCAGAATGAGAGAGCCTCAGACCCTGTCTCAAGAAAAAAAAAAAAAAGGAAAGAAAAAGGAAAAGAAAAGAAGGAAACAAAAGATGATATCTGATCTGGTCCTTGAAGAAATGGTAGCTGTTTGGTACTATTGGAATGGTGGAGAAAAGCATTTTTTTCTTCATTGGCCAGTGGGTACCTGTACAGGTTAGGGTGGAGGCTGGGAAATTTAAAACTATCCAAAAGTTAAGGTGGCATAAACCAGGACAGTGGCCATTGGCTTGGAGAGGAGAGGGGACAGAAATGAGCGCCATCTCTGAGCCTGATTAGAAAGGGTGGACAAGGGCGGCGCCTATGGCTCCGTGAGCAGGGCGCCGTCCCCATATACCGAGGGTGGCGGGTTCAAACCCGGCCCCGGCCAAACTGCAACAAAAAAATAGCCGGGTGTTGTGGCGGGCGCCTGTAGTCCCAGCTGCTCGGGAGGCTGAGGCAAGAGAATCGCGTAAGCCCAGGAGTTGGAAGTTGCTGTGAGCTGTGACGCCATAACACTCTACCCGAGGGCGGTACAGTGAGACTCTGTCTCTACAAAAAAAAAAAAAGGGTGGACAATGGTTGCACGTGGGGAGGGAACTGAGGGCAAGGAGGAAGGTGTTTATCTTCATCTTGGAAAAAGGAGCAAAGGACTTGATGGGGGCTTTTTCCTCCCCCAGGAAGCACTAACTAGGCCCCCAGCACCACCTGCTGGCCTGCCATGTCACTCAGGACAGGTGACTTTCTGTCTTTGAGCCCCCTTCTGGCAACTCAAGCCTAAAAATATCAACCACCTGCCTCTGTTCCCACCAGCCTGGGGCCTCTGTAAGTGGAGCCCCAAGCATGTCCTTGAGGAACAGGGACCAAGAACCTGTATTTGGGTACAGTTTGGCATGAACACTCAGGAGGTGGCAGTGGATGTCAGGCTGGGCTGGTCTGTAAGCTTTCGGCACTAAGCATTGCAGGTACAGTGACATCTGGGACAAGGACTTTGCCCTGAAGGGGTTAATTAGTGTGAAGGGAAAGAGAGCTGTCAGCAACAAATGATTACAATGCAATTGATAAGCTTTGTTCTTCTTGGGACAGCTCTGAGATCATCTTCCCTGGGGCTGAGAAAGAATTTTTCTATAGAACTTTGCTATGACAAGGTCTTAGAAGGTTTGTGCTACAGAACACTTTTTCAGGTGTGCGCTCTGTGCCAGCCCCTGTACTGAGTACAAGGATTACTTGAGGAAATAAAAAGGATAAAAATCTTTGTGCTCATGGAACTTATGGGCTACTGGAAGAAGATAAGCAGTAAAATAGGCAAACAATGCATAGTATAATATGATAAAAATTGGGATATGGGGAAAAGTAGAGCACAATAAAGGGGAAATAGGGAGTGCATGTGAGGAGTTTGGAAATTTTAGGGTGGTCAGAGCAAGTATCACTGAGTGGGGGACATTTAAGCAAACCCTTGAAGAAGGGGAGGGAGGGACCACGCAGGTATCTGGGGGAACAGTGATCTCAGCTGGTGCAAGGGACTTGAGGATGAGTGTGCTTGGCTTGTTCTAGGAACATCAAGGGGTGTGTGTAGAAGCAAAGAAAAGTAGGAGATGAGGTCAGGGTTGCCCGGGCAGGTGAATGTCAGATCATCACTTTGTAAGGACTTTGGCTTTTATTTAGAGTGAAATGGAGCCAGTGGAGGGTTTTGAGCAAAGAAGTACCATGTTTTGACTTACATTTTAAAAGACTCTCTCTGATTCCTATATTGACAGACTGCATCAAAGGGCAAGATTGGAAAAAGGGAGAACCTTGCCGTAATCCTGGAGAGAGACTGGACCAGGGTAGGGCTTATGGGAGGTGGGTGGGAGAGGTCAGAGTCTATGTATATTTTGCAAGCGAAGCCAAGAAGATTAAGGATGATTCTGAGTTCTGGCTTGGAAGTATGGAGCTGCCAAGAGCTAAGGGAGGGAAGGTCGAGGGCAAGCAGGTTTCTCTGTGTGTTAAAGGTGAGGTAGGCTCAGTTGTGGTCACTGGACCTCCAAGGAAGGGGGGCCCAGTAGACAGTGCAGGGGAGAAGTCTGGGCTGTGGGGATAAATATATTCGGGGATCTTGATCCATCAATCGCCAGAACTTGATTGCATTTTGTTTCTCGGTGGTTAACCTGGGTAAGGTGTGAATCTGGCAAACAGAACTAGGCTAGGCGGCTTGGGCAGCATCTGAAGACTTGCACTATTCAGGCCGCCTAGAGTGAGGCGGGTGCTGCTGAGCAGAGTGGGAAGAAAAAGCCTTTTTTCTGTGCTTTGCAGTTTCAGCTCGCGTAATTGCACACAACACTTGGTGTACATTCATTCCACAATTTCTCATGTATCCTCCGCTCAACAAATAGTCATTGTATTTTCTTTCATCTTTAAATCAGGCTCAGATGGAGGATATTAGGGTTAAGAGAAGTGAAGCTCCACACAGTCATCTAGGGTCAGGGGCAGAAATGGGAGCCTAGGGCTCAGTCCGTGCATCCCGGGAAGCTCTGCGGTGGGTGGGGCAGGGGCCGGTCTTGGCCGGTTTTGCAAGCGGCAAGAAACCGGAGTCGGCCCCTCTCGAGAGGAGGCTGGTTGGGGTTCGGCGCGTGGCCCCTTTAAGGCCCAGCTGGTGATCTCAGCCCGGTGCTCGCCGCCCCGCCCTCCCCGGCGGCGCGTCCAACGCGCAGGCGCGTCGCGGCGGCACTCCGCGGGACCCGGGACGCGCTGGCGGCTGCTGAGATACCCGGGCTGCGGCGCCGCCCGCCTGCCCCGCCCGCGGAGTCTGGCCACTGCACGTCGTCCATACACGCCACCGCCGCCGCCATGGGCTCTTGAGGTATTGCTCCCGGCCAGCCTCGCGCGGGAGCCCCAAGGGGGATGGCTGCAGACTCCTGGACCTGGGGGGCTGCTGGGTTTTGGAGAGGCCCCAGCGAGGGACGCCGCGGGTCACTTCGGCCGCCGGTCCCCGGGCGGGGAGGGCCCAACCTAGGAGAGAGGGGGCGTCCCTTGCCCCGCCTGTCCTGCCCTGTGCCCCTTCCTTGCCCTGTGGGGTCGCTGGCCGGCCCGTGGGTGTGCCCGCTCCCCCTCCATGCCAACGTGGCGGGGGCCGCGCCAGGAGTGTAATCGGATCTGCCCGTGGGGATGGCTGAGGAGAGGGGAGGTGGATGGACTGGCTCTTTGCAAGTGGAATTGTGTCTGCCTGGGTGGATGTGCTGGCGCCTGGCACTACCGAGTACATGGTGGCGGCATCCGTGCCCTGTGCGGGTGGCGGTGACCTGCGAGGGTGGTTGGCGCCGGAGGCGGTCGGGGCTGCATCATGAATGGTGTCCACGCCTTGCACACAGGTGAACGTATTTAGAGGGAAAAGTCCTGGAACCTGGGGCTCCAAGGGTGTTTGCCTCCAGAGGGACCGTAGAGACTGGTTGTTAGTGTGTGTAACCTTTCTGTAGGTTTTACTTTTCCTAGCTGGGTACCTTGCTTGGATCTACTTGTATCTAGGTGCGAGTTGTTCCAGGCTATGGCAAGGCAGTGAGGCTGGGGGCTGGGCATGGGTTTCCAGTCCATATCCCCTCTGGGGGTGAGCCTGTCTAAGGCCAGATATTTCACTCCTCGCCCTCTTCCAGGGCATCTTGGGGCAAAGCAGGTGTTTGCCTGCCTGATACGAGGCAGTATCAGGTGAAGGCCATGTATTATTTATCTGACTGCTGGGTGCCTTTGTAAGGAAAGAAGCAGCAATCTGTGCCCTGGAGGCCTGTACATTGTGGAGCCAGTCAGGAAAACAAGCTCACCTGCACCTGCTGAGGAAGCACAGGTCTCAGAGGTGTGACTTCCTTGACAGGTTATGTTTGCTGTGTCCTTTCCCACCTGCCTTTCATCGTATGTGGTGGGCCTCCTAGGCACTGGAGTGTCTAAGTTGGGACCTACGGCTGTGGGATGGGAAAGCCCTAGCAGCCAGGCCTGTGTGCTCACTTGGACACAAACACATGGTGCCCCAGGCTTCAGGGAGCTCTCAGGCTGTGGGGGAATCAGATTTGGAAACAAGTGATCATATTGATGTGAAGAATATAAGACAAAAGAACAGAAGGAGTGGAGATGGGTTTTGTGCTGGGGTAGGGAGTGGGGTAATGTGGCCAGCAGAAAAGACTTCAGTGAAAGAAGACAACTGAGTTGAAGTTTGAAGGCCGGCTGATGTTTGTCTGAGGCTTTTGTGCTTTCCACATGTATTTTCCCAGGTAGTTCTCAAGGCAGCTGTGTTATCCCTATTTGCAGATGAGCAGGGCCAGAGGAAACTCGTGACTTGCTTGTGCAGGATACATGGTAGGCCTAGATGGAGTCATTCTTTTTTTGGAGACAGAGGCTCATTATGTTGCCCTCGGTATAGTGCCGTGGCGTCACAGCTCACAGCAACCTCAAACTCTTGGTCTTAAGCGATTCTCTTGCCTCAGCCTCCCAAGTAGTTGGGACTACAGGCACCCACCACAGTACCCTCACATTTTTTTGAGACCGGGTCTTGCTCTGGCTCAGGCTGGTCTTGAACCTTTAAGCTCAGGCAATCCGCTCACATCGGCTTCCCAAGTGCTAGGATTACAGGTGTGAGCCACCATGCCTGGCTTGGATGGAGTCATTCTTAAACCAGGACCTCTCTCTTGCTGCCACATTTTCTTGCCTTGTAACTTATTGAGCATTTACTGTGTGCCGGGCACCATGCTAGGGACACAGAAGTCTGAAGATAAATGGGACCTTGTGTCTGGCTTCTAAGGGCTCCCAGTCTGCTGAGGAAATGGACATTGTTAGGGACCCCAATCCAGATACAAGGCCCTGGTAGCCAGCACGGGTGAAGGCACTGAGAATTCCCCTAAAAGCCGTGGGGTGCCTTTGTGTCCTCAGGATTCTGGATGACTTGCAAGTTGTTCTGGTCGTGCAAGGAGCACCTTCTAAATCTCTCCCACTGGGGAGAAAGGAGAGCATCGAGGCAATACGGGTGTGAGTGATCCACTTGTCCTAGTTCACTTGTGTTGGCTGAGTTCTGTGAGCTTGGACTTCTGTCTGGAGGGCTGTTTTCTCCCACTCTTTTGAGGTTTTGCTCCTGATTTCTGGCTGGCCTGCTCAGCCCTCTCCCGGAGAGGGGCTCAGTGCTATTTCCAGTCCCTGCTGTGCTCATTTCTCTCTGTAAATTCCCTGGAGTGGAAACAGCCTCAGCAAGGCAGGGTACAGCCCTTTATTGTTTTGAAAAGGAGTCACAGCAAATGCATGCTCGAAAGCTTTGGGCCTTTAGAAGGGGGATTTGGTGTGTGAGTTCTGGGAGGCCAGCAGCTGGGCCTTGGGAGAGCTCTGTGTGGGGTCTGCCCTGGGACCTCCAGCCCAAGGTGCTGGCAGGCAGTAAGCACTTACTGAAGACTCCCTGCTGCCCTGCACTGTGCCCGGCGGCAGGGGAGAGAGGCCAGAGCCATGGGTCATGCCCTCTCAAAGGTCGTGGTTGGTTGATGGAGCCCAACGTGTAACAAATATGTGCAAGACAGTGCTCTAGTTGTGGTAGAAACAGAAGGCCCTAAAGGGGCCGAGAGGACAATAGGAACAAGAGCCCGTTTATTGAGCATTTACTGTGTGCCAGGCACAGTTCAAAGCACTTTTATGAATTACTGTGTTTCTTTCTCTCTCTACCCAATGAGATGGGTCACCTTCTGCATTTTTCAGAGGAGGCAGCCAAGGTTAAAATGGTGCTAAGGTCACACAGCTGGCTGGTGAGTTGAGCTTTGAACCAGTCAGGCCAACTTCAAAGCCCATGCTCTTCCCCTGCTGACCCTTCTGTGTGCCAGAAGTCTTCCTGGCCCTGAAGGATGAGGGCTGCTCAACCCCTAGAGCAGTGGTTCTTAGCCGCAATGTATTTTCATTGTTAAAAAGGGATCTCGACCCAGAAGTTGAGAACTGCTGCCCTAGAGGAAGAGGAGGGCTTTCTAGTAGAGGGAACTCAGGGTGGATGTAGAGGCCTGGAATGCCTTGCCTCTCAGATGTGGCTATGTTGGGCCAGGGTTATGAAGACCTTTGGAAGTCCTGTTAAGGGGGAAGACCTTGCTAAGGGGTTTGAACTTGATCCCAGTGTGGTCAACAGGGAGCCCTTTAAAGTTTCAAAAAGGAAGTGCTCAGCCATGTGTCACCGGGCCGTAATATCCTTTACTCTCCTTCCTTTTTTCCCACAAATAACTCCTAGAAGACCTGGCCTCCCTCGTGTGCTTTCCCTAAGTCCTTGGCACCTTTTTTAGCCTCTACCACCTTTCTCTTCTCCTTCTAGCACCTTCTGGTTTTGAAAACCCTGGGTGGCCCAGGCCAGCCTCTGGAGCCCACAATTATAACAATGTTTGCTCTCTAACTGACCGGGAAATGGCTCCACTGAGGACTGACATTCTTCCTGGTTCTTCCAGGTCTTGTGTGGCCTGACGTTCTTCTCTGGAATGCATTTGAGAGCTGTGGTGGCTACCTGTCATCTCTACCGACAAGTCATCAGCTCTGTAAATACAGGCAGGGGGGTTAGGGGACAGAGCAGGAATTGGAGCCAGGGAAGCTGGGTTCAACTACTGGGTCTTGTTGTAAGGTCATTGGGGAGTTACCTGCTCTATATACCTACTTTGCTGGGCGGTCGGGCTGGTCAGCATTTGATGCAGCTCCATGCTAGTCCCAGCGGAGCATGATAAATGAGATTTCATCCCTCCCTGTGGGGCTGAGGGTAGTGTGGTTGGATGTGCTCCACTTGGGGATGCAGCACAGCCAAGGGGGTCCACCTCAGGACGAGGTAGACAGGGTGTGGGAGATGATGGGGTGTAGGATGGGAGGGGAGGAGTTGGGGAAGACTTCTGAATTGGGTGCCTTGCGATAGGAGGCTGAGAATTCAGGAAGGGGTTAAAGATGGT
This sequence comes from Nycticebus coucang, assembly GCF_027406575.1. Taxonomy (NCBI): domain Eukaryota; kingdom Metazoa; phylum Chordata; class Mammalia; order Primates; family Lorisidae; genus Nycticebus; species Nycticebus coucang. The sequence goes on from NC_069782.1 coordinate 10,228,778, forward strand.
CTCTAGGACTATAGCACAAGGGGAGAGACAGGGAGGTAGTGAGTGGAGCAGTCCTGGTGACCTAGGGAGAGAAGCCTTGCTCCTGTTAGGCCTGTGACTGTGTTTGAGCCCTCATGAGCTGAGTCCAGCTGGGGAGAGAGACATCAAACACATCTGCAGGGCGGCGCCTGTGGCGCAGTGGGTAGGGCACTGGCCCCATATACTGAGGGTGGCAGGTTCAAACCTGGCCCCGGCCAAACTGCAACCAAAAAATAGCCGGGCGTTGTGGCGGGCGCCTATAGTCCTAGCTACTTGGGAGGCTGAGGCAAGGGAATCGCCTAAGCCCAGGAGTTGGAGGTTGCTGTGAGCTGTGTGACGCCACGGCACTCTACCGAGGGCGATAAAGTGAGATTCTGTCTCTACAAAAAAAAAAAAAGAAAAATACACATCTGCAACTATAATTGCCAAGGGACTCTGAGGGAGCGTCAGGTCATTCTCACCTGGGCAGGTGCGTCTTTGGTGAGGTTACATGTAAGCTGCCCTCACATGTACAGGCAGAGCAAGTGGGTTCCAAGCAGAGGGAATAGCATGTGGCAAGCAATTTCATGATTTAGAAATTGTTTGGCAGTAGGACTCAGAACCTAGTGGACTTGAAATAAATGTTCATTGAATACCATCTTTTTGGCCTTGGAGAGCACAGAAAGCGGAAGAAGTAAAGTGGGAGGAGACTATGGAAAGAGGAATTGAATAGTTGCCCAAGGTTTAGATCTCATTGTCCCCTCCCCATCATTTTCACCTCTTCCTAGTGACATGGAGGTACCTTACCAGGGCACAGCCAAGCCCGCAGCCTTCCTAAGAGGTTCTCAGACTCTGCTTTTCCTAAGGACTGGATGCCTAAGTCTAAATGCAGAGGTAGCCAAGAAGCTGAAATTAGTCTGCACGCCCCGACAGCATTCGTTCACATGTCTGCTTTTGTTTTGGCATAGTTTGAACCCCTGTGCTTGGACAGAACGGAGAAGGATGACACGTGACTTCTGGTTCGTACTTTTTCCAGTCTTAGATTAATGAAGACTCAGTGTGTGGCATGACGCCTTGCATGCAGTAGGTGCTGAAATAGTTTTTGACTAGTTGGATGGGTTCATGGAATGGCCACTCAGGGTAAAGCTGGAATTATTCTTTTTTTTGAGACAGAGTCTTAAGCTGTTGCCTTGGGTAGAGTGCTGTGGTGTCACAGCTCACAGCAACCTCAGACTCTCGGGCTTAAGCAATTCTCTTGCCTTAGCCTCTCAAGTAGCAGGCGCTCGCCACAAAAACCGGCTACTTTTTTTTGGTTGCAATTGTCATTGTTTTAGCTGGCCTGGGCCGAGTTCGAACCTGCCAGCCTGGGGGTATGTGGCCAGTACCCTACCCACTAAGCTATGGGCACTGCCCTGGAATTATTCTTGAAAAGCGACAGATGCCAAGACTGATCAGAACATGATTGTTAGGCCTGAGCTTGTATCACCAGGTGTCTTTTAAACAGCCTTGGGTCTGTTTGGATGGTGTGAGAAGTCTCTGGCCTGTGATGGGAGGCAGGAAGCCCGGCAGACACCTCCTTTTCCTTCTCCTCTGGGTGGAAACTAGAGGCGGAAGATCCCACCCAGAAATCCTTTGTGCCTAATGTGCGTCACTCCCAGCTCCACTGTGTTTTAAAAAGTCACATACAACTAGGTGAATTTTTCTTTTAGCGAAAATTTTGCAATATTGATTTCAGTGTTATACCTTTGAAAAACAATAGGCTTTTCTGATATATAAGTAATACTTGCTGATTGTAGTAAATTGGGACACAGAAAGGTAGAGGATAAGAATATAAATTATCCAAACTTCATGATTAGGAAATAATCACTGTTGAGGTTTCAGTGATTTTTATTTATTTTTTTTTTTTGAGACAGTCTCACTATGTTGCCCTTGGTAGAGTGCTGTGGTGTCACAGCTCACAGCAACCTCAAACTCTTTGGGCTTAAGAGATTCTCTTGTCTCAACCTCCCAAGTAGCTGAGACTACAGGTGCCCACCACAACGCCCGGCCATTTTTTTTTTGTTGCAGTTGTCATTGTTATTTAGCAGGCCCAGACTGGGTTCCAACCTGCCTAGCTTGGTGTATGTGGCTGGCATCTGAACCACTGAGCTATGGGCGCCACCCGTGATGTTCTTTTTAGACATAAAATAACCTAGGGTTACCTGATTGCAAGTAACACTAATCCTACTTCTCATCGGATTGTAAGCATTTACCCATGAAGTTAAAAAGTTAGTTTTGAAGAGAAAAGAATCAAAGAAGTTCTATAATGAAACAGAGGCATTTGTTTCTAGTTCTCTGTGGAAAAGATGAGGTCTCTGACCTTTTACCTGGATGGTACCGTGGTGAACGTGGCAACTGGACTGGGTCAGAAACCAGTGTGATGACCTTGACTGAGTCACTTGCCCTCTCTGAGCTTCACTTCCTGTAGTGGGGGTTATTCAAACACCCTCTGCCCACCTCACAGGCTCAGGTGAGGTCCTAGATGAGAAAGCTGTGAGCCCCCATGAGGAAGGGTGTGATTTGGGGACGTAGAGCAGGTCACGTGGCTCTGAGATGGAAGGAGTGTTGTGCACAGTGTGGGCATGTGCACATGTGTGTTGCTTCTTTCCCAACCTAAAATGTTTGGTGATCCTCCTGTAGACTTCAGTCTCCCTGCTGGGAAGCCATGGTCTGAGGACCCTTTACCTGTAGATCACAGGCAATCTCAGGATGGCTGCTCCCCACCCCCACAAAGGGGGTGGAGTGAGACCTTTGGAAGTTACTGCCTCTGTCACTCTGAAAGAAATTTTCAGATCAGGCAGCGTTCCCTATCCAACAGACATGTGGAGTTTGGTATCTTTATTTTTCCCCTGCTCCTACCTCTGTGGACACCCTGTACCTGCAGGATCTCTGTCCTGCTGGTGGTGGCTAAGAACCTCCACTCCCCTGAGCAGGGTTGTTCCCCAAAGCCCTCTGGGTCATCATTTACCGAACAGCTCAAGAGAAAAATAACTAACCCTGTGGTGCTGTCATAGCTACTGGCAGAGCCTCCTAGTCACCGCCTCTCACACCTATGGATTTTATTTCATCCAGAATGAGTAGTGAACTGGGGTCTCATGGGTGCTCAATTTGGGGGCCTGCAGGTCATAGAGATAGGTGTTGGTGAAGGGGTGTATATTAGAATGTTAATATTGGTGTACTAATTTTATTATTATTATTATTGTTATCATTATTATTTGAGACAGAGTCTTACTTTCTTGCCCTTGGTAGAGTGTTGTGGCATCATAGCTTACAGCAACCTCAAACTCTTAAGCTCAAGTGATTATCTTGCCTCAACCTCCTGAGTAGTCAGGACTGTAGGCACCTGCCACAAGCCCAGCCATTTTTTTTTTTTTAAAGACAGGGTGTTGTTTTTGCTCAGATTGGTCTCGAACTCCTGAGGTCAAGCAATCCACTGCCTTAGCCTCCCAGAGTGCTAGGATTACTGGCCTAATTATATTAATATTAATATCCTCTGGGATTTGTGTGGGCTTTGTAAATTACTTTTCAGATGTACTGCTACACTTCACATATGTTGTTTCATTTAAGCCTTTCAACTGCCCTGGAACCTTGAAATTACTGAGCCTATATAGATGGAGAGACTGAGGCTCAGAGAGGTGAATTGCCTAAGATTTTCTGGTTTCCAGTCCTGTGCCCTTCCTGCTCTGGGTGGCCACACCAGTACAGCTTTGCCCCCAGAGAGCTGTGGACTCACTGGGAAACCCGGAATGTTGAATTGCTGCTTAGACTTTGGAAGCACATTACTGAAGGTTTAGTTCGAAACTGTGAGGGGTCCCAGGAGGCCCCTTCACCAACACCTGTCACTATGACTTGGGAGGCAGCAGTCTGCTGTACCTTGGGGCAGGCTGAGGGGCCAGTGCTGCCTGGAGGAGGGGCAGTGGGCTGGGGCTCTTGGAGTGTGGAGGTTAGCCTGTGGGAAATGAGACCACCTTGAACTCACACAGGTGTGAGACACAGGCAGGTAACTGCAGCCCAGCTTCACCTCCAGGAGGAGGAAACATGCATACACACGTTTGTCAATGACTTTAAACAGATTGGATGTCTGAAGATCTAGGTTTACCAAAACAACACGTATTTGCATTATGAGGAAAAGTTGATATACTGTACATTGGTTAGAAATATTTTTTTTTCTTTTTTGACACAGCCTCAAGCTGTCGCCCTGGGTAGAGTGCTGTGACATCACAGCTCATGGCAACCTCCAACTCCTGGGCTCAAGCGATTCTCCTGCCTCTGCCTCCCAAGTAGCTGGGACTACAGGCGCCTGCTAAAACACCCGGCTATTTTTTGGTTGCAGCTGTCATTGTTGTTTGGTGGGCCCGGGCTGGATTTGAACCCCCCAGCTCAGGTATATGTGCCTGGTGCCTTAGCCGCTTGAGCCATGGGCGCCGGGCCAGTTAGAAAAATTTTAAGAGCAATAACCTCAGAACATTTAAGTCCGATTTGATTTACTGAAGTTCCTGGCTGTCTCAGTCAGTGGGAGCAGAGCTGGGGCTGGGAGACGGGGCTGGCGAGGGCTCTTTCTTTCGAGTGCTGCCTTGGTTGGCCAAGTGGTAGAAGACCTTCTCTTCTATTTGTCGTTTGCAGTAGTCACACCAGGTTTGTGGAGGTGGGAGGAAGGCCTATCCAGCTCACCACATACGCTCCACTGTCCTCAGTTGACACTTGGTGTTCCTTCCCGTCACTTGCCTCCATCTCCACCAGTCGCTGGCTTAATGCTTAGGTAGCGATGGCTTTGGGCGCAGGAGTTATGTAAGACGTCCGAGAAGGACCCAGGAGCAGAGCTGTTTAAGAGTGAGCGCCGAGGAGCATGGGTATGTCTTGCACAGCTGTGGTGTCTCCTGCAGCTTGCATGGGGAAACGACAAGAGGTGCCCACTGCTCATTTGAGGTGGTTAGACTGGAAGCCTCCGGCTTTGTCAGGCACTCTGCCTCCACCTGGTCCTGCTGGGTCTGTTCTTCCACTGTGCACTGGTGCCTTCACCCAGAGAAGCCAGTTATGGCTGGATGTAATGGCCACTCAGTCACCATCCACCCTTCCACCTGCCCTGGGTCCAGGGCATCAGTGCTCTGGGAAGGGGTGAGGGAGGAGCTGTGTGGGTCTTGCCTTTTCTTACCTTGAGGAAACACTGTTGTGTGGACCAGACCTCTGAGTGAATGGGGCTGATCCTGGTCCAGCACCTCTTCTGACCCAGAGCTCCGTTTGCCAAAAATAGCTTTTCTTTTCCATTTCTTCACCTGGGCACCTCGAAATGACATGTTGTTAGTATTTTCCCCAACTCTGAGGCTTATTTCTTGGTGAACAATTTAAATAACTGTATTCTGCCTCTCTGGCAGTATTTTCCGAAATTACAGATGTTTGTACACTTTCACCAGCAGCTGCGTTTCTAAGAATTTATCCTACAGATGTGTTAACATGTGTGCAAAAAGACTTATTTGCAAGGTTAGTCGCGGTTGCCTTGTTTGTAATAAATAGCAAAAGATCAGAAGTAAGCTAAATGCCCGTTAGCGGGGAGCCACGAACAAATTATGGTCGGTCCAAACCTTGGGATACCACATGGCTATAAATAATGAGATGTAGACTCCCCACACTGAGACAGGACAGTTGCCAAGGTAGGTGGCTGAGCAAAGAAGCAGGTGTCTGAGACCTGCTGTCTGTGTAAAAGTGAAGGGAAATAACAAGTGCCTTTGTGTGTGTACAGAGCATCTTTGGGCATCTACAAGGAGGTGGTGACTATGGTGCCTCTGGAGGGGGCACTGGCAGTTACTGGCTGGAGGTCCTATGTACCTTGTAATTGCTGAATCACGTGAATGTATTTATTAATTAATTTTTTTTTAATTAAATAACATAGCACCTATAACCTCACCTCTTGCCCAGCATAGGAAGGCCAGGGCTCTGCTACTCACTCAAGGATGGCCAGGCTTACTCGGGCCCCAGAGGGCTAATCAAAAATTGCACACTTAAGCCAGGTATAGTGGCTCATGCCTGTAATCCTAGCACTAGGACAAGATGGGTGCATTGGCTCAGTGCCTGTAGCTCAGCAGCTAAGGTGCCAGCCACATACACCAGAGCAGGCGGGTTTGAACCCAGCTGGGGGCTGCCAAACAACAATGATAGCTACAACCAAAAAATAGCTGGGCGTTGTGGCAGGCGCCTGTAGTCCCTGCTACTTGGGAGGCTAAGGCAAGAGAATCGCTTAAGCCAGGAGTTGGAGGTTGCTGTGAGCTGTGATGCTATGGCACTCTACCCAGGGTGACTTGGAAGAACAGGTATCACTCCAAGCCACTGATTTGTTAGATGTTCGCTAAGTGAGTGGATGAGTAGCCACCCTCTTCATGGTGGAATTGGAAGTTGTGGTGGCCAAGGCCTGTCTGATAGCTGTGAATGTGCCTGGCATGGGTGGGCCTGGCTGAGAAGCAGGAATAGGACATGGTGGGATTGGAATTTGGGGAGGCCAAGGCCCTGCTCTGAGTGCCTGGTGCAGATTGTTTTCTTGCATCCTCAAGAACTCAGGATACATAGCTACTGTGATTCCCTGTTTACAGGTGAGGAAGCAGAGCATATACCTGGTGCAGGCCAGACATCAGTGGTGGGATTTGGACACAGTTACCTCTACTCCTGCATTTAAGTAGTTTATTCTGCTATATATCCCAGGTCACATGTAATACTGATACTCTTTTTTTTTTTTTAGAGACAGAGTCTCACTTTCTTGCCTTCAGTAGAGTGCTGTGCCGTCACACAGCTCACAGCAACCTCCAACTCCTGGGCTTAGGTGATTCTCTTGCCTCAGCCTCCCGAGTAGCTGGGACTACAGGCGCCCACCACAATGCCCGACTTTTTTTTTAGTGCAGTTTGGCCGGGGCCGGGTTCGAACTCGCCATCCTCAGTATATGGCGCCGGCGCCCTACCCACCGAGCCACAGGCACCACCCAATACCGATACTCCACCTAGTCTCATTACTTGTCCCACTGGCCACGGACAACTTTATTATTCAAGTGGATTTTCTTCTGCACTAGACTGTAAGCTCTTAAAGGGTCAGAGATATCCTTTGGACTTTGCACATAGAAAGTGCTTAATGTTATATATAGATTATATTTTAAAACTTTGTATAGTTATTTAACTCATAACAAATCTTAGATGTACAGCTTGGTGGATTTTTACATCTGTCCATACCTGTGTAATTTGCCCAATCAAGGTGCACAACCATCCCTGCACCCCACATGGCTCACTGAGGTCTCCCAAGATGACCACTGCTCACCTCAGCACTTTTAGTTAGTTTGCCAGGGTGTAAGCGTCCGGGAATGTGAGCACACAGAAGGCAGAGATCATCAGCGAGATCATCCAGGTCGCCTGTTGTGGTCTTTTCCTCTTTTTCTCTCCTGCGTAGGAGTCTCCTGTTTGAATATATCACTATTTATTTATCCCTTCTCCAGTGGACAAGCATTTGGGTTGTGTCTGGCCTCTTCTGCTGTGAAATATGTCCTTGTTTGGGGGAGCGCAAACAAGGACATCTGTGCTTGTTGCTGGCTGTGCACCCAGAATGTGATGCTACCTCGCCCGAGTCAATAGGTGTTTGTGTGAATGAAATACAGGTTGGGGGCATCCTGGGCTGGAGCCAGGCTTCTTGTTGGCAGGGTTTCAGGGGATGGGGCAGGTGTAGGGGTCTTAGTTTAGACAACCTCCTCTCACAGGGCAATAAGATTGGTGCGTTTCAGGATTCTGGCATCTGTAGGGGACCCGTTTGCTTAGTGCCAGTTAGGATTTCAGCAGGCCGGAAAGGTGTTCAAAAGCCCAGTTAATGAAGCTGAGTGTTGGTCCATTTCTTCTCAATTTGAGATAAAACTGAGATGATCAAAATTAGGACTGGTATGTATAGTAAAGAAAAAGACCTAATTACAAGGCTGAATGGAGTAAGCCCTCTCTGGAGGATCTGTGAGTTTTTTGTTACTGTCCTTTATTTTTGCACCCTGCCCAAGTGACAGGTGCATGCTTAGGTAATTTTTTCTCCTGGTTGAGAGATTCATGGGAACTTAGCTCCAGAAGAAGAGACAGAAATATGGGGCTGCTAGAGGGGCCTCAACTTGCTTGTGTAGACTGGAGGAGAGTGGGACAGACAGATGTGGACCCTTATCCCCATGAGGGCATTTGGCGCTTTTTCCAAGGGCTCAGCAGGCAGAACTGCCCAGCCACTGGCCACTCTTTCCCTCTAATCCCCTCTGGAGAAGGGCCAGAAGCTGGCAGACCAGATAGCCTCCCGAGGCAGGAGGGCTCATTGCTGTTCCCGGGCAGCTGAAGCAAAGCACAGTGGTCAATTCATGTGAATGGTGCTCAAGTCAAATCCCACCTCTCAAGTTTCTCTGTATATGTTAAATAAAAAAAAAAACAAACAACTCCCAGGTTGCATTAATATTCCAGAGATCGTGTTGCGAATTTAGCTCGGCCTGTGGGTGGCAGGTGCCTGCCTGCCTGAGCATTTCATGGCTGCAGCACAAAAGGGTTTGGATCTGAAACTAATGAATGAAAATGTGACCTCAGAAGGTCTGAAAGTGAGCAGACAACCAGACATGGGACTGGCCTGGCTCTCTGAGACTGTTGGGAACATGAACTCCCAGCCTGACTGAAGGATGAAATGACAGAAGTGAGAGAGTGATGATAATGGGAGACGTTACATAGTACCAGGCGCCCTGCTCAGAGCTTTCCCTTGTTACTTTACAGCCCTTGCTGAGTAGGTGTGTCTGTATCCCCATTTTACAGATGAGGAAGCTGAGGAAAGGAGCAGTTCTGTAACTGGCCCACGGACACAAAGCTAGCCCCGGGCTCTTTCATGGCTCTTGGGAGGACTTTGGATTTGATAGCATGGCAGCATTGGTAGGAGGACTTGTTTGACAGCTGTCTGTGGGCAAATGACCTCCGCCCTCCAGGTCTCTCCTCATCTGCAGGCTGTTTGGTAATGTAAGAAATCATCAGAAACTGGCTTGGCACCCGTAGCACAGTGGTTACGGTGCCAGCCACATATACCATGGGTGTGCGGGTTCGAACCCAGCCTGGGCCAGCTAAACAACAATGGCAACTGCAACAAAAAAATAACCGAGCTCAGCCTCACTGCCAAAATGAAGCCGATCCTGCTTCAGGGCCATGAGCAGTCCATTACGCAGATTAAGTATAATCGCGAGGGAGACCTCCTCTTCACCATGGCCAAAAACCCTATCATCAATGTATGGTACTCTGCAAATGGTGAGAGGCTGGGAACCTATATGGGGCATACTGGAGCCGTGTGGTGTGTGGATGCTGACTGGGATACCACGCATGTCCTCACTGGCTCAGCTGACAACAGCTGTCGTCTCTGGGACTGTGAAACAGGCAAGCAACTGGCCCTACTCAAGACCAATTCAGCTGTCCAGACCTGTGGTTGTGACTTTGGGGGCAACATCATCATGTTCTCCACAGACATGGGCCACCAGTGCTTTGTGAGCTTCTTTGACCTGCGGGATCCAAGCCAGATTAACAACAATGAGCCCTCCATGAAGATCCCTTGCAATGACTCCAAAATCACCAGTGCTGTTTGGGGACCCCTAGGGGAATGCATCATTGCCGGCCATGAGAGTGGAGAGCTCAACCAGTATAGTGCCAAGTCTGGAGAGGTATTGGTGAATGTTAAGGAGCACTCCCGGCAGATCAATGACATCCAGTTATCCAGGGACAGGACCATGTTTGTCACTGCATCCAAGGACAACACAGCCAAGCTATTTGACTCAACGACCCTTGAACATCAGAAGACCTTCTGGACAGAACATCCTGTCAACTCTGCTGCTCTCTCCCCCAAGTATGACCACGTGGTGCCGGGTGGTGGTCAGGAAGACATGGATGTAACCACAACCTCCACTAGGATTGGCAAGTTTGAGGCCAGATTCTTCCATTTAGCCTTTGAAGAAGAGTTTGGAAGATTCAAAGGTCACTTTGGACCTATCTGAAGTGTTGCCTTCCATCCTGATGGCAAGAGCTACAGCAGCAGTGGAGAAGGTGGTTACGTCGCATCCACTACTTTGACTCACAGTACTTCGAGTTTGAGTTTGAGGCGTAAGAAGTTGGATCTCCATCTAGGCCAGGGTGGCTGCTCACAGAAAGTTTTGGACTCTGAGAAATAAATAAATTTGGTAATAAATAAAAAAAAAATAGCCGAGCGTTGTGGTGGGTGCCTGTAGTCCCAGCTACTTGGGAGGCTGAGGCAAGAGAATTGCCTTAAGTCCAAGAGTTAGAGGTTGCTGTGAGCTGTGACAACATAATGAGACTCTGTCTCAATAAAAAAAAAAAAAAAAGAAAGAAATTATCAGAAACTTAGCGACTTAAAACACAAATTGATTATCTTACAGTTTTGGAGGTCAGAAGTCCAAAGTGTATTTCACTGGGCTAAAATCGAGGAGTCAGCAGGGCTGTGTTCCTTCTGGAGGCTCTGGGGGAGAATCTGTTCCCTGGCTGTTTCCAGCTTCTAAACGCCACCTGCATCCTTTGCCTCGTGGCCCCTTCCTCTCATCTTCAGAGCCAGCCGCATAGTGTCTCCCACTCTCTCTTCTCTCTGTTTCAGTTGTCACGCTGCCGTCTTTGTAAGGGCCCCCCCATGTCACCAGGATAATCTCTCTCAAGATAATTTAATCACTTCCTCAAAGTCCCTTTGCCACCACATAAAGGTAACATATTCATAAATTTGGGGAGTTAGGATGTGGACCTCTTAGGGGCGTCCACCACATGGGACATAATAAAATCTATGATGGGAGGGTGGCAAAAGTAAGGTGTTCCTTGAACATGAAGTTAAAAATGATTCAGGACAGGGCAGTGCCTGTGGCTCAAAGGAGTAGGGTGCCAGCCCCATATGCTGGAGGTGGTAGGTTCAAACCCAGCCCCAGCCAAAAACTGAAAAAAAAAAAAAAAAAAAAAAAATGAGTCAGGATAAAATTTGGGTGAAATGGTGTGACGTTCTCTGAAATGCTTAAGTTCCAGGGCAGGTAGTGGCGTTCAGTGATTACACATAGCTATAGCTTCATAGCTTGTTTGAAAAGGAGGGTGTCTCCAGAAGGGGGATCAGTCAGAAGAGAATGGAGGTCAGGCTGTGTGGGGGCAAGCAAGAGTGTGTGTCTGACAGTCGGCTCCTGACATGTTCTGAATGGATTTCAGGCTGGAAGGAGGGATATTGTCATGTTTGAAAATAAGCACAAAAATAAACCACACAGAGGCTTGCTTCTTCAGGCTCCTGCCTTCTTGCAATTCTGGGGAGCAGTCCAATCCAGGCCAAAGTTCCTTTCTCTGCTGAAATCAGAACACTTGGAAATCCCAAAGCTTCTTCCTACATCTGCAGCAGACTAATTTCGTGGGAAAAATGTGACCTGAATTGGTGAGAGACTAATTATGGTCTTTAAAAATATCTCACCTAGGGTGACTAGCCATACATTTCCCTATGAAATATTATGTGTTTGCTTGTGGGGTACAGCCCATACCCGACCTAGGGTGTCACGCCATATTTAGCAGCATAATCCTTTCTAAAATATGAAAAATTCTGAATTCCTAAACTCATTTGCCCAAAGGCCTTGACCCTGGGACAGAGCCACCTGGTGCTTCTAGTCATCTGTTCTAGACCCAGCTCGGGTGATGGCACTGAGATTCCAGCTCAGTTTCCTGACTCAGAGCCTGGGACAAAGTGCTGCCTGCATGGCCTGGCTTCTTTGCAGGAGGCGGGTAGGAATGACTGTAGTCCTTGCTGGCCTGTGGGCTGTGGGGTTGAGGGGCAATGCTTGACTTTGCTTTCTGTCTGATTTGCTGTCTAGAACTGAGAGAACCTGGGGGTGTGGGAAGAATAAGGACAGAGAGGCAAAGAAAGGGGGAGTGGCATCAGGCCCCATTCTGAAGCCTTTGGCCTTTGCCCTTCACCACAACACTGCTCTCTAAACTTACTTTGATCACATGTCCTTCTCAGTAAAAGAACCCACAACACTTCTTTGAGCATGCGCCCCAGTATAAGGCTACTGATGTATAGTGATGGAGTATACACACAGGAGTATGTACATGACTACCTCACTGTTTTCCTGTATACATCATAAAACCTGCTCCAAAATATAAACCAAAGGACAAGCTAAAGATGTCATAATTTACAAAATGTTTTACTTTGTTGATGATACAAAAACCTTCTGGCTTCATAGGCTTGGTTATTTTTGGACAGTGTGCTTTAATGTTCTGCGAGACAGCGTTTGGAAGGTCTGGCTCTATGTTCAGTTTGTTTAGATACCGGGTGTTAATGGCTCCCCTCCCCGCAAAAGATCTCCATCCGGGATGTGAAGGTGCACGCAGAACAGATGCATCACTGGCTTCCTTTCTAAATTGGGTTACTCATTTTTCTGTCCTGTCCACTGAGTATGCAAAGGATTTGTTGAAATTTCGCTAGTATATTTCCATTCTCTCTGGTGCCAATCATGTTTCTGTAAACAAAATAGAAGGTATTTTAGTTTTAAAGTTCTTAACAGATGAGTCTAAAACCCACTCACATGCTTTGGAAATTTTTTTAACAGATTAGAAAATTCTCTTACATAGTTTTTCAGGAGTTCAGATATGAGAGAGTTTTTTTGTTGTTTTCTTTTAAATCAGTGGCAGACATACTGTTTGGTAATATAATCCTGTGGCAGTGGAAGCAGTTTTCCCAGATATTTTTTTTAAAGGCAAGGTCTGGATTGTTTAGAGGTGGGGTCTCGCTCATGCTCAGGCTGGTCTCGAATCTGTGAGTTCAGGGCAATCCACCTGCCTAGGCCTCCCAGAATGCTAGGATTACAGGCGTAAGCCACCATGCCTGTCTTCCTCTCCCCTTTTTATTATTTTATTTTATTTTATTTTTTGAGACAAGCTTTTGCCCTGGGTAGAGTGCCGTGGCATCACAGCTCACAGCAACCTCCAACTCCTGGGCTCAAGCGATTCTCCTGCCTCTGCCTCCCAAGTAGCTGGGACTACAGGCGCCTGCCACAACGCCTGGGTATGTTTTGGTTATAGCCGTCATTGTTGTTTGGTGGGCCCAGGCTGGATTTGAACCTGCCAGCTCAGGTGTATGTGGCTGGCGCCTTAGCCGCTTGAGCCACAGGCGCCGAGCCCTCTCCCCTTTTTAAACAGTATATCCCTGACATGTTATTTTTTCACCCTGAAATACTTCAGTGTGTGTCTCTACTTGATAAATACTTAAAACTTCCTATTTTGAAATAATTGTAGACTTACAAGAAGTTTTAAAAAAAATAGTCCTGTGTGCTCTTCATCCAGCCTCCACCAGTGGTAACTTTCTGTCTAGCTGTAGTATAATGTCAAAGCCAGGAAATGGACATTAGTGCAGTACTATTACTGGAGTACAGACCTTACTGAGTTTTTACTATTTTGAGGAGTATGTATATAGGTGTTTTGTTTTTTGTTTTTTTTTTTTGTTGTTGTTTTGTTGAGACAGAGTCTCACTCTGTTGCCCTGAGTAGAGTGTCATGGCATCATCATAGCTCACAGAAATCTCAAACTCCTGGGCTTGAGCAGTCCTCTTGTCTCAGCTTCCCAAGTAGCTGGGACTACAGGTGCCCACTACAACACCCAGCTAGTTCTTTTCTATTTTTAGTAGAGATGGGGTCTCACTCTTACTCAGGCTGGTCTTGAACTCCTGAGCTCAAACAATCCACCCTTGGCCTTCCAGAGTGCTAGGATTAAAGGCGTAAGCCACCATACCCCCCCACAAATGTGCAAGTAGTTTTATGTAATTTTTTTCAGTTGTAGATCTATGTAACTCCCACCATTATGAATATAAAAACTATTTCATCACCTGGAAGGAGCTCCCTTGTTGCCCTTTAAATTTATACACCCTCCTCATTGTCACTGCCCTCTGCCAGCCTCTAAACTGTCCTTGTTTGCCATGTGTCTGTTCTTTTTCTTTTTTTAAGAGACTGGGGTCTGACTCTATCACCCAGGCTAGAATGCAGTGGCAGCGAGATAGCTCACTGGAGCCTTTAACTTCTGGGCTCAAGTGATGCTTTTGCTTTAGCCTCCCCAGTGGCTGGGACTACAGATGCACACCACCATGCCTGGCTAATTTTTCTTCTTCTTATTTTTTTTTTTTAGGAGTCTTGCTATGTTGCCCAGGCTGGTCTAGAACTCCTGACCTCAAGCAATCTTCCCACCTTGGCCTCCCAGTGAAGGCCACCAAGTCCAGCCCCTATATCTGTTCTTCAGTGAAATACTTGTTTATGTCTTTTACTCATTTTCTGATTGGATTTTTTCTTTCTTTCTTTTTTTAACCATTGTGCTTTTTGAGCATTGTTGATATATTCCTGGTGCTAGATACGTACCAGCTCTGTGTCTTACAAATAATGCGTCAACTCCCTGGCTTGTCTTTTCATCCTCTTAGTAGTGTCTTTCACAGCACCAAAGTTTATACCTTGAATGAAGTTCACTTTATCACTTTTTCCTTTTGTGGATCATGCTTTTGGTGTTGAGACTAGGAACACTTGACCTAGGCCTAGTATTCAATTTTTTTTCTTCTATATGTTCTAAAAATTCTATAGTTTTATATTTAAATCTGTGATCCAAGCTGGGCATAGTGGTTCATGCCTGTAATCCTAGGACTCTGAGAGGCTGAGACAGGTGGATTGCTGGAGCTCAGTAGTTTGAGACCAGCCTGAGCAAGAACAAGACCCTGTCTATACTAAAAATAGAAAAACTAGCTGGGTATTGTGGCGGGTACCTGTAGTTCTAGCTATTTGAGAGGCTGAGGCAAGGGAACACTAGAATCCAGGAGTTTGACGTTGCTGTGAGCTATGACGCTACAGCACACCGCACCCAGGACAACAGAGTGAAACTCTGTCTCAAAAAAAAAAAAAAAAATCCGTGATCCATTTTGAACAAAGGTTTAGGTTAAGATTTAAGGTTTTTATTGTTCGTTTGTTTTGTTTTTACTTCTGGATATTCAGTGATTCAGCATTATTTGTTGAAAAGTTTATTCTTCCTCTATTGCTAAGGAATTTAATTTTTGCATACCCACCGTGTCTTCATCATTAGTAATGAAATTGATAGGAATTCTTGTCTTTCTTATTTCCAAGATGTTTTTTAATTATTGGTTTGTTAGTATCAGGACCCAGACATGTTGTGTTTAGTTGTGTCCCTTAAGTCTCTTATTCCTTTACAGCCCTCTTCGTAACAGCGATTAATTTGTTGGAGGATCCAGATTATTTGACCTGTGGATGGCGGCTGCTTCCTCATGGTATCATCTGGTCTGTTCTCTATCCTCTCTAGCTCCTGGGCTTAGTGACTAGTACTAGTGGCTTGTTTAGATTTCAGTTTATGTTTCAGGTAAGAGTCCTTCCTAGGTGGTGCTGTTGGCTTCATGAGCATTTATCTGGAGGCTCCAGACTTCTGGCTTCCCCATTTCAGTGGTGTTGATCTTAACTCTGGGCCTAGGGAAGCTGCCTCATTCATTCATTGCCAAGTTCCCCAACAGCCTTTCACTTACTGGTTTTATCATCCGTATCTACTTCATTATTTGAATTAGGAGTTGTAAAATGGTGACTTTTAGTTATCATGAAGAAACTGAGGCTCTGAGAGAAGTCACCCACACTCATAGGTGGTGAAGTCTGGTGGGAATCCTATGGGAAACTTCAAAGCTGATGGGTGGTTATGCCACTTGGAGACTCTGTCCCAAAGCCCCACCACATGGAAGCCTTCCCTGGCCCCCTCCTGAGCTTTGGCCAAGCCAGCTGATGCTCACCCTAGGCTCCTTTCATGCTGGGCACTCATCTCTTAGCAGTTCGAGGTGATGAGGCCTCCAGGTTATCCCTGTTGCACAGAGAAGTTACCAGGATGAGATGGGAGTGCTGCAAGGCTGAGGGCCCAGCACAAATCCAGTGTCCTCAGGATGTGTTTGTTAGAAAGATAATTCTGCCTAACACTTTCGGGGGCCTAGATGGGAGGATCACTTGAGACCAGGAGTTAGAGACCAGCCTGGGTGATATAGTAAGACCCCATCTCTACAAAAACTAGCTGGGCATTGTGGTTGAGTGCCTGTAGTCCTAGCTACTGGGGAGGTTGAGGCAGGAGGATTGCTTGAGCCCAGCAATTGGAGGTTGCAGGGAGCTATGATGATGCCACTGTATTCTAGTAGGGGCAATACTGAGACTCGGTTTAAAAAAAAATTCTGGCATTTCCCCTCTGGGCCCTCTGCCATGTCCCTGGCAAAAGTTTAACATTTGGTCCATTAAGAAAATAACGGGGTCCTGTGAGAGCAGCTGGGATTCTGAGCCCCATTGGTGCATCCTGCCTCTACCTCAGGGTGCGTGGGCTGCACTGGAAAAGGGGTAACATGAGGCCCTTCTCTAGGGAAGCAAAGGGCAGGTACCAGACAGCCCTGCCTCTGCTTCTCAAGGCTGTGCCAGGCCAGTGTCTCCCTTGCCTGTGGGGCCTGAGCAGGCAAGAGAGGCTTAACAGGTAGGTGCCGTACTGACTATGAAGAGGCAGACTCCAGTCTCCACCCCCAGCCCAACATGTACAGGCTGTACGTAGCACTGTGCAGATTGGCTTCCCTGACGACGAGCTTTGTCCTGCTAGGAGGCTCTGGAACAGGGAGAGGGGACAGCTCATTCAAGTCCCCGCATTTGGTGGGAGGTGGGGAGACAACATGTTTGTAAGACCTGGCTTTGATTCCTTGCTCTGTGTTGGGGTAAGTCACCCACTATCTCTAGGTGCATTTCTTGTGAACTAAGCGACCTACATAAAGACCATGAGGGCGCTCTGAGAATGCTGCATGGTCTGGGCGTGTGAGTGAGCAGAGCTGCAGGAAGAAGCTGGCAGGGTCTGTTCCCTGGGGCTGCCCCTCTGCTGGGGAGTTGCACAGGGGCCTCAACACTGTCTTTAGTCAAGAACAGAACAGCCTTTGACATGTCCCCACCCTTTGCTCGAAAGGTAAAGATTTAGGAGTATTTGTACCCCCCCCCCATTCCCTGTGTTTATTCATTTAATTTGGGATGATAGACAAAGATGATGGTTTATAACCCAAACCTTCCTTTTCAAGAAATATTTCTGGCACTGGTTTTCAATTTTGCAGCCATACTTACAGGAGCTATTCTTGGACTTGTCACTGTGTCTCTTTTTCAAAGCTTGCCACCAGTCTTTATATAGACACCTCCATTTTTGAGTTTCTTTATATAGATATGTTCTCCATTTTTGAGTTTTTAGGTTCATCTCTTCGTCGGGGTATTAGAGATCGTTTATATGTAGGAAATAGAAGCATGAAGGGCTCTCCTAGGGAATGTATTTGTGGTTAGGAGCTGAAATGGTGTAGATGTTGGCAGGGGCTGCTGGGCTGCTCACGGGGAGCTGGGACATGGGGTGGTGGGGATAGGCAGTGGGCAAAGGAGCCTCTTCCTTGTGGGATCAGGCTATACCCTGGGTAGGCCCAGGGAAACCTCCCATCAGTGTCACTATGCTCTGGCTTGATATGACCTTGAAGACTTAGGAGGGACCATGAGAGTCATCTGGGCTGACTTCAGGGTTTAGGCCAAGAGGTCAGGTTTGGGGTTTGTCCATTTTCTGGGGGCAGGGAGCAGAAAGCTTGTGGGATCCAGGGCATCCACACCAGGGCACATGGCCGGCTGGTGGTGGCATTGGTGGTAGAGCCGATAATTGAGCCCCAGCTGGGCTCCTTCCATACTGCCCATCTCTGCAATTTGCAATTTTGGCAAACGTAGATACTGGTTGCATTGCAAGTTATTGGCAGAGTTGGTGATTTGGGCAGAATTGTTTGCTGGATGACATTGATCAGCCTGCCAGCAGGTGGCTGTGCTGAACAGTGCACTCTGTCAGAGCTGTGGGTAGAGGGAACAGCCAAGTCTCCTGTCTTTCCCCCTTTGAGCTGCTGTAACAAAATATCAGAAACCAATGGGTTATTCCTCCCAGTTCTGGAGGCTGGGCTTGGTGGGTTCAAGGAACACCAGAGAGGCCCACGTGTCTGAGCATTGAAGGAGCTGAGATGTTCAGAGAGGCCGCGCTGTGTGGCCACTGAAAGGACATGAGCTTTTACTCCAAAGGAGCTAGGAGCTGTTGGAGGGTTTTGAGCAGAGGAGGGGCCTGGATGGCAAAGGTCTTGGGAGGGTCACAAGAGTACTGAGTGGAGACTGGTCAGGGGTCTGGTCCTGGGAGGAACGAGAAACTACCTGGGGAGAGACGAAGGTGGCTGGGACCAGGGTGATGTCTGGGATCGAGGTGAAACTTGGTCAGACTTGGATGTAGAGACCTGGAAGATTCTTTCAAATGCTGCCATGCGCCTGGGGAGTAGAGTAACTTTGTATTTCTTTTCTCTAGGCTGGCTTGTCACTTCCTGTGACCCTTTCTCTCAGGGAGCCTCCTGCTGCTGGGCACCATGACAGTGAGGGGGGCCGCGCTGGCCCCGGATCCAGCGTCGCCCACAACCACAGCCGCTTCACCCAGCGTCTCTGCGATCCCTGAGGGCAGCCCCACCGCCATGGAGCAGCCTGTGTTTCTGATGACGACCGCTGCTCAGGCCATCTCTGGCTTCTTTGTTTGGACCGCCTTGCTTATCACCTGCCACCAGGTACCCAGGCCTTGGCGGAGAGGGGCTTCTAGAAGGATCCTGAGTGGTTTCTAGTCCAACAGAGTTATTAGGCTTGGCCAGGCTGTGCTACAGTAACAGATAAACCCTGCATTTTCAGAGGCACCACCCAATAGAAGTTGATCTCTTGTGCATATCCCAACTTGGCCCAGAGCAGGTCAGGTGCTGCTGTACGGCCCCAGCATAGTGCAGCTTCAAGGCATCCTCCCTCTGACAACTGGGAGCAGTGAATGTGAGGAAGACACCTCAATCCAGAGACGACACTAGTCTCTTCTGCTCCCTTAGGATTGGTCAGAATTAATCTCATTCCAGCCTAAGCTCCAGGGAGCCAGGAACTATAGGAGCACATGGGTGGCAGGGCCCCCTTTGCAGATGGAAAACTGAGAGGCAGAGGGGGAGGAGGGAAAGAGCTGGCTTGGTCACTTGTAAGTTGATGGCAGAGCTAGGGCGGAAGTCAAGTTTCCTGTCCAAACCTGTTATCTCACAGCCTCAGCAGGGTCTGGGTGTGGGCTAAGACAGGCTTAGTGGCCCAAAAAGGAAGGTTGCAGGTGATCAGTGAAGAAGGGCTGGGTGTGTCTGCTCAGGTCCCCCACTCAGCTCCGCTACCCCATGTCCCATCCTTTTCAGAACCCACTTGTGCCCAAGGCGGTCAGCTCATAGCAGATGGAGAATATTTTGTTCTTTTCCTCCCTGGCCTGGGGCTCAGCTGGGCCAAGTGTGATGTCATGAGACCTGGGACAGGACACACGGGCTACTGGGACTGAGGACTATTCTAGAACAGCTCTTGGCCTTTGTGTATAACTCCTATTTTTTACCCCCGTTTTCTGAAAGTCATACTTCATTCTCCTAACTTCAGGGTGAGGCAGGTGGTGCTGCCTCTGTTTGACACACTGGAAGGTCCAGCATGAGGACATCACGGCTGCCACTCAGCCAGGAAGTGCGTCCACCTCCCTCAGAAGGGGGCCCCCAGCTCTCTCACCCCTGCACTATAAGTTAGGGGACAGGGCAGGGCGGGCTACAACCCAGGTGGGTGTGCCTTACCTCCATCCTGCCGCTTTAGACCCTCTGCCCAGAAGGGCAAAGGGGACGGTGGGCTGTCGAGGCAGAGCCACCTGTACGTGACTTCCTGGCGAGCTTGTTAAACTGGATTCCAGGCTTGTCCTTGACCACTGGTCTAGAGGTGTGGGCTCACCACCACAGCATCTGTAAGGAGGCCCTTTGGGCACCACACGTGTGCTCCATGGGCTTTGTGTGACATGGTGGTCTGAGTCTCACTATAGCCTTGGACGCAGGGTTCCCCACCGGCATCTCACAAAGCAGGTTCTGAGGCTCAGGGCGAGTGCCTCGAGTCAGGTGCCAGACCAGTGAGTGGCAGAGCTAGGAGTCCGCACGTGCCCATGTCCCCTGGCCAGGCTGCCCCTCCCGCACACGGGAGGCCTGGCTGACGTGCCCTCTGCCCCCAGATCTACATGCACCTGCGCTGCTACAGCTGCCCCAACGAGCAGCGCTACATCGTGCGCATCCTCTTCATCGTGCCCATCTACGCCTTCGACTCCTGGCTCAGCCTGCTCTTCTTCACCAACGACCAGTACTACGTGTACTTCGGCACCGTGCGTGACTGCTACGAGGGTGAGGACGCCTGGGGTGTGGGGGAGGGCTGGGAGCCCCAGCCACGCTCCTCCACGCCGGCCCTGCCAGCCACAGGATGACTGGTCTTGACCCAGCCCTCACTTCTTTACCCCCGCAGGGTTTCTGTCCCAAATCGACCAGTGACAGTGTAGGGGAGACTCCCCTTACAGGTACCTGGCAGCAGGCCCTCCACTTATGTCTCGTTTCCCAATCTGGCCTCTCCAAGTAGGGGTGGCAGCAAGTGAGTGGTCTGTGCGTATCGAGAAACTCCAGGTCACCCCAGGTACAGCTGAGTGGGGATTTATCCAGGGAGGGCAGGGGCAGCAGTAGAGCCAGGGTCCATCCCCATGGGTCTTAACAGTCAGAGCTCTGTCCCATGAGGTGCTTTGCGTTGTTACCGAAAAGGGGCCTCACTTCCTTTCAGGGGACTTGGTTCTGTGTGTGGAGCAGAAACGTCTCCTGCTCCTGTGCTGAGCTCTGACCACGGACCAGGCTCTGGGTTGCAACAAGGCCATTCTTCACCGTCTCTGCCTTCCTTGACCTGTGGTCCCTAAACAGTCACCCTGAGATGACAAGGAAGCTACTCTGACAGGGAGAGAGGAATCTGCACACGTGTGGCTGGGAGGTCATTGGGGGTGCTGTGTTGGGGACCAGCCTTGGCCAGAGGAGAAGTCAGTAGCTAGAGAATGGATTGCACTGGGAGCCAAGGTCAGGGACATACACAGCCCTGCAAGCCCTACAGAGAATTTACATTTTCTTTTTAACTGTTGACTCATAAAAATATGACAAGATTAGAAATTGTGGGTTTTACAGATCTAGGTGAAGGGTAGATGAGGAGGGAGAGGCCAGAGGTTTCAAGACAGGTGGCAGGCCAGGGGTGCCTAGGCAGTCCAATAGGAAGGTGGATGGGGGGGTCCCTTGAGTCAAGAGCCTCACTTTTTTTTTTTTTTTTTTTTTGAGACAGAATCTCACTTTCTTGCCCCTGGTAGAGTTCTGTGGTGTCATAGATTACAGCAATCTCTAACTCTTTGGGCTTAACCTATTCTCTTGCCTCAGCCTCCCAAGCAGCTGGGACTACAGGCACCCACCACAACACATGGCTATTTTTTTTTTTTTTTTAAGAGACGAGGTCTTGCTCTGGCTCAGGCTGGTCTTGAACCTGTGAGCTCAGGCAATGCACCCGCCTCGGCCTCCTAGAGTGCTGGGATTACAGGCATTAACCACCATGCTCGGCCCAAGAGCCTCACTTTGATGCCCATGCCCCTCAGGGCACGTAGTTCCTGCCTCTTCTCTGTACTTTTTGCTGATGATTTTGGATAAAGTGACCAGATGTGGTCTTCCTCAGGCTGAGGTCAGGCAGCTCTGGCCATGCCCAGAAGTTGTCTACATCCCTGACCTAGGAGGGCTTTGCCCTGGCTGGGCTTCATGGATATTGGGGTGCATTGTGCCTATTCCCCAAGCAGCTGGAGTCTCTCTTCCTGATCCATGTTGAACCTTGTGTATCCCTAGGACTAACAGGGTGCAGGAAATGCATTTGGGATAGGAAGAAATAGAGGCACCCCCCCCCCCACACACACACACACCCAGCTTTCATGTCTCCCCATTTCCCATCCTCTGTCAGCCTCCTTTCTGGCTCGAGCACATCAGGTGTGTGTCCATCCCCCTTGGCCTGGAAATCTCTTCCCTTGCTCTGAGGGTGGCTTCCCCTCTGTTCCTCCCCATCTGTCCTCCAGTGTCTCTCAGAGAAGCACTTTCTGTTGCCCTTGCTCCCAGCAACCTGGGGCCTGCCCGCTCTCCCACGGTTTGCATTGCCTTGCTTACGCTGTGTCGTGCTGAGCAGACTGCCAGCCCTGCCAGAGCAGTATGGGGGTGCCCAGGCCTGGACAGAGCCTGGCACATGGGAGCTATTTACTCTATAACTTTTGTACAAGGAAGTGTGCCTTCCATTCTTCCACATGAAGCCTCATAGAATTCCAAGGCTCCCTCCTCCTAGGCTGGTGTCCTGTCCTGCCTCTTCCTGGTAAGAATACTGAGGCCAGGTGGGAGCCTGTTTAGGGCTTAACTGGGTCTCTGGCATCCAGTGTTCCTGGTATCAGCTGGGTCTGCAGAAACCCCTGGGTACCCGGGGAGCCATACAGCTGAGCCTGGGGAAGGGTGGGACTGAGAGTCCTTCTCCAGTCAGCTGCCAGCCTCGCATATGCCTGTCTGGTTCCTTCAGAAGCAAAAAGTTGTTCTCTGCCAAGGGGCCTCTTCCTGTGAGATCAAGGGGCAAGGGTAGTATATCGTTGTGGCTGGGCCCTAAAGACTGAGGTACATGGCAGAAGTTGGGGGACGCAACCAGGGGAGCCTCTGCCCTGTCCCTGTTCTGTGCCCAGAGGCAGCAGCAGATGGTTGGCGGTCACCCCTACTCCAGAAGCCTCTTTGTTTAGGCCCCGCCTGTCCCAACCTGCCTCCCACCCAGTAAAGGTCCTCTCAGGAAGTCTGCTGCCCTGTGAGCGCATCTCCTAGCAACGCCATTATCTCCTTGGCCCGGCCTCTGGCAGGGAGTTTACAAACAGCATAGCAGCTGCTGTGGAGTTCAGATGGCCTGGAGTTCAACAGCGTTAGTGTCGAGTCAGCGGGCCTGGCCCTGGCTTTGCCCCTTTCTGCACTGCCCCCAGAGTTAGTGACCAGGAGTCCCTTAAAATTCAAAAAGATCCCTCCCCCCGCATTTGTCCCTCCACCTTTTCTCCTCTGTGCTCCAAGAGCTGAGCAGGCCAGGCAGGCACAGGGAGGTGGGAGTTGGCTCAGTGGGGAACTCCGATTTCAGGTCTGCCAGCCCCTGCCAGACATTGCTGGGCATTGCACAGATGTTGCCTTTTTTTTTTTTTTTTAAACAAAATTCTGCTTTTAAACACTAAATTTTACTTTTATTAAAGTAACACACACAGTCCTCGGGTTACAAAATGAGGTAGGTTTTGTAGGTTTGTTCTTAAGTTTAATTTGTATTTAAGTTGGAATAGGTACATTGACCTATTATCTGTAATACCCTTCATTTGTAAGTGCGAATCATACATCAGTTGGATGTTTATAACTCAGGGATTTACCATATAGCCTCCGTTTGTAAGAGTGAGTTGTATATAAGTCAATATTTGTAACTCAGGGACTGCCTGTATAGGTACATGATTGAAACATAAAACTGTCCCTTTTTTTTTTTTTTTTTTTTTTTTGCAGTTTTTGGCTGGGACTGGGTTTGAACCCGCCACCTCCCATATATGGGGCCGGCACCCTACTCCTTTGAGCCACAGGCACTGCCCAAAACTGTCCAGTTTTTTTCACTCCTAAGGTCACTGCACTTTCAACTCTTTTAACTGTCTTTTCCTAGAATAACCTCAAAATATGCTTGTACTTATACTTTTTTTTTTTAGTTTTATATAGTTTTACATTGGGGTGTCCTACTATAGAAGGTTTTGATTTAGGTATTGGTCCCCTGGCATGCACACACACACACACACACACACTCTCTCTCTCTTAATTTCGCTCATCTTTTCAGTATGACTGTATCACTATTTTTTCTTTCTTTCTTTCTTTTTTCTTTTTTTTTTTTTTTTTTTTGAGGCGGGATGTTGGCTGCCCAGGCTAGAGTGTAGTGGCATCAATATAGCTCCCTGCAACTCTAAATGCCTGGGCTCAAGTGATCCTCCTGCCTCATTGTCCTGAGTAGCTGCCACTACAGGCACATGCTACCGCACCGGGCTGATTTTTCTTAGTTTTTGTAGAGATGAGAGCTTGCTGTTTTGCCCAGGCTGGTCTTGAACTCCTGGCCTCAACCTCAGCCTCCCACAGTACTGGGATTATAGGCGTGAGCCACCACACCTGGCCTCCTTTTCCTAAATCCACATTCAGGGTTTGTTTTACTGTGTGCCTGCAGACGCTGCTCATAGCTGAACCTTGTGGTGTCCCAAGGCTGCATTTCCTTTTTTTACGTAACTGCTTTTGCTCTGGTTACTGCTTGTCTTGCTTTTTCGTTTGTTCAGTTTTTTGTGCACCTATCATTAATTTATTCCCAAATGCTCCAATTGAATTGAAAAAAAAAAATCATGCTCTCAGAAAAGCCAGACTAATCCAGGAATCTCTGAGTGCTGCTTTTTCCCTGGTGACATTTCTCTTGGAGCCATCTCCTTTTTGATTAGATGGCTCTCCTGCTTTCCGGGGCCCCGTGCTCGGCTGTTGCATTGGCTCTTTCATTCAGCGTCAGCCCAGACTTTGTGTTTGTTTCTGTGCTGAGTCACTTGCTCCATGGATGCTCGTGGCTTGCTATCTCTTGTTGGAGCACATCTTTCCTGAGAAAGAGCGTGCATGGAGGTCTAGTTTTTGGAATCTGAAAGTATCTTTATTATACTGTGCTATTTGATGGGTGTTTGATGGGTATATAATTCTAAGCTGGAATTCATTCTCCTCTTGAATTTTTTTTTTTTTTTTTGAGACAGAGTCTTACTACATTGCCCTTGGTAGAGTGCTGTGGTGTCACAGCTCACAGGAACCTCAAACTCTTGGGCTTAAGTGATTCTCTTGCCTTAGCCTCCCAAGTAGCTGGGACTATAGGCACCCGCCACAATGCCTGGCTATTTTTTGTTGTAGTTGTCACTGTTATTTAGCAGGCCAGGGCAGGGTTTGAACCTGCCAGCCCTGGTGTATGTGGCTGGCGCCCTAGCTGCTGAGCTACAGGCGCTGAGCCTATTTTTTTCTATTTTTAATAGAGACGGGCTTGACACCTGTAGCTCAGCAGCTAGGACACCAGCCACATCCACTGGAGCTGGCAGGTTCAAATCCAGCCCGGGCCTGCCAAACAACAGTGACTAACTACAACCAAAAAATAGCCGGGCGTTGTGGTGGGCCCCTGTAGTCCCAGCTACTTGGGAGGCTGAGGCAAGAGAATCGCTTAGGTCCAAGAGTTGGAGGTTGCTGTGAGCTGTGATGCCCCGACGCTCTATCGAGGGCGACATAGTAAGACTCTGTCTCAAAAAAAGAAAAAAAATACAGATGGGTCTTGCTCCTGCTCAGGTTGGTCTTGAACCTTTGAGCTTAAGCTGTCCACCCGCCTCAGCCTCCCAGAGTGCTAGGATTACAGAGGTAAGCCACTGTACCTGGCCCCGTTTGCTTGTTGGTGTAAGTTTTTGTTTTTTGAAAAAAACTTTTTACTTTTGAATTTCCTTTATATATTTTTAAATGTCAGAAGCTTTTTTTTTTTTTTTTTAAAGAGACAGAGTCTTACTACATCGCCCTTGGTAGAGTGCTGTGGTGTCACAGCTCACAGCAACCTCCAACTCCTGGGCTTAGGTGATTCTCCAGCCTCAGCCTCCCGAGTAGCTGGAACTACAGGCACCCGCCACAATGCCCAGCTATTTTTTGTTGCAGTTTGGCCAGGGCTGGGTTCAAACCCACCACTCTCAGTATATGGGGCTGGCGCCCTACTCACTGAGCCACAAGCACCACCTCTTTTTTTTTTTAAAGCTCCTTGTTGTGGGTATGGGGGAGAGAATGCCTCTGCTGTCTCTGGGGATGTTAATTATAGTTAACAGAAGAATGTTACCTGCATTATCTCTATCTCCTGAGTTCCTTTCATCTACTCCTTTGCTTTGGTCTTTGACCTTTGTGTTAGAAGCGTTTTTCAAATATCTAGTGTCCTCAGCTATTTTTAATATTTAAGAATTAGGGTTTAAATTACTGGGTCTCCCAGCTAAGTGATAGAACATGGGATGTTTCCTCTGCCATTTTTATGCAGCATTAGGGGCAGTTACCAAATGAAGGCTTTTGATTCTAGGCCTGTTTCTCTGGAGAGTAATTTTCTCCTTTTCTGCGTGGAGGAAAGCACAGGACAGTTATGAGTGCAGGGTGACAGAAGGGACCTGCAGGGATCTCTTACCCTTTGTATTTAGACTCAGTCTTTTTATTTTCTGACCCTCGCCATGTTCAAGGGCAGAGCCTTCTCAGCCTCTCTTGAAAGTAACAAGTTTTGAGCAGTTTTCCATCTGCACCCTCGCCCACAGCCCTTGGAGCTGCCTGGCACGTTCAGTGTTAAGGTTCAGTGGGGTTCTCCCTGGCTCCCCAGCTCCCCAGGCTGTATTGTCCAGAGGTTTCACTGGTGCCTCTTGTCTGTTGCCTCTGTTGTCATTCTCCTTGTCCTGGAAGAAGATTTGTACCCCAACCCCATTTGTTCTCATTTCAATGGCATTTTGAGGGGAAGGGAGGGAAGGTAGTGGAGGTAAGTGTGTGTTCAACCCATGAACTGCTGAATTGGAGCTAGAGTTCCCATTCTCTAAGGAGAGGGCTGAATCTCAGAGAAGTAGTGATACGCCCAGGGTCCCTCTGTGGCATTGCCCTCTGGTGAGGGCTGCGATTCACAGGATGCGCCGCCAGAGGTGTATGGGGCAGATGGAGGCAGGTGGGAACCATCCCCCAATTGTATTTAGTATTTCATTGGTGTTGCGGGGTTGTGGGGGGGGTGATGGTTGAAGAGGCTCTCTGTGACAGCCTTGGGGATTTCCATGATCAGGGGTGCAGGGACCTTATGTGGCATGTCACAGTTTTACTTCCCGTTTTTCATCACTGTGAGCTCATTCTCACCTCCCTGCTACCTGTCAGAGTGTATATTACCATCCCCATTTTACAAATGTAGAAAAAAATTGAGTCAGTTGTAGCAATTGCCCAAGATGACCCAGATAGTAAGGGCTAAACTCACACCTGGGCCTCTGAGTTAGAGTGTTGCTCCTACTTGTAGTGAAGGAACAGCTTTTCCCCTGGGAAGTGTGAACTCCTCTTTGGGAAAGAAATTTTTTTTTTTTTTTTTTAAATTTTTTGGCTTTTTTAAATTTTATTTCGTTGCTTATTTTTTATTTCTTTACTTTTTTTTTTGTTGTTGTTGTTGTTGAGACAGGGTCCCACCCTATGCCCCTAAGCAGAGTGCAGTGGGCGTGGTAGCTCACCACAACCTCAGACTCGGGCTGCGGGCACCCCGCTGCCTCAGCCTCCGGAAGTCACTGGGATTACAGGCGCTTGCCGCAGCGCCCCGGCTGGGTTTTTCCATTTTTTTCACAAGTCGGGGTCTCACTGTCGCTCAGGCGAGTCTCGAACTCCTGAGCTCAAGCGATTCTCCCTCCTCAGCCTCCCACAGTGCTGGGATTACAGGCGTGAGCCACCGCGCCCAGCTGGGAAAGAAATTTTACGTGCATGGTAGAAACAATTAGAGAGTGATGCTTCCTTCATCCTGTTTTGGATTTTGCACAAACTTAGCTTCCTGGCATCTGTCCTAAAGTGAAACATCTTCTCTGATAGAGTCCAGCTGGGTCAACACAGTTGAGGGCCACAGGCACAGGGCCACAAATGAGCCAAGGCCGGTTTGTTGCCAGGAGGACTGTGTGGCTGGCTGTGGTACCTGCTGACCAGAGCTCCTGCTGGCCCTGCCTCTGGCAGTTAGAACCAAGGATTACAAGAGCTCAGTCGATCCGAGGAAAGAAAGGAGGAGCCAGTGGAGAAGAGGTCAGAAACAGTCTTTGGGTGGCAAGAAGCAGGACTCAGCAGCATCAGCAAAGGCCAGAACAGCCTGGAGGGAGGGGCAGGAGAGCTGCAGGGAGCAGCTCGGGGCCGCGCAGGTCCCTGTGCAGCACACTGTACTCGTTCCCAACCAGAGTGACCAGTCACTGAGAAGGGGTGGAAGACTGTCTTGAGGCTCCTACTTATTGAGAAGGAATTCTAACATGGTCAAAAGTAAGTTTTCAAGGCTCATATACCAGTTATTTGGAATATGGAATGCCCCAAGTCTCTCCAGATAAGCAGAGTGTTTGTGTAGCAGAGAGGCTGGCACCCAGCTTCAGTACTGAAGGTACACCGGAGGGGAGCTTAGAGTGGCCTGGTGTATCCTGAGCCATCAGGTCCTGCACAGCGTGGTAGGGCACTGTAGGTGACTGAAGAAGCAGAGGGTATGTCCGGGAGCTGCAGGCAGAAGCCCTGGGGACCCTCAGGGCAGTGTCGTGGCAGTCACTGGGTCATTGGCTGACCGGGCGGTGGGGGGGGAGGTGCTGAGTAGAGAGTAGTCTCTTGTCTGTAACTTTCTGTGCAGGCACCTCCCAGTGAGAGAACTTTGATGAGGAAAGAAAGCCTCACGTCTCGGGGTGAGAAGAGAGCCCCTTAGAATGTCTGCGGAGGGATGCCAGCCGGGTTTCTTCTGCCGGCAGGAAGCAGCTGCCTTCTGTCTTTGCCTGGTAGAAATGGTCTCTTACATTAAGCTGAACATGTGGGACCTGTCTGACCCTGGGGACAGGATACCCCTGTCACCTCTATGAGATAAGGAACCCTTTCTCTGCTCCAGCAGGGAAACTAAGAGTAGGCAACACCTGCCTGCCCCACCGTCCTGAGCTGTCAGTTCGGCAGCCTCACCTGTCTGTCTGTCTGTCTGCTCATTTCTTCGGTTTTGATTAAGGGTATGTCACCAGGCGCTCTGGGACTCATTGTGGGTGGGACTCCTGCCCACAAGGAGCCTACAGTCCAACGGGAATAATAGACCACACACTGTGGACTGTTCCCTGTGAGCTCAGCCCTATCTAAAGCTCTATACATTAGGGAGGGGGGTGGGGCCTTAGTGTGTGTCACACTTTATGGGGGCAAGACATGATTGCAAGAGGGACTTTACCTAACAGTTGTAATCAGTGTAACTGGCTTATTGTACCCTCAATGAATCCCCAACAATAAAAAAAAAAAAAAAAAAAAAAGCTCTATACATTAAACCCCTTGCCCCCTGAACACCTCTAGGAAGGAGATATCTTCAGCTTGTGGATGAGGAAACTGAGGCATGGAACTCTTCAGAAACTTGAGTGAGGCTGCACAGCTCCTGAGTGGTGGAACCACAGTCCACGCCCAGGCAGTCTGGCTACAGGGCCCATGGCTCCTTGCACTGCTTTCTCCTGCCTCTCATATTAGGACAGGATATATCACAGGGACAGGTAGTGTGTGACATGAGCATAGTGACAGGACAGAGGAGGTGGCATCCCATCTGGGTCTGCCTCTGGGACTTGGCAATAGGGCCAGAATGAGACTATTGGGGGTGTGAGAGATCCTGGTTCATCCTGGGAACGTGCCCTTTACTGAGGCTAAATCATTCATCTGACCAGAACGTTCAAGTATAAAGCACCATTAATTTTGTTCATAGATACTGCAGGTCAGGAATTTGGACAGGGGACAGGGGGATTGTTTGTTCCTGCTCCATGGAGTCTGAGCCTCAGAACTCAAAGGCCAGGCAGGGGGTCACCTGAAGGCGCACTCTTGTGTCAGGAGTTGATGCTGGTTGTCAGCTGAGGGCCTCAATTCCCTTCATGTGAGACTCTCCATGTGGCTTTTTTTTTTTTTTTTTTTTGAGACAGAGTCTCACTATGTCACCCTGGGTAGAGTGCTGGGGCCTCATAGCTCATAGCAGCCTCGAACTCTTAGATTTAAGTGATTCTCTTGCCTCAGCCTCCCAAGTAGCTGGGACTATAGGTGCCCACCACAATGCCCGGCTATTTTTTGGTTGTAGTTGTCATTGTTTGGCAGGCCTGGGCTGGATTTGAACACACCAACTCTGGTGTATGTGGCTGGTGCCCTAGCCACTCAGCTATAGGCACCAAGCCAGTATGTGGCCTTTTAATAGGGGCTAGCTGTGTTTCCTCCCAGCATGGTGGCTGGGTCCCAGAGGAAAGAGGACTTTTCTGACCCCAAAATTGATGTCCTAAAACACCACTTATGCTGAAGTCACCCAGATCCACCTGGATGCAAAGGGAGGGAATTGAGACCCTACCTCTCAATGGAGGGGTGTAGACATCACAGGGTGTGGCCATCTTTGGGAGATACCATCAGCCGCAGTATAGCTGGACCCAACTTAGAGTGGCTATATCTATTCCACTGGGTCTTGTGTGGTTTTTGGCAAAGGTCATTATCAGGCTGACATTAGATGACTTGCTTGGTGCCCACACCTCTTCCCTCTGCTTCAGAATTCTTGCCAGTGAATTGTGGGTTCTGGAGATTAGTGGAGGCTTCTGTTGTCACCAAACATCCTAAGCTGCTTCCAGCCCAGGGAGGCAGGGCACAGCCTCTAACCCATCAAGGGGCATCTGATCCTGAGCAAGGCAGGCAGGCAAACAGTATGAGCCAGGACAGCCAGTGCCCAGAGAGCTCCACTGAGCACTGGCCACCCTTTTGAATACTTCACCTACTCCATTAAAACTCACAACCCCGTCTGCCCCTGTGATCCCCATTAATAGAAGATGAAATTGAAGCCCGGCCTAGAGAGGCTCAACACAGGTAGAGCCACGTTGCAAACTCTCTGCTATTATGTGTGTGAAGGGACAGTCACAGCAAAGCATGATCAAAGGCTATGTGTCACTTATGTGTAGGGTGCTACCTGGTGACAAGAGTCAAGAGCAACTGTGAGTGGCCTAAAGTACCCCAAATACTGTATGTTCCTTTCCTAATCGCTGAAAGCCACTTTTGCCTAAAAACGTGTTGCCAGGGCCTTCTGTGTCCAATTGGGGCAGTCAGACGTTTGTGATGTGCCTTGGGTGTGCTGTGAGTCACTCCTAAGTTCTGGGGAAGGAGAAGGCTTCCTTTCAGGGGGTCACAGTAGGTCAGTGTGACACAGGGTAGAATACTGGGCAGTGTGCTGGATCAGGTCCATGGGTGAGAAGGCACTAATGTCCATTCGGGTCACTGGTGACAGAGACTTCTCAGAGTATGCAGCACCCCCGCTGGGTTTGAAGGGTCCTGGGAGTGCCGGGAGGGGGAGGGCACTCCATCCAGCGGGTCTTCACAGAGAAGTGAAGAGCCTGCCTGAGGCCAGGTGCAGCATTGAGTGCTGTTGGGGAGGGATGTGAGCATGGGCAGGGGCCAGCACTGAAAGCCATGCAGGGCTCTGTGCTGCGGGGCTGGCTGGCTCGGATGGGAAGGAGCTCTCTGCCAGCAGGGCCGCCTGGCTTCCTTGACCTGTTCCCCTGACCTCATCCTCCATCCTGGCACCTTCCTGTGCATCTGTCACCGTGTAGGCAGTAGCCTTCGTTTTGCTGACGCAGCAGAAATCCTCTGCTCCGGAGACTAGTTACTGAGAATTGCTGTATTTATAGCATCGACGTTTGCCGCAGACTGTAGCTGTGCCATCACTCACTGTTACGAATTTGGGGTCTGCGTGGGAATGTTGAGTGTGTCCCACCGTGGAGCTGGCTGAGCTTCCCAAGACATTTGCACTATAACCTGTGCCCGCCTCATGTGTTTTGTCACAGCTTACAGAGCTGAGCACACACCACTCACCTGTGCGGGTGGATGGAGACTTTGCTATCTTATTCTTGCTTGGAATTTCTCCCAAGATCCCTCTGGAGAAAGTTACATTGTTGTTGCAAAGTCTCTGTAGACAGTGTGTAAAACTAATAATTATAAAGCCACCACCATTTCACCCCAGAATGCACACAGTGCCAGCCCGCAAAGCGCCCACCCTGACCTCAGTGTCCCCACACGGTCCTGCTCTGGTAGCAGTCAGACCCTGCCCAGCACAGATGTGCACCCTGAGTAAGGTGATGCAGCTGTGCTGATTGTGCACTGACCAATGGACTATAACTGCGTGTTCCTTTCATGGGCTTCTTTGCACATCCGTCTGTCCCCGAGGGTGCTCTCTGCTGCTGTGTGTGGCCATGGTGCCTTCATCTCACTGCTATGGAGAAGTCCGCTGTCTGTGACCTGCTCTGCTGATTTCAGTGGTTCTCTCTGGGTACTTTCCACAGCCTTGGTCATCTATAACTTCCTGAGCCTGTGCTACGAGTACCTCGGGGGAGAGAGCTCCATCATGGCGGAGATCAGGGGGAAGCCCATCGAGTGAGTCTGACCAGCCCTGGGAGCCCTCAAAGCACCCCATATTCCTGGGCCTGATGTTCTTTGAGCTGCTCTGGTGTCAGCTGGACATATAGTCTGTCTCTGCCTCTGATCTTGACCTGCTGCACTCTTCCTGCACTTCCTGAGCAAGACCGTTCATTTGACCTCTGGGGAGGGCCCCTCTGGCTTGTTCTCTCTCTCTTCCTGTCTCGGCCTCAGTCCTTTCCTGTTTGTCTGTTTCTGCCTCCTGCTGTTTTTCCACTCAGTGCTGTCCAGTTTGGTTTGTCACCCCCTTGGCTGGAGCAGGCCTGTATCCCTCATGGCCCATGGCACAGGCAGACACTCTGCCCTGCTCTCCTGTGTTTGGCCTTGGGCTCCAGGGCTGCTCCAGACCTCAGCCCAGCTTGTCTGAATGCACTGGAGGGCAGCTGTCCCCAACCGCAACCTTTCCCACATCCTGATTCTTCATTCAGCACCCCCTTCTCATGCACTTGTCTCTTCCAGGTCCAGCTGTATGTACGGCACGTGCTGCCTCTGGGGAAAGACTTACTCCATCGGATTTCTGCGGTTCTGCAAACAGGTGTGTGCCCTGGGTAGTTGCCCAGGTCAGGAGGAGCAGGCTTGGGACTTGGAGTCTGGGTCTGCACCCTGGCAGGGGTGGGGAGCACCCACAGGCTGCCCGACCCCCACCTGTGGAGGCTCATTTCACTATGAGCCCTCCAAACTCCCAGCACCCAGCACCAGCCTCCTCAGACTGTTAGGAAGGTACCATGTTCACAGCGTGTGTTCAGAGGGGCTGTGCTGGGAGTCCTGGTGTCCTGGGAGTGTCTGGTTCAGCTTTGGGCAGGAGCTGGTCCCAAACTCTTGCTTGTTTTTGACCAAGTCTTGATGTGTGAAAATCAGAGGAAGCTTATGGAGGTTCTCATCAGCTACAGCTAGAGGGCAGGAGGGTTTTTGCGTCAGAGATACAAGTCAGAACAGGCGAGTGCTATCTCTCTGGTCTTGTCCCCCTTTCCCATTTGGCAGTCCAACCTCTCTGACTTCCTCAGCTACCCTCCCTGAGGGTGGTTTACAGTAGCCAGGGTAGAGGCCTCAAGGTTGCGCTGTGTGTGTAGGCCCAGGTGTCTGACCATCCGCTCTGATACTAGCTTCTCTGACTATGCAACCTTGGATAATTTACTTAACCTGTCTGAGCTTTATGCCCATCACTGGGCGTAATGACAGTGATCTCAAGAGATGGCTGAGAGAAACAGATGAGAGCCTGCAGGTGGACACAGTGCTGCAGAAAGCCTGTGACATCCTGTCTTAGGAGGTGGGGTTGAGCCACGTGTAGTCTTTGTGACCTCTCATCAGTCTCCTCTGGGACTCCCCAGGGCCTCCGTCAGCCTCTCCAGCATCACCAGGAGTAGTCACAAGAGGAAACAAAACCCACAACCGGGAGAGGGCCAGCCCTTCTGCTCCCTTCCGTGTGGGATGCAGGCCCTTAGTATGGGCATACCCACAGGCATCTACCTGGACAGGCCAGGTCGCCAGTTCTTTTTCCAGATCTTCCTTCCTAGTATGTTTCTAAATTCAGAATCTCTGCTCTAGAACCACGGGGAAAGAGTTAAAACTGTCCTGGGCTCAGGGTGGGGCATTCAGAGCCATTGTTTACTAGTTGGTTTAGCCACCCAGGTTCCAGCCCAACTGTGACTCACTGCCTTGTTTAATGATTATATTGTCTACAAAGTTTTGATCTCATGATTCTTAGCTAGCTTGGCCTTGCTGTAAATTGTTCCCTAGCCCTGTGGGCTCAGATGTTATGCTGTCAATCCTCGAGGTGACAGGGAGAGGTAGTAAGAGGACAGAGAACAAAGAACGCCTCTTCATCCCTTTACCGTGGCGGGCACATGGTGGGCCTTAGACATCCTCAGGCCAGTTCCCAGGGTCTGCATCTTCTGGAGAGCTTGTTACAAGTGGAGAGTCCCAGATCAGCCATCCTCTCACTCCAGCCCGACTGAGGAGGTCTGGAATGGAGCTCAGAGACCTGGCACTTGATTAAAGCTCCCCCAGTTGACCCTGGTGTCTAGCCTGGCTGGGAACTGTTGAGTGGTTCAGGGTATAGCTGGGCGATGACTCTGGGGCCTGCTAGCTTGGGCTCTGATGCTCCTTCTGCCACTTCAGCTTCTCTGTGCTTCAGTTTCCTCATCTGTAAGGTGGGTACGATGGTGTTTCCCACATCTTGGAGCACCAAGTGAGCTGACACAGAAGAGCTCCAGCCCGTTGCCAGGCTCGTAACTCCAATTGTGCAAACTGCCACTC
The DNA here is from genome assembly GCF_027406575.1 of Nycticebus coucang. NCBI lineage: Eukaryota > Metazoa > Chordata > Mammalia > Primates > Lorisidae > Nycticebus > Nycticebus coucang. The sequence goes on from NC_069782.1 coordinate 10,263,264, forward strand.
TTCCTTTTTTCCCGGAGGGTGCAGGTCCCACTTCCTCCAGGTGGGGTGTGGGGTCAGGGAAATTTTCTGGGGCTTCCTGAGAAAGGGACCACACCTCTGTCCTGTCTACATGCCTCTCCATGAATCAGCCCCATGGTGCAGTTCCTGGGCTCCCCTCCTCTGATGCCCCCTCAGGGCAGACACTGAGGCTTCAGCAGGTCACATTTTCTGCTCTAGGCTCCTCACCCTGTTTGGAGCCATACTAGCTTCATCTTACTGATTGGCCTTTAGCTTCTCCAGAGGGGCCTTGTGGCTTAAATTTATTTGTTTCCAGGAGAATGGTGATTCTGGTGTTTTTATGGGCACTGCGGATTCCCCTTGAGTTTACTAAGGCCTCTGTAGGGAAATGGGAGCACCAGGCTAAGGAATTCTTTCAGGGGCCAGGCAAGCCAGCAGGAGCCTTTACTAAATGCTCAGAGGTGAGATTCCTCCAAGAAGGTACTGACTGTCTAGCTTTGCCATCCCCAAAGCAGTGACCCTGGCATGTGTCCATTTCACCAGTGGGTCTGCACTCAGAGGCTAGGACTGTCCTGGCTACTACAGCTAGGAGCTGGCCAGGATGCATTTCACACTTAGCTCAGGATTTTGGAGTCCACAAGCTCTGAGCTGCTTCCAGCTCCCCAGCTGGTGTTCCTGTGGGTCATCTCCACTCCAAGCCCCGGCTCACCAGGAACCAGACCAGGAATGATGGGGAAGCCCGGCTCACCAGGAACCAGACCAGGAGTGGATGGGGCAGATAAGAGGAGGCCCCCGCCCACCTCTTCTCCCTGGGTGGCCATTTCCTCCAGCAGGACCCCTGCTCCTTCTCAATTCCTGACCTTCTCTCTCCCAAACAGGCCACCCTGCAGTTCTGTGTGGTGAAGCCACTCATGGCAGTCAGCACCGTGATCCTCCAGGCCTTCGGCAAGTACCGAGACGGGGACTTTGAGTAAGTAGTGGGCCCTCCCTTATGCATGGAAGAGGAGTGTGGGTGTGGGGTGGTGCCCTGCCTAGGCTGGTGCCCTGGCTCAGGGAAAGGGCCATCAGATGGGCCCCACAGCTGTGACCTTCCATGTGCTATGCCACTCACAATTCCCTGAGCCTGAGCCTAGCAGTGGGCACCCTTGTCTTTGACCCTACTGTTGACCCAGGAATGAGTCCTTGGTGCTAGCTGTGTCCACATGGGGGCTGCAGAGTGGTGCCATGAGGGGATAGGGCAGCAACTCTTCCTGAGACAGGGAGTGAGGTCAGGGGCAGTCCCAGGCTCTAGGGCATACAGCCCCTGCTGTATACATTGTCCACACACCTGTCTTTTGGGGATTAGCACCAGTAACTATGCGTCTGGCCCTGTGGTTGCAAGTGATACACATACTTTCTGGGACCCACACGGTAGCCCCACCAGGGCAAGGGAGCAAACTGAAGTCAGGGGGTGTGACTTGGCCATGTCACCTACTTTGATGCCTGTCATTGGACTGTTGGGGTTTTCACATGGGTGTCCAACATCAGGAGTGTGGGCACCAGAGCTTAGACACGCCTGTGAGAGAAGCAGAGGCCGCAAGCTGGCCAGTCCTGGAGCTGTGATCACCCGCCCTCCTTTAGGAGCTCACTGAGCTCTGCTCCGGGAGTGCAGCTAAGAGCTGTGGGGGTCGGACACAGGAGTGTGTGGGGAGGGCTCCATCCACTGCACGGATTTGTCCAGCCAGAGGATGTTCCCATCCTGCAGCGTCACCAGCGGCTACCTCTATGTGACCATCATCTACAACATCTCTGTCAGCCTGGCCCTCTACGCCCTCTTCCTCTTCTACTTTGCCACCCGGGAGCTGCTCAGCCCCTACAGCCCCGTCCTCAAGTTCTTCATGGTCAAGTCTGTCATCTTTCTCTCCTTCTGGCAGGGTGAGCCCTCTCCCCCCCCCCCCAGGGTGCTGCGACACCTCCCATGTGCCCTGTCAGCTGAGCCTCGGCCCTCCCTCTGTTCCCTGACCCTGGTGGCTGTGTGCCTCAGGCTGTGGACTGTCCTGGACGAGCCTGGCCTGGAGCTCCAGGGGACTCAGTCCACTGGGCCCTTGCTGACAGCAAAATTGGGATTCTTCAAGGGCTTTTCACAGGAACTAGGGAGCTTTGGATGAGGGGACCCGTATAATCTACTATGATGTCTCTATTTTAGTAGCTGGTCAGGAGCTGGGAGAGTAGGGTTTCCAGAGGCCAAGTCTTCGTGTCGCCATTCCCACCTTGCACAGGCAGTGGTGACCCATTCCCATCCTTACTGGGGTACACAGGCATCGGGAAGAGCAGCATGGGGAATGACTCTGGGAAGGGGTCCAGTCTGGGTCCAGACTCCTGTGCTTCCTATCCAGGCATGCTTCTGGCCATCCTGGAGAAGTGTGGGGCCATCCCTAAGATCCACTCAGCCCGTGTGTCAGTGGGCGAGGGTACTGTGGCAGCTGGCTACCAGGACTTCATCATCTGTGTGGAGATGTTCTTTGCAGCCCTGGCTCTGCGGCATGCTTTCACCTATAAGGTCTATGCTGACAAGAGGCTGGACGCGCAAGGTATGAGCCAGGGTCCCCCCACCTTCCAGAGTCATGGGATCCCCAGTTTACATGTGGGGAGGGGGCTGCAGAGGTCGAGGTTGGGGGCAGGACAAGGAGGAACACCCTTGCATGAGTACTACCAATTGGTCCTGGGGACTTAGCCTACTTGTCTCCTGCAGGTTCAACTGTGGACACCCAAGATGGTATATTTGAAAGTGGGGACAGAGCCTATAATGAATAGACAGATTTCTGAGGGCTTCTGACACCTAGCACTGTGTGTGGTTATCCATTTGTCTTATAGTTCTCTCATCTCTGAAGTTCATGTGTATGTGTGTATTTTTTTTTTTTTTTTTTGTAGAGAAAGAGTCTCACTGTATCGCTGTTAGTAGAGTGCCGTGGCTCATAGCAACCTCCAACTCCTGAGCCTAGGTGATTTTCTTGCCTCAGCCTCCCAAGTAGCTGGGACCACAGACGCCCACCATACGCCCGGCTATTTTTTCATTGCAGTTTGGCTGAGGCCAGGTTCGAACCCGCCACCCTCGGTATATGAGGCTGGTGCCCTACCCACTGAGCCACAGGCGCTGCCTCTGTGTGTGTGTGTGTGTGTGTGTGTGTGTGTGTGTGTGTGTTTTAACAAAAAACCCTGATTACTTCTAAGAAATAGACTCAGATGCTAATAGCATTTAACAGCTTGCTTTTTACACCTGCTGATCTTCCTCCTCACTATAACAGTGGTTAGCTGCCCCAGTTGTGTAGGAAAATGCCCCAGAGAGCTTTTAAAAAGTGCAGGAGTCAGCCCCACCCTCATTCCTCAGTAATCGGTCTCGGTCTGGGCTCGCAGACAGGGTGTGCCAACTCTTTAAGAGCTCCCAGGGTGACTTGCTGCCGAGCAGAGAAGTTGTAAGCCAGGAGGGCAGCCTTGGCTCCCAGGCTGTGCGTGTGTGTGTGTGTGTGTGTGTGTGTGTAGGGGGGATGAGGAAGAGGAGGCTGGAATGTCTGTGTGTGTGTGTGTGTGTGTGTGTGTGTGTGTAGGGGGGGATGAGGAAGAGGAGGCTGGGAATGTCTGTGTGTGTGTGTGTGTGTGTGTGTAGGGGGGATGAGGAAGAGGAGGCTGGGAATGTCTGTGTGTGTGTGTGTGTGTGTGTGTAGGGGGTGATGAGGAAGAGGAGGCTGGGAATGCCCGTGTGTGTGTGTGTGTGTGTGTGTAGGGGTGATGAGGAAGAGGAGGCTGGGAATGTCTCTGTGTGTGTGTGTGTGTGTAGGGGGGATGAGGAAGAGGAGGCTGGGAATGTCTGTGTGTGTGTGTGCGCGTGTGTGTAGAGGGGGATGAGGAAGAGGAGGCTGGGAATGTCTGTGTGTGTGTGTGTGTGTGTGTGTAGGGGTGATGAGGAAGAGGAGGCTGGGAATGTCTCTGTGTGTGTGTGTGTGTGTAGGGGGGATGAGGAAGAGGAGGCTGGGAATGTCTGTGTGTGTGTGTGCGCGTGTGTGTAGAGGGGGATGAGGAAGAGGAGGCTGGGAATGTCTGTGTGTGTGTGTGTGTGTAGGGGGGGATGAGGAAGAGGAGGCTGGGAATGTCTGTGTGTGTGTGTGTGTGTAGGGGGGGATGAGGAAGAGGAGGCTGGAATGTCTGTGTGTGTGTGTGTGTGTGTAGGGGGGATGAGGAAGAGGAGGCTGGGAATGTCTGTGTGTGTGTGTGTGTAGAGGGGGATGAGGAAGAGGAGGCTGGGAATGTCTGTGTGTGTGTGTGTGTGTAGGGGGGGATGAGGAAGAGGAGGCTGGGAATGTCTGTGTGTGTGTGTGTGTGTAGGGGGGGATGAGGAAGAGGAGGCTGGGAATGTGTGTGTGTGTGTGTGTGTAGGGGGGGATGAGGAAGAGGAGGCTGGGAATGTCTGTGTGTGTGTGTGTGTAGGGGGATGAGGAAGAGGAGGCTGGGAATGTCTGTGTGTGTGTGTGTGTGTGTGTGTGTGTAGGGGGGATGAGGAAGAGGAGGCTGGGAATGTCTGTGTGTGTGTGTGTGTAGGGGGGGATGAGGAAGAGGAGGCTGGGAATGTCTGTGTGTGTGTGTGTGTATAGGGGGGGATGAGGAAGAGGAGGCTGGGAATGTCCGTGTGTGTGTGTGTGTGTAGGGGGGGATGAGGAAGAGGAGGCTGGGAATGTCTGTGTGTGTGTGTGTGTGTGTAGGGGGGATGAGGAAGAGGAGGCTGGAATGTCTGTGTGTGTGTGTGTGTGTAGAGGGGGATGAGGAAGAGGAGGCTGGGAATGTCTGTGTGTGTGTGTGTGTGTAGGGGGGGATGAGGAAGAGGAGGCTGGGAATGTCTGTGTGTGTGTGTGTGTGTAGGGGGGATGAGGAAGAGGAGGCTGGGAATGTCTGTGTGTGTGTGTGTGTGTGTGTGTAGAGGGGGATGAGGAAGAGGAGGCTGGGAATGTCTGTGTGTGTGTGTGTGTAGGGGGGGATGAGGAAGAGGAGGCTGGGAATGTCTGTGTGTGTGTCTGTGTGTGTGTCTGTGTGTGTGTGTGTGTAGGGGGGATGAGGAAGAGGAGGCTGGAATGTCTGTGTGTGTGTGTGTGTAGGGGGGATGAGGAAGAGGAGGCTGGGAATGTCTGTGTGTGTGGGGGGGGATGAGGAAGAGGAGGCTGGGAATGTCTGTGTGTGTGTGTGTGTAGGGGGGGATGAGGAAGAGGAGGCTGGGAATGTCTGTGTGTGTGTGTGTGTAGGGGGGGATGAGGAAGAGGAGGCTGCTGGGAATGTCTGTGTGTGTGTGTGTGTAGAGGGGGATGAGGAAGAGGAGGCTGGGAATGTCTGTGTGTGTGTGTGTGTGTAGGGGGGGATGAGGAAGAGGAGGCTGGGAATGTCTGTGTGTGTGTGTGTGTGTAGGGGGGATGAGGAAGAGGAGGCTGGGAATGTCTGTGTGTGTGTGTGTGTGTGTGTAGGGGGTGATGAGGAAGAGGAGGCTGGGAATGTGTGTGTGTGTGTGTGTGTAGGGGGGGATGAGGAAGAGGAGGCTGGGAATGTCTGTGTGTGTGTGTGTCTGTGTGTGTGTGGGGGGGATGAGGAAGAGGAGGCTGGGAATGTCTGTGTGTGTGTGTGTGTGTGTAGGGGGGGATGAGGAAGAGGAGGCTGGGAATGTCTGTGTGTGTGTGTGTGTGTGTGTGTAGGGGGGATGAGGAAGAGGAGGCTGGGAATGTCTGTGTGTGTGTGTGTGTGTGTGTAGGGGGGATGAGGAAGAGGAGGCTGGGAATGTCTGTGTGTGTGTGTGTGTGTGTGTGTGTGTAGGGGGGATGAGGAAGAGGAGGCTGGGAATGTCTGTGTGTGTGTGTGTGTGTGTGTGTAGGGGGGATGAGGAAGAGGAGGCTGGGAATGTCTGTGTGTGTGTGTGTGTGTGTGTAGGGGGGGATGAGGAAGAGGAGGCTGGGAACGTCTGTGTGTGTGTGTGTGTGTAGGGGGGATGAGGAAGAGGAGGCTGGGAATGTCTGTGTGTGTGTGTGTGTGTGTGTGGGGTGATGAGGAAGAGGAGGCTGGGAATGTCTGTGTGTGTGTGTGTGTGTGTGGGGTGATGAGGAAGAGGAGGCTGGGAATGTCTGTGTGTGTGTGTGTGTGTGTGTGTAGGGGGGATGAGGAAGAGGAGGCTGGGAATGTCTGTGTGTGTGTGTGTGTAGGGGGGATGAGGAAGAGGAGGCTGGGAATGTCTGTGTGTGTGTGTGTGTGTGTGTGTGTGTAGGGGGGATGAGGAAGAGGAGGCTGGGAATGTCTGTGTGTGTGTGTGTGTGTGTGTAGGGGGGATGAGGAAGAGGAGGCTGGGAATGTCTGTGTGTGTGTGTGTGTGTGTGTAGGGGGGATGAGGAAGAGGAGGCTGGGAATGTCTGTGTGTGTGTGTGTGTGTGTGTGTGTAGGGGGGATGAGGAAGAGGAGGCTGGGAATGTCTGTGTGTGTGTGTGTGTGGGGGGGGGGTGATGAGGAAGAGGAGGCTGGGAATGTCTGTGTGTGTGTGTGGGGTGATGAGGAAGAGGAGGCTGGGAATGTCTGTGTGTGTGTGTGTGTGTGTGTGTGTGTGTGTAGGGGGGATGAGGAAGAGGAGGCTGGGAATGTCTGAAACTGGGACTGGGGGGAGGACAACCTCCTAGTCTAACACATCTACCTAGGGGTCCTTCCCAAGTGGCTGACAGCAAGAAACCCCCTTCACCAGGCCCTGCCACCAGGCCCTCGAGGCCCTGTGTGAGTGGAGTGGCGTGTAGAAGGCCCCACTTCCTCCCCCTCAACTTGCTGGGAAGAGGCCCTGCGATGCCTACGCTGGCTTTGTTCTCCCAGCACGCTTGCTTGCAGGGGACCCTTGGTCACTTTCTCAGTCTTTAGTTGCTGTGGCTGACCCTCTGTTGGCTTTCAAGTTGGTGCCCCCAGTTGGAAGCATCTAGCAAATACCCATGCATTGTTGAGGGCAACTGCACTTGGACATGGAGCCTGGAGCCACCCCAAGGGGCAGGTGGGGCTGCACAGAGACCATTTTTCACTGTGGCACTCTGGAGAGGTTCTGTGCTGTCAGCCTGGGCTGCCTTCCCACACACCTGCAGTGTGGGAAGGCAGCCCAGGTACACCTACCAACAAGCAGCATGGCGAGGGGAAGCTGCTGTTCTCCCATGCCTGCCTTGCTGCCGTCCTGGGCCCTTTGGCCACCCTCTACCAGGGCCCAGCCCCCCTCAGCCCTCAGGTTAGGCTTGGGTGCAAAGCCAGCTCTGTTGTTTGATCTACACAAGTAGCTCCTCCGTCTAAGCTTCAGTTTCCTTGTCTGTGAAGTGCTTTGAGGTTTGTAAAGTGTGTGGTCCGTATGTAGCTCTAATCGCGCCTGAAGAACAGTGGAATGGGGTGTCCTGACCTGGACCTGCAGGGAGAACTCTGACCGCCAGGCGGGATAGTCCCTATTGGTGTTAGCCTTGTGGGAGTAGTGATACCTTGGCAGACATGGGAGGAGTCATCCCTAGGCGGACATCCCCCCAAACGCCAGGGGTGCTCCTGGAGCTGCCTGGGTGCCCATGGGACCTGGGGAGGGGGAGAGAAGGATGTGGAGTGTCGCAGTGGTGGGCCTGGGGGTGGGGGCATTGTTCACTCAGCTGTCTCTTGTCTTCTCTATTTCTCTGCTTCTCTCCCCGCCCCCCTTGCCCTGCTTTTGCTGCGGGTTTGGCCATGGGCAGTGCCAACGTACGGCCCTTACGGTAGGTCGTGCTCTGGGTCTACACGTCTGTCCTGCACGTCAGTTCTGGTCACTGTCACCAGCATGCCTCTCTCTTTGTGTAGTTCCTTCTCTGTGTCCTCGTCTTTTCCCCACAGACACCCCTGGGTGGGAGAGCCCAGAGTGCCTACCTGCCAGGAGCTACCCTTCATAGAGCTTGCTGCTTCTGTCCAGGTCTCTCGTTCTGCAATGTTCCCTGCTGAGTTCTAGGGGCATAAGAGCTCATTCATGGGATCTGTGGGGATTTAGTGATGTTTCCATGGCAGAGAACACGAAGGAGAGAAGAGCTCATAGTTTGAATCTGATGTCTCAACCCAAACTCCAACTGGGTTCCTGAGTTGGAGCCTTATAGCTCAGCTTTGTGGCCTGGGGTATTCTGTGTGAGCCCCTGGGGGTGATTCGTTAGCAGCTGAAGAGGAAGCACATATGGGGGGCGGGGACCTACATGAGGGTGTAGGCCAGCCTGGTTTGGGCAGGGCTGGTCCCTGGACCCTCTCCCTAGGTGTGGGGGCAGGAGCCTGGCACCTGTGGAGCCCAGGCCACTCATCCCTAGTGTACCCAAATTCAGTCAGTACTGAGCCCTTCCTAGCCTCTTTGGGGCATCCTGGGTCCCTTCCCATCTGCCTAACTTGGCTGCAGTGACCCTTTGACATCTGAGCCACCTCTTTGGGGCTCCCTGGCTGCTCGTCACTCCCACTCCCCAGCCATGGGAGTCATATCTTTGACCTTTCTCATGTCCTGGGGCCCATCCTCTACTCCAGGAGGAGTGGTTAAACGACAGCCTTGGGGTGGGGGTGCTGCCCCAGCATAAGGGGCAAGGGCTGAGCAGCCTCCCTCTTGCTGCCCTTCCTGCCCTGCAGGCCGCTGTGCCCCCATGAAGAGCATCTCTAGCAGTCTCAAGGAGACCATGAACCCACATGACATCGTGCAGGACGCCATCCACAACTTCTCACCCGCCTACCAGCAGTACACGCAGCAGTCCACGCTGGAGCCTGGGCCTACCTGGCGCGGAAGTGCCCACAGTCTCTCACGCTCCCACAGCCTCAGTGGCGCCCGCGACAACGAGAAGACTCTCCTGCTCAGCTCTGACGATGAGTTCTAGGTGCAGGCTGTGGTGGGGAGAGTGCTGGCACCTTGGCCGACAGCAAGCTGCGCCCACCTCCAGCCTCACGGCCAAGCCAGAGGGAGCTGGCACAGCTTTGATGTTGCCCTTTATTTATTGGACCAGAAACACTCACATATCGCTTCCAGAGGAGCGGCCAGATGCTGTCTACCCAGGCTCACCCACGAGGCTTCAGGAATATTCTTACATGGCTGCCCCTGCACTGCCCCAACAAGGGACAGAGGGCTGTGGTGCAGCACAGTGGGACTAGCTGTGCCCAGGCCACGTGCTGTGTGTGGACTAGTGGCTGCAGCCTTCTAGGTGTCCCTCCCCGACAAGACTCCCAGGCAAGATCAGCAGGCCCAGCCCACCGCACATACTGTGCAATACTCTGACCTGGGCTCTTCCTGACTGCTCCCCTCCCCTGTCTACCTTTGTCCAATGCTAGATTTGCCTCATCCTGGGCAGGAGGAGGAAATGGGGATGCTCTGTGGACCCCACTCCTGACCCAGGCCAACCTGGCATGCTGCAAGGATCAGAGCCAGACCCCAAGAGCCATGGGTCCCACCTAAGAAGGGTACTCAGGGCCCTCTGGGGCCTTCTTCTATTGAAGTAGGGCCCTCTGGCCCCTGGGTGTCCTTGCCATGGCTGTACCGCTGCCTGCCTCGTGCCCCTTCCTCTCAGCCTGCTGAGGACAGCCCGCAGCCTGTAGTGCCCTCTTGATGGGGTCCTTCTTAATAAAGTTCTGGGGGGAGTTCTGGGCTGTGCAGGGGCTCCTCACCCTCCTTCCCAGGCTGAATAGCTAGATCCTCTGCTGGCTCCTAGTCTCTCCCTGGAGCTTCTCCCTCCTGTTTCAGGGGAAAGGTCTGAGTCGGGCATTTCAGACCAGCTTCCGGAGGAAGACAGTCCAGAGGGGAGAATGGGAAGGATGGCCATGCAGCTAGGAGGTGGCAGCAGTGGTCTCAGACCCCTCTCCCAGGTTCCTGTACCCACAGGGCCTCCTTTACCCCCCCCCCCTTTTCTGTGCCTTAGTCACATATGGAAGCTCCCTCCCTACCCCCTGTCTGTCCCAGACACTCTCTGGGGGCTTCTTGCTAAGCTGCTGGCACTCAAATCTCCAGCACTGGCCAAGATCCCTCAGGCCTCAGGAGTGGACAGGACCACCAAGTCCTCTTCCCTCGCCCCCTTCATACCCATATACCTGGGGCTTCCCAGGGCTGGAGCCCCCAGACAGGCTGGGATTACTTGGCCCCTGGTTTAGGAAGAGCCTTAGGACAAAGTGCATGCTCCTATAGACAGAGTCCCCTGGCATTTCAAACCCAGACAGTACTTGGGTTAGGGCTGCAATAGCCATGGGAAGTAGGTGGAGGGAGAAGGCCCTCATCTCTGGCATTCACCGTGGAATCTTTGTTTTGGTCCCTCCTGGAATGAACAGGGTCCCTCCTGGAATCTGTGATGAGGGTCAAGTCTCAGCCATCTGTTTGGCCTTTTTTCTTCCCTGTGGCCAAGCCAACCTTTGGGTGGGTGGGAGGGGGAGTCCAGAGGTCTCCATGTGGGGTACTGGAGGTCAGTTCTTAGACGCCCATCTGGGGATGCCAGCTGTCCTGGAGCTGCCCAGGAGGGCAGAGCAGGCACAGGCTGAGAGCAGCTGTGGTTCTCCCCTATATTTGCTTTCTTGAATCTGTTTCTCTGATTCGATTTCCTTTCTCCTTCAGGCCAAAGTGTGTTGCTTGTTCCTGGCCCCCTTGGTCTTTGCCCAGCACTGTCTGCCCACATGGTGGCTGGGGGTGGGAGGAGCTCAGGGGCAGTGAGCTAGTGGTCCCTGGTGACACCAGGTTAGGAACACCTGCCAGACTGCTCCATCTCCTCCTTCCTAGGATGCATAACCTACCTTGTCTTTTTTTTTTTTTTTTTAATTTTTTCCAGATAGAGTAGCTCTTTGTACATAAAAGATACTTGAAAAATTAATTGTATGATGTATGAGAAGACAGAGTCCCCTAGTTTTGTATCTTGTCGTGTGACTGCTATGAGTTCCACCAGAAAGCCGTTCTATTTTGGTCTCTGTGACATTTTAAATGCGTGACAGAAGTGAACAAATAAAGTGAGGAAGAAATATATATATGAGATAATATAGATTGTATTGAAATCTCTTCTGCCTGTGGGTGAGGTTTTTTCCTTCCTCCCCCTGCCCCCTGCATTTGTTTCTGGAGTTGGGTGTAGTAGCTGTGGGCAGGACGGTCTTAGGAAACCCTCTCCCTTTCTGCAAGCAATGAGGGGTTCACGTTGCCAGAGACTAGATTCTGGACCCAGGTCCCCTTGGACAAAATGCCTCCCCATCCCCCAGCCAGCTGGTCATAGGGGCCCACCTCCCCACCCTACCAGGGCCCTTGTGAGGGGTTTAGTCAACATGATGAATGGGACCTGTGCCCTGGGGGTTGAAGTTCTCCCTGAGATCTTCCTTACAGACCCTTCCATCCTCCTCCCTGGGGCCTGGGGCTGCTGGGCCTGAGCAGTGTCTGCCCAAGATTCTTGAGGCACAATGCCCGCCCTCTAGGGCATCTTCCCTCCACCGCACGCTGTGCCTCCCTGGCCTGGCCTCCTGCTGACAGGAGCACTCAGGAATGCTGTGGGTGGGAGAGAATCCTGCCAGCCTCTAACCTTGAGGCAAATAACCCGCCCCTCCCGCAGCTTCCTGCTGCCCTTTCCACAGCCTGAGCTCAGCATTTCAGAATCTTGCGCCTGGCAGGGAAAGTACCAAGGGCCAGCCTGAGATGAGGAGAAAGCCCTGTGGACCCAGCCAACCCATGTGGCTTGGCCTGTTCCCAGACCCAAACCCTATACCTTTGACTGACCTACAGGTCCCCCGCCCCACTGTCTCCCAGCCATGTAGTTGTCTGTGCTGCTATACACATGGAATCTATGCATTAAAGCTACAGCCCCACAGGATCCAGGGCTTTTCACACCTGTGATCTCATAGCACCTTCATTTTACAAATGGTGCTGCAAGAAACCAAAGTTATCACCAGAGACCCCACAGCTAGGAAAAGACACACCTACATTCAAACCCTGACTGCCCTGACCTGCAGACCATAGTCCACTGGGCTCCTTCTCAAGGTCCCTCAGAAGGGGAGGCAGGCAGGCTGGGTTGAAACTAGTGAGTTTAGGGCCTAGGATGAATGTTTTAGGCCTGTAGGCTGGGACGGAGGAAGCTACTTCTCACCCTGTACCTTCTAGAATGTGGGGAAAATACTTTCTACTTGGCTATAGAAAATCAGACCTCAATGTGAAAGTGCTGGAAAGATTACTCCAAAATCTGAAGTTTTTCCTCTCTGGGTGGGACTCTTGTAACCCTGAATTTCATGTGCTGGTGCTTCGCCTTCCAGGGAGGCCCCTTGGTGCCCCAGATGGAAAGAATGAAAGTTTCAGCACTGTGTCCTGCCCCACCTCTATCCAAGCCCATGCTCTGCCTCATAGCTAGTGATAGCGACACACCCTCCACCCCCAGAGGTCCTGGGTGCAGCTGAACAGAACCCATCTTAAGCCCCTTATTCAGAAGCCCTCCCCCGCCACAAAAACATACCCCAGAACATACACTTCTCTGTGGAAAAAGAGAATTTGACTTTATTCAGAAAGTCTACAAAATACAGAAGGCGGATAACTCGCTTACTGTAAGTCAAGAAATAAATAAATTCTAGGGGCCGGGCAATTTTTTTTTTAAACATTTTTTTGTTGTTGCCATCCGGTTTTCCCTAAATATAAGATAAAATGTGATTTATTTTCAGATATAAAATATAAAGTCCAGCTCAGGGCCACATCCACTTTTCCAGGGAGTGGAAGCAAGGCTCTGGCTGGGGAGAATAACTTAGATTCATTTGTGCAATAAATAAACAGTGGGGAGGGGCAGCTGTATACAGACAGTGTCAAGGAGGAGCTGGGGCAGGCTGCCAGGAAAAAGGCAATAACTGTGGCCTGCCCCCACCCCACAGTGGATACTCACAGGGTCCAGGTGGAACCCTTACTTCAAAGACCCCACTCCAGGCTGCAGGACCACAGGATCACATTCCCATCTGCCACAGCAGTCACCATAGTCAGAATTCCCTATTCCCTTGAATAAGGATCCAGGTCCTCTTGGAAAAAGTGCCTCCCCATCCCCCACCCAGCTGGTCATACGGGCCCACCCTGGCTGGCTGTCTCCGGGGCACCTGACTGGAGAGCCCAGGGCTGAGCCAGGCCAGCTCCTTCCTGCTCTTCCATCTGTGTCACCTTCACTGTCACTCTACTTTTCTGCCCTTCCCTTGCGGAGAGCTGTCTCCCAGGCCAGGGAGGCCCTCTCACCACCTTTTCAGTCCTGTCCACTGTACCATGGCGGGTGTCTTGGGGCAGCAGTAAACTCAGCTGCTGGTTCCAGCTCAACTAAGGGGTGTGTGGCCTCCGATCCACTGGAGGCTGTTTCCCCATCTGTTAACTGGGCTCCACTAGTCATGTCTAACCCCTTTCCTAGCTTTGGAAATCCAGCCACCCTGGGGCCCAAAGCAGAGGTGGAGGAATCTCTTCAGTGCAGTCTCCCAGCAGGACAGTGAAACCCAGTCCTGGATCCTGGGAGTGTTTGGAGGGCATATGGGCACAATTAGAGCAGTTTCCAAATTAAGGGGTGCCTTTTTCCCCAAAGCTCTTCTCTGAGCCAGCTCTGTATCGCATTCTTAACAGTCTCTAAGAAGTTGAAGTTTCCATCAAGGACAACGCTATAGCTAGAATTTCCACTCCACTAATGTTGGACCATTAGGTCCCACTTTCAGGGGCTACACGAAGAAGACAGGGCCCAGGGAAGGAATGTGTTCACCACAGGGGCTGGTGGCCGTAAGAAATGCGACCTGGTCACAGACACACAGCGCTCAGGCACTTTGGGGAGAGAGATGGGGCTGGAGGGGCGTGGCTGGGGAAGGGGCGGGGCGGGGACTAGGAGCAGGCGGCCGGGCCGGGGGCGGGGTCTGGGCCGGGGGCGGATCCAGACCCCGGACCTGGGGTGGACTTGATGATAGTGATAACGCTGGCAGGCGCCACTAGCGCTGCTGGCCCGCGGGCCGCGGCCACCGAACGCGCGAAGCCCTGCAGCGCCTCGCACTTGCCGCGCAAGGCGTCGAGCTCCAGACGCATGGCCGCGTTCTCGCGCGCCAGCTTGTCCACCTCGCGCTCCAGCTCCGACTTCTGCTTCTGCAGCTCCTCCTTCTGGCACACGCGCTTCACGCGGCAGCTGGCGGCATAGCCGCGGTTCTTGAGCGTGCGGCGCCGCTGCTTGAGCCGGGTCACCTCCTCAGCTGAGAGCCCTCGCAGGTGTCGGTTCAGCTCACGCACTGACAGCCCCATCAGTGCTTCGTCTGACAGGTGTGGTGTGTTCTCGCTCAGCTCACGCTTTATCTGTGGGCATGGGGAAACCAAGGGTCAGAGGCTCATTCCCGCCTGTGGGCCCCAGCCTTGGGCCTGGTGCGCAGCAGGTGCTGGGAACGCCCTTCTCTGCCCCTAGTGCTCCCTTTCACCGCCTTAGCCACTGAGAAGGTGGTTGGACTTGATCCAAGACCCCAAAGGGGAACAGGAATCCAGAAAGGGGAAACTAGGCCAACCAGGATCAGTACAGGGCTCGGCCTGAATTCCAACCTAGTGCCAAAGGTGGGACTCAGCCAGAGAAACTGAGGCTGGAAAGACTTTGAATGTCCCAGTGGGCCAGGACCCAATGAGGAAGCAGGCTGAGAGAGGGAAGTGACCTCCTCAGGGAGTACCCTGAGTTAGAGCCCTGTTAGAGCCCAGTCCTCCTGCTTCCCAGGGCCCTTCCCTTTGGCATCTTGAGTGCCTGGTGCCTGCTGAGCCACCCTTGGGGATTCCAGGAAGGGACACAGCAGGAGGGATGTCAAGGTCAGCATGGGCAAGGAGAGATGGCCTCACTGAGCACAGGGCAGGCTGCCTCCTCACCTTCAGGGCTTTGCTGGATAAGGGGTCCCCAGACATGTTTGCAGAAAGTGTCCTCTGGGCTGGAGACCTAAAGGAGAAAGGACATGAAAGTCACTTTTTCTCTCCATTTAGAATAAAATCCAAACTCGCTACCTTGGCATTCAAGGCCACTGCTCTCTGAGAACTAACTTCATACCTACTAGCTCACTCCATCCACACTGGTCCAGCCACAATGGCCTCCTTTAATGGCTCACTCCAGCCTCAGGGCCTTTACACATGCTGTTCCCTTCACTATTCCCCTATCTCTCCACAGTAACTCCTTATCAATTAGGCCCAATACCACCTCAGAGAGGTCATCCCTGACTATCCTAGTCAAAACACTCCCCATGTCACATCACATAACTCCCTTTACTAACCTCCTAACAGCCATCTCTTCTGCAGTTCTCCCCCCACCCTGCTGAAAATCCAGCTAAAATTTCAGATTAATATAGGGGTATCTATGATAGGGTTCAATAATTGGCTTTTGTAAGGTTAAAGTCTGTGATGTAGGTGCGTCCTTCATCTTCTGCAGTTCTTGTATTTGGTTCCTCTCTCTCCCAACCCTCTTCTGCCAAAATGTAAGCTCATGAGGGTAGAGGCCTTGCCTGTCTTATAGCTGGGGCCCAGTAAATATCCACCTAATGAACAGACACCCCTCCCCCAGGCTGTTCTTTCACAGGAGGCTCTAATGTGTATTTGATTTTTAAAAACGTTTCATGGACGTATAACCTACATACAGAAAAATGTACAAAACATGTAACTGGTTAATGACTGACAAAGTCCAACCAGACCCCTGTCAAGACACGACATAGCCAGTCCCTTCCTTTCCCTGGGTCTCCCTCATCCAGACCTGTGTTTTGGGAAAGCTTCTCAGACCTCCTGAGGCTGCCTAGCAGTAGTTCCATATGTCTTGGCAGAGGGGGCAGTCTTGTCTAGACTGATGAGGTCCCTCTGACCCCCAGTACCTCCCTCACAGGATGAAACCTCATGGTCACTCAACAACTATTTATCGAGTAGCTACTATTTGCCAGAAATGTGCTGGCACTGAGAAGACAGGAATAAAAACTCATGGAGGGTACATTCTGGGGACCAATGGTCATTTCTCTGGGCTGGAGAGGGGATTGCCTCCCAAAGGCTCTTTTACAGCAGCCCCTCCCCAATCCCCAGCTGAGGCAGTCTCCTGCATTCAGTGAGAGCCTGAGTTTTCTCGTCTGATAGCTCCCAAAAGGAAAGGATGGTGGGGCGGCACCTGTGGCTCAAAGGAGTAGGGCGCCGGCCCCATATGCTGGAGGTGGCAGGTTCAAACCCAGCCCTGGCCAAAAACTGCAAAAAAAAAAAAAAAGAAAAAGAAAAGGAGAGGATAGTATAAAAACAAAGGAGAATGCAGGAAGATGCTTTGTGATCCACAGGGCAGCATCCTCTAAACTCCCACAGTATCAGCAATACCCACTTTGATGGAGGGCAGGGGGCAAAGTCCAGGGGGCCAGGCCCTAATTCTTTGAGCTGTCTGCAGAGGTGACCTCCCTTACCTTCTCATAGGACCCCATGTCTCCCAGAGACTGTGTGGAAGCACATGGACCTTGATGGCAGAGCCACCTAGGGCCGTTTGGACATAGCCCCGCTCTCTAGTTGTGAGATTCTGATAGGTCACTGAAACTCTCTGTGTCCTACTTTCTCCCAGGTGACACAGAGGAGTTTCATTTTAAGTCAGATCAGGTCACGCCTCTCTCAGGACACTCACATGGCTCCCATCTCACTTAGAGTAAAGTCAGAGTCATTTTAGTGGCCCACAAAGTAACTACGTGATGGGCCCCTGGCACTGGCCTCCCTCACTTCAGCCCTGCCCAGCTCCCCCTTACCCTTCCACTCAGCCGTGCTGCCTCCTCAATGCTCCTCAAACACACCACTTGGGCTCTGCCTCAGAGCCTTCGCACTGCTTGTTCCCTCTGCCTGGCACCCTGGTGCCCCAGACAGCCACATGGGTTGCTTCCTCAGCAAACCTCACCTTCAGGTTGCTATTTGAATCTGATGTTCACTTAATTTCGCACCCCCCTCCCCACGCTCTCCCTGTATCCCTTCCTCATCTCCTGTTTCTCCACAGTACCTTTCCCCATGTGTAGTCATTGTCCCTCACATGTGACATATCTGCCAGCGCCAGGAGGGCAGAGCTATTGTCCCATCCACCACGAGGCTTTCCAGTGCCTAGGACAGCGCTGGATATGGCAGACGCTCAAGTAATAATCATTAAACTCTCAGAGTGACTCAGGCCATGGTGGGTACTGTCCAGGGCTTCTCAGGAAACCCCCAGTCCCTCCAGCCCAGACAGTCGGGGGGTCTGATGGCTCAGAGAAAAGGAAGGAGTGGGGAAAAAAAGGGAAGTTGGCACTTCAAGAGATCACCTGATAGAGGCAGCCACTGTGGCCCTTGGGCAGGGAGGATCTTAAGAGTCATCCAGGCTTCCTGGGGTCACTAGAAGAAGCCGAGGCCCAGAGCACCATGTCAGGCCTCAGGTAGCTCTAGACATCCTCTGCTGATCCTTGGTGGGGACAGGGGTAAGGTTGGTTTCATGGGTTGGAGCCCTGAACTGCAGCCTCCACTGCTGGACATGCAGGCCTCTCTGGCCTTGGTTTCCCTGCTTAGTGCTCTAATCCCTATGGGGCTCAGCCTCTGCTGCCCACCTAGCTCTCCTTCTTTCCTTGGAAACCGCTACATACTCCCTGTCCTACCTGGACAAATCATATGGAATCTACAGAGATACTACCTGGAGATAGGACCTTCCATCCCCCTCACCAATCCCACCCTTTGATGCAGGGGAGGTCCCAGATGACCCCCCTGCTGGCCTTGGCTTGTCCTCCACTCAGTGACTGGACAATCTTTCCAGCATGTGAACTGACCCTGCCACCTCCAGATTAAAACCTTCCATGGTTCCCTGCTACCCTGAGGACAGATCCAGACCCACCTTCAGGGCATGCCAGGCCCTGTGTGTCTAGCCCTGGGCTCGTTTCCCACCACTGCCACCTCCATTCTGCACTCTAGCCATGAGGAATTTCTTTCACTTCCTCCCACTGGTACTTCCCTGCCTCTGGGCCACCCCCTACCCTGTGACACTCCTCTCCCTTACTTCCCCACTACTTTTTCTGGCAGAGTCATACTCATCCTTTCTGAGTATAGACATCTCCTCCAGGAAGCCCTCCCTGACCCCTAGGACTTGTTAGCCACCTCCCAGCCCTGTGTGGTCATCTGTGGAATTTCCTTGTTGTTTCTCCACCAGATAGGGAGCTCCTCGGGCAGGGACCAGGTTGAGTCAGCTCTGGGTGCTCGACGCCACCCAGCACAGGGCCTGGCAGGGTGCAGGCACTGGAGAGGGACGAATGGGTGGAGTCTCTCACACCGTCACCCAGCTGTTCAGTGTCCGAACCTACTTCCAAGCCCAAGCCTAGCTGAATACAGTCTGAGAGAAAAACCTCCTGGCCCTGTCTCTAATTCTTCTGGAAAAGATCCAGCTGTCTCCTTCCTTCTGCTTGGTAGGAATAGCACAGCTGCCAGGAGAATGGGAGGGGACAGACGGGATGACTTCTGGCCCTGAGGCGAGGTGCGGGAAACAGGGAAAGGGTCACTGGATTGGGAGTCAAGCCTGGGTTCAAGTTCCATCTCCGTGTGACCTTGGGCAAGCTGCTGCATCTCTCTGGGTCTCTACTTTCCCATCCTGAGGGTGGGCACAATATCTGCCCTGTAGGGTTTTGGTGGAACCAAGTGGTATAAACTGCAGAGGTCAGTGAGTGGCTGGGAGATCATTAGAATTGCTGAGTCCATCCAGGAGGGGTCACGCTCATAGTGCTGGCTATGATTCAGCATTCCCAGCTGGCCAGGATCACATGGGGAATGGCAAGAAAAACTCTTAGAGGCCATCAGACCCCCTCCTCACTTTACCAAGGTGAGGTAGAGACCCAGAGAAGGGCATCACTTGCCTGAAGTCACATAGCAGGTGAATAGCTGCCTACTTACAAATGGGGAGGGATTTTGAACACCTGTAAAGGCCCAGAACTGAATCCTGATCTTGTCACACTGTCACCTCCCTGGTCCTCCTGACAGCTCTGTGAGGTAATGCCAGAGAGGGCAATAGAGTAGTCCAGAGTCACACAGGCAGCGTGTGAGGACTAAAGCCACATTGAGCCCTTTACCTCTTCCCACTATGGCCCTGGCATGGTAATCTTCTGGGCCCTGTTCCTCTGGCTGTGTGAAGAGAAGGCTGGACTTGCTCGTTTCCAAGGCTGCCTCGTTCTAATGTGCCAGGATCTGTGTTGCGCCTGCTAGGGACAGGATAGCACATGACGCTGAAATGTGCAGGCCCCCTCTGCCAGCAGTTTGGGGAGCTAGTGTGCTAGGTGATGCCTCAGTGGTCTCCACTACACAGAAAGACCTGATGGCAGAGGGGAGGCACGGGTGAACTGATGGCCTGTTGGGTGCTGGGTGCTGCAGCTGATGCAAAAGCTCAGAGGCATAGCCTGGTCCCTCACACAAGTCAATCTTCCCCCCAGGCCCTGGAATCCTCACTTATAAAGTGGGGATGATCGTATTAGTATTAGTGTGTAAAATACGAGAGACAAGATTGGGGATGCAGGTGGACAGCCCCTCTGACCATCATCCCTCTGCCCACTCTCCACCCAGATACCACTAACTGATCACTGCACTTATTCCCAATGAAATGAGATGCAGCCCCCAAATCTTTCTCAGCACAGCACTGCTTACCACTGAGCTTGGACACAACTTCAGAATCTTTCTCAACACTGCCTCCAGAATAGAGCTGAGCGGTCTAGAAAACAGTGAAGCTAACTGTGATTCTAAGTGCCCTTAGGACCTAGGGAAGCTCTGAACCTGCTCTGCCCTCCATGCCCTCTGGTCCCAGCCTCAGCCCCCTCAATTACATGTTGGATGTCAGCTGAGGCACCCACATATGGCCAGAATGTCCCAGCTCAGCAAAGTTAGGCAGTCATGGAGGGAAAGTCACAAGAAGGGGGAACTTTCTGGTAATCTCAGGCTTTTGGCCTCCAGCCCCAAGCCAGGGGCTGCTGGGCTGTAAGCTGAGGGCCCTGGGTCCTCTGGCTCTGCCTGCCTGGCTGACCCTGGGCCTGAGACAGCAGCTGATCCAAGCCCTGTTCTGCAACTGAAGCAACCAAGTGGCTATTCAGTGGCACTTGTGGGCCAGAACCCGGGGATCCTGATCCCCAGCTCATTGCTCCCTCTTCCACGCCAGTCGCCAGCACCCCTCCCCAGTTTCTTCCCTTGGAAGCCAGCAGAGCTGCCCTCCAGGGTGTGCAGCTTTCTTATGCTCTTTGGAGGCCCAGGGAGTGCATTTACTCTTAGGGGACAGACAGCTGCCTTGCCCAGTTAGCGGCTACAAGCCCATCTACGTCCCTCTCCCTGGCCCCCCAGTCCATCCCAGAGATATCCCCACCCACTGGCATGGGCTCCTCAGGCTGCAGAGCCATTTTGCTTGCTCTGTGAGGACAGAGGGAAAAAATGTGTTTTCCTGGGTCTTGGCAGCAAGCACTGGTGGAGCCTCCGCCCTGCTGGCAGGGGAGCCAGCAAGGCTGGGAGAGCGGAGCACCGCAGGGAAGCCACGGCCTGGGCTTCCAGCCCTAGCTCTGCCACCCACTCTCACTTGCTGTGTGACTTCAGGTATGTCACTCCCTCTCTCTGGGCCTCAGTTTCCCAACATGCCAAACTTCCTCTGAGCCTAAGGTACCTTCCAACAATGACAATCTCCAAATTGATGGTGTCAGATTCTGACCCATAGCTCCAAGACCACCTGCAGAATGGAAGCACTGGAAGAAGAAGAGCAGTGGGCACGGACCTCCAGACCATCAGCCTTGACCTTCCCTCTGCTCCACCTACACAGCCAGGGACCACTTCCTCTTTCATCTGGACCACGACCACAGCACCTGCTCATTGGCCTCCAGTCTCACCTGCCTCCATCTCCATCCCTCACCATTGATCCTCCCCTAAGAGCTATCAAAGGGATCATCACTGACACAAACCCACAAACATGACCATTTTTAGACCATTTCAAAACCCTGCAATGCCATCTCTCTTCCAGCCCACACAGGCCCTGTGTTCCCTCTCCTGGTTTACATGCTAATAACAGACGATTGTTTTAGATTGGCCAAGCTAACCCTATCTTGAACTGAAAAGCCATTCTATGAGACTGTTACAGGTGGTCATAACTCACTGGCCCAATTACACACTGATGAGAAATATGCTGACATTGTAAGCCTTAGACTAATAAAAGCCCTGCCAGCCAGGAGTGTCCCAATCATGAGATAAGATCTTTGATAAGAACAACAGTTTGGTGGTCCTTGATAGAAACCAGCTGCCTCTTCAGCCTGCCATAAAAGATCTGCTTCCTGCCCTTAGGGCTGCAGACATCTCTTTAGATCTCAGCCCACTTATATTCAAGTGTGAAATAAACTTTCCTGCATGTTTGTTGCATTCGGTCTTGTGTGTTTTGATCTGGATATTGTTTTACCTATCAAATGAATAGACAAGAAATTCCACTGTCCCTGCTTGTTTTCCAAAGGGACAAATGGGCAGTGAATGTGTGTGAGTGTATGTGAGGGAGGAAGTCACCTGAGTCCCGAAGGAAGGGTTTGGGAGACTGCTTCAAGAATCCTCCAGCCCCTGCCCTGGCTTCCTGCTTCTCTGCAGTTCCCAGACCGTTTTTTCCATGTGTTGTGGAGCTTTTCAAGGACAAGGACTCAGCACTCAATCAGCAAACATCCAAGAAGCACCTACTGTGTACAAGTCTCTGTGTGTGGCCCTGAAGACCCAAAGATGAAAGTGTCTGCTTTCAGGGGCTTCACAGATATCACCACTTCATCAGACTCAGTCACTGCCACAGTGAAGCCTCCCTTGATTACCCTGGCTAAGTCAAACTCCTGATATATACTTTTTTTTTTTTTTTAGAGACAGTGTCTCACTTTATTGCCCTTGGTAGAGTGCTGTGGAGTCACAGCTCACAGCAACCCCCAACTCCTAGGCTTAGGTGATTCTCTTGCCTCAACCTCCCGAGTAGCTGGGACTACAGGCACCTGCCACAACGCCCAGCTATTTTTTGTTGCAGTTTGGCCAGGGCTGGGTTCGAACCGGCCACCCTCGGTATATGGGGCTGGTGCCCTACCCACTGAGCCACAGGTGCTGCCCCCCTGATATATACTTTTAAACCAAAGTGACTTCTCATACCACCCACAGGAGCTGTGCCTTTGCATTTAGTTCTGTGGCTCTTTCTTCACCTTTGTCTCCCCTACTCAGCTGTGAGCTCCCAGAGGGCGGTCTCTGGATCTGGTTTGTTCATAGTTTCATCCCCAGAGTCTGGCCACAGCAGAGGCCCAATAGCAATGTAGGGATAGAAACATCAGGACTGATGGAGCCCACTGGGTCCCTGGCCCTAGGGAGCCCTGGGGTGATTCAGTGGGAGGTCAAACCTTTCAATGCTAACTTTCCATCTGTGACTGAGTCAACAGTCACTTCCCCTCAGCCCTGACCCTGGGCCCGACACAGGATGTTTCTTGCCCAGCTCTGAGGATGGACCTGCCTAGTTCCTGTGCTCCTGACTGCAACTCCCTCTATTCAAAGCCCATATACTCCTGGATATCCCTGGCTCCTGGCCTGGGGGGTTCCTGGCTTAGTTCCAGCTGCAAATGGGGACATTGAGAGTCCTGGCTATAGCAGTAGAGCTCCGAGAGCTCAAAGATTCAAATTTACGGTTCTTCACCCCAGCAAGGTCAAGTGCCTGTGGGTGGGCAGAGAGGGAAAGTGGGTTAGGTCCAAGGCTGCTGGGCTAAACAGGTGCTTTCTGCATGGCTGATGGGTGAGTGGGTGGGTGGGGCTAGCTCAGGTGCCACCCCTCACACATAAATCTGCATGCAGTGAAAGTGCCTATCCCCTCTGCCAGCTGACCCTACCTGGCCCAGAGTAAGGACTCTGGGTCTGCTAGATGGCACAGGTCCTCAACCAGATCCTGGGGTCTGGCTGTCAATAGGTTCTGTTTGACTAGTCCCAGCTATGAACTGAAACTACCTGAGGGCAGAAACCAGCTCCACCTCATCCTCTGCACCCAGCAGATATGGCTTCCAGAACCCAGACCAGCCACAGAAACCACCAAAGAGAGGAAGCCTGGGATTCCCTCCCTACCCCCACCTTTGCCATGCGTTTTCTGGCCCTTCCTGTTTTTTTTTTTTTTTTACTGAGACTGAGGGGAGGGTCCTCTCTCCCCAGGGAGTCCGAAAAACTGGGGACAAAGATCTGGGCTCCAACTCATTTTGTTACCAGATCTACCTGGGTGCTGGGCGAAGAATGGCTCCCTCGCTTCAGCCCTAAATCAGCTGTGTGGGATCTTTGATACCTCGCCCCACCCCATGGCTGCAGGCGCCAACTTGGGCGGGGGACAAACAGTGGGGTCACATGGTGGCTGCCCTGGGAAACTCCGCGGAGAGCGGAGGCCCGGCAGCCCTGGTTGGTAAGAGAGAGAGCGCCCAGGGCGAGAATTCTTAGACCCTGTGTGACCACTGACGCGTGGGCTTCCTTCGCTCAGATTCTTACTCCGCATTTACTCTTGTGGCCAGCCCAGGACACACCCTCTCTGAGGTACACACCGCTGGTATACAGGCCCCAGGGAACGCGCGGGCGCGGACACGGACGGACGGAAACACACACACACACGCACACACACACACACACCGAGGTACACCGCGCACGCACGCACCGGGCAGGATACGCAGGACGATCGCCAGGGGACACACATGCACGCACGCCCGCCCGCCTTCGGACGTAAACAAACCTCGCTCACACGGCCCGCAGGCATGGGTCCAGAGACTGTTCTCACCGAGTCACGTACTTGTACACACCGCCCCCGCCCCCGCCTGGGCGGACGCAAACGCTCTCCAGCCTGCGCTCCCCCTTCCTCCCGGCTCCGCCGCCCCTCCGCCCGCGCCCTGGGAAGGGGCCCCATATCCACCCCATCCACCAAGCTAGTCCGGCCCGTCACGGTGCTCCCCGGACCGCTGCTTCCCTCTTCTGCACGCCCGTTGTCCCTGAGATGGATCCACAGGAGCACCGACGGATCGGGCCCGGCGCCCGCCCCAGGCACGTTCCCAGGCGCGGAAACCCTGCCGCCTCGGAGTCCGCCAGCCGTCCCCTTCCAGTACCCGCGTTCCTCACCCGCCTCTCGGCTGGCTTGGCCTGGAGCGCCTCGCACGCGCGCGTTTCGCTGCTGTCGGGTCTGCTGTCCCAGCCGGTCCCCTGGTCTGCGTCCTCTTTGGTCCTAACCGCAGGTCGTTCCGAACCGAACACCTGGGAGTGCGACGCTGAGTTTTGTTGTGAGGCGGGCGGCACAGGAGGCCGGGGCCGCTCGGAGTTGTAAGGCGAGCTTCCCGGAATTACTCACTCACAGGATTCCTTTCATTCATAAAAACCCAGTCATGCGGTGACGTCACCAGCCCCGGCCGCCAGAGGCCGACCAGCCCTCGGCCCCGCCCCCATCAGGCTCCGCCTTCGTTCAGGCCCCGCCTCCATAGACGCCCCGCCCCACGGTTGCAGCTGTCTTGGTACTGCCGGAATTCTCAGCCCTTGTCCCAGCTACAGCCCGCGGCGTTCACGTGATACCTCGCGAGAGCCCTGTGGGTGGAGTTGTCCTTAGCCTCAATTTACAGTCGATGGGCTCAGGCCTCTTCTTTCTTTTCTTTGAGCCCAGATTTGTATTTCCAAATCGAACAGCTTCCCTAAGATCTAGACTTTAGCCAACTGCCCCACTATGCGCCTCCAGTGGGCATCAAGTGGGGACTGCAAACACAACACAGCTAAAGTCCAACTCCTGAAGTCCCTCTTCACCCCCATCTCGATTGTTCAAGCCAAAACCTCAGACCCTTGCTTTGTCTCTCATTTTCCCTTCCCTGCCCCATCTGTCTCTGCAGTTTCTTCCATCGGACCCTCCAGCCCTACCACCTGATCCAGGTACTATCAATTTACCTGGCAATGGCAGCAGCCTCTAGGTAGTCTCCCTGCTTTGCCCTAAAGACTTTCTTTCTTTCTTTCTTTTTTGAGACAGCGTCTCAGTTTGTCGCCCTCAGTAGAGTGCTGTGACATCACAGCTTACAGCAACCTCCAACTCCTGGGCTTAAGCGATTCTCTTGCCTCAGCCTCCAGAGTAGCTGGGACTACGGGCGCCTGCCACAACACCCAGCTTTTTTGTTGTTGTTGTTGCAGTTGTCATTGCTGTTTTAGGTGGCCGGGGCCCAGGTTCGAACCCACCACCCTTGGTATATGGGGCTGGTACTCTACCCACTGAGCCACAGGTGCTGCCCTAAAGACTTTCTTTATACACCAACACACCAACCAGTGCTCTCAAAACAAAGATCAGATTTTTTGCACGCCTCCTCTGTTCCCCAAACACAAGCTTACTCCTGCCACAAGGCCTTTGCACTTGCTGTTTCTGTTTCTGTTCACTTGCCTGGCTCCTTCTTATTTCAGATGTCACCAAGTCAGAGAGGACTTTCCTGATCACCCCGGCTAAAGAAGTCTTTGCGTCTGAAATTGTTCTTGTATTACCTTAATATTTCTGTAAGGTATTTCCTTATATAAGTATGTGCTTACTGTTTATTGTCTATCTTCCCCAACCAAAATATAAGTTTTGTGAAGGTAGGACCTTGTCTTTTAAAAAATTTTTTTTTGTAGAGATGAGGTCTCACTGTGTTGCCTGGGCTAATCTTGAACTTCTGGCCTCAAATGATCCTCCTGCCTCACTCAGCCCTTCAAAGTGCTAGGATTACAGACATGCGCCACTAATCCACCTGGACCTTGTTTATCTTGCTCACCACTTCCTATGCCTAGAATAGTGCTTGGCACGTAGTAGGTCCACAATACATGTTGAAGGAATAACTGAATGGAAGCTCAAGGGGGTAAAGTGACTTTCCAAAGTCATTCAGCCAGGATGTACAAGAAGTGGAATTTAAATCCAGGTCTGAACAATTCCTGGTCCATATGTTTGGGGATATATCCCAACCAGGGGACGGGGCATAAATGTGAGGGGTTTGCACAGAGGCCAGGAGCTTCACCCAAAAGTGATGGCTTTGGGAGCAATGGGGGAGCATGTTGCCGTTCTTTCTCCTTTTCTTTGCTCACCTGTTCTCACTGCTGGAAGTACCACCACTCCACAGCCAGCTCTTCTGTGGAGCTGACATGTTAGGCACATGCTTATTCTACTGCAGAGGTCATACCACTTCTTCAAATGGGGAAGCCTTTGTGTGGCCCCTTGGCCCCTTCCCTAGACATGGGAGATTTATTTTTATTTTATAATTTTTTTTTTTTTTGTAGTTTTTGGCTGGGGCTGGGTCTGAACCCACCACCTCCAGTATATGGGGCTGGCGCCATAACCTTGAGCCACAGGCACCGCCCAGACATGGGGAATTTAAAAAATTTTCTTTTTTAGTGATAGAGTCTCACTTTATTGCCTTTGGTAGAGTGCTGTGGCATCACAGCTCACAGCAACCTCCAACTCCTGGGCTTAGGCGATTCTCTTGCCTCAGCCTCCCAAGTAGCTGGGACTACAGGCACCCGCCAGAATGCCTGGCAATTTTTTTGTTGTTATTGTTGCAGTTTGGCCGGGGCCGGGTTTGAACCTGCCACCATTAGGTATATGGGGCTGGTGCCCTACCCACTGAGCCACAAGCGCCGCCTGATGTGGTGAATTTGATTTCAGAGTCCTTGTCACAGTTTCCCGTCTCTGGGCCTTGGTCCACCTGGCATTGTGATGTCTATCCCCTACCACCTAAAAGACCTTGGATTTTGTACACAGCTAGATCCATTAGCTTTCCAAGTGACTAATGTTGAGGCAGCTTTGTCTAACACTCAAAATAATCCCCTAAGCTGGTTGCTCACTGCCCTCCAATTGCATAATTATAAGAACCACTCAAGTTACCACTTTTGTACAAAAGTTCTCAATTGTACAAACTTATTGTCTATCTTCTCTATTCCCATTTCCTATGAGCTTTTCAAGAGCCAAGATTAGGCTTGAAACATAGGAGGTGTTCAGCAAGTGACCATTGAACCTGATAACACCCCTGAACACCATGCTGTCGAGATCCCTCACTCTCATGCCCAGCCTCACAAGGGAGGAGTCAGTGCCTCATTATCCATCCCAAAGGGACTGCTTCCCCCAGACAGGACTCTCTTTCTGGTCAAGGTCAAGAGACATGGTGCGATGTATTTTATTTATTTATTTATTTATAAAAATATTAAGGGGGTACAAATATTTTTGTATTTAAAGATGGAGGTTATCTGGTTGAGAGGGGTCCTATCAACCAAATCAGGGCTTCAAAATAAATAATGGTAATAAAGCATAACCTATTGAATAAGACAAGAAACTAGGAGTCCCTACTGATACAAATAAGTAAACAAACAAATAAGAGAGAAAGAAAAGCTTCTCCTCAAGTAAATAGATAATGGAGCTAGAAAATGACCATTAGGCAACTACCTTAGTAATGATTGGTTGTAACAAGAATCATCAACAGATGTGAAAACTTGATGAGAAATCAGATATTGCATCATTTCAAGATATTTCCCCACAGGACAATTACAAATGATGAAGGGGAAAATAATAACTCTACAGGGGAGAAATTAGACAGATACAACCTTCCCTAAGTGATCAAAGTTAATAGCTCCAGTGATGGACTAAATGGCCATGAGGCTGTAGATTAGAGAATTGTATTGTATCCATACTAATCCCCTGATTTTGATGATTATCTTGTGGTCATGTAAGAGAATGTGTCTTTGATTTTAGCCAATACACACTGGAATATTTAGGGGTACAGGGACCTCAGATTTGCATTTTACTCTGAAATAGTTTTCTTCCCCACTAAAATTTATATGTTGAAGTCCTAACTCCTAAAAATCTCAGAAATGTAGCTATATTTGGAGATAATGTTTTTTTTTTTTTTTTTATTGCTTTGTTGTTTTTTTTTTTTGTAGTTTTTGGCCAGGGCTGGGTTTGAACCCACCACCTCCGGCACATGGGCCTGGCACCCCACCACTTTGAGCCACAGGCGCTGCTCCTGGAGATAATGTTTTAAAGGGGGCAAATAAATGAAAAGAAGGTCTTAAGGGCAGGCCCTAATCCAACCTAACTGCTATCTTTACGAGAAGAGGAAATTTGGACGCACAGGGAGACAGGAGGGGGTTACGCACATAGAGAAAGCACACAGGACACAGTGAGAGGGTATCCATCTGCAAACCACAAAGAGTGGCCTGGGGAGAAACCACCCCTGCTGGTGCCATGGTTTCAGGCCTCCAGCCTCCTGAACTGTGACGAAAGAAATTTCTGTTGTTTAAGCCACCAGTTTGGTATTTTGTTATGGCTGCCAGAGCAGACTAATGCAGATAGATGGGTGTATTGTGAAGCAGTATGGTGTGATAAGGACATGATAAAATATTAACATTTGGGGAATCTTGATAAACAGCCTTAAAAAATTCTGTATTCTGGTAGTTTTTAAGTTCAAAATCACATCGTAATGGACATTTTGTTGTTGTTGTTTTAAAGTAGGGACTCTAAAGTCAGCCTGTAGGTTCAAATCCTAGCCATCCCCCTCCCCCACCAGCTGACTTCCTCCTCATCCTCTGCAAACTGGGCTTAATAATAGTGCCTGCTTCACAGGTTGTGAAACAACATAATGTGTGCACGCTGATAAAAGCCTTTTGCAATATAAGATCAATAGTGCAGGGTTAGAGAGAAGAGTCCCCAGGACACGCCCTCCTAGAAACCTACTCCTTCCCGGTGAGTGACACTAAGTCAGCAATGACCTCACCCTGCCCAGAGAGACCACGCCTGCTTCCAGCTGGGAGGGACCTTGTTGCCAGTTTCTAGGGAGGGACACAGTTGGCACAGTCCAACAGGATTCTAGGTGACCCAGCTGGTCCCCTGTTCATCTGCTGTAGAGTCCCAAACTACCAGACAAGTGCCCAACCATGCCCTGTGGGACCCTGGCCCATGTGAGTGCCTTGCCCTTGGGAGGTGCCCCATGACAATGACAAGCTTGACCCAAGCCCAAGCACTGCAGCCTGGA
The DNA here is from genome assembly GCF_027406575.1 of Nycticebus coucang. Lineage (NCBI taxonomy): Eukaryota > Metazoa > Chordata > Mammalia > Primates > Lorisidae > Nycticebus > Nycticebus coucang. The sequence continues at coordinate 10,292,229 of NC_069782.1, forward strand.
CCCACACCCTTGGCTGACCCCAGGGTGGAGCATTCCTCTCTCCAGGCCTCAGTTTCCCCACCTGAAGAGTGAGAACGTAGGATTAGGTCAGTGGCTTTCAAACAATCTCAAGCCACAGTAAGGTTTGTGGCAATGAGGGTTGACCCTGCATCCAGTGCCTCATTGTCCACCAGTGAGAAGGCGGGTAGCTTTATGTTCGCAGTGGGATGCTCTCCAAAGGCCCTGAGATTTGATTGCCAGGCGCTCTGTGAGCTCCTGCCCCTGGGATGCTCGTCAAGCTCTACCTGGCCCCGCTCAGCAGGACAGCAAGCCATCTGCTGGGCTGGGTCCCATAGTTTCTGTATGTCTGTCTGCTGAGTGGGAGCAATGCCAGCGGAACCCCTTTCAGTATCTCTGGAAATTCCTATCAGTTTCTTATTACTGGTAATTAATTAATATAACGATTATTGCTACCGTTTATGAGATACTTCCTTTGTGCCAGGCACTGTGCTAACTGCCTAAGACCTGTTCACAGAGTGTACACTTTCCCATCTCTTTTCTCCTACTGCCAAAGAAGCCAGCCATACAAACCAAAATTACCTATACTTTGATCACATTTCAATGTCTTTATAACCTCAACTTTTCCTTCTCACAAAGACCTTCCTTGTTGAAAGGAAGGGGGTATGCCAGTGATCAGCTCCATCCGACAGCTGAGTAAAGGGACACCTTGACCAGTTCACCCATTGCCCGGGAGCACCTCCGGTTACTGGGTGTGGTGCTCTTGTGTATCTGGTCGCCCTTAATCCTCACACTGTCTTAGCACTAAGGTGTTATCATCGCCGTGTTGCAGATGAGGAAATCGAGACTGTGAGAGGTGAGGATACTTGCCCAATATTACACAGCTTGTCTCCTGGCAGAGGAGGACTGAACTCAGGCTAGTGTAATTCAAAGCCTGGTGCTGTCTCCAGGGTGACCTGCTGGGCTTTCGTTGGAGAGAGATTCGCTATTTCACCTGGGCCATTTGAGAGTCTGCCAATAGTTAGAGCACAGCTGTCTCTTCCTGTGGGCAGTCCTGGTTGGGATCACGGAGGAATCTTGTATCCACTGCCCCCTTTTCTTCCTACTTTGTAAATCCTAAGGTAAACTGGGCAGGGGCTGGTGGAGGGTGTCTCTGGACAGGGCCACTGTCTGCAAATTCAAGGATCCTGAGTCTGGGCTGGAAGTGAAATTGTCTAGTGGAGAGAAAACAAGTTTGAACAAATTCTGATGGCCATAGTAACTGCTGTTATTACTGTTTGTGAGATACTTCCTTTGTGCCTAAAGCTGTCATCTCAAAAATTCTATCAAGTTATCCTTATCACCTCCACTTTATAGATGAAAAACCGAGGCTCAGAGAGGTGATGCCATTTGCTATATTCTGAATATGACCATTTTACTGCTACTTCACCAGCACTGAGTGTTCTCATTTTCTAAGCTCTGCTAATTTTCTAGGCAAATGATGTTATTTATATTTGTCTTTCTCTGAATAGGGATGAGCCTAAATACATTCCTGTGTATTTTTTTTTCCCTCCAAACCAGGGGTGTCCAACTTTTTTTTTTCCCTCTCCTGAATACTGGAAAAAGAGTTGCTTTGGGTCACACATTAAACGCACAAACACTAATGAAAGCTGATGAACAAAAAAAAAAGGTCCACAAAAAGGATATTTTTTGTGATGCCTAACACCACAGATAAGCAAAAAAAGTCCTCACAAAATCATCATGCAGCCTGTGGGTCTCAGGTTGGATACCCTGCTCTAAAACCTTTTTCACCCAGATAGCTTCAATATACTTAGAAATACCCCATCTCTTGTCTGAGTCCCCTCCATGCTGAGCCCATAAAACCATAACTGGGGCAGTACCAAGTTCCCCACTCTACCCCTGAACGTCAGCTGTTCTGGGCTTCTGGAGAGAAATCACCACTGTGACCAGAAACACCACTACAACAACAGCTGGGCCTTTTGTGAGCCAGCGTGAGAGGGAAGAAACCAGAGTGGGAATGGTAGTGAATGAGGAAATAAAACACACAAGAGATAAAGATGGGATCGGAAGGACAGGAACAGCTAAGACTGCAGCCAGCATGAACCATGAAAACTGATACTATTATATAGTATCTAAACAAGGTCACTTATTTAAATGAAGTTGCTTGCTAGAGGGAAATGACAGAGTAAAGATTAATTTTAAGAAAGAAAAGCCATGTGCTTTTTGGCAAAAGATAAAAAGGAAAGTTTGCAGGGGCTATGGGTCTTCTGGCAGAGGAGAAAAGCATGTTGTTGTTCTAGGAGGAGAAGCAGTTGGGGGTCGTTCCTTGAACGTCTCTCCAGACTGTGGAGGCCTTGGTGCCTCACAGCTGGTACTCCACAGGGCCCACCACAAGGCCATATTCTGTAGTCATAACAAGGCCCTCAGAGTTGCCAGGAATCCTTCTTTGAGTCACGAATCAACTGACCTCCATTCTTTAACCACACTTCCATCACATTGGCTTCATCCTTGCCCCCACTAAATGGGCTTTCACCTCCTGCTTCCAGGACACAGGAGCAATCTATAGGCTCTGCCTTGGTGCCCTGCACCTGTCCTTTCCTGTTCCCTCCCAGTCCCTGAGAAGCTGTCTCTTGTCCTTCCCCAGTCTCATCTCTTTTCCTTCTTGGATCCCCAGGCCCACACACCAGCCCTGAAATTTCCCCAGTGGCTGTCGTCTCTACCCACACCCCTAAGCCCCCTCACCTGGCCTTTCCTTCCCTCTTACAGCCACCTCACATCTCCCTCACTGCCTCTGCACCCTCACTGCCCCTTGTAGGCTGGGGCTGCCTGCACTAGGGACTGAAGGGACTCCCAGCAACCTCTTGTTGCTAAATCCAGGGTCCAGTTTTAGCTCTAATCTGCCTTGACCTGAGTGGATGTAACATCCCTTACTTTTTAATTATTTCCTCCTTTTTGGAAACATTCTTTCCTCTTGGCTTCCCCACCTTGGATTTCTGCTCCCACCATCCAGACTTCATCCCTTGTCCCTCTTGGCCTTCTGATTCTCAGTGAGGCTCAGAGCTTTGCCCTTTGTCCTCTTCTCTTCTCCCTGGTGAATCTCATCCCCACTCAGGATTTCAGGGCCCGCTGTCCCCCACTCATAGTGTCTCTCACAGGCCAGATCTGCTTAAACAGCTGCCTGGCTGACAAGGACTTTCCCCTGCCCTCCCCCAACATGGCCAGCACTATAACAGTGCAGCTCAGTGTCACCCTCTCCATCTCATTTCTTCAACAGGTTGATGACACCACCCTGGAGAGAAACCAGGCCACTGTGCCTACCTGTGATCTCACTTCCTCAACTTCTTTCTGTCCTCTCTCTCTCTTCCTCAGCCACGGATTGCCCCAGTTCTAGCCAGAGCATCTGTCCCCAGGAAAAGTACAGCAGCCTCCTGCCTGGTCTCCCTGTCTTCAGCTTCCCAGAGAAGACAGAGAAAGCTTTCTAAAACCTAAATTAGACTAGCCACTCTTCTGCTGAGAACCCTTCCATGACTCCCCACTACCTTCAGGCAAAGTGCAAACTTTCCCTCAGCCTCCCAGACCCGGCCCCATGAGGAGAGTCTGTCCCCACGCTCACTGTGCTCTTCCACACCTCATGCTTTTAGTTTTGCTGGCCCTTCTACCTGGAGCTGTGTCCCCAGCCTGACCTTCAATCCTCAGCTCATGCTTCCCAGATCTGCCCCAGGCTGCCTCAGTTTCTTGCACTCAAGGTGGGGAAATCTACCTATGTGTGCCCACGATAACCCTTTCTTCTTAGTCGTGGTTAAACCACAGGTGCCTGAGGATAAGGATTGCATCTTTCCATTTTTTTTTTTTTTAATGTGGTAAGTAGCTCCATGTTTATTTACTTATTTATTTATTTTTGCAGTTTGGGCTGGGGCCGAGCTTGAACCGGCCATCCCCGGTATATGGGGCCGGCGCCCTACTCCTGGAGCCACAGGTGCCACCCCGCATCTTTCCATTTTTGTGTCCTGAGTGCTTAGCCCAGAGAGAGCATGATATACAGAGTGGAAGCACAGCATGTTTTGCTGAATGAATGGATAAGCTGTTCCTCTGCTGAGTTCTGCCCTGGGCAGAAGCAGAAGGGTCAGGCTCTGGCAGGGCAGGGAGGGAGGAAGAGAGTAGCATTATTAATAGTTTTCTAGAAGGTCTTTTGGCTCCCTGACCATGGAGACAGTAAGTTTCACCGATTGCTCTCATGCCTTACGTGGCACCACCAGCAGGGCAGCCAAGCACAGATTCTCCAGCGATCCCTGTGATTCATCTGTATTTGTGCAGCAGCCTGGGGCAAGTCAGTCTGGCCTGGGCTGAATGTATGATTTGCAGCAGAATTTCAGGAGCCCTTGGGACCTAAAAGGGCACCCTTACCACCCAGGACTGAGTGTGGATGGCTCCAGCTCCTGGAAGTTGTGGTTGTTAGTGGGTTCTGACAACACACTTGCTTAGGGACTCTCCTTCGCTCTGCTGGCCACCTCACTCACTATGCCTGTCCCTGTCATTACCAAGGGCTGCAGACTCCATCTCAGCTCTGAAGGCCTCTGGTGGTCTTCCCCAACTTTGTGTCATCTCTTTGGGGGCTTAAAGGGCAACGGTATGGTATTGTGTGCCTGCGCCCTCCCTTCCCCTGGTAATTCTGCCCATGACAAGCTTGCTACAATAGACTGTCCTAAGGTAGGTCAGTCATAGCCTCAACTACTAGCCAGAGCTGATTGGCCCAGAGGTAGATCCACCCAAGTTGACCCAATTAGAGTTCTTTCCAGGAACTAAGGGAAGGTCAGCCTGTCTCTAATGGAGAGGGCCATGGGTTGGGAGCAGGCTGTGTTCCTCACACCTGGGTGGAATAAGCCCAAAAAGAGGAGAAGAAGAATGTGCAGCAAGTCAGGGGCCATGGAGGGCCTGGCAAGGCTTCATCCTGTGGCCCCTCTTCCTCGGATTCTGGGAGATTCTCTGGCTACTTTCCAGTCCTGTAGCCTGTTTGCCTGTGCTAAGTTGACCTGGGTTTCTGTCATTTATAATCATAGTCCTGACCCATTCTGGTCTCTTTCTTCTTGATCCTGTGGACCCCTGTTCCTTTTTTCTCTGTTCCCTCTGCCAGGAATCTCTAAAAATAAGGCTGTATTGCCCTGTTAAATTAATTTTTAGACTTTTTAGAAATGCTTATGATGGCTGGACGCGGTGGCTCACCTCTGTAATCCCAGCACTGTGGGAGGATTTGCCTCAGCTCACAGGTTTGAGAACAGCCTGAGCTAGAGAGAGACCCCATCTCTAAAAATAGCCAGGTTGTTGTGACAAGTGCCTGTAGTCCCAGCTACTTGGAATGCTGAGGAGGCAAGAGAAATACTTGAGCCCAAGAGTCTGAAGTTGCTGTGAGCTATGATGCCATGGCACTCTCCCAGGAACCAAAAAATGAGACTCTGTCTCAAAAATAAAACAAAAACAGAGAAATGCTTATGATGAAAACTGGAAATATGCAGTTGATTCAGCAGGGAGGTTTCTGTCATTACAAACAAAACAGAACATTGTTACCTTGTCAAGCAATGGAGAGGTCATGTGGAATATTCACAAATATTTGGGTTCCTCTCTCTTGCTGGCCACATAGTGAGACTTCACTTCCCACCTCTCTCGAAGTCTGGCTTTGACCAATGGAAATGTGAGCAGAGGCTCGGTGCCTGTAGCTCAGTGGCTAAGTCGCCAGCCACGTACACCTGAGCTGGCGGGTTCGAATTCAGCCCGGGCCCACCAAACAATGACAGCTGCAACCATAAAATAGCTGGGTGTTGTGGCGGGTGCCTGTAGTCCCAGCTATTTGGGAGGCTGAGTCAGGAGAATTGCTTCAGTCCAGGAATTGGAGGTTGCTGTGAGCTGTGATGCCATGGCACTCTACCCAGGGCAACAGCTTGAGGCGCTGTCTCAAATAAAAAAAAAAAAAAAAAAAGAAAAGAAATGTTAGCAGAGATGTCACAAGTGACTTCCAAACAGGAGCTTAAAGAGCCAGGGGCTGATTCACGGGTGCCCCCTCCCCTGCCACTGTGGTTCTGGAAGCCCCATGTTGAGAGGGTGCCCCCTCAAGCTTAGGTTCCCAAGTGACAGTGATCAGCAGAGACTCTCCACACCCCCACGTCAGACCCCAAATCAGAGTAAACAAGGACATAAGCTCATCTTACACCAAGGAGACTGTGGATGTGTTCACAATCCTGTTTGACTGAATCTATCACAAGATTCACTATAAGCTGGTGATTTTGACTAGAGTACATTTTCTGAGCATTGTCTTAGTCTGACCCATAACAACATTTGGGTCAATGACAGACTGCACGTATAACAGTGTTCCCATGACATTATAATAACATGATTTTTTTTTTTTTTTTGTAGAGACAGAGTCTCACCTTATCGCCCTCGGTAGAGTGCCGTGGCATCACACAGCTCACAGCAACCTCCAACTCCTGGGCTTAGGCAATTCTCCTGCCTCAGCCTCCCGAGCAGCTGGGATAATAACATGATTTTACTGCATCTTTTCTCTGTGTAGATAGGTTTAGACACATAAATACCTGCAGTGTTCGGTACAGTAACATGCTGGACACGTTTGCAGCCTCAGAGCACTATAGCCTATGCTTGTAGTAGGCTAGACCTCCTAGGTTATGGTGTTTGCACAATGACGAAATCCTGCCTAACCACACACTTCTCAGAACTTATCCCTGTCCTTAAGCGACACGTGACTACACCATAGACATAGATAATTTACAAACCACAGAAATTTATTGCTCACAGTTCTGGAAGCCTGGAAATCCAAGATTAAGTCAACAGCACGTTCAGTGTCTGGTGAGGACATGCTTTCTGCTTCAAAGCTGCGTCTCACATGTCCTCCCATGGCAGAAGGGCAGAAGTCACAGAAGCTTCTCTCCAGCCTTCTTTTTTTTTTTTTTTGTACTGGTAGAGTCTCACTTTATCACCCTCGGTAGAGTGCCGTGGTGTCACACAGCTCACAGCAACCTCCAAATCCTTGGGCTTAGGCGATTCTCTTGACTCAGCCTCCCAAGTAGCTGGGACTACAGGCACCCGCCACAATGCCCGGCTATTTTTTTTGTTGTTGCAGTTTGGCCGGGGCTGAGCTTGAACCCGCCACCCTTGGCATATGGGGCCGGTGCCCTACCCGCTGAGCCACAGGCGCCGCCCTCCAGCCTTTTTTATAAGGGCACGGATCCCATTTATGAGGTTGGAGCCCTCAGGATCTAATCCTCTCTCAAAGGCCCTACCTCATAATAATACTGCATTGATGATTAAGTTTCAACATACTGATTTTGGGGGGATACGTGCATCCAGATCACAGAGCACATGATGACATGGAACACTCTATTTGTCTCGTATTTCTGAGCCTTTTCACAATGAAGAATTATCTATGTAAAGCCAGGCGTGGTGGCTCACGCTTATAATCCTAGCACAATGGGAGGCTCAGGCAGGAGGATCCCTGGCAGTCAGGAGTTTAAGACCAGCCTGAGCAAGAGAGAGAAACAGAGATCCTGTCTCTAAAAATAAAATAAAAAAAAGGAAAAATTAGCCAGGCATTGTGGAGAGTGCCTGTAGTCCCAGCCATTCAGGAAGCTGAGGTGGGAAGATTGCTTGAACCCAGGAGTTTGAGGTTGCTGTGAGCTAGCCTCATGCCACAGAGTGAGATTGCATCTCAAAAAAACAAAACAAAAACAAACAAAAAAAAAAAACAAGAAAGAATCATCTGTGTGTCTGAGGCAAGTTTGTATTACACTGTGAACTTTATGAACAGGAACGGAGATATCTTTAGTGTCCTCATACCACCCAGGGTGAGGCCATGTGCACAGCAGGTACGTCATAATTAATGACTAATAAAACTGAAATAAGGAGGAGAAGCTGAAGAAAAGGAAGAAAGGGATGAAGGCCTGGCACACCTGGACCCACAACAAATCCATGTTAGATGCCCCCATCCCGAGCTGCCAGATGCTGCGTGCTGCTTGGCGCATGGCCCTTATTTTTGCCTGAAATGTCCTCAGCCTCTCTGGACCCTCACCATTCTCAGCCCCAGCTTCTAGCTCCCTGCTCCCTGGCTTTAAGAACCAGCTTTCCCTCAGGCATCAGTATGTCCTGTGAGCCGAGGGCCCCCCAGTGTGGGGAAATCCTGCTTTTCCTGAGCAAGGCTGGCTTTTGCCCTTGGGATGAAGTCACCTGCCCTCGCTTCCTTCCTGAGGAGGGTACAAGCCCCAGGGGCCCCCTCACCAAGTCAGAAGTCACATAGTGAGTGTATCACACCCAGCTGGCTGTGGCCTCTGTGCCTCCCATCACCTCCCATGGCAGCAGAGAGATTTTTCCACCTTGCTTCCCTGCCTTTAAACCTTCTGGGACTGCCACTGTCTGCAGGACGAGGCCCGTATCCTCGATTGGGCCCTTGAGACCCTCCATAGCCAGCCTCTGCACCTGCTCTCCTGCTCACACGCCAGGCCCCAGCCGTGCTCCATTCCTGGCGGTCTCCAAACAATCTACACCATCTCCCTGTGTTGACCTTTGCCACTCCAATTTCTTCTGCATGGAATGTTCTTACTCTCCTAATCCAACCAGTAAATTCCTATTTAACCTTTGACACTCAATGTAAGAACAGGAGTTGGTCAATTTTTTTTCTGTAAAGGATGAGAGAGAAATATTTCAGGCTTTGCAGGCCACAGAGTTTTTGTCATGATTACTCAGCTCTGCCCCTGCAGAAGCACAGACGTAGGTAAATGCGCAGTGTGGCTGTATTCCAATAAAACTTGTTTCTCGCGGCTGGTAGCAGGCGGGATCGTTTCCCCACTCCTGCTCAAGACTAATCTCACAGAGCTTCCCAAAGGAAGAGTGAAACAATGCCTCTAGCGATGACTTCTATACCTTACATACGTTATCATAACACAAATGCAGATCGTAATGATTCCATAGTTGTGATGATTAAATGGAATGGTGGCCATACCATCATCTCTCACCTGGACTCCTACAACAGCCGCCTCACTGTTCTCCCAGCCTCTGACACTCCCTTACACTACATAATCTATTCTTACAGAACAGACATCTGTTAAAATGTAAATCTCATCAGTTTACTCCTTTGTTCAAAAACTTCCATGGCTTCCTGTGTCCCTAAGAGTGAAAGTGAAATCTTTGTTTGTTTGTTTTGAGACAGTCTCACTTTGTTGCCCTTGGTAGAGTGCCATGGTATCATAGCTCACGGCAACCTCAAACTCTTGGGCTGAAGTGATCCACTTGGCTCAGTTTTTCATTTATAGTGGAGACAGGGGTCTCAGTCTTGTTAAGGTTGGTCTCGAACTCTTGAACTCAAGCGATCCACCTGTCTTGACCTCTCAGAGTATTAGGATTACAGGTGTGAGCCACTATGCCTAGCCTTTTCTTTTCTATTTTTTTTTTCTTTTGAGACATTGTCTTACTTTGTCACCCTAGTCTGGAGTACAGGGGCATGATCATAGTTTACTGCAGCCTTGAATTCCTGGGCTTGAACAATCTTTCTATCTCAGCCTCCAGAGTAGCTGGGACTACAGGAGTCCACCAACACACACAGCTAGTTTTCTTTTTTTTTTGTAGAGACAGGAGTCTCACTTTACTGCCCTCGGTAGAGTGCCGTGGTGTCACACGGCTCACAGCAACCTCCAGCTCTTGGGCTTATGTGATTCTCTTGCCTCAGCCTCCCAAGTAGCTGGGACTACAGGCGCCTGCCACAACACCCGGCTATTTTTTTGGTTGCAGTTTGGCCGGGGCTGGGTTTGAACCCACCACCCTTGGTATAAGGGGCCGGCGCCCTACTCACTGAGCCACAGGCACTGCCCCACAGCTAGTTTTCTTAGCAGAAATGAGCTCTTACCTATTGCCCAGGCTGGTCTAGAACTCTTGGTCCTAAGCAATCTTTCTGCCTCAGCCTTCCAAAATTCTGTGATTCCTGGCATGAGCTACCATGCTTGACTGAAATCCTGTCTTAAAATGATTGATGATGTCCTATAGGTCTGACCCCCAGTGTCCCTTCAAACTCATTGCCTATTACACTCCCACTTTCTCACTGTTCTCCACAATAGCTCCTTGCTAGTCCTGAAACAAGACAGGCAGATTCCTGCCTCAGGGCTTTTGCTCTTGCTGTTACCTCCATCTGGAACAGACTTTCCTGGGTTATCACTGAGCTGACTTCCTAGCCTCCCTCAGGTCTTTATTTAAATACCTCCCTTCTCAGTGAGGCTTTTCCTGACCACTTTATTTAAAGCTACAACCCTTCTTCCCTGCTGTTACAACATAGCATTTATCACCTCAACTTTTTTTTTTTTGAGACAGTGCCTCAAGCTGTTGCCTTGGGTAGGGTGCTATCGCATCACAGCTCACAGCAACCTCCAAATCCTGGGCTCAAGCGATTCTCCTGCCTCCACCTCCCAAGTAGCTGGGACTACAGGTGCTCGCCACAATGCCCGGCTATTTTTTGGTTGCAGCGGTCATTGTTGTTTGGCGGGCCCGGGCTGGATACAAACCCGCCAGTTCAGGTATATGTGGCTGCCGCTTGAGCCACAGGCGCTGAGCCCACCTCAACTTTTTTTTTTTTTTTTGTAGAGACAGAGTCTCACTGTACCGCCCTCAGGTAGAGTGCCGTGGCGTCACACGGCTCACAGAAATCTCTAACTCTTGGGCTTACGCGATTCTCTTGCCTCAGCCTCCAGAGCAGCTGGGACTACAGGCGCCCGCCACAACACCCAGCTATTTTTTTGTTGCAGTTTGGCCGGGGCTGGGTTTGAACCCGCCACCCTCGGCATGTGGGGCCGGCACCCTACTCACTGAACCACAGGCGCCGCCCCACCTCAACTATTTAATTATAAAAATGTTCTGGCCGTGCATAGTGGTTCATACCTGTAATCCCAGTACTTTGGGAGGCTGAAGCAGGAGGATTGCTTGAGGCCAAAATTTTGAGGTTGCCACGATGACGTCACTGCAATCTAGCCCAGGTGACAGAGCAAGACCCTGTCTTTAAGGAAAGAAAAAGGCTCGCCAGTAACACAGTGGTTCCAGCGCCAGCCACATACACTGAAGTTGGCAGGTTTGAACCCAGCCAACAATGAAGTATTGCAACAAAAAATAGCCGGGTGTCGTGTCAGGCACCTGTAGTCCCTGCTATGTGGGAGACTGAGGCAAGAGAATCACTTAAGCCCAAGAGTTTGAGGTAGGGCGACATAGTGAGACTCTGTCTCAAAAAAAACGAAAGAAATATAGAAAAAAAATTCAGACATACAGTCAGTGGAAGGGTGAGTGCAATGGCATTCAAAGACTTTCAGGTGTTCTGAAAGTAAATGTTGATATCATGACACCTCACCCAAAGGCTTTAGCAAAACATTGTTTTACTTCTGTATCTCATTTATCGTCTCATCTTTCCCCACTAGAATGTGAGCACCACCAGGACAGAGATTTTTGTTTATTTTGTTCACTGCAGTTTCCTCAGCACCAAGAACTTGGCTTGGCACATAGTGAATCCTCTTATAGCTGGGGGAAGAAAAAGACAAGAGAGATCCTGGTTCGGCAACTCTGGGGATCATTTGTACTTTGTAGAACCTCAGTTTCTTCATCTACAAAGTGGGGACAATAGTACTACTTTTCAGGGTTGTCATGAGGAGCAAAACAGTTAAGAAGTCTAAATTTTCACTGTTAGCATGTTTGTTAAATTTCCATCTAACTTCTTTCTTTTTTTTTTTTTTTGTGGGTTTTGGCCGGGGCTGGGTTTGAACCTGCCGCCTTTGGCATATGGGACCGACGCCCTACCACTTTGAGCCACAGGGGCGGGGCCGCCCCTCCATCTAACTTCTTGAAGGAGGGAAATGGATCTAATCTGACCCTCTGTGCTGGGCTCCATGAGGTGTGTGGCTTGTAGGGCCTAGCACAGTGCCTCAAGAGTTCTTTAACTTGCACTGCTAGTGTCTCCCATGCAACAGAGCACACTCCCTGGTGTCTGCCGTTCTATCCCTTTACATTTCTTGCTCATTCAATGCAACCTAATAATCCCCTATAGTTTATCTCTTGCTTTATCCACTCATTAAACTATTTCCTCCAGAAATGCCTAGGAAAGATACTTAACTTCATGAAGATTCCACCTCATAAATTTCTTCCTGAGGTCTTTGAGGGTTTCCAACAATTGAGCCAGCCTCCCTTGGCCTTTTCTGTGTTTTACATTTGCTTAAGTGTCTGTTCCCAAACTTGTCTTGCAGATCCATCTTGAACACAAGGCTGGGTCTTTGCTAAAGAATGGGACTCTTCATGTTGCATTTTTCTTGGGAAAGATTGGTAACAGGTGGAATGCCTGGCCTTCTGCAGACTCCATTAAGCATCACCCTAACTTAACTTATTTGTCATGTGGAGGGCAAGATAATTTCATTGAAAAGTCCAAGTCTTCATTGTTAGGTTGGCCAAGCTAACCCCATCTTGAACTGAAAAGCCATTCTGTGAGACTCTGTTACAGGTGATCATAACTCAGATAAGAGAGACATGCAGCTGACTCATGTCCTTGCACCAGCTCAATCACAGACCTGTGAGAAATACACTGACCCTGTAAGCCTCTGACACCCTGATAAGGGCACAGAGTCCTGATAATGAGATAACATCTTTGATGGCCTGATTAAGAACAACAGTTTGGTGGTCACTGACAGAAACCAGCTGCCCCTCAGCCAACTATAAAAGACTTGTTTCTCTCCCTAAACCCTGCTAGCATCCTTTAGGGCCAGGCGTCCTCAAACTTTTTAAAGAGGGGGCCAATTCACTATCCCTCAGACCATTGGAGGGCCGGACTATAGTTAAAAAAAAACAACTATGAACAAATTCCTATACACACTGCACGTATCTTTTTTTTTTTTGGTTTTTGGCCGGGGCTAGGTTTGAACCTGCCATCTCTGGCCTATGGGACCGGCGCCCTACTCCTTGAGCCACAGGCACCACCCAACACACTGCACATATCTTATTTTGAAGTAAAAAACAAACGGGAACAAATACAATTCACACTGCTTCATGTGGCCCACAGGCCACAGTTTGAGGACGCCTGCTTTAGGCCTTAGCCCACTTGCACGCAAGTGTCAACATAAACATTACTGCCTTTGTTACACTTTGGTCTTGAAGTTTCTTCCTATCATTCATTGCTTTCTCTCAGCTGCAAGCTGAAACTCTTGAGCATATTTCAAATCCCGGTTTAAGGGAACAGTTCCTTCATTATGGACATTATTAACAACTGTCATTTATTGAAATCTCACTATGTGCAGGCATGGGGACTATTTACCTCTGGTCACAACAACCCTGTGAGGTATCAATATGTCCACTTTTCTGACAAAGGGTCTGAGGTTCACAGAAATCACTTACCCAAGTTCCTACTAAAAGTACAAAAGATATTTTCGAGATTGGCTTGAAGTCAAATTGCCAGACAACAACAAATAATTTTTTTATCACTGTCTATCCCTGGTATAATTTACTTACACTAAAAATTTATTGGTTGATTACCTGAAATTCAAAATTAACTGGACATCCCACATTTTTATTTGCCACATCAGGCAGCCCTAGCTTGAGGGTATCTAGCAAAATCAAAGAAAATTCCTCCCTGTTAGGACCTATGCCTTTGTTGGATTAATTTTTTCCTTTAGGAACAGTCATTAATAGTTAAGTTCACACCCCAAGCCTCTGGCCGCGTTAGTAGGCAGAAAACGAACACAGGTGAGACTCCTAACCCTCACCAACATGTCTGCCAAGGAGCTGTTCGGTGGACCTTCCGCCCCGCACGTGATGGCTGCGCCCGGTCCCAAGGATTGGCTCCCGCCGAAGCCCGTCAGCCCCGGCTCTAGAAGCTCCTTCTATTGGGCAGTTATAAAAGATGGCGGAGCCCCGCCCACCGCCCTCCCTCGCACACAGGGCTCGGGGCGCGGGGGCGGAGCCTGGCGGACGGCCTCTAGTGATTGGCGCAGAGCTCCGGCCAGCCCGTCACGTGGCGCGGGGCTCGTTTGTTTGCGGAAGTAGGAGGAAGTAGAAGTGCTGAGTAAGCCGAGGTGAGTGACCTCGCAGGGGGCATGGGACCTGGGGGTCCCTTCCCAAACCTCCTAGGCGCCCCAGACTCCAACATCTCCACCGGATCCTAATTTGGACCTTCCTCGTGCCTCCGATTCTGCGACATGTCTTCCGTTGATTCTGTGCGACCCCCTGCTTACCTCCAGTTTCCATCCTTTGATCCTCCCCGATATCCCCAACTCCCAACCCGTGACCGCTTTCGGCTTCAACCTCGGGTCCCTCCTCATTAATCCCGTCTCCTCCGTGTGTTTCCTTCATTATCCCTAATTTCCTGAGTGAACCCCATTTCCCCTTCTCTAAACTGTGCCTCTCGGCACCCCAACAACTTTCACTCTGGGGTCCACTAGTTCCACCCACCCACTCCCCCCCCCCCCGGGCTTCTTTCCTGTGCTCTTCAAAGTGCTCCTTTTTTTTCCGCCTCAAGTGTGTTCCTGCTTGATCTCTCACTTCACCTCCATCTCTTTTCTGCATGCCTCCTTTTGTGGCTCTTGTGTTCCCGTTTCTAACTCTCTGCTCCTCTCTCAAGTGCCTCTAGATTTCATCTAGACCTGTCCCTCACATGTCTCCCCAGAGTTTCCCAACCTCCAATCATGTATCCACCTCCTACTTCCACAGATGACCTGGAAGCTGGTGACAGGGAGTATGTGACCTGGGTGACCATGTGACTTGGCTGAGGGCAAGCCTGTGGGTGTGGGACAGGGACGGCACAGAGCTCAGGGATCTGCGCCCATATTTTTAATGGGCTACTCACATGACCCCAAACAAATACCTTCCCTTCCCTTGAGCTTCTGGGTATTTCCCTCACCTGCCTCCTGCCTGCCCAACAGGATGTCAGGCAGGTTTGGTTTGGCAACATTGACACTCCACCCCTGTGCAGAAAGCAGTGTTTACTTTCTTTCTTTTTTTTTTTTTGAAACAGAGTCTCACTATGCTGCCCTCAGTAGAGTGCCCTGACATCACAGCTCACAGCAACTTCCAACTCTTGGGCTTAAGCGATTCTCTTGTCTCAGCCTCCCAAATAGCTGAGACTACAGGCACCCGCTACAATGCCTGGCTATTTTTTGTTGCAGTTGTCATTGTTGTTTAGCAGGCCCGGACTGAACCTTCCACCCTCGGTGTATGTGACTGGTGCCATAACCACTGTGCTACAGGCGCCGAGTCTGAATGCAGTGTTTTTATTATTGTCTTTGCCTTAAAATATTCCTGGAGGAATTTTTTGTCCAAGGGTATTTTCTGTCCAAGTCTCAGTTTCCTCATCTGTGACAGGGGGAGTATATTTCTTGCCATAAGGCTGCCATGAGTTTCAAAGTTTGAGTGAGAAAATGTAAAAAGCAAACCTTTGTAACCAATGTGACCTTGTACAAATGCATGATTTTGCTGTCATAGACAGGATGGCAAAGGAATAGGAAGGGAAAGAGAATGAGATGAGAAGGAGAGAAAGATAAATAGAGGTGCATTGTCTTTCATTTATCATGTGGCAGTGGTTATTGATCACACTCTATATGAGTCAGGCCCTTTATATATGTTATCTTTACCATTCATTCAGTCATTTATTCAACAAACGTCAAATAACTGTCCTCATGTTCTAGGCTACCCTTGATGCAGCCAATGTCATTCCCATTGAACATGAGGAAGAGCAGGCATATGAGTTGTCTGAGATCACACTGATGAGATTGGAGCTGGAATCCAAATACACAGAGCCCATGTGATCGCCCTGCTTTGTAAGGTTTGCTGCTGTTGTCTCAGTGCCCCGGGCAGTTTTTCTCCCTTTCATAGGTTACTGTCTTGTTGGACAACAGTATTCCCAAAAGGGAATTTTCTTCTCACGCAGCAGAATGACATCACCAAGAGGTGGAGAAAGAAGAATTTAAATGCTACCTGTGTGTTTGTGGTGTCTGCACGCATGCATTGGGTGTGTGTTGTGGGAGAGTGGGTAGGTGAGGAGCTGTCGTGAAGGATGGCTTATGAGCTGTCGTGAAGGATGGCTTATGAGCTTCACTTTGTTGAGGGCTCCTTGGGAGAACGTGTTCTGTGTTTTTCATAGTGGATGTTCATAGAGCCGTGCCTGAAATGCCTCTTCTTGTTTTTGTCCATCTTCATTTTCTGGTGACCTCATAGCTTCAAGTACCATCTCTACTCTGAAGCACTCAAATTTATATCCCCAGTGTAGTTCAGACCTTTCCCTGAATGATAGACTCAGATATCTATTTGTTCATTTAGTACCTCAAACTCAGATTTTAAATATTTATTTATTTATTTATTTTATTATTATTTTTTTGAGACAGAGTCTTACTTTGTCAGCCTTGGTAGAGTGCCATGGCATTACAGCTCACAGCAACCTCAAACTCTTACGCTTAAGCGATTCTCTTGCCTCAGCCTCCCAAGTAGCTGGGACTACAGGTGCTCACCACAGCACCCAGCTATTTTTTTTTTTTTTGGTTGTAGTTTTCGTTGTTTGGCAGGCCCGGGCTGGATTCAAATCTGCCAGCTCCAGTGTATGTGGCTGACAGCCTAGCTGCTGAGCTATAGGTGCCAAGCCAGATTTACAGTATTTAGAGCTGACCTCATGATAGTCATCCTTCTATCCCTTACTCCACCCTGCACTGGAACCTGCCTCTTCCATTCTCTTTCCCATCTTAGGAGATGACAGTATTTATTATTCATTTAGGCCAAAGCTGTGAGATTATTCCTAATGCCCCTCTTTGTCTCACTTCACATCCAGCCAGACTGATCTTGCTAAAATGTTGTCCCTTTGCTCCAAGTTCTGCAATGGCTTTTCCTCTCATTGCATGTGTCTATTCCTGGAACTCTGCAGGCATGCTCTAGCCCCAGGGCCTTTGCACTTGCACTTTCCTCTGCCTAGAAGGCTCTTCACCTAGATATTCATATGACTTTGACCTCTCTTACTTCAGGTATTTAAGATCAAGTTCTTGGTGAGGACTTCAACCATTCTAAAATTTCACTCTCCACTTCTTCTTAGCCCCTTCTCTAGCTGATATTTCTCCTCCGAAGTTAATTAGCTTCTAAAATCTTTGTATGTGTGTGTGTGGGTAGTCTATCTTCTTTATTATTTATAGTGTTCTCTAAATTACAAATTCCAGGAGGGCAGGCATTTTGTCTGTTTTATTCACTATTGTATCATCAGTAGTTAGAACAATGCCTGCTGAAGTAGGTCCTCAGCAAATACTGTGGAGTGAATCATAAAATAGGCCACCCCAGTTTTATGCTACTGGCCCCAAGATCTCCCAGTTACCCGTGCCTCATGTCCTTGGGAACTCCAGCAGCAGTTCTGGGGGCAATTTGCTTCTAGCCATGGTCCAGCCAAGCAGAGTGAATGAAAGAGATTTGTGAAAGAACATTTTGCTCTGGCTCATGTGAATAGCAGCACATTTTGAGATGAGGGCCTTGGCTTTTGGAGCACAAGACACTGAAAATCAAGCCTCACTCAGCCCCTTTCCATTCACACTTCTTCTGAAGGCAGTTTGAGGATTAAGAACTGGTGCACTGGATTCCCTTTAATTGGGTTCAGATCCTGGCAAATTATATAACTTTGTGGCCCAGTTTCCTGTGTGTAGTATGGGTGGAACTGTCCCTTCTCCAGGTGTTTTGAGGATTAAATGTGGTAATTCACCTTAAACACTGGTGGGCCATCTGGTGCTCAGTGGTTGCTGGATGAAGGTAGCAGCCCTGTTGGGTGACAGGTGATAGGAGTAGGACATCTCCTATTCCTCGCTTGCTTAGGAAATAGGAAATAGTTAGGAAATAGTTTGGAGCTGGGGTCAGAATGAACATTTTGAGGGATATTTTTTGGGGAGGCAACCTTGGAGGACCATATAGAAGCTAACAGTGCCATCTGACATGACCCTTACTTTTATCCAGTCTTCGCTCACATACAAATTGGGCACAGGCCCTTTGCCCAGTGCCGTTTGAGAGTCAGAGGAAGAAGGCGTGTGTCAAGCCCCCAGGCTGGATCCCTGCTTCCTCTCTCTGGGCCTTGATTTCTCCGTATGCCGAACAGGGATGACGATCACACCTCCTCTATTTCTTGTGAGCTTGGAGGCAGCTAACAGGCATGAAAACCCATTTGCCAGCCATGAAGTGTGGTGGCCTTGTGACAGGCTGAGGCCAGCGTGGTGGCCTGCTCTCGTGATGTGCAGTGTGGGCAGTCAGGGCTACAGGAAGGAAGTTTCAGCAGGCTTGGTGCTCTGATCAGATCCCACATTCTCAGCCCATTCTGTCATGATGGGGTGGGAGGAGGTGTGGGCTGCTCAGGAGGGTGTCACTATCCTCATGCCAGTACTGTCCAGCAGTTGTTCCAATCATGGGACATCCTGTCATCAGCAGCCTGGGCTCATGAGGCCTGAGTTCCACCTCAGGCAGTTCTGTGTGGCCGGTCCTGTGGGGTCTGCTTCCTGGCCTGTTGCCTGTGGGATCCTGTCACACACCTCCTGGGCAGCTGTCCTGCTTTTCTGACCTCAGCTTGGTGCAGAAGGAAGCAGAAGGCTTGAAGAGTTTTTCCTGTTCGGAATAGGCATGAGCTCAGCTTAAGCACCCTGTGGCATATAGAGCTGAGTTTCCCAGGCCAGAGCCTGGGGAGGGACCAGTCCCAGCACTCAGCGCCAGTCCTGAAGCACAGCAGATGCTGGGTGGGAGCAGTTAGAGCTGGTTGGGTTTGAGCATGACAATTCTGTTAAGGTTCCATTATGGAGCAGTGCCTGGCAGCTCAGGGTGGGTGGGGGTATATAGAGTATGTGGTTACCATTATTACCTTCAAGGGAATAAGGTGTATGTTGGGGGGGGGGATGCCCAGAGGTACCAGGCCCTGTGGGTCCTGTTGGTTCATTCATTCCTTTGTTCTCGTCCATTCATTCAGCAAACACTTCCTAAACAGGTATGGTGAGTGAGGAACAGTGTGCTAGGTGCTTGGAGAAACAAACCTGATGGGGAGGTGGACACCAAGGCGCAGATGGGCCATCATTCTCACAGGGCTGGTGCTCCTGGGGTGCACGTGGGGTGGTGTGGGGTGCTGAGGAGAAGGGGCATGCACACTGGGGCTGAGAGGAAGGAGGGTAGGGGTAGGCATGACTTTTGGAGGAGGTGGCACAGGAACCGAGTCTTGAAGGACAAGATGGGATTTATTCATCTGTCTAAACATCCCTTATTGAGTGCATACTCTGAGGCAGGTTGAGAACGTGGGAAGATGGGTCTGAGGGTGTGTTCGTGCAGGCACATGGAGGCACAACACAATAGGAGTGGGATGTGTCCTGGGAGGATTGATGGTGTGGGATGGCTAGAGTCGGGATGGGGGCTAGGCTATGATGGGGAGTCCCTGGGCAGGGTGAGAAGTGATTTGATCTGTGTCCTGTGGTGGGCATGGAGGGTGGTGAGGCTGGCTTGGGCATGGGCCTGGCTCTCATGGTGTGTATGTTCAGAAAGGAGTAGAGGGTGGGCCAGTGGGTGTTGGGGGGCACAGGACAGACAGATCCCATGCTCTGAGCATTCAGAGGGGCAGCTGGGCCCTGAAGGATGAGTGAAAGCTCCAGCAGGAATCAGGGAGGACAAAAGCGCAGGTCCCTGTCACTCTGGAAAAGTAGTTTTCTTTCTTTTTTTTAGAGACAGAGTCTCACTTTGTTACCCTTGGTAGAATGCCGTGTCGTCACAGCTCACAGCAACCTCCAGCTCTTGGGCGTAGGCGATTCTCTTGCCTCAGCCTCCCCAGTAGCTGGGACTACAGGCGCCCGCCACGACGCCCAGCTTTTTTTTTTTGCAGTTTTTGGCCGGGGCTGGATTTGAATCTGCCACCTCCGGCATTTGAGGCCCGAGCCCTACTCCTTTGAGCCACAGGCTCAGCCTCCAGCTATTTTTTTGTTGCAGTTTGGCCAGGGGCCAGGTTCAAACCCACCACCCTTGGTATATGGGGCCTGTGCCCTACTCACTGAGCCACAGGCACGACACGGAAAAGCAGTTTTCAAAGGGGAGGGGGCGGGCTGCTCCAGTCTGGCCACTTTGGCCAGTGAGCAAGTGCCTAAGGACAGGGACAGTTGCTGTCTTGCCTAAGCCCTGCCCAGGGTCATTGAGAGAATTTGTAGCCTGGGAACCAGATGTTTGGGACCGACTCTCCTGAACCACCTGCCAGGGGCTCCCAACCCCTGCTGTGCTTCTTCTTGAACGTGGCTCCTTGGTAAATAAACTCCTGTTCTTCCTTCAAAGTTCAGCTCAAGAGGCATCTCCTCCAGCAGTCCTTCCCCGGGGACTGTGCATTTGTTGAGGCTTGGGGTGCTGCCTCCATGACTATTCACTTTGTGAACCCAGGAGGCCACTGCTATGGAACTGTACCTGTTGCTTCTAATCCCACTCTGGTCCCAAGGGCAGGAAGCACACGTGGGCACTGTCCCACCCCAGTTGCTCATAGAAAGTTTGTTAAAACAGAATTTAGCTTCCTGGCTGGCTATGCTGTGAGCAAGTGTTCAGCACATAGCCCAGTGTTTTTAATTTCCCAGAAGGGTTTTTTGTTAGTTAATTTTTTTTTGTTGTTGTTGTTAACATCAGCATGTCCCACCGTACTTTACCCTTTGAACACTCATAGTTTTAGGCCTCTCTGGGCCTGTTTCTTTGTCTCTGAAATGGGGATAGTAATACATGTTTTTTTTTTCTGCCTCTAGCTCCCCTGGGGGAGGCTCTGTAAGTCTTCCTGCATGAACTGAGCAGGCCAGGGAGCTGGGCCTTTGACAGGGGCCAAGGAGCAGAGAAATAAGGAGAAAGGCCAAAAATATCTGGCCTTACTCTAGAGGAGACAAAACTGGCACATGCAAGTTGCCTGCCATAGACAGGTAGAGTTGTCACTGTCATCCCTCACCACCAAAGGTCTTGGGGTTGGGGATGGGGTGGGGGTGGGGTCTGTGTCAGATGAGCCAGATGTCCTGGGCTGCTGGTAGCAAGCAGGGAGCAAACCCAGGTGAGGAGTGCCAGGGACCAGTGGTCAGTGGGTAAAGGCAAGTGTTTACCCTATTGGATGGCCAAGGTGTGGGAGGCTGTGAGAGTGAGAGGGAGGGAGGGCAGAGGGGAGGCGTGTGACAGGGCTGGGGCTCTGCCCAGTGTCCCCCTCCTGCGGCTGTGGCAGGAAGAGCCTGGGCTCTGGGGCCTGGGGTGGTGGAGGACAGAGGGAGCACACGTGAGCATTGTCGGCCCACTCGCTGCCTTCCTGGTTGGCAATGCCGTGAGTGTTCCAGGATGTGGCCCAGTGGTTTTAATTTCCTTTCTTCCACCGAGTGCTAACAGTGGCCACTGTTTGTGTGCCCAGACACCTTCCCTGCGTTGTGTGGTTTCATCCTCACACCCACTCTGGAAGGTTGGAAGGCAGCCAGGTCTGCCCTTTCAGTGGCCACGCTGCAGTAGATGTGCTGGGGACCTAGGCTAGGACACTAAAGAAGGGGGTGAGGGATCTTCCTGCTGCGCCCCACAGTCACTCCCTCCTTTTACCTGAGGCTTCTGGGTGCTGGGTGCTCCGGATCGCCCAGCTGGTGCCTGCCCTCCCTCCGGAAGCCTCTGATGCTTTTCCAATCTAGGCCTGACCCCCTGGGCCCCCATCTTCCTGGCTGCAGCACCCCAGGGCACAGCCTAGAGTGCCACTGTCTTTGAAACTTATAATCACCTTATATACCACTTGAAAAACAGGAAAAAGAAAAAAAATTGCCATAAACCTAGTATGCCATCTACTCAGTATTTTGATATGTTTTCAGTCGGTCTTTATCCATCCCCCCTCCCCCCCGTGTATCATATTTACTTAGTTAAATTCTGTTTTAACAAACTTTCTATGAGCCAAGCTATGGGCTGGGGGTAAGTGTGCAGAGATGAAAGCAGCTGCACTTAAGAAGCTCAGACTCTGGGGGCCGGCACCTGTGGCTCAAAGGAGTAGGGCACTGGCCCTATATACTGGAAGTGGCGGGTTCAAACCTGGCTCCAGCCAAAAACTGCAAAATAAATAAATAAATAAAGGCTCAGGGCCTGTGGCTCAAGTGGCTAAGGTGCCAGCCACATACACCTGAGCTGGCCGGTTCGAATCCAGCCCGGCCCGCCAAACAACGACGGCTGCAACCAAAAAACAGCCAGGCGTTGTGGCAGGCGCCTGTAATCCCATCTACTTGGGAGGCGGAGGCAGGAGAGAGCCCAGGAGTTGGAGTTTGCTGTGATCTGTGATGCCACGGCACTCTACCCAGGGTGACAGCTTGAGGCTCTGTCTCAAAAAAAAAAGCTCAGACTCTGGAGCCAGCCCATCTGGGCCCCAGCCCTCACCCCTCCACCTGCCAGCAGCTGTGTGATCCTGCGTACCTTACTTTACTTCCCTATTCCTTGGTTTTCTCATGTGAAATGAGGATAATAGTGGTGACCATTTCATGAGGGTGGTTGTACAGATGAAGTGATGAATCCGTCTTTGTACAACTCTCAGAGTAGCGCCAGAGCACAGAAAGAGGCAGGGGAGGCTGGGCACTGTGATTATTAAGCTCAGTCTGGCAGGGGTGGGAGGCACTGTAACCCACTGGGGTGTAAAGTGGAGATGTGTTTACAGGGAGGGACAGCACGGAACAGGGAGACGGCACCCAGGGCTGGGGACAGTCTACCAAGGACATTTTAAGGAAGGTGTTAGAACCAAGCTTGGATTTGAAGAAGGCTCAGAGCTTTCTCAGGAGAGGAGAGAAAGGCATTCCAGATGGACGTGTCACTGAGCCTTGTACAGGACAGCACGAGCTTTGCCTGAGTGGTTCAACTCTTTCAATCGCTACTTTTAATGACCACATGGTGTCTCTGTGGTAAATGTATCATAATTTACCATTCTTTTTTTGTTGTTGTTGTTGAGACAGGGTCCCACCCTATGCCCCTGAGCAGAGTGCAGTGGGCGTGATAGCTCACCACAACCTCAGACTCGGGCTGCAGACACCCCGCTGCCTCAGCCTCCGGAAGTCACTGGGATTACAGGCGCTTGCCACGGCGCCCGGCTGGGTTTTTCCATTTTTTTCATCAGTCGGGGTCTCACTCTTGCTCAGACAAGCCTCGAACTCCTGAGCTCAAGCAATCCTCCCTCCTCAGCCTCCCACAGTGCTGGGATTACAGGCGTGAGCCACCGCGCCCGGCATAATTTACCATTCTTACAATGTTGAATTTCGAAATTGCTTCCATTTCTGTGTCATAACAAGGCCTGTGGCAGTAACACTGATGTGCATACCAGGTCTTCCGCTCTGGAGAGTTATTTTCCTGGGACTGATTCCCATGCCTTCCTTGGGGTCTCTCCCTTCTGCCCTGACTAAGGAGAAGGGCACAGGTATCTGACCTTCTCTGTCCTTAAAGTTCCCACGTGCAGAAGAAAGAAAGAAGCTCAGCAGTTCCAAGCATTCTCACAAATGTTCCCATTCAATTCTCGTAGTACATGGGAGATGAATATTGTCCTCATTTTAAAGGCGAAACTACATCTCACACCATCTTACTACTAATCACAAAATGAAGGGCATTGCAAAGCTTCAGAAAGTCTTTAGAATTCTGCAGTCAGGTTTTCTAAGCCTTGGTCTCTTTATCTATAATGGGTGGGAGGTGATCAAAGTAAAGAAAGCTAATGTTTATTCAACATTTGCTATCTGCCATCTGTTTTGGTCCCCATGTTACAGATGAGGAAACTGAGGCACAGAGAGGTTAAGTAACTTGCCCAAGGTCACACAGCTGGGAGGTGGCAAACCTGGGATTTGAATGTGGTCTGGCTCTTAGATATGCCCTGTGCTCCAGTGCCTTGGGTAGTTTGTGAAATCAAATGAGACAGTCACATTAAGTGCTTAGCTCAGGGCCTTCTACATAGTAAGTGGTCAGTAAACATCTCCTGATGTAATTATTGTGATTGACCCTTATTCACTTGCTCGATGACTCTTTGTATGTCTCTTGGTTTTGTCTGTCTTCTAACCTCAAGGTTGATCCTCTACTCAGGGCAGAACAAAGCTGTGAACTAATGTCCACTCAGAGGTCCACTATCCCCCAGGGTGCTTATGTACTTAGTCCTCAGTGTCTGAGAGAGTCTCTCTCTGTTATCCCAGGTAGAGTGTAGTGGTGTCATCATAGCTCACTGCAACCTTGAACTTCTGGGCTCAAGTAATCCTCTTGCCTCAGCCTCCCAGTAGCTGGGACTATAAGCATGTGCCACTATGCCTGGCTAATTTTTCTACTTTTAGTAGAGATGGGTTCTCACTGTTGCTCAGGCTGGTCTCAAACTCTTGATCTCCAGCAGTCCTCCCACCTCAGCCTCCCAGAGTGCTGGGATAATAGGTGTGAGCCACCATGCCCCACTTCACATGCTCATTTGTCACGTGATGTCCTGGCACAGAGACATCCTCAACTGGTTGTTGCCTGCTTTGGTGGCAGTGCCCTAGGAAGACACTGTGCTTTCTGGGAACCCAAGAAATAACAAGATCTAATTACATCATTTAAAATGGGAACAGGCCGAGTGTGGTGGCTCACGCATATAATCCCAGCACTCTGGGAGGCTGAGGCAGGTGGGATTGCTTGATCTCAGGAGTTCAAATCCAGTCTAAGCATGAGTGAGAAACCCATGTCTACTAAAAATAGAAAAATTAGCCAAGCATCGAGGCCAGCACCTATAGTCCCAGCTCCTCAGGAGGCACAGGCCAGAGGATCACTTGAGCCCAGGAGTTCTGAGGTTGCAGTGAGCTAGATGATGCCACAGCATTTTAGCCTGGCAACAGAGTGAGAGTCTGTCTCATAAACAAAACAAAATAACAAACAAAAAACCAGAAACAATTTCCATAGTAGAAACTGTAACTCTGAAGATGTAATGTAAAATTACCACCCAAACTCATGTTTCCAGGACCTTACGTTGACATTCATTTCCATGGAACTCGTTTTGTTTTTCCCTCTCAGAGTTCTTTGGGAAACCAATGATACCAGGCACCAGAGGGTTTAGACAAATGCTGACCGTCCCTTCCCCCAGACAGAGTAAGCTATGATCTTGGTCGCCTTTCAGTTTCTAGTAGAGAGGGAACATTGATTTTGCTTGTGGAATTGAAATGACTCACACCAAGCTCTTTGTGTGCCAAAAAAAGGGTCTCTATACCTTATGTGTGAGAGGTCTTCCACATGCGCAGGGCATGGCTGCTTATAACGTGTGCACCTCTGCTGTGTCCTTTAATCAACACAGCTCACACTACAGATGAGGAAACTGAGTCTCTGTTGGGAACATGGGGTTGGAGGTGGACAGGTAGGTCACCTGTGCATAATGGCTGTGCAGCCTTCTAGGTGCCCAGCCTGGCCTGAGGGCTCTGTCGCCCTTTGCTCCCACTCAATGTCATTTCTCTTTCTTTCCCCTCCTTTTCAGGTCCGCCAGGCCCAGACTGGGAGACAGCGCTGGTGGGGAGCAACCTGGGTGTCTGTGCAGGAAAGCGCTGCACGTGGTGAGGTGGGCATGGGAGACCGAACCCACCTGACCAGAGACCCCATTTTCTTCCAGACTGAGGGGGAAGGCGGTGGGGCCTCCCCACAAGCCCCACAGAAGATGCAGTTCTTCGGCCGCCTGGTCAATACCCTCAGTAGCGTCACCAACTTGTTCTCTAACCCGTTCCGGGTGAAGGAGGTGGCCGTGGCTGACTACACATCAAGTGATCGGGTTCGGGAGGAAGGGCAGCTGATTCTGTTCCACAGTACTTCTGGTCGCACCTGGGACTGCATCCTGATCAACTCCAAGAACTCACAGAGTGGATTCCGGTGGGTGACAGTCAGCAGGGCCATACACTTCTCTCCTAGACACCCCCAGACCTCACTGGAGGTCCCTGGGCCAAGCAGCAGCTTCTTTGGGTCTTCATCTGAGGGGTCTGGAGAGGGCAGGACAGAGGGGTATTCTACCCTTAAATTGGAGGGTGGCACTTACTCGACACCACGCCTCTGGCCCACCAGGGTCACATTGCAGGGGCTCAGGGAAGGAAGCCTGGTTGTTTCTCACTGGGGGCGTTTGGTCTGCACAGATCGTAGTAAGGAGGAAGGCTAGGGAGGCTGAGCGGGGCCAAATCAGGGAAAGCCCTCTAGACAACCTTCAGCCCTGGCTCTTTACAGGCACAGCTGTCCTCAGAGAGCCTGGCCAGGGTTTGTTCAGAAGGGCCTGAAGGGTTGGACAGAGTGGTCACTTGTCAGGCCATCCTGGGTCTGCCCTAGGCCAGAAGGGGAGCTAGGAAGCCAGGACTGGGCTGTGGGAACCAGGCCAGCTGCAGAACTGCCTGAGGGGAGCGCTGAGGGATAGCAAGGATCCAGATGCAGGCTCCAGCAGAGCTGGGCAGGCTGGCGTTGAGCCGATGTCCCTTATCCCTTCTCTACTCGTTCATCCATTTGGCCATCCCTCCAGCCAAGCACCCAACACACACCGAGCATCTCCAGAGCCTCCCGAGTCCCAGGCTCTAGGTCAGGCCCAGCTGGCACTGGGGGATGACAGACATGGCCTATGTCTTTAAGGAATGTGCCGTCTGGAGGGAGTGGGCCCTGCAAATGGGCATTGTAGCCTCTGAGCAAGTGAGGAGGGCTCTGACAGAGGTAGAGCCCAGGTCATGATTGAGAGCCACCTTGTGCCTGGAAGAATGAGAGTCTGTCTGGCAGAACAAAGTGGATAAGGTCATTCTAGCCATGCAGAGGCGTGGGAGTGTGAGCCTGTGGGTAGGTGGCTCCGACCAGACCCTTGCTGCTCCCAGGGATGTGGTGAGAAGTGAGGCTGGAGGGGGCAGCAGGGGATCCTTCTGATTGAGGAGGCATGGCAGAGGTATCTCTGAGGGTGGTGAGCTGGGGGCCTGGGCGCACCACCAGGAGAGGAGCAAGGTAGATAATCAGGGTGCCAGCCAGTCAGGTGAGATTTTGGAGCTGGGCTCCATAAAGAAACTGAGGCTGAGGCCCTTGCCACAGCAGGCACTTGGGCTAGGAAGGCTGCTCAGTGGCTAGCCCAGACACCAGTTTTACCACAGCAGGGCCAGTCCCGATTCTGAATGGGCCTGTGCTGGCTGCCCTCCCCTGGCCCTGATCAGGACTGGCTATGGGTGGGGCAGGCTCACACCTGTAGAGCCCTTCTGCAGTCTTGCAGGGGGCTGCTGGGAAGGCACAGCCAGCCAGGGCAGTGGGCACTCCTTGGAGAGCCACTCGGCTCCACTTTTGAGTTGCTGTGCTCTCCACGTGCAGATAATCACCTGTCAGTTATTAATATTTCTTGAGAGGATTCCAGACTTGTCTTAGCTTAAGTGCCAGGATGGGCAGATTTCCATCCCAGGGGCATCCAGTCCTTTGCCAGCAGTCTGTTAATTGCACCTCAGCTGTACCTACCTTTAATTGGACAGTGCTTTCTAATTTGCAGAATGCTTTTACATGTTAACAATGTTAACATGTCCTCCACCAACCCACTTAGGTAGGCAAGGACAGCAGTATCGCATTTTATGGATGAGAAAACTGAGGCTTGGGGATAAGCAATTCATCCTTGTTTGCACAGAAAGCAGGTGGAGAAACAGAACCTGTCTTCTGCTTCCCAGCTCATCTCTCTGTGCTGCTGGGCTATTTCCATGGACTTAGAAAGAATAAGGAACATTGAGGGAGGAGGGGGTTCAAGCTAAGCACATTCTCTTGAAATTCCTGATATTGCTAACTTGGCTCTGGAGTCTTGTTCATCTTCTCTTCCCTAACCTGGTCCCACCCAAGCATTTCCATTACAGCAAATGGATCATCCCATATGGCTGCACTAGATCCAGCCATCACACCCACCTTTCCAGCTTGTGGGAAGGTGGAAGGGCAGGACAAAGAAGGGCATGTTCTCCCTCTTTAGGGATACTTCTTAGAAGCTGGACACATGCCTTCCACCTAAATCTCACTGGCCAGGACCCAGTCAGTGGCCACAGCTAACTGCAGGTAGGCTAGGATGTGTTCCAGACCTATATTCCAGACAGCCATAGGCCATTCTGAAACCTGAGGTTCTGTCACTGTCCACTTTGCTGCTGGCAGTCTTCTCCAGACTGTGGTCACTATGCATATGGCCTCTGCTGCACGAGCCCCCCAGCCTTTTGCTCAGCCTGCAGTCTGTCCTCTTGTCCTCTTCCGAGCTGCTGTCACAGAGCTCTTTCCAGAGGACGTATGTGATCAGTCACACCCGTGCTTAACTCTTCAAGGGCTTCCTATTAACACATCAGGGGCTCCACAGGCTTAGGGGGCCCTGTGTGATCAGGCCTCTGTCTCTCTGGCCTCAGTTTGTGCCTTCCTGGGCTTCCAACCTTTGTCCAGGCTGTCCCTTCAACCTGGAAAGCTTCCCCTTCCTTTGCCTGCCCTCTCTGATGTGCAGGCTTAAGGAGGTGCTTCTGCTGTGTGTCCCCAAGGCACCCACCCCTGCACTGGGTAGCCCTCCTGACAGGGCATAGACCCCGTGAGGGTAGGACCTGTGCCTGCAGTTTATGCAGAGACGTTTTGGAGCCCTAGTCTTCCTCTTCAAGTGCGTTCTAAATGTCTCCTCCCCTATGTCCTTGGGGGGCTTTGGACTATCCCCAAAGTACTTTGTTGGAGCAGATATCAAGGTCCTGCCACTCCAGGTGGAGGTGTCCTGTCGCTCTTTTGCTGTGGTGCCATGAGCTGTCAGGCTCAGCTTCTGGGTGGGTAGTGGGATCGGATCTCCTGAGTTCTCTGGTTTTGTTCCCTAAGACCTGTGAGTCCACAGCAGCCCTGCTGGGAGGGGAGACGACCCAGGTGGACACCAGTGGCGGCAGCAGTGATAGCATCTATGGTTTCTCGGTTCATACCGCATGTTGGGCACTAAATATTAACTCATTTTATCCTCACAACATGCCCGGAGTTGGGGTCATTGTGACCCCTCTTACGAACGAGGAAACACAGGCTTGTGGAATTTAAGTAACTTGTCTGAGGTCACATAGCTGGTCAGGAGCAGAGTTACTCAAACGCCAACACCTGGCTGTAGGACTTGCTTACTTTCTTACCGTGTGGTGAGCTGGGTAGAGCTCTGCAGCCTGGGCTGCCCCCTGGTTCTTCCTGGGTGACATATGGCACGGGGCCCTGGCTCTTCCGGCATGAGCCCTCTGACAGTTGCAGCATTGCTGTGTGCTTTATGATAGCATCGATACTCCGTTCCTGGTACGCATTAATCATTTACTGCTGATATTTACTTGTAACATATGATATTTGATGACACTAAGCCAGCCTCTTACTGGGATCTCAGCAGGAACAGGGCTGCACTTCCCAGGAATCTGGGCAGGGTAATTAGAGCATGTGACCTCTGCCTTCTTAGCCTCCGTACAGGGGACTTTCAAAGCTCTCTGACCTGTGGGACTTTGCCACGAAATTGCTTCTCAGGAATCCTCAGAAAAACGGAATGGCCTATGTGGTGGCCACCCACCTGCCGTGTGCTCCTCCTTCCATTTATCCCGTGCGGCCCATCTTCACCAAGTGGAGCTGGGAACATCAGGTCTCTGCCCCAGGACCCATAACAAGCATCGTGAGGCAGATGTGATGATGGGAGCACCTACAACTCCCATGTTCCCCCGCAGGCCTCTCCCCCCAACACGGCTTTCTCTGCTCTTGCTTTTCCCTTTGCTGGGAATGCCCTTCCCTGAGTCCTTCCCCGTGTGCACACTCCTGGGCAGCCCCTCCTGCCTTGGGTTGCTGTGTGTCTGTTTCCCACCCTGGACCATGGAGCTCCTAAGGGCAGGGCTTGGGGCCCGGTGCCCTCTGCGTTCCTGTTGTCTGGTTGCCCTCACTGATGCACCGGAACCAGCTGTTGACAGGATGGATGAGTCCATTATCATTGAAGGTTAAGCGGTGTTTGGCAAGAGGGATCAGGAAGGGGTCATCAGGGGAGCTGGGGTAGAGATGGACCTCCAGGGTCTGAAGGACTATGCCAGGAGAAAGCCTGAGGGGAGGGCGCTCAGGGAGAGGGCACATCACAGGCACAGGCCTGGGGACAGGTCCGGGAGGGCCTCCCCTGCAGGGAAAGAAGGGCTTGTACTGGGCTTTGAAATAGGAGAGTTTAACACCCCTCCAGCCTGGGGGTTCTTGGCCGTTTTTTGGCCTGGGACTCTTTCTTTCTTTCTTTTTTTTTTTTTGAGGCAGTCTCACTTTGTCACCCTTGGTAGAGTGCCATGGCATTGTAGCTCACAGCAAACTCAAACTCCTGGGCTTAAGTGATTTTCTTGCCTTCAGCCTCCCAGGTAGTTGGGACTACAGGCGCCCACCACAATACCTGGCTATTTTTAGAGACAAGGTCTCTCTCTGGCTCAGGCTGCTCTCAAACCTGAGAGCAATACACCCACCTCGGTCT
Source organism: Nycticebus coucang (assembly GCF_027406575.1). Classification (NCBI taxonomy): domain Eukaryota; kingdom Metazoa; phylum Chordata; class Mammalia; order Primates; family Lorisidae; genus Nycticebus; species Nycticebus coucang. The sequence continues at coordinate 10,322,656 of NC_069782.1, forward strand.
CCCAGAGTGCTAGGATTATGTGTGAGCCACTGCACCCGACCGCCCTGGGACTCTCTTGAGAGGCTTACACTGCCACTTTGAAGAGGTTCACAGACCCCCTAAGGTTTATCCACAGACCCCTCACCAAGGCAGAGGCAAAGGCGTCTCAGTGTGGATACCAGTTGGATTTTGTCTGGAGTTCTAGAAGAGAGAGGGCACACACACCTCCATGATGCTCCAGGTCCTCAGCCTCCCCTGACTCTTTCTCTTCCTTGGCTGTTCCCCAAGGACACTGCTTCCTCTGCAGCCCCTCTGGGCCTAGAGTAGGGTCCTCCTCACCCCAGCCTTGAATCTCATATCCATCACCCTATAACATCTCCTACTGTCAATCCTGGGGGCCAGCATCTATGACCTTGGGGTGTCTCCCATGTCCCCAAAGACATGAGCCTCCAACTCCCCGTGTCTTGTAGTTCCTGGCCTCTCCTCGTCCGCCTGGTTATGCACTGGACCTTGTCATCACCAGCAGCTGTTGAATAAATGAGAGTTCAAGCACCCCACTCTCCAACCCCCACTTCCTGTCTTTCGTTTGCGCCAGTCCTCCGACTCCACAGTTCTCCTCCTTGGCTTCACTTCTCACCCATGGTCACTGGCAGCTCTCCCTTGCGTACCCTCCTGTGCCGCTCTCTCCGTCAGTGGCTCGGCAAACCCCAGCACTGATTGCCGCCAGTTCTCCCCCTTCCTACTCTTGCGCTCGTGGTGTGGCTGGACCACCTTTCCGCGTGTCTGTTCATCCTGCTCCCAGTCTGGGAAGGCACACTCAGCCTCCACCAGCACTACCCCACAGTTCACTCTCAGCTGATGGCCTTACTTCTGTCTCACTGAGAAATAGAAACAGCCAGAAGAGAACTATTGCAGCTCCCTTCACCCCATCTGCCCACCTCTGTACCCACCTGCTTAATGGCCTTCCCTGGTGTCACTACGAGGCCCCATCCTGTGTCTCCCTGAGGCTGGTCCCTCAACTCAGGGCCGTCGTCCTCTCTTATCCACTTCACGACACCATTGCAGCAGTTCTTTCTCCTCTCTCCTATGTAACACTTTCCCTTTCTCTACTGTATATTTTCTAGACTGAATGTGTCCTCCCCTTCTAAATTTGCATGTTGAAGCCTGAATCCCCAGTGTGATGGCATCAGGTGATGGGGCACTGGAGGTGATGAGGTCGGGAGGCGGGAGCTCTCCTGAACGGGTTCTTAGTGTCCTAGTGAGAAGAGACACAAAAGAGATGATCTCTCTCTGCCATGTAAGGGTACAGGAGGAAAGGGGCTGCCCTCACCAGGAGCCCCGTCAGCCACCACCTCAATCCTGGGCTTCCCAGCCCTCAGAACTGTGAGAAGTATCTGTTGTTGAAGCCACCCAGTCTGTAGTATTCTGTTGTAATAGTCTGAACTGACATTTTCATCACTCTACAATGAACTGTTTTTTTTTAAATTGTTAAAAAAGAAAAAATGTCTCTCTTTTTTTTTTTTGAGACAGAGTCTCACTCTGTTGCACCAGGCTAGAGTGTTATGGTGTTTATTATCCTAGCTCACAGCAACCTCAAATTCCTGGGTTCAAACGATCCTCCTGCTTCAGCCTCCTGAGTAGCTGGGACTGCAAGCCCCTATCACGATGCCTGGATCATTTTTCTGTTTTGTTTTTTTTTTTGGCCGGGGCTAGGTTTGAACCTGCCACCTCCGGCACATGGGACCGTCACCCTACTCTTTGAGCCACAGGTGCCGCCCCATTTTTCTGTTTTTAATAGAGATGGGGTCTTGCTCTTGCTCAGACTGGTCTCAAACTCCTGAACTCAATTGAGTGCGGTGGTACTATCATAGCTCACAGCAACCTCAAACTCCTGGGTTCAAGCGATCCTCCTGCTTCAGCCTCTTGAGTAGCTGGGACTATAGGTGCCCACCACGACGCTGGCTAATTTTTCTGTTTTTATTTGAGATGGGATCGTGGCTCTTTCTCAGGCTGGTCTCAAACTGCTGAGTTCAGGGATCCTTCTCTCTTGTCCTTGCAGAGTACTAGGATTGTAGACGTGAGACACTGCACTTCACCCGGCTGTTGACTTTATTCTTGAAAGGTGTTTTGGATTTTTGTGCTGAGTGTAGAATTCGAATTGGCATTTATTTTCTTTTACTTCTTTAAGTGTGTTTTTCCATTATCTCTGCCTTTTTTTTTTTGAGACAGAGTCTCACTATGTCACAGCTCACAGCAACCTCAAATTCTTGGGCTTAAGCGATTCTCTTGCCTCAGCCTCCCAAGTAGCTGGGACTACAGGCACCCGCCACAATGCCACAACGCCACAAGGTTTGGCTATTTTTTGTTATATTTTTTACTATTGTTTAACAGGCCCGGGCTGAGTGCGTACCCACCACCCCAGGTGTATGTGGCTGACGTCCTTAACCACTGAGCTACGGGCACTGAGCCTAACTCTGGCTTTTATTGTTGAGAAGCCAGCTGTCATTGTCCTTTGAAGATAACTCTTTTCCTCTGAAGTTTTGCATGTTTTCTCCTTGTATTTTGTTTTTAGCAGTTATAATATGGGACATATATACATTATTGCTATGTTGAGCAACATGTATCATTATCAGTTATTGTGGTTATTGTTATGTAACAAACTACTCCAATACTTAGTGGCTTATAACAATAATTGTTTAGCCCACAAATCTGCAGCTTGAGCAGAGCTCAGTGGGAAGGCTCAATTCTACTCCATATGGCATCAACTGGGTATCTTGCCTGCAGGGTCACTGGTAAGGTGACTCACATGTAATTGGAAGTTAGTATTAGATGTTGGCTAGGAGTTTACCCAGGGCTAGGGGTCCAGGATGCTCTGTGTGGATTGCTTCAGCTTCCCCATGACATAATAGCTGGCCCAAAGAGAAAAGAAGTAGAAACTGTCAGTCTCTTAAGGCCTTGGTCTAGAAACTGGAACAGTGTTACTTTTGCTATAGTCTATTGGTAAAGCATGTACAGAGCCATATAAAGGATAAAGAGATACCAATTCCCGCTGCTCAGTGGAAAGAGCGAGTGTCAAAGATTGGGGGGGGGGCTTGTTTTAAAACCTCCATAAGGTGCCTAAGTGTGGATTTCTGGAGGTGCTTTGTTTTGTTTTGTTTCTGAGGGGAAGTTATAGGGTATTTTAAATCCGTGGAATAATGTGTTATTTTTTAAAAAATCAGTTGTGAAGGCTGGGCACAATGGCTCATACCTGTAATCTTAGCACTCTGGGAGATCGAGGAGGGTGGATTGCTTGTGCTCAGGAGTTCAAGACCAGCCTGAACAAGAGCAAGACACTGTCTCTAAAAATAGCCAGGCATTGTGGTGGGCACATTTAGTCCCAGCTGCTCAGTAGGCTGAGGCAAGAAGATCACTTGGACCCAGGAGTTTGAGGTTGCTGTGAGCTATGATGCCGTCGCACTCTACCAAGGGCAACTAAGTAAGATTGTCTCAAAAAAAAAAATCCGTTTTGGAGCATTTACAGACTTCAGCTCTTCAACTATGGCTTCCATCTAGTTGTTTTCTGGTCTACTTCTGGCCTTCCACCTGCACGTACGTTGGACCTTTTCATTACACTGCCTCTAGTGTATGTCCCATATCCGGTGTACTTTCCCGTACTTTACCATCCTTTCGTCTCTCTGTGCTTTATTCTGTTCACTCTTTCCTGACCTTTCCTGACCTATCATGCTATTCTTTTCAACATTGTGCAATCTGCTGTTATACCTACTTATTAAGGCCCTGCTTTTGGCAGTTGTATTTTTTTTAATTCTGTAATTTCCATTTGATTCTTTTTTTTGTAGTTTAAATTTGTTAGCTAAAATTCTCAACTTCCTATTTTCACTTCTTGAATATTTATTTTAAAATCTGTGTCAGATGACTTTAGTATTTATAGCTCTCTCTCGCTTATTGGTCTGTTTCTATTAGATATTGTTTCTGTTGGTTTTCTTTCTCATTTTATCTCTCCATGTGCCTGGTGAGATTTTTTTTTTGGCCAAGGCTGGGTTTGAACCTGCCACCTCCGGCATATGGGACCGGCGCCCTACTCCTTGAGCCACAGGCGCCGCCCGCCTGGTGAGTTTTGATTGTGTGCTGGTCATTGTATATGCAAGTATACTTTGCATATTTGTATATTGAAACAATTTGAAGCCCAGTTTGATATTTATTTTCTTATTCAGAGAGATTTATTTTTGTTTCTCTCAGTATCTGGGAATACTCTCAATCAGGATAACCTCAGTCTCATTTCTGGAACTGAAATTATTTGAGGTCTTGGGAAGGCTTGTCTACCTATGGGGTCTGACAGTTGAGTTTGATAACTCATCTTAGAAAAAGTGCTACATACCTCACTGTTGAATATTGCTAAGGTCACCTTTGAGGTACTCCCCTTGGGAAGCTATGCACTAATACCAGCATCTAGACTACCCTTCAAAGCAATTTTGGAACTCTTTTTCTGGAATGGCCATCTGAACTGTTGTTATATTACTTTTGATGTCCCGAATATCATCAAAATGTCTTCCTTTCAATATATTTTTTATCTTCGGGTAAAGAAAAAGTCACTGGGGGCCAGATCAGGTGAGTAGGGAAGGTGTTCCAATACACTTATTTGTTTACTGGCTAAAAACTCCCTCATAAACAGCACTGAGTGGGCTGGTACATTGTTGTAATGCAAGAGTCATGAGTCATTGGAGAAAAGTTCAGGTTGTTTTTGTCTAACTTTTCCATACAGCCTTTTCATCACTTTTAAATAGTAAACTTGGTTAACTGTCTAGTTGGTACAAATTCATAATGAATAATCCCTCTGATATCAAAAAAGGTTAGCAGGGCAGTGCCTGTGGCTCAGTGAGTAGGGCGCCGGCCCCATATGCCGAGGGTGGTGGGTTCAAACCCAGCCCCAGCCAAACTGCAACAAAAAAATAGCCGGGCGTTGTGGAGGGCGCCTGTAGTCCCAGCTGCTCGGGAGGCTGAGACAGAAGAATCGCGGAAGCCCAAGAGTTAGAGGTTGCTGTGAGCCGTGTGACACCACAGCACTCTACCCAAGGGCGGTACAGTGAGACTCTCTCTACAAAAAAAAAAAAAAAAAAAAAAGGTTAGCAACTTCATTTTGCCTCTTGATTTGGACTGAGGAAACTTTTTTGGTTGTGGAGAATTGGCTGACTTCCACTATATACTTTGACACTCTGTCTTAGGGTTGTAATGGTACACTCATGTTTTATCACCAGTGATAACACAGCCCAAAACATTATCTTGCCTCTCCAGAAGTTTTTGGCAAACTCTGACTCTTCTTTGCTTTTGTTCATTGGTGAGCTCCTTTGGGATCATTTTTGCTCACACCTTTCTCATGCCAAGATTTTCAGTTAAGATTTTCCTAACTGTTTCTCTATCAGTGTTTACTTTGTCTGCTTCTCACAGTCAGCCAGCGATTTCAATGCACAATTCAATGAATTTTTTGCAACGTTCCGTCAGTTCTCATTACTGCCCTGACCTCTCTTCATCAGGGATGCCTTCTCTCTCCTTAGAAAAACTTTAACCCATTAGCACACTGGTATTTTCTTCATGGCATTATCCCCATAAACTTGGACTAACATATTCCTGATTTCATTTCCATTCTTTCCAAATTTAACAAGAACTTTAAGGTTTGTTTTTTGCTCTAATTCAAGCTCCGCCATTCTCACAGTGGCACACAAAAACACACAGTAACAATCATGAACGCCACTCAGCAAGACAGGGCCACACACTGATGTGAACACAGCTGTGAGACACTGATATACCAAGGTTATGAACCTTTACCGAGCTCTTTGTACAGCATGGCCACAAGTTTGCAAACTTAGTTGTCTGACCTTGTATGGCTCACCCTTATTCCTAAGCTATAGTCTTTTAGAATCCCAACCCCAGGTGAAAGATGCTCATCAGAGCTCTCCCCTTGGCAGACCCCTGGACTCCTTTCCCTGTGTCCTTAGGCCCTGGAAAGATGCTGCCTGTCCTCCCCCACCCCTGTCCTCTCAGTAACAGCCCCCTGAACACTGGGCTCATGTCCTGGGTTTCTATCCTTCCTTCTAGCCTGGTAACTTGTCGCTGTCTTTTTAGGCACCCAGTATCTGTACGCAGATGCTTCTTAGTTTGTCCAGCATTTCTGGTTGTCCTCAGCAGGTGGTTTGTTCCCCGTTACCTAGCGCCATTAATGGAGGTAGAAGTCCTCAGAGACCTGTTTTCTTCTGGGTCATTCCTATCAGAAATCAAATGCTTGATTACACTTTCCCCATTGGCTACCCCTTCCTTTATTTGCCCTCCTCTGCAGCAAAACCCTTCGAAAATATTATCTACGCCAGCTGTCTCCAATTTCTCATATCCCCTTCTTTTTTTAAACCTCCTGCAATCTGGCCTCAATCCCCACCGCTGCACCAGACGTCCTCTTGTCACTCAGGCCTCCATGGTGCTGGCTCCAGTGATCAATTTTCAGCTGTCATTATGTTTGACACGTCAGGAACATGTGGTGTGGAGCCCTCTCAAGTTAAGAGGTTCATGAGATGGAAAAAAGCCCATCAAGCCAGCCAAGGGGAATGAGGAATGGCTTCCTTCTATCACCCCCTTCCAGTTTTGTTATTGTTTCTGCAGCGCCAATCTCCTTATGGTCTATTTAATGTGCTTCCTTTTTTGTGTGTTTTTATTTTACTCATTTTGTTGATCTCCCCTGTAACAACATATGTGGCAGGAGGACAGTGCATTTTATGCGTTTTGTTTGTTCATTTGCCCCTCCATTTTGTAAGGGTGTCATGCACAGATCATATGCTCAGCAGACATTTGTTGAGCAATTGCAGGCTGCCCTGTTGAGGCAGCACTCTCTGGACACTGCTCCACTAGACCCCAGATAGCTGCTGGGGCTCAGAGCGGTGTATAGGACAAAGCCTTCTGGTATGTTGAAAGCCCTGGTCAGCACTTCAGGTAACCTTGACATGTATTGGTTATGGTTTAATAAAGTGCTTTTACAGTACTTTCTCATCTGTCCTCACAGCTCCTCTGGGACCTAGGTGGGACAGATGCAGTTTGTCTCCTGTTTCATATGTGGCTCAGAGAGGGAAAGGTTTTTTCCAAGGCCACACAGCAACTTACTGGCAAACTTGGACTCAACCCAACTCTTTAAAAATGAACAAAACTTTTTTTCTGACTATGAAAAAATATATATTCATTATAGAAAATTTAGGAACTACATAAATGGATGAAGGAGCACATTCAAATTTATCATACTCCCCTGCACATTTTAATATATTTCCTTCCATCTTTTTTTTTTTTTGCACAGTTGAGATCCCACCGTGTTCTACGTAATGTGTATCCCACTTTTTTACTTAACGTTAAACATTTCCCTGTTCTTTTAATACTTCATTTTAATGGCCACACAGGATTTCATCACATAGATGGGCCATGATTTATATACTATTCTGCCGTTGAACATTTAGGTTAAACCGCACTCACTTAGTTCCTACTGCATACAAAGGGCCAAGTCCTTGCGGCTGGAGCTATCAGATATGACAATGAAATGAGAAAGTGGGTGTGATAGAGCTGGTAAAATAAAACACAGAAGCACGAGGCGATGGCACTGAAGAAAGATTTTTCAGATTAAAAAAAGCTCAGAGGCTTGGGGCCTGTAGTTCAGTGATTAGGGCCACATACACTGGAGCTGGCGGATTTGAACCCGGCCCGGGCCTACTAAACAACAATGACAACTACAGCAAAAAAGTAGCCAGTGTTGTGGTGGGCACCTGTAGTCCCAGCTACTTGGGAGGCTGAGGCTAGAGAATCACTTAAACCCAAGAGTTTGAGGTTGCTGTAGGAGTGTTTGTGTACATAGGGGTGTGTGTGTGTAGGTGTGTGTGTAGGGGTATGTGTATGTAGGGGTGTGTAGGATGTATATGTGTGCAGGGATGTGTGATGTGTGTGTGTACTTAGGGGTGTATGTCAGGGTACATGTAGGGGTGTATGTAGGTGTGTGTATGTAAGGATGTATATAGGGTGTGTGTGTATGTGTGTGCTTATATAGGTGTGTATAGGGGTGTACGTAGGTGTGTGTAGGGATGTGTGTAAGTGTTTAGGTGTATGTATATGTAGGTGTGTGTATGTAGGGGTGTGTAAATGTAGGAGTGTGTGTTTGTGTGTATGTAGGTGTGTGTATGTAGGTGTTTAGGTTGTGTGTGTATGTAGGGGTGTGTGTAGGTGTTTAGGTATGTGTGTGTGTAGGGTGTGTGTATCTAGGTGTGTGTGTGAGTGTGCATACACGTGCACACCTCCTGGGAGGAGAGTGAGGCTGGAGCAGGCCAGAAGTTAAAACAGCCTCTGGTCCCGGTCGGTGAGGTGCACTCATTCCCGCCCTCCTCCCTCCCGGCCCCCAGCCTCTTCCAGCTGGAGTTGGAGGCCGACGCCCTGGTGCTGTTCCAGCAGTACTGTTCCCAGCTGCCGCCCTTCTATGAGAGCTCCCCCCATGTGCTGCACACCGAGGTCCTGCAGCACCTGACCGACCTCATCCGCAGCCACCCCAGCTGGTCAGTGGCACACTTGGCTGTGGAGCTGGGGATCCGCGAGTGCTTCCATCACAGCCGCGTCATCAGGTGGGCGGGGGGGCAGACAATATGTGGGCCTACTGTGCGGATAGGTGGGGCTGTGGGGTGTCTCTTGGTTCTGCCCTGGGTCAGAACGTAAAGTCAGAAGGAGCAATGTCACATGCCCAAGTGCTTACCAGATACCCAGCCCCTGGGAACTGATTACACCCACCAGGAAACTGAACCATCCCAGCCCCCATAAAGTCCCAACATCCCAAAGACAGCAAGTCCCTCAGCTGGAGAGGGCTGAAGAGGGGCTCAGATCCCTGGGGTCCCCTTCCAGATCTGGTTGCCTGCTGTAGCATATCCATTCAGCCAGCAGATATATCAGCGGTCATCCCTAGGGAGGGCACTGTGCTGGTCCTTGTCCAGAGGTGGCCACACCTCTGGTTCTCCAGCTCAGGTCCAAAGCTCATAACCTTGCTGCACTTTACAGTTCACAGGCATGATCTTGGACAGCATGGCATCTAATCTCGCCATAGCTCTGTCTCTTCCTTGAGCAGGCACAGCGGGCTATATAGGTGAAGATATTGAAGTCCAGGGAGGTTCCATAAATCACCCAGGGCTAGTGAGATTTCTGTATTTTGTGACCCTTTTCTATGCCACCCACTGCCCACTTCTTGCTGGTGTGGTTCTGGGGCACATCTCTCAAACAAGTGTGCAAATGGAACTAAAACCTGATACAAATTACATTATATACAAATGAATTGCAAATCTGCCCTGAGTTCGAACCAGCCAGCTTGAATATGGCAGGCGTGCTCTCGAGCTCAAAGAAGAATGTTGAACCTCCCCTGCAGCTGTGCCAACAGCACAGAGAATGAGGAGGGCTGCACCCCCCTGCACCTGGCCTGCCGAAAGGGTGATGGGGAGATCCTGGTGGAGCTTGTACAGTACTGCCACGCCCAGATGGACGTCACTGACAACAAGGGGGAGACTGCCTTCCATTATGCCGTCCAGGGTGACAACTCCCAGGTGCTGCAGGTGAGTGAGCGGAGGGCTAGGGTGTCTGGTACTGACATTTCCCTGTGTCCACAGTTCTCTTTGGGCCCCTGGGCTCAGGTGTCACTCCCAAGCCTCTCACTGTTCTCCATTGGTCCTTGAGGCCTGAGCTCCTACCTGGAAGGGGTACCCCTCCCTGGCCCTTCCTTCCCTTTTCCTGTCCAGGAAACACATCCTTGGCCTCTTTGCTAGACAACCCCAGGGAGGTCCTCCCACCCAGCAAACTAGACTCAAGGCCCAGTTCCAGTCACTTAGCTTAGTTCCACTTTCCTGAGTCAGACCCCTGCCTTTACAGGAAGTCAAACCAAACCAAATTCTCTCCACCTCCCATAGGCATTTCTGCTAGAGATGCCCCGGTTAATTTTTTGAATACCTGGACAGACGATGTCCTAGAAAATTATGGGCAAGTGGGGGGAGTGATGTTATTTAAAAGCTACTTTATATATTAGGTTGAAAAGAGAAGAGAAGGTTTCGGATTCTATGGTATTGTCTAGAGTTAGAAGATTCTTCTAAAGGTCATATCCTTCTCTCTGCCTTGGCATCAGAATGGAACCACATTATTCCAGGAAGTGTGGATTCATACCTTGTGCTTCGTGCTCTCCAGGAAGGGACTTGCACACTCACTGTTGAACTCGCTCTCAGTGAGGTCCCCCTGAGCATGCAGTGCAGAGCCACGCAGACCCTGCCTCCATGCCGCGGGCACACGTGCCCTTATCAGGGGTCAAGCACGCTGTAGTGGTCTTTATCGAGTGCTGACCATGCCTGGACCAGCATGACTGTTGCATGAGTTCTAGTTAGTTCTCACAGTGGCTTTAGGGGGTGGAGGTCATCATCCTCTTTTCCTCTCCAAAGAGACTGAGATTCTAGAGGAGTTAAGAAGTATGCCCTTGGGGCGGCGCCTGTGGCTCAGTCAGTAGGGCACTGGCCTCATATACCGAGGGTGCTGAGTTCAAACCCAGCCCCAGCCAAACTGCAACCAAAAAATAGTCGGGCGTTGTGGCGGGCGCCTGTAGTCCTAGCTGCTCGGGAGGCTGAGGCAGGAAAATCGTGTAAGCCCAAGAGCTAGAGGTTTCTGTGAGTCCTGTGACGTTATGGCACTCTACCGAGGGCGGTAAAGTGAGACTCTGTCTCTACAAAAAAAAAAAAAAAGTATGCCCTGGAAGGGCCTCAAAGCTGATAGGGTGGGACCAGCCCTTGGATCCAGCCTCCATGTCAGCCCCTTGCCCTCCCTGCTGTGGCTCTGGCACAGTGTCAGGCCCAGTGGGGCTTCTATGAGGTGACCGTGGTGTCATGCGGGTGCACCACAGTGGTTGTAATTGAGCTCGAGGAGACAGCATGTAGCCAAAAGTGAGAAAAGAAAACTCCCCCAGCTCTTTTTTTACGCTTGTATTCTTTTATTGAAATCATAATACCTGCATGTAGAATAAAAAGCAGGACAGAAGGAAAAGTAAGACTTGCTCCCACTGAGACCCCCACTGCCATCCTGAGGTAGGCTCACCTGTCAAGTTTCTGGATTAGGGCTTGGCACCTGTAGCTCAAGCGGCTAAGGCGCCAGCCACATACACCGGAGCTGGTGAGTTCGAATCCAGCCCGGGCCCACCAAACAGCAATGCCAAGTACAACCAAAAACTAGCCGGGCGTTCTGGTGGGTGCCTATAGTTCCAGCTACCTGAGAGGCAGAGGCAAGAGAATCGCTTAAGCCCAGGAGTTGGGTTGCTGTGAGCTGTGATGCCACAGCACTCTACCAGGGTGACAACTTGAGGCTCTGTCTCCCCAAAAAAGAAGTTTCTGGATTCGGAAATGTTTCATGTGTGCCACAAACATGCTGAGTTACCCCCAGCTCACACTGCCACCATCCGTGTCTTCCTTACTCCAAAGCCTGCTTTCTCCATTGCTTCTCTTTACAGTCTTATCAGGGTCCTTATGGGGCCAACTTCTCTTCCCCTTCTGTCCCTAGAGAGAGGTGGCCTGGCGGGGGTTAAGGAGGGAACACACAGAGGGGGGCCCCTCTGGGTTGGACTCCTACCCACCTCTGACATCCTGCTGCAGCTCCTAGGAAAGAACGCGTCGGCCGGCCTGAATCAGGTGAATAACCAGGGGCTGACCCCGCTGCACTTGGCCTGCCAGCTGGGGAAGCCGGAGATGGTTCGCGTGCTGCTGCTGTGTAACGCCCGGTGCAACATCATGGGGCCCAGCGGCTACCCCATCCACTCGGCCATGAAGTTCTCCCAGAAGGGGTAAGACTCTACTCCCCAGCCACCCCGCCACCAGCCTGGGGCCTTCAGCTCTCACATGCACTTCCACTGCCTGAGGTGAGCAGTGTCCTCTGTGAATCTCAGCAGAGGCCCCAGGAGTGTGAGGTTGCTGTGAGTTAGGCTGACACCCCAGCATTCTAGCCTGGGGCAACAGAGGGAGACTTGTCTCAAAAAAATCATTGTGGTAGAACATATATGACATATATTCCCACCTTTGGTTCTGTTCTGAGGAGTGGAGAGTAGCTGCACTCCGAACCACTCAACCACCTGGTCCCTCCACAACGCAGGTCACCACATAAAATACCAACAGTGTAGGTGGGGAATGGGAAGATGGAGGGTAGCTGTGTGCCAGGCACAGAACTGGGCTCTGAAATGCCTTGTCTCCGTTAATCCCAAGCCACTTCTGTTAGCACTGTCCCTGTATTACGGATGGGCTCGGCTTCCAGATGTCACCAGTGAGGAACTGGGGGCTTGACTTCAAGCCTGTCCAACTCTAAAGCCAGCACCAGGGAGAGTGATTGTTTCTGGTTGTGGTCACCAGGAAGGCCTCCTGGAGGAGGGAGTTGGATGTGCCATGAGGGGCTCGGTGCACCCTAGACATACCAGGTGTGCATGTGGCTGGGTTCAACGTTGTTTGCAGGCACACTTTCCCTAAGCTGGAGAGGAAGGCCCAAGTCCTGGCCTCATCCAGTGTGGGATGACTCCACCTGCCCCCACTGGTGCCTCTCTTCCCAGGTGTGCCGAGATGATCATCAGCATGGACAGCAGCCAGATCCACAGCAAAGATCCTCGCTACGGAGCCAGCCCCCTCCACTGGGCCAAGAACGCAGAGGTAGGGCAGGGCAGGGTCCCCGAGCCCTTGGGTCCTCAGAACCTCCTCAGAGGTTCCTGAGAGGGCTCTGAGGATGGCACGTGGGGGCTGATCTTGAAGTGGGCCCAGGGCAGATAAGCCCATGGGAAGCTGAGATCCAGCCATGGCTTGCTGCTCACTGGCTGAGTGGTGATGTCCCCTCTGTGGCTCAGTTTCATCATCTGTGAATCGGGGGTCTTCTGGCCTTTGGAAGTGTTTTGTGAAGTTAGGGAGGTAATACATGAAAAAATTTTGCACAAATTGTGAAGTGCCTTACAAGTAGAAGGTGTGTGACAATGATGATGGGAATCGTGGTGGTGATGATGGGGCCAGTGCTCCGTCAGAGAGCCTGTCTGGCCATCTCCTCTCTGTCTCTTCCTAAGCCACGCCCTGCCCCCTGGGAGGATGGGCCCTCCTGTTCCATCACAGGAAGTACAGCTGGGCAGGGCTCCGGATGCCCAGAGGTTGTGCCTGTTCCACAAATGTGATGGACTGGAGGGGAGGGGACTGCCAGCCTCAGGGAGGCCTCTGTGATCCAGGAGCTGGACACCAAGTCTGGTCCTCCAGTGTGTGTCCAGTCATTCATTGTCACCACCTTCCCATTTCCACAGAAGAGAACCCTGAGGTGCCAGGGCTGTAGGGACCTATCCAAACATAGACAGCTGGGCTGAGTGGGCTGGGGTCGGGATCCAGACTCCCTCTACCACCCAGGCCCTCTAGGGCTGCTGGGCAAACATAGATGTAGGTTGCCAGGGCCCAGGGAGGTGTGATGCCTTTGCGAGATCCCCAGGAGGGATGTAAGAGGTGGGGTACTTTTGGGACAGGGCCTGAAGGAGCCTTTGAAAGGAGGGATAGGGTCCTGTTAGGTCCAGGAGAGAACCACAAGCCTTTTTAAATGGTTGGGATATCTTCAGCTTTTTGTCCCCCTGTTCCTGGGGTGCTGATGGTAAGGGAGCCAGTATCTAGGGTCACCCCAAAACTGGGGCCTGCCCCCAGAAGTCTTCCTGTTGCCTCCAAAGAGGAGGTGGCAGTGCCCAAGTGCTGCCGGCCATCACTGTTACCTGAGTGCCCACATTGCCTCGCCCTGGTCCCATCTCCCACAGATGGCCCGCATGCTGCTGAAACGGGGCTGCGACGTGAACAGCACCAGCTCTGCGGGGAACACCGCCCTGCATGTGGCAGTGATGCGTAACCGCTTTGACTGCGTCATGGTGCTGCTGACCCACGGGGCCAACGCTGATGCCCGCGGCGAGCATGGCAACACCCCGCTGCACCTGGCCATGTCGGTGAGCCTGCGACCCACGTGTCCGCCCCTGCTGGGCCCTGTGGGGATGCAGGGGAATGGTTGGCTGGGACTGGAGCAGACCTCCCTGGAGCTTTCTCTGTCCCTCGGTGCTGCTCAGAACCATCTTCCCTTCCAAGGCTTAGGGCAGACCCTGCCTCCTCCCTTAGGAAGCCTTCCACGGCCCTCTCACAGCCCAAAATAATGTTTCCTTCTTCTGTGCTCTGGTACTTTTCCTTCTATCTTCCCCAATTGACACTTGTGTGGTGTGAGGGGAAAATACAGGTCTGGCTTGGCCCTAGGCATGTTACGTCACATGTCAGCTTTGATTTCCCTATCCAGGGACTAGCAGGGACTAGCAGTTTCCCTATCCAGGGACAACTTTCATACATACCTGAAAGTTGTTGGGAGAATAAGTGGTAGACACTTGGTTGCTATTATGCACAATGTCTTCACGACACATGTCATATCTGGCAGAGTAAGCAACCTGCAATGCAAGTAGCCTTCCCTTCATCACAAGGGGAAGTTATCTGCGTGCCCTCGTCACCCCCCTGGTGGTCTGTAAGCTCCTGGAAATACATGGCTGAGTAGACCATGGTAGGTGCTCGTCATGTTTGTTGGAATATCATGGAGTGTAGTTCCTGCCCTCAAAGCCCCTACAACAGTTGTCTATAGACGGACAACTATAGTGTGACCATATTAAGACTAGAGAGGAAGGAGGAGGATGTTGCTGTGTTACAGAAGTGTGTGTGTGTGTGTGTGTGTGTGTGTCCCTAAGCAATACCATATGTACATAAGTCTGTTTAGCAAGTCTCAGAGTCTTCAGAGACCCCTGGAACTCTGGAGGAAGGAGATTCAGGACAAAATCGAAGATACTCTGTTTTATATCAAAGGTCATAAGTATACAGGGGACATTGTTGTCGACATTTTTAGCACCAATTGGTCCCTTGGAATGATCTAGTTCAGCAGTTCTCAAACCTTTTGCTCTGTTCAGTCCCTTGATACTTTATTTTCCTTTTTTTATTGATATATGACAATTTACATGTTTATGAGGTACATGTGGGAGTTTGTTACATGTCTAGAATGTGTAGTGATCAAGTCCAAGTATTAGGGGTGTCCATTGCCTTGAGTGTTTATCCTTTTTGTGTGTTCCAAGTCCTCCCTCTGGTTACTTTGAAATGTACTTAATATTATTGCTAAGTATACCAAGTATTATCGCTCAGTCTGCTCTTCGACATTAGAACATACCGGGATTTCTTCTACCCAACTGTATGTTCGTCCCTGTAGCCAACCTCTCTTCACCCCCCTTCCCCCCAGTCTCTGGCATCTGCCGTTCTATTCTCAAGCTCTTCAGTTCTCACATACAAGTAAGAATGTGCAGTACTTGTCTTTCTGGGCCTGGCGTATTTCAGTGAACATAATGACCTCCAGTTCTATCCAGGTTGCTGCAGATTACATGATTCCATTCTTTTTATGGCTGAACAGTATTCCACTGTGTATATACGCTACATTTTCTTTATCCATTTGTCCGTTGATAGACACTTAGGTTGATTCCATGCCTTTGCTGTTGTGACTTGCGCTGCGACAGATGCATGAGTCCAGGTGTCCTTTGATATGCTGATTAATTTCCTTTGAGTGGATTCTCAGTAATGGGATTGCTGGATTATATGGTAGTTCTGTTTTTATTTTTATTTTTTTTTTAGAGACAGAGTCTCACTTTGTCACCCTTGGTAGAGTGCTGTGGCGTCACAGCTCACAGAAACCTCCAACTCCTGGGCTTAAGCGATTCTCTTGCCTCAGCCTCCCAAGTAGCTGGGACTACAGGCACCCACCACAACACCTGGTTATTTTTTGTTGCAGTTTGGCTGGGGCCAGGTTCGAACCTGCCACCCTCGGTATATGAGGCCAGTGCCCTACTGACTGAGCCACAGGCACTGCCCCAGTAGTTTTTAGTTTTAGTTTTTTATACTTTTAAAAATTATTGAGGATCGGGCGGCACCTGTGGCTCAGTCGGTAAGGCGCTGGCCCCATATACCGAGGGTGGCGGGTTCAAACCCAGCCCCGGCCAAATTGCAACCAAAAAATAGCCGGGCGTTGTGGTGGGCGCCTGTAGTCCCAGCTACTCGGGAGGCTGAGGCAAGAGAATCGCTTAAGCCCAGGAGTTGGAGGTTGCTGTGAGCTGTGTGAGGCCAAGGCACTCTACCGAGGGCCATAAAGTGAGACTCTGTCTCCACAAAAAAAAAAAAAAAAAAAAAAAATTATTGAGGATCTAAAGACTTTTTATTTATATGGATTTTTCTATCTATATTTACTATATTAGAATTTTTTTTTTTTTATGGTAGCATCATAGCTCACAGCAACCTCAAACTCTTGGGTTCAAGTGATCCTCTTACCTCAGCCTCCCAAGTAGCTGGGACTATAGGTGCCCACCACAACGCCTCGCTATTCTTAGAGATGTGGTCTCGCTCTTGCTCAGGCTAGTCTAGGACTCCTGAGCTCAGGCAATCCACCTGCCTCAGCCTCCCAGAGAGTTAGGATTGATTACAGGCATGAGCTACCATGCCCAGCCTTTTTTTTTTTTTTAAGATGAGGTATTGTTTTGTCACCCAGACTGGAATGCAGTGGCTTCATCATAGCTCGCGGCAGCCTCAAACTCCTGGGCTCAATTAATCCTCCTACCTCAGCTTCCAAAGTGGCTGGAGCTATATAGGCACCTGCCACCATGCCGGGCTAGTTTTTTTTTTTACTTTTTATAGAAACAGAATCTCAGTGTGTTGCCCGGGCTGGTCTCACTCCTGGCCTCAAGTAGTCCTCCTGCTTTGGCTTCCCAAAGTGCTGAGATTAGAGACATGAGCCACTGCACACAGCCCCATATTAGAAATGGTGTGAAGTTTTCTAAATACTACAAATTTGTTAATTCTGTTTAAAAATAACAATATCATAAATGAGGTGCTATAGGATAAAAAATAATAAACCAATCATGTGCTAATGTAAGTAATATCTTAATGAAAAACAATGTTATTCTCCCCAACAAAAAATAATTGACGAGTGGGAAGAATGGGCATCATTTTACACTTTTACAAATCTTTTTAATGCCTGGCTTCACAGACAACCCATAGATTATTATATCAAAACTTGACAAGTGGGTGGCAGTGGCCACTCTGAAACCATCTCTGCGAACTTTTCGTACTTTGTTACATTAAAATCCAGCGGTGTCTCTTATGCTTTGCGTGGATCTTTTATCCAGGCATGATTTTGTGTCATCCTTGGAAAATACTGGTTCACTGAGTTTGCATAGCATCCAATTGTTGACTCATTCTGTTATTAACACCCCCATGTGTGTAAATCACACCACCAATATCATCAGAAAAGTCCTCAAATTTGGGGAAGCTGTCAAGCCCATTATGATGTATATGAGTTTTAGGTTCTAATTTTTGCTTGAAACCTTGAATTTTATTATTGGCAAAGAATACTTGAAGTGACAGGCTCATTGCATTCATTTTTGAGAAAAACGTCTTCTAAATAACCAAGACTGAACAATCACAGTTTGGCAGTCTGTCTTTCAAGTAAAAAATGGTGTTCGTGGAGAAAAAAAAAACCCTACTTTGGCTGGTAACTCAAAACAGTTGCACAGTGCTTGCTTTTCCTCAAGATAACCGTCATGCAGAAAGGCTTTATGCAGGCTGGGCAGGATGGCTCATGCCTGTGAACCTGGTACTCTGGGTGGCCAAGGTGGGTGGACTGCTTGAGCTCATAAGTTTGAGACCAGCCTGAGCAAGAGCAAGACCCCCATCTCTACTAAAAATAGAAAAACTAGCCAGGCCTAGTGGCAGGTGCCTGTAGTCCCAGCTACTGGGGAGGCTGAGGCAAGAGGATCTCTTGAGCCCAAGAGTTTGAGGTTGCTGTGAGCTATGACACCACAGCACTCTATGCAGGGCGACGGAGTGAGACTATCTCAAAAGAAAGAAAAGAAAAAGAGGGTGGTGCCCATAGCTCAGTGGATAGGGCGTTGGCCACAATCACTGAGGCTGGCGGGTACGAACCTAGCCCGGGCCTGGTAAAACAACAATGACAAGAAGAAAAAAAATAGCTGGGTGTTGTGGGGAGTGCCTGTAGTCCCAACTACTTGGGAGGCTGAAGCAAGAGGATCACTTGAACCTAAGAGTTGGAGGTTGCTGTGAACTGTGATGCCACGGCACTCTGCCCAGAGCGACAGCTTAAGACTCTGTCTCAAAAAAATAAATGAATAAATAAGAAAAAGAAAGCAAGAGAGAAAAAGAGAAAGAAAGAAAGACAGGCTTCATGCACACATTCTCCATAACACATGTGTCGAATTTTAATAACATCAATGCTTCTTACTACTTCATCAAGGGCGTTCTTAAATGAAACTGGCTTTTTTTAACTATTATGCATGCTGTGAAGAAAAGTGTAACAACTGTTATTTTGGTGCCACACTGCCTTGATCAGTGCTGAGGCACTAGCAGTTTTATCTACCATTGTTTTTGTGCCCTCAGTGCAAATGTCAACCAGTGCAGGAGGCAGGTAAACACCTTGGTGTTTTTATGAAAACGGTTTTAACCTCACGGATCCTCTGAGAGGGTCTCCTGCAGTCACAGGGGCCCAACATTGTTCTTTGTTACCTGCATGGAAGTCATTTGCATACCACCTTCACAGTTTTTGGCATATTTATCAACCACCTTTATAATTACATACTTAATCACTTCTTACTTTTCAACCTAGTTAAATTCATTTTGAAGGAAATGTTGTATCTTGTTACTGCTATAAGTGACAATCCAGAGCCAACCAGAAAAGAAATACCCGACATGCGTGTTTACCTGTGCCCATGTAAATCCTAATGGGACGTGAAGAACAGTTTGGAAAATCCCGTTCTAGACACAGTACTTCATCCTGTAGGCAGAAAAATAAAGCCCCAAAAGAGGGAGGTGACAAGACCAGGGTTGGTATTTCCAGGCGGCCCATGCATTGGTTTGTCCTGGGAAACCACGCCATGCTCTGTGTCCCTGCCCAGCCTCCCGGTGTTTAAATGCCGGCTGCTCCCCGAGAGAAGCTGCCTTGAAGGCTGACACTGGGGGAGGGATGGGTCCTCGGTAGCCCTCAGAGATGGCACCCAGCCTGGGTAGGCGAGACAGCCTTCCCTGCCCTCCTTGCCCACCCTCTCCCTGATAGTCTGGAAAGTGGTCAGCAGCTGACTATCTGTGTCCCCCTGGCTCCTGGTCGGCATCTTGGATGCACTGTTTCCCTTGAGGAGGAGCTGGCAGAGCTGGGGCAAGTTGCCTCCAGTTGCTGCTGGGTTCTTAGACCATTTCCTGGGGGTGCTTTCCGGCCTTCCAATGGCAGGCTTTGGATTGGAGTGGGGCTCAGGAGGGCACAGTGTCTCCCTGTGCTGGTGAGGGCCTGCTGTGTTAGCATGTGGGTGACTGAGCTGTCACATGTTTTTCCCAACAGAAAGACAACGTGGAGATGATCAAGGCCCTCATTGTGTTTGGTGCAGAGGTGGACACCCCAAATGACTTTGGGGAGACTCCTACATTCTTAGCCTCCAAGATCAACAAACGTATGTGCTCTGCACTCTGGGTCAGTGGGTGGGGTTGGGTTGACTGGGTGCAGGGGACAAAGAGGAAGGAAGTCCCACCCATCAGGTGCCATCATTCTGTGCTGGCTCATCCCTGGCTGCACCCTGCTAAGAGTGGCCAGGAGCCCCTGGACTCAGAGAGGGAGCTGCGTTTCCCCAAGAACAGGAACCTTGGGCAGTAGAGTAGCTGTGGGCCCACCACAGGGCTTGCCTCAGCAGTGTCCTCTTCCCAGCAGCCCCTGTCCCACCTGAGAGTGCTAAGCCCCCCAGCCGGGGTGGGAATTGGACAGGCAGTGGCCACCCTCCTCCCCCACTGCTGGGAAATTCACTGATGGAACTTCTCTCAAGAGCAACCTTGGAGTCAGCCCACACGCTGCACCGCACAGCCTGCACGCGCGTTCTGTGCACACAGACACGGGTGCGTGTGCTACACACTCACCCAGTGAGCCTCACCCAGCTAGCCTCGCTGCAGTGTGGACAAAGGACATGCTCCTCACCAGAAGCCTAGAGCCTCCTCTGGAGGGAGCTGTGGGCACGTGCCTATGGCACACGTGTGTGCACGCGTGTGCATGTGTGTGCATGTGCTACTCCTCATGGCATGCTTGTCAGTTACTCCATCTGCTGAAGCGGGGAAAGTGCCCGCTGGCTGGCTGCTCAGCTCCTTTTGAACCCTGCATGGAACTATCCGCTCAACATTTTTGAGAGTGGCTGAGTATGGCAGTGGTGGCTCTGCTTCCTTGGTTGGAGTGGAAGGAGAGGGGTCCCCAGGCAGGCAGGGTGATTGACCTCCTCCTCCCAAAGCCCAGCTCTAGCTCCTCCGCTGGTCCCAGGAAGCTGCTTGGAATGTAACGGGCTAGAGTCAGCCAAGCTTTCAGGTTGGACTGGGCCCTCTGGGGCACCCTCGAGTCCCCACACACCCAGGTAGAGGACAGGGGACCAAGTGTGGAAAGGAAGGGCAGTATTGATATCATTTCTGATCTTGTGCCCATCTCCCCTTCTCCAAACCATGACAAGTTGTCACCAGGAAGGCACTCTTGACTCTGCTGAGAACCGTGGGGGCAGAGTACCGCTTCCCTCATACCGCGGGGGTCCCCACGGATCAGGGCTCTACAGCATCACATCACCCCATCCTCTCCCTGGACAGAGCTCAGCCCCCGCCGGTCAGCCTAAACAACCTAGGTAGGCCTCTGCTCTCCCGCCTACCCTCCTCTGCAGCTGCTCCCAGCCCCTTGATTAGAGCAGTCCCTGCGGGAAAGCAGCAAGGCCAGGGAGGAAGTTGCTGGAGGAAGAAAGGGGATGGAGCCGAATTTGTCAGTTTATGTAGGCAGTTGGGAACCTTTAGATCCCAGAGTCGGATGGGGGGGCCTGGCTGATGTCCTACAGTCCATTGCCCCTGAGAGGGTACCCTGGACATGGTCTCAGGCCCAAGCATTTCCCGCCACCCCGTGAGGTGGGCACTCATTGCTCTTTGTCTCCTGGGAGGTCAGGCTGGACGTGAGGAGTACTGTTGGGGGCTGGAGTCTGTCCTCTGGCTTCACCTCTGTCATGCTAGTTGAATCTCAGTCAGGCCTGAGACCTGCGTGCCCCCTTCCTGGCCCTGATGGTGGCTTTCAGACTGGAATGTAGCCAGGAAACCAGCATCTACCCTGGTGCATCCTCGGTGCTCAGGGATGTCTCCCAGAGGAGATGGGACCCTTTCCTGAGCTTTCTGTGGGCTACCCAGGGACCTCAAGCATCTAGGAGGGGTGTCCCCTGAACAGTGGGCAGCCAGGAGCCAATCTTTGGCAAGCCAGACTTATTTTAACTGCTGAGGAAGCACAGAGGAGCACCTCCAGCCGGGAGAGTGCCGCTGTGCCTGGAGCCCGGCAGGGGCAGCTGCAGTTCGTCCACTGGCTCCACCTGTGTCCCCTCCCAGGAACGATACCCTCCACTTCCCTCCTCTGTCTCTCAATTCGCAGGCAGTCAGTCACCCAAGCCAGGCCGGATGGTGGGCCTGGGGCACGGCGTCAGCTAGGTAACACCCTGGCCTAGAGAGGCGGCAGAGCCCTGCCGTGTCCATGTTAGCTGTAGATCTTATTCCCCTCATCCTGTCCCCAGCTGCAAGCCTGGCACGTGCGCCTTCCCCACACCCTCACCTGGTGCTCTGTCCACCGCTCTCCCTGCATCCCCTGTCTATTCTTACAGCTGCTTGCCCTGGGGAGAAGGGACGCTGCTTTGCAGGCTGCCTTCCTGCTTGATGCCTCTGGGCTCCCTACATGGTGGCAGGGCCCTCCTGGTCAAAGTCACATGGGCTGCTCTGCAAGGCACCTGGGGGCTGGGCTGCTTGTCGGGAGGGGCAGTGGATTGATTGGATGGGCATGGGGTGGCCTGGGCACAGGGGAAACATGGACAGAATGGATGGGTGGGCTGATCCCAGAGGCCACTGCAGATTTCCAGACCTGAAGTCAGGACAGGGGCCATCTGAAGAGTGGCTGGGACATCTCCCTTCACTGGTGGAGTTAAACCCCAAGGAACATCCTTACTTGGTCTTTCTGGTTAAATAATCTTGGAGGAGCCATGGAATCTTTCCGCGCCTCACCTGTAAATGGGGAATCAGTTCTTAGGCTCTGGGGTGGTTTTCAGCAGTGTCAGCTCTGACACATGGAGAGATACTTTGTGAACTGAAGACTACAGGACACTTCAGTGGTGCTCCTGCGACAGGGTGCTCCTGTGTCACGGTGCTCCTGCATCAGTGCTCCTGTCAAGGTACTCCAGTGTCAGGGTGCTTCTGTCAGGGTGCTCCTGTGTCAGAGTGCTCCTGTTTGGGTGCTCCTGTCAGGGTGTTCTTGCATCGGGGTGCTCCTGTCAAGGTACTCCAGTGTCAGGGTGCTTCTGTTAGGGTGCTCCTGTGTCAGGATGTTCCTGTCAGGGTGCTCCTATCAGGGTGTTCCTACATTAGGGTTTTGGGAGGAGACATGGAGGAGAGTCTGGGACTCGCATGGTGGAGAGCCCTTTGCAGAGCAGGGGGCTCCCCTTTCTGCTACAGCCCATTTCTCCCTGATAGGTCTGTGGCTCTGGATCAGCTTTATCCTGGGACAAAGCCCCTCCTGGGGGCAGGAGGCAGATGACAGGGGCAGTGGGAACGGGGCACAGCCGTGGGTGGGAGCGCAGCTCCACACTGGCTCTAGGGACCCACTGTGGCGGGGTCAGGGCCTACCTGGCCCCAGCATGCCCTGTCCTATGCTTCGCAGAACTGCAGGATCTCTTGCACATCTCCCGGGCCCGGAAGCCAGCGTTCATCCTGAACTCCATGCGGGATGAGAAGCGGACGTAAGTGGAATGGGGACAATGTCACCTGCCCCATCAGCATTCTTTCCCTTCCCTCCCGCCGTGCCCCTTGCATTCATGAGCTCACACTCTCACACGCACACACTCACACACACACTTTCCGCGAAGGGGCCTGGGTGAGGCAGCTACATCTGAAGTCGATTTGGTATTTCCCTGCCATAGAGGAGAAACAGATTCTCCAGTGGAGCAGGGGTGGCCTCCTGAGCGTGAGCTCCATCCCTGGAGGTTGGGCTGAGGTGACCGTCAGGAAATCCCAGGTGATCCTCCCCATGGCTTTGTGAGCTACAGCTCAGCCCTGCACCCTCCCGGTTGATCTGTCGCCAGCCCCACATCTTCGGGACAGGTTTGCTTGTCTGCCACGGCCTCCTGGGCCATGTGCTTTCCAGACCTCCAGATAGTGCAGCCTCACTGCCAGCCTCTGGACTGGGTACCTGGCCAGGGACAGACTCGTGGAGGTGGGGCACAAAGGCCTTCTTAGTTTACCAATTCTCCATCAGGTGCCACCAGTATCTGCTGGATGTGCAGGACTGCACAGGGCAGAGCCAGTCCCTGTCCTCAGGGGGCTTCCAGGCCAGTGGGTGATGGAGGGAACAGAAAAGGAAGTTGGGCAGGGGTGCCCCAGCACCAGAAAACGCTGCCATGGGGCAGGCTGTGCTGGGGGTCAGGGCAGGCCTCTCTCAGGCAGTGACACTCAGCTGAGATGGAAAGAAGAGCAGAGAGAGGTTCCGGGCTAAGCAGTCTGATGAGGTGTTCCCCTAGGGCACAGCCTGTCTGGGTGGGTGCCCTGCCTACTCTGCCACCTTGGGGACTGGGTTGGGCCGAAAGTGGGGAGACTTGTCAGGGCGTGGAGAGCACGTGGCTCAGGAGGTAGCAGCCCCGAGTCCAGCCGTCACCTGGGTGACTTTGTGCCCATCACCTAATCACTGAGCTTCATTGCTTCCTTCACTCAAACTTATGCACAGGGGTGATCCAGAGGGATGATCCCTCAACAAGGTTTGGGACACTCTCTGCCCCCCCACCCAGGGAGAGGACCCTGACTCCCCCTCACCACCCGTTCCTGGCCCAGCTGTGGGGTCCCAGCCCTTTCTCCCCCAGCCTTTTTAATTCACACAGACTATTAGGCAGCCACTTTGAGCTAGGTCTGGTACTGACCTAATCAGGTCGCTAGCCTCAGGGAGCTCTCTGTCCAGAGTGGGGCTGACCCCCATCACTGAGGCCATTCCTGCCTCCCCCTGAAAGGCTAGACATTTGTTTCTTTCCTGCCCTCTGCCCTCTGCCACCCCAATAGCAAGGCTGCTCCTGGGATCAGCCCACCAGGGCACAGATGGTTGGGGTGACAGCTGATAGTATAGATGCAAAGTGCCAGGCTGTGACAGTTCCCTCTCTCCTGCTGTCCCCACTGCAGTCATGACCACTTGCTCTGCCTGGACGGAGGGGGAGTGAAAGGCCTTGTCATCATCCAGCTCCTCATCGCCATCGAGAAGGCCTCGGGCGTGCCCATCAAGGACCTCTTTGACTGGGTGGCAGGGACCAGCACAGGGGGCATCCTGGCCCTGGCCATTCTGCACAGTGAGGGCAGCCCCTGGGTGACAGGGGTGGGGTGGGCTCGAGACCTTAGAAGGGCCAAGTTCCTCCCTATGAGGTGCACCTGTCCCCTGGTCCTGCCTGTTCTGGAGACTCAGGCTCTTCCTTTTCTGTGACAAATAGGGTGGATCTAGCTTTTATGAGCTGCTATTCGGGGCCCTTCTCTAAGAAAAAATAACTCAAAATTATGAAAACAGAATTAGGCACAGGGCCGTGAGGCTGCAGAGGGGGCATTTCTACCTTTGGGAGAAGTTACAAAAGAAGGATCCAGAAGTCTTAACTTGCTAAGCCCCTTGATAAGTGTACCTCTCTCTGCCACCTACTGCCAGCTGCTGGACTCTTCATCCGCCCAGATGGCTGGTGCTCAGGCCCTCTGTCAGGGGTGTCCTTTTCCCACAGGAGACCTTTCTATGGCCCTTGTGTCTCCCCACTTCCCACCCCTCGTCCCTAGGTAAGTCCATGGCCTACATGCGTGGCGTGTACTTTCGCATGAAGGACGAGGTGTTCCGGGGCTCAAGACCCTACGAGTCGGGACCTTTGGAGGAGTTTCTGAAACGGGAGTTTGGGGAACACACCAAGATGACAGACGTCAGGAAACCCAAGTAAGCCACCAGAAGAGCCTGATGGCTGTGGCCCCAGCTGTGCTTCTGTGGCTGTCCGCTGGAGTCAGAGGGTTCCCTGTTCTGCTCCGATTTAAAGCTTGTGGGTGGGAGGAGGGTAGATTTTCCATCCAAATGAGGGGCCTCTCCTGAAGAACAGGTTGGGGGCACCCTGGCCCTTGAAGGGAGTGGGGGGCAGGGGTGCAAGGAGGGGGAGGGCAGAGGCGTGGCTCTCATGAGGCACATGCTGAAGGCAGAGAGGGGTGTGGCCTGGTGGGCCTGGCTCTGCCCCCACTGGCCAGAGGCCTGGGGACTTCCTGGAGAGAGCCTGGGCCTCATCCTTCTCTGAGTCCACCTGGCCTTTCAAATCATACAGCCCAGAACTTTCTTCCATTTCAGGCACACTTACTCCCTTGTTCAGATTGCTACATAACCAGTTCAATTCTGCCTTTAATTTAAGGCCTGCAGACGTGAACTAATTTTAGTCAGGGACTAAAGGAGAAAGTCACATTTCTTTTTTTTTTTTTCTCTTTTCATTTTTTTGAGAAAGTCACATTTCTAAGAAGCTTTTGTTTGGGCGGCCTGTACCTCGAGAGGGTCATCCCGGGACTAACGTATCCATCTCATTTGGGGTGGATGGAAGGTGTTTTATATACAGAATGTATGCAGATTTCCTGGGTGGAAAGAGCAGGGCCCATGTTCACTGAGCACTATTGGGGTTCCCTTGGAAACCTCCCCAGAACTGGGTGCATTCCCTCCCACCCCTCATGTAGGCAAACCCGAGGCTCTGTAACGTTCTCCTTTGGCTGCCGTTCTCCTAAAATGCCAAGGGGGACAGGCAGGGTAGGGATCGGACGAGATGGCATATGTAGAGGTGGACAGCTCTTGTTTGGGAAGGAGGGACCCAGGAGATTTTACACAATTAGTCTGTATTTGGTGGGTGCCAAGTTCCATACATGTTGATGAGTTCACATTGGATAGGAGTATTGTTTAAACCTTCCAAATCCAGCCAGTGCAGAGGCTCACGCCTATAATCCCAGCACTTTGAGAGGCCAAGGCAGGAGGATTGCTTGAGCCCAAGAATTTAAGATCAGCATGGGATGGCTCAGTGCCGGCCACATACACTGGAATTGGTGGGTTTGAATCTGGCCAGGGCCTGCCAAACAACAATGACAACTATAACAAAAAAATAGCCAGGCGTTGTAATGGGCACCTGTAGTCCCAGTTACTTGGGAGGCTGAGACAAGAGAATCACTTAAGCCTAAGAGTTTGAGGTTGCTGTGGGCTGTGATGCCACAGCACTCTACCCAGGATGACATATTGAAACTGTCTCAAAAAAAAAAAAAAAAAAAGATCAGCATGGGCAATACACTGAGAGAGCACATCTCTACAAATTTTTTTTACAAATTAGGCTGAGTGCGGTGGTTCACACCTGTAATCCTAGCATGCTGGGAGACCTACACGGGAGAATTGCTTGAGGACAGGAGTTTGAGACTGGCCTGAGCAAGAGTGAGGCCTCATCTCTACAAAAAGTAGAAAAATTGGCTGGTTGCACCTACAGGAGGCTATTGTCAGAGGATCACTTGAGCCCAGGGGTTGGAGGTTGCTGTGAGCTATGACCTTGTGCACTCCAGCCTGGCCAGCAGAGCAAGAAGTGTCTCAAAAACAAAACAAAACAAAAACCTTCCCATGATAGTCCCAGAAATGGAAAACTAATCCTTTTTATTTCTGTGCAGTTTTTTGGTTCACTTTATATTTTTCTTGACAATATAACAGATAATGTTTCTGTGTTATTGTGAACTCCTTGTAAGCACAGTTTTAAATGTCTGCAAACATTTCACTGTTATTCCATTTAGATTTTTCACTATAATAAATTACATTGTGATGAATAGTCTTATATAAAAAGCTTTCAGTGTAGTTAAGATTATTAGGATAGATTTTCCAAAATGAAATGCTCAGATCCAAGAGCCAGGATATTTGCAAAAATCTTTTTTTAGTTTGGTTTTGGTTGGTGTTTTGTTTTTTGGGTTTTTGAGACAGTTTCACTCTGTCCCCCAGGCTAGAGAACTATAGGGTCAGCCTCGCTCGCAGCTACCTTAATCTCCTATGATTAAGTTATCCTCCTGCCTCACCCTCCAAGTAGCTGGGACTATAGGTGCCTGCCACAACGCCCAACTAGTTTTTCTATTTTTAGTAGAGATGGGCTCTTGCTCTTACTCAGGCTGGTTTCAAACTCCTGAGCTCAAGGGATCTCCTGGTCTTGGCCTCCTTTGCTAGGATTGCAGGCCATGAGCTGCTACACTGGCCCATTTGTAAGAAGCTTTATTAATATGTATTATCTTTCAAGGGAGTTTTGCCAGTGGTATGTAAGGGTTTCTGTGTCCCTCAAGATAGTGAGGGTCTCCTTTAATAAGCTATAAACTCACATGTTGGAACACTGAAAAAGGTATCAAAGGTAACACAGTAAAAACTCTCCTTCCACTCCTGCCTAGAGCTGTAGCCACCAAGCAATTCCCTTCCTCAAAGTCAGCTCATGGGTCCTTTTAGAATTACCCTCTGACCAAGCTTTTGTGTTTAAATTAATGGAGGCGTCCTGCACACCCTGTCCTGAACCTTGCTTTTCCCACATAATCATAATCTTGGCATTCATGCCCTGCCGGTACATAAAGCTCTCACTTCTTCAGTCATTCTGCATGATGCAGAGCCCATCGGGTGTGTGTGCCATGCTGCACTGAGCTGTCCTTCCCAGTGTTTGCTGTAACAACCAATGTTGCCGTTAGCGGCCTTGCTCAGCCTGGCTCCCTCAGTGTGACAGCTCCCTAGGATGCATTCCAGAAGTGGCATCCCTGGGTGTACGGATAAGCCCCTCAGCAATTTGGACAAAGACTGCTAAACTGCCCTCTGAGCTGGCCTCAATCTGACACTCCCCAGCCCTGGAGGAGAGGAGAGTGTATTTGGGGGAGATGCTCACCCATCTAGAACGGAGGGGAGCCCTGGGGGCCCATGGGATTCTGCTACCCAAGGCCTGGGCATGAATGTTAGGTGGGCCAGTGAGTGGACGGGTGGGTGGGTTAGGTGTCCTGTCTTGTTTCTCTCAGGGTGATGCTGACAGGGACACTGTCTGATCGGCAGCCAGCTGAACTCCACCTCTTTCGGAATTATGATGCTCCAGAATCTATACGAGAGCCTCGGTTCAGCCAGAATGTTAACCTAAGGCCTCCAACTCTGCCCTCAGGTTAAAACCATGTTTGATGCATCCATGGGAAGTAGTTAGCCCCAGCAGCTGCGGGGTGGGGGGTAGGAGGCATGCAATTGCACCCTCACTGCCACCAGCCCACCCACTGCCCTGGCCTCTACTGGCTGGGGACAGGTATTGCTGGGGCACTGTCAGGCTAGAGGGGGCCACAGGGGTCCTCAGCTGTACCCTGCCTTCCACCTGGACAATAGCATGGGCCAGGAAGCATGGCCTGTTGGGGGCTATTCTGAGCAGTCCCAGCCTCCTTCTCGTCCCGAAGCCCCACTCCCTCCTACCCACGCACACCCTGAGGTCTGTGCCTTGTGCCTCGGTCCCCCTCCTCCTCCTCACAGACCAGCTCGTTTGGAGGGCAGCCCGAAGCAGTGGGGCAGCCCCCACCTACTTCCGGCCCAACGGGCGCTTCCTGGATGGTGGGCTGCTGGCCAACAACCCCACACTGGATGCCATGACCGAGATCCATGAGTACAACCAGGACCTGATCCGCAAGGTGAGTGTTGTCACAGGTCGCTGGACAGCAGCGCTCAGCAAAGCCAACCGTGTTTCAGCAGTCCCAGGGATCGGCTCCCAGAAGAGCCTATGGCTGCCACTTCTGCTCATTCATTGACGCAACAGTGATTTTATCCCACCCTTGAACCTATTGGATTGAAGCCATGTGCTGAGGGGGATTCTGAGGCCCAGTCTGCACTCAGTCTGCTGTTGGGGTCAGGCAGCATGCGTACCTCATGTGCCACTCTGTGGCCAGCCTGGGGACATGCACTTGCCCTTGAGGTGCTCACATCTAGGGAAGAGACAGCCCATAGCCAAGGACATGCCTCCACTGTGTTCTGGGTGCCGAGGTGGAGGACCATGCTGGGCCCAGGAGGAGGATTACCTTTGCTGAGAGCCCTGGGGGCTTGGAAGAGGCTCCATGTCTAGACCTTTGGGGACAGGGCAGTGAAGAATCAGTGATCAGGAGGAAGAGAGGCAGCCCTCACCATGAGGAGTTAGACAGAGGTGGCCAAGGCCCTGCCAATGCAGGCCCTAGAGCCAAACAGCCTACTAGTAAGGGGTAACAACAGTACCGGCCTGGGCATTGTTGGAGGATTCAACATGGTGTCACCTGTAAGTGTGTGATTAGAGGGGCAGCACCAGGTAGGGTGGGCTTCCTGAAGGTGGCAGGTGACTTCGGCCCTCCAGGACACCCTATAGTCTCAGTCTCCCATTATGGATGAGGAGCCTAGGACTCATCCAAGGTCACCCAGCAAATTGGCAGCAGAGTTTGATGAAGCAAATGAGAGCTACAGTGGCCAGGGCCCAGAGTTCAAGCCTCAGCCCCTGTTTCCTTGCTCCGTGGCCCTATAAGCCTTTCCCCTCATCTCGGCCTCTCTGAGAGTCCTCATTTGTGAAGGGGGTAACAGGTGCCCTCTCCACAGACTGGCCGGAGGATTAAATGAGATAATGATGCAGCCATCTGGCAAATAAAGAAACCAAGGAACCTTCCCTCCCTTTCTTGCCCTGGCCACCACCTGACTTAGTCCAGGAGCAGACAGGCATACGGATCATTCTCACAGGTGGTGCGTGTGCAGGCCTTGTTGGTACACAAGGTGCTTTCCCAAGCAGATGGCACATGACACCACACCAGCCCTTCTGGGGGAAAGGGCTGCAGCTCAGAGGCCATGGCCAGACCCCTGCCTGCAAGATGCCGGGCTGGGACTAGCGCCAGGTGTGCTCTTGCCACCAGCAGACTCCTTCCTGTCCTCATATGCCCCTCTGCCCAGCCTTGGGCCTCTCTCTGATCCTGACCCTCCCTGAGGTGCCCTCACCTGCAGAAGGTCCTCTCTGACTGCCCTGTCCGGTTCCTACAGGGTCAGGGTGACAAGGTAAAGAAACTCTCCATCGTCGTCTCTCTGGGGACAGGGAGATCTCCACAGGTACCTGTGACTTGTGTAGACGTCTTCCGTCCCAGCAATCCCTGGGAACTAGCCAAGACTGTTTTTGGGGCCAAGGAACTGGGCAAGATGGTGGTGGACTGTGTGAGTGTGACCCGTCTCCAACCCCAGCTTGATGCCTGCACCCTTCCCCATGGGCCCCTGGGTATTGGGGAGACCACAGGGCTCTGTCCACCTTCCTCATCCAGCTTGGAAGAGAGAGTCCCTGATTCAGTGTTTCAGTGTTGGGCAGGGATCCTCAGGGACGCCCTATGGGGGGTGGGACGTTTCAAACTTAGCTGTAGATCCCTTTCAAAAACCCAGAATATAAAACACAAAAGCTCCAAACAGGAGAGGACATGAAGACCTGTCCACTCACTGCTGCTGCCCCACCACTGACCCTAAATGGGCTGTGCTGAGCCCCCTTCCCCTCTGATTGCACAGCTGGGACAGTCACTGAAGCCCCAGAGGGGACCTTGCCCAAAGTCACTCTGCTGATGAGTGGCCAAGCCAGGGGGTGCCCTGGGACCCAGGAGCAGTGCTGAATGTGGGCAGGGCTCACCAAGGCTGCTTCTCACTAGTGCACAGATCCGGACGGGCGGGCCGTGGACCGGGCCCGGGCCTGGTGTGAGATGGTCAGCATCCAGTACTTCAGGTGAGGGCTCAGAGGCCCCGGCCCCAGCCTGGGGCCCTGGCCTGATCAGGCCCATCGCCCTTCCCTCTAGCCTTTGGTGTGGACTTTCTCTTTCCCGAAGAGGTTGCTCTGGTCCCAAGCCCACCCCAGTTCTAGCTCTTGTCCCCAACCCAGGCTGAGCATCACAGGATGACACCCTCCCCCTTGGCTTGGACAGGTTGAACCCCCAGCTGGGGACAGACATCATGCTGGACGAGGTCAGTGACACGGTGCTGGTCAATGCCCTCTGGGAAACTGAGGTCTATATCTATGAGCACCGGGAGGAGTTCCAGAAGCTCATCCAGCTGCTGCTGTCACCGTGAGGCCATCAGACCCCCCAGATGTCCCACCCCACCCATTCACCCTTCAAGCCCCTGCTGGGGAGGCCAGGGGAGGCCCAACCACTGCACCGATGGGCAGGTCTGGGCCCAGGCAGCTCTGCGTCCACAGACTGGGACTGGAGGTGCTGACTGCCTGCCTGAGGCTAGTCCTGAAGACCCCTCACCCCCAACCCCATTCTTCAGCACTTTGTGTTATTCCAGGCTTAGAAAGTCTAGAGCCCCCTCCACCCCTCCCTGACTATGAAGGACAACTGGGTTGCCCTGTCAGCCTAAACACTAAGGGTGCTGGGGCACCCCAGCCTCCCAGAGGGCCCACAAGGGCTGCTTTCTGCCCCAGCCTCAAGCAGGGGGCTCTCCAGATTCCCTGGTGGGTACAGCCCACCCCTTCCACCCTCTACCCTATTCCCTGAGGTCTGGGGCTAGAGAAATGGTGTGTCCCCCACACTATCTGCAGGGAACGCCTGGGCTGCAGGAGCAGCACACCCATTCGACTTTGCCCCTCCACACTGACCCAGCTGCTGCAACCCACCCCCCCCAGGGCCGCCCCACCCTGAGAACTGCCTCAGCTCTCAAAGGTCACTCCTAGAAATTAAGTGATCTTTCCTGATGGAAGGGGTTTATGAGTAGGGTGAGGCTTCAGGGTCTGTCCTGAGACTGTGAAATAAACGGTTTGGATTCAAGTTCGCCTGTGTTGGGTGTGCTGTCCCCTCCCCCAGCTTCCCTTCGCCATGACCATCAGCCTTGACCTGTCATTTTCCTGTGTCCACTTGGACACTTTGTTTTCTGGGCTCCCTGGGGCAGAAGCACTTCTTCTTTTCCCCAGAATCCCCCCAAACAGGCCCTTAGGGTGTTCAGAGGCAACTGCCAGTCCCATGTACCCCAGGCAGGCCCTAGGGGTCCTCAGTCCTTGCTGTGGGAGCGAGGGTGAGCCTACTGGAGCTCAGAGAGTCAGAGGACTTGGGCGCAATCAGACAGTGGGTAAGCAGAGTGGGGGTCTGCCCCCAGGTCTGGATGATTCTAGATTTGTGCTGCCCCCCTCTGTGTATACAGGAGCTGGGTGGGCTGGGGTGGGTATGGGGGCCACGGAGGGCATGGCCTCCATTGAGGCATAGGCTGAGGGGCTCCAGGTAGGGACGCTAAGCCTGAGGGCAGTGTGTTTCCCTCCAGGGGCTGCGTCCGCTGGGTCTAGCAGAAGGGTTCTGGAGGGAATGTTGGGCAGCTCTAGGGTGAGGGCTTTCAGGCCAGGGGTCCTTAAGGAACAGTGACCCGGGAGAGTGGCCCATCCACGCGTGCCCAGCAGCTAGTGGCTCCAAGGAGTAAATAATTGAAGGGCAGGTCACACGAACCCACCCACGTCACAGGATGCCTTCCCCGCCGGGTCTGATTACGCCCCAGATCACATTCTGACATCCCCAGCTGGTGAATAATTAAGCTACCACCTCTGCTGAGGCAGGCCTCCATCTCCAGGTCCCACCTGCAGCCTCCTTGGTGCCCAACAAACAGTGGACACCTTTGGGGACCAACTTGGAGTGCTCCCAGCCCAGCCTTTGCTCTCACCTCCCAGCCTCCTGCTTAGACCGGCTATAGCCGCTCCATGGCTCCCGAGATGGACCAGTTCTACAGATCCACCATGGCGATCTATAAGGTGAGCATGTGGGCACCCAGGCCCAGGGCCAGAGCACCTCCTCCTGGGGCACAGAGGTCAGGTTGCAGGTGTTCTGGGGTCCTGAGCCAGGCTGGGCCATGCAGTGGTCATAGGGGTAGGGACACCTGGAGCAGCCAGCCACCCACTCAACAGGACCCCCAACTCCCAAACACTGGGCAAGGCAGAGTCGGGGTAAGAGGTGAGAGTCCAGGGGAATAGCTGGCCGCCTGGCAGTGGGGACTCTTCTCTCTCATTTCTGAGCCCTCACTCAGACTTCTTACTTCACCTCTAGAGTGGTTGCTACAATCTCCATAGACATTTACCAAGCACCTCCTGTATGCAGCACCCTTTCACGTGTAAGCTTCACATCCCCCCACCTGAGAAGCAGAAAATAATCACCCCATTTGATAGATGAGAAAACAGACCAATGAGGTTAAGCTCATTCAAAGTCATGAAGGGAAGTTCTGCTGGGATTTGAATCAAGTCCAAGTCCAAGTCCAGGGCCGTCTCTACTACCCAGGGAGCTCTCCACGTCGCCCTGGTCTGGGGTGGCCCCTGGTGACCCAGCCTCAGCCGGGCTCCCAAGGTGCCCTTCTTTGAGGAGAGCGAGACCTGCCCTTACCCTCAGGTGACTGTCAGCAGCAGCCCTGTATGTGTAGCCCAGTGGGCCTGGACACAGGACAGGGCTGAGCAGTGCCCAGTGGGGGCCAAGGCAGGTGACAAACTTCAGCCCATTAGGAGGAGAACCTTTGAAGTGCACCATCTTGGGAGGGTCTGAGCTTCCTCCAGGGCAGGTGTATGAGTAGGAGCTGGCTGCAAGGGGACTCTGGCTTGAAATGGGGCCCCAAGAAATGGCCTCTGAGGCCTCTGCAGTGGAGAGCCAGGATTCTGGGTGACCTCAGGTTGCAAGGTGGGCTCCCCAGAGCCTGGAGGCTTTTCCCTGGGGCTAGGGGTGCCCTGCCTCTGAGTCCTGGCAACTTAGTTCTATCCATCACACCTTCTCCCATCTCCATGCCTTCCCTCCCTTCCCTTGCCCTTGGGGTCCAGAGTATCATGGAGCAGTTTAACCCCGCCCTGGAGAACCTGGTGTACCTGGGCAACAACTACCTCCGAGCCTTCCATGGTGAGTTCCCCAGGTCTCAAGACACCCAACTCCCACCCATTAGGCCACTCCATGCAGTCACCAGTGCCCCCCAACCTGCAGCCCAGGCCATAGCCATTTGCCAGGACCTCCTCCACTCATCCTCAGCCCTGTGCCTCCCACCAACCACCCTCACCCTCACTCCCCTACAGCTAGAGAGGTCTTACGGATACACCCCCAGCTTCTGGTGTCCACCCTTTCCAGTTCATACTCCCAGCCCTAACCACCTGCCCTTCAGGTCCACAGACACTTCTGAGACAAGTGCCCAGCAAAGCTCATGCCTCCCCCAGCGAACACCCCAAAAAATGCACACATTTCTAAGTGTCACTTAGGTGCCACCTGCTGAACTCACTGCCATCCCCAGGCCCACCTCTGCACCCCCAGCCTGACCCCGACTGGCCACCTATCCATGCACCCTGCAGCTGGCCCTCACTGCCTCTCAGTCCTTACACAAACTCTCACCCATCCTGTCTACTGTGGCTACCCCCACTGCCCAGCAATGTGCTCTCCACCAGAGCTGTCAACCCCAAGGCTGAGAGCCACCTGTCCCCCTGCCTCTTAGGACCTCAGAGTCAAAGCCTGCCTTCCCCATGCCCTCAGCTCACCCGGCCACCTTCTTGCGGGGTACACAGATGCCCGCACCTGCCCATGGCAGGCTCACCGAGGTCCCACTACCACCTGGTCCTGGGCTGGGTGCAGCTGGCCTGCAAAGGGAGCCCCTACCTCGTCCTACGCCCATCTCTGCTCTCCTCTGTCCCATGCCTCACCTCCACACACCCCATAGGGTGTCCCACCTCGGGTGAAAGGGGGAGTCTCTGGGAGGGAGGGTGAATGGAGGGTGGAGCTGGAGCTGGCCCTTCTTGCCCTGCAGCTTTGTCTGAGGCAGCTGAGATATACTTCAGCGCCATCCAGAAGATCGGGGAGCAGGCCCTGCAGAGTTCTACCTCACAGATTCTAGGTGAGGCATCCCCCTGCCCTGTTCCTGCTTCTCGGGCCTGGGAGCTCTCCTCCTAGCCCACCCCACCCCAGGCTTCTCCTCTGCCCAGAGCCCATTTGTGGCCATCTGTGGGGGTCAGAGCGGTTCCTTTTGCATTTGCCTCCCTCCGCTGACACTGGCCTTGCAGCCTGGAGCCCAGAGCCCAGACTCCTTCTGGAGCCCAGGCCCCTCCCTACCCACTCCCTGAGTTTTGAGACTCTTCCAAGGCTGAGATAGCTGGCCTGAGTCCCTGAGAGCCAGGTGGTAAATTCCTGGACTTTGGTCCCAAGACCCAGCCTCAGCAGGCCCTCTGTTGGCTTCTGGTGGAAAAGGGAGGGCAGGGCAGGCCCCCCAGGCTAAAGTCACAGCTTCTGCGGTCTGTGCCTCCAGGTGAGATCTTGGTGCAGATGTCAGACACCCAGCGGCACTTGAACTCTAACCTGGAGCTGGTGGTAAGTATCTGACCTCAGGGCCTGGACAGGTCATTGGAGGAAAGCGGGCTGCATGCCAAGGAGAATGAAGGCCCAACCTCCCAGGCTTCCTTCTCAGGGAGGACTTTCTGGCCTCCAGCTGGCTCTTAGTGACATGATAACAGTGGCCGCCCTTTCTAACACCTGCCAGGACCTGGCTCTGCTGGGCACATTTCCCTGCAAGAGCTTGCTCAAACCTCTGACAACACCAGCCTCCTGCCCCGTTTTACAGTGGAGGAAACTGCATCTCAGAGACCTAAGATCCCACAGTGAGTGGCGGAGTATCAGTACCTCCCTGGGTGGAGGGCAGCCACAGGGATTTGGCCAGGTCACTCCCGACCATGCCTCCACTGCCCACAGGGCTACACACAGGCTCCTCAGCAGGGCATCTCAAGCCCTACAGAGCCAGCGGCCCCTTTCTGACACCCCCAACCCAGCCCAGCCACCCTGAATGACCAGCCCTCACTGTGTTCCCACTGCCCCACTGTGGCCCTGCTGTGCTCTCAGCCCAGAGCAACCACCTCTGCCTGGCTGTCTGGCACAGTTATCCTCCCCTCTGTGAAGCCTCCCTGATGCCAAGGCAGGTTCAGTCACTCCTCCCTCTGGACTCCAACAGATGCTTCTATCTGTTCATAGCGCGGGGCAGCTGAGAAAGCAAGCTCTGGCCTGAGCATCTGGGTTCAAAGCCCAGCTTCACCTGGACTCACTTTGTGACCTTGGACTCTGTGCCTTGGTTTGCCTATCTGATAAAGGGAGACAATCATAGTAACTGCCATGTAGGATTCTTGAGAGGATAAGTGAATTAATAAGTGACTTAATGAGTGTAACTGTTTATTCTGGCACTGCAAACCACTGGCACCTTAGCTGTGATCACTACAAACAGATGTTGACTTGGCTGCCTCTGTCTCTCCAGACGAGGAGCTCTGCAAGGGCTGGGCTAAGCCCTTCTTTTCTCTGAGGCTCCAGGGCCTGGCACTGAGTAGGGCTTCACTGCTTGTGGAGGGAGGAAGGAGCTTTGAGAGGGAGCAGAGGTTGAGGAGGCAGAGAGGAGAGAGGAGTTTGTGTGGTCACGGGCTGAGCAAAGACACAGACACTGGATGGGCAGAAGTGAACCTGAGAGAGGGTCTGGGGGCAGAATGGGGGACCTGGGGGCCCTGCTGCTGAGGGGTCTTGGAAGGTTTGGAAGGAAATTTCAACTAATTGTGACCGTCTGTGGCTCTCAAATATGTGGGGTGGAACCCCCAGATGTCAGTGCTCTTTGGGGGCACCATAAAATGCTAATCAGTTTGATAGAAGGAACAATTTTACTAGCAGAAAATGTGCATGACACCTACGCATGTGGCACTTCAGATGTAGCTCTGTGGCCTAAGCATCTGGGTTCAAAGATGCTGGAGTCCTCGCTGCCCCGGGACTTGAGCATAGAGTTATGGAGCCTGTGGCTTCCTGGCCTGTTCAGTGGCCCCCCATGTCATTTGCAGGACACCTGGGCTAGGCAGAGACGAGTGTCACGCAGGCCCTCTCTGTAAGAAGAGCTGCTCTCTCCAGGCACCAATGTGTTGGCTGTGACAACTGGGCAGGGCCTCTGGCCAGAACTGTACCAGGTAGAATAGTGCCAGAGGCTGCCTCCACCGGGGCCTCAATTATTCACTTTTCTGCCATGTGCCAGGCCCTGTGGTAGGCACCACAGATATGGCAGACAGAAACTCTGCTCTCCCAGAGATGGAGCTGACAAAACCCACCATGGAGAAGTGAATATATATGTAACATGTCAGATGCAAAGTATACTGTGGGGGGAAGAAGAGCAGGAGAGGACATTTGGGGTCAAAGGACATCACTAGAAAGGTGACATGGAGAAGGGCTTGAAGACATGAGGGAGTTAGCCTGGGGAACTGTAGGGGAAGAGCGTTCTGAGGGAACGGAAGAGATGGGGGCGCTGTGGAAAGGGTTGAGGGAGATGTGGCCTGCTGTTCACAGGGTCTGACTGTGTGGGCCTGTCGGGAGGCTGGCCCTTCCTCTCTGTAGAAGGGATGGCATTAAAGGGTTTTGAGCAAAAGAGGGACAGGAGCTGACTTAGATTTAATTTTTCGTTTGTTTGTTTTTCGTTTTTTGAGACAGACTGTCTCTCTGTCACCCAGACTAGGGGTTGTGGCTTTAGCCTGGCTCACAGCAACCTCAATCTCCTGGTCTCAAGTAATCCTCCTGCCTCAGCCTCCCAAGTTGCTGCGACCACAGGTGCCCACCACAATGTCTGGCTAGTTTTTTCTATTTTTAGTATAGACAGAGACTTGCTTTGCTCAGGCTGGTCTCGAACTCCTAAGCTCCAGGGATCCTCCCGTCTCGGCCTCCTAGAGTGCTACCAGCTAGGGTTATGTGTGAGCCACTGTGCCTGGCCTAGACTTAGTTTTTGAAAAAATCTTTTTGTTGTAAATGAAAACAGAGATACAGAAAACCTCAATGAACAAGTTAGAGCTTAAGGAATCACTTCAAGGCATACCAGCCTTGAAATTCCCCCCAGTGGCGGGTGCCTGTGGTCCTGGCTGCTCGGGAGGCTGAGGCAGGAGAATCGCTTGGGCCCAGGAGTTGGAGGTTGCTGTGAGCTGTGTGATGCCACGGCACTCTACCGAGGGCCATAAGGTGAGACTCTGTCTCTACCAAAAAAAAAAAAGAAATTCCCCCCAGGTCAAGAACTTTGCCAGCGTCTCCGGGAGCCCACCAGGCACCACCATCAAAAACATGTCCCCCTCCCCCCCCCCAAAAGTGGCCACTAGTATCCTGAGCTGAGTCTTCCTTATGTTCCTTTGTGGTTGTCACCTGACTGTACATCTCGTGACACTAGAACTTGGTTT
Source organism: Nycticebus coucang (assembly GCF_027406575.1). Taxonomy (NCBI): domain Eukaryota; kingdom Metazoa; phylum Chordata; class Mammalia; order Primates; family Lorisidae; genus Nycticebus; species Nycticebus coucang. The sequence goes on from NC_069782.1 coordinate 10,361,003, forward strand.
TACTCTTTAAAAATAAAAAATGTCGGGCGGTGCCTGTGGCTCAAAGGAGTAGGGCACCGGCCCCATATGCCAGAGGTGGCAGGTTCAAACCCAGCCCCGGCAAAAAACTGCAAAAAAAAAAAATAAAAAATGTCTTTGACTCTCTTTTAACCTGCTGGTTCCCCTTGCATCTATTTCTTTTTCTTACACTTTGTCTGTTGAAGACCCTGGGGACATCTGACCTGGCTTTCCTATGGTCTGGAAGTTGCTGGTGGTGCACTCCTGGTGCAATTCACCTGGTTCCGCTGTCCTCTGGATCCAGAGCCTCGGTGGGACTCCTGTTCCTTCCCACTGGTGAGATGACAGTGTGCTGTCTTCTTCTGCCAGAGGCATCGCTGTATCTAGAGCCATTCATATACTGGGAGCTACACACTGCTGTTCTGATGCTCTTTCAGGAGCACTGTCCACTGGAGACGCTGCCTCTTACCTGCTATTGTCACCCACTGGCCCTTTTCACATAGGGGAGGTGGCAGAAAACTTTAATTCATTCCCTTTACTCATCAGGCTCCAAGGTAATAAATTTGCTCCCTGCCACCTCTGAAGGTGAGGTGACCAAGTAACTTTATTTTTTACCAGCACCATTATGTAGTATTTTTCTACTATTATTAATATCTTAGATACAAACCTATTTGATATGTTTCAATGCTTTGCCTTTATTATCTTTATGAAGCTACAAATGTCCTATCTTCAAAGGAAGACTCTCCAATCTATCTCCTGAGTCCTGTTGACATGACCCTAGTGCTTTTGACAGCTATCTAGCATGACACGGTGTTCTAGCCTCATCTGCTACTTTTGCTACTCAAGACTGGAGCCGTTTCTTCATGAAACCCTGTTTTTACTTTATGTTTGTAATGGCAAGTGGTATTTCAAGACTATAATCTGGGCACTGGGCGTGCTCATCGCTGCTGGGTTGATCTTTGTTTCTAGGCCTTCTTAGTGGCCAGTGCTAACACATACGTACGTACATATACATTCAAATGTGTATATACAATGCAAATATGTAATATATATGTAATACTATGTAATATGTACATATGTATGTGATACTATGCATACACCGGGTAGCCATAAAGTTCGTGTGCAATTTACTATGTTAAACTATTTTGAATTGCACATGAACTTTATGTCCACCCTATATATATTTAAAGATAAAATACTTCATACAATTCAGTTTTAGTGCTAGAGGGCCAGTCTGGGCTGATACTCTGTTACACAATGTACTCTTAACATATGTAGTTTCAAATCTTTTTTTTTTTGTAGAGACAGAGTCTTTCTGTACCGCCCTTGGGTAGAGTGCCGTGGCGTCACATGGCTCACAGCAACCTCTAACTCTTGGGCTTACGCGATTCTCTTGCCTCAGCCTCCCGAGCAGCTGGGACTACAGGCGCCCGCCACAACGCCCAGCTATTTTTTTTGTTGTTGTTGTTGTTGCAGTTTGGCCGGGGCTGGGTCCTAACCCGCCACCCTAGGCAATGCCGGCGCCCCACTCACTGAGCCACAGGCGCCGCCCAAATCTTTTTCACGTCCCAAAAAGTCTAACATTGGGCGGTGCCTATGGCTCAGTGAGTAGGGCACCGGCCCCTATGCCGAGGGTGGCGGGTTCAAACCCAGCCCCAGCCAAACTGCAACCAAAAATAGCCAGGCGTTGTGGCGGGTGCCTGTAGTCCCAGCTGCTTGGGAGGCTGAGGCAAGAGAATCACGTAAGCCCAAGAGTTAGAGGTTGCTGTGAGCTGTGTGAGGCCACGGCACTCTACCGAGGGCGGTACAGTGAGACTCTGTCTCTACAAAAAAAAAAAAAGTCTAACATTATGTTGTTTAGAATTTTTGGTTTCCTTTCTTTGCATTTCCCCTCCAGAGACTCCTGCTGTCTGTATTTAAGTCTTCATAGCTCATCTTCAGCACTTGTCTCTTCCTCTTCCATACTTTTACTTTTTTCTTCATTTCTCTTTTGTTTCCACTTCCAGATATTCTGATTTATTATCTGGAGGTAGAATAGAGCCCATACTAGGGATCTATATTTATATCTGTACCTGTTGACTTATTGACATATAATTTATGTACTATAAAATTCACCCTTTTTTTAAATTTATTTTTATTTATTTTATTTTATTTTTTTTTGCAGTTTTGACCGGGGCTGGGCTTGAACCTGCCATCCCCAGTATATGGGGCTGGCACCCCACTCCTTGAGCCACAGGCGCCGCCCCTAAAATTCACCCTTTTTTTTTTTTTGTAGAGACAGAGTCTCACTATACCGCCCTTGGTAGAGTGCCTGGCATCACACGGCTCACAGCAACCTCTATCTCCTGGGCTTAAGCGATTCTCTTGCCTCAGCCTCCCGAGTAGCTGGGACTACAGGCGCCCGCCACAACGCCCGGCTATTTTTTGGTTGCAGTTCAGCCGGGGCCGGGTTTGAACCCGCCACCCTCGGTATATGGGGCCGGCGCCTTACCGACTGAGCCACAGGCGCCACCCAAAATTCACCCTTTTAAGGTGTAACATTCAGAGGTTTTCAGCATGTTTTCAGTTTCGCAACCACCTCCACAATATCTAATTTTAGAACATTTCATTAGTGCCCCCAAAAGAAACTCTGTACCCATTTCTTCATTTCCTTTTTTTGTTTAAAAATGTTTCCTCCTGGGCGGTGCCTGTGGCTCAGTAGGGCACTGGCCCATATACTGAGGTTGGTGGGTTCAAGCCCAGCCCTGGCCAAACTGCAACAGAAAAAATAAAAGTTAAAAATAAAATAAAAATGTTTCCTCCTTTTTCCTTTATATTTCTCTTAAGGCATTACTTGTTCTTTTCATTCACTCTTATGTTCCTTATCATTAGCCTTTATTACTGAACTTCTGTTTTTCTTTTTAAATTTTTAATTTTTTCCTCAGTTCTCTCCCTTCGTTTCTGAATTTTTCTAATTCTCACCCGTCTGGTTTGGCCCTGTCTTGTGTCATCTCCTTAATACCTTTTAGTTCACTCTGAAACCAAGGATGACAGTTTTCTCCTGCTTTGCAGGTCGGCCTTTCTGGTGTGCTTTGTGGGAATGTTATTTTGTTTCCTATTCTCCTTTTTTCTCATAGTAACTTTCTACTGAATTTTACTTCAGAGGTTTTCTGTTGCTTATTTTTTTTTTCTCAGTCTGGCTGGGGCTGGGATCGAACCCGCCACCCTCATTATATGGGGCCAGAGCCCCACTCACTGAGCCACTTTTACCGCCCCTCTGTTACTTATTTTTATGGGAAAAGACTTTTTTCTGAAATTTCAGTAGCATGCATAGTCAGCGGAGTTTTTCTAACTTCGAGAGATCTTTTCTTTTGTAGCTTTTTAAAGACATGGCAGGTTCGTTTCTTCAGTCCTTTCTATAATTTCCTGGTTCTGTTCCCTTCTCTACTTTTGTTGGACTTTCTCTTTCCTTTGTATCTATTGTCCCTGTTCTTTTTTTTTCCTTTCCTTTTCTTTCTTTCTTTTTTTTTTTTGAGACAAAGTCTCAAACTGTCGCCCTGGGTAGAGTGCCGGGGTGGCATAGCTCACAGCAACCTCTAACTCTCGGGCTTAAGCGATTCTCTTACCTCAGCCTCCCAAAAAGCTAGGACTACAGGCGCCCGCCACAACGCCCACCCGGCTATTTTTGTTGTTGTTGCAGTTGTCATTGTTGTTTTAGCTGGCCCGGGTGTATGCGGCTGGTGCCCTCCCCACTGAGCTACGGGCGCCGCCCTGTTGTCCCTGTTTTGGATTTTGAGCCCACTCACTGCATCTTCTCCATGTGGAGCCGGGCTCCATTTCAGGGATCTTCAAGACAGCCCCTTCGGGAGGAGCACGGTGGCTCACACCTGTAATCCCAGCACTCTGGGAGGCCAAAGCAGGAGGATTGCCTGAGCTCAGGAGTCTGAGACCAGCCTGAGCAAGAGCAAAACTCTGTCTCTACTAAAAATAGAAAAACCAGCCCAGTGTTGTGCTGGGCGTCTGTAAGTCCCAGCTACTTGGGAGGCTGAGTCAGGAGGATCGCTTGAGCCCAGGACTGTGAGGGTGCTATGAGCTATGACACCATATCACTCTACCCAGAGTGACAGAGTGAGACTCAAGAAAAAGAGGTTAAGAATCCTATGTACTCAATTCTATATGAGGACAAATGGTGACCTAGTACACAGTAGGGGGTGAAGGAAGGGGAGTGCAGCGAGAGGGAAGGAGGGAGGAGGTGGGAGATCACAGGGTGTGACACAACTCTTGGGGATAGGTCACAATTATAAGAGGGACTTTACCTAAGAAATGCAATCAGTACAACCTAATTCTTTGCACCCTCAATGAATCCCCAACAATTAAAAAAGTAATAATAAGGCGCCTGTGGCTCAGTGAGTAGGGCACCGGCCCCATATGCCGAGGGTGGCGGGTTCAAACCCAGCCCTGGCCAAACTGCAACAAAAAAATAGCCGGGCACTGTGGCGGGTGCCTGTAGTCCCAGCTACTCGGGAGGCTGAGACAAGAGAATCACGTAAGCCCAAGAGTTAAAGGTTGCTGTGAGCCGTGTGCCGCCACGGCACTCTACCGAGGGCGGTACAATGAGACTCTGTGTCTACAAAAAAAAAAAAAAAGTAATAATAAAATATATTTACATAAAAAAAGAGTGCTCCTTCACATTGTGCAGAGACACCTGGCTCTCACCCCTCTAGACTCTAAAAGTCCCTTTGGAGCATCAGCTGCTGGAATGTCCTGCCAAGCTTCTTGGGCCTGCCTGCTGGTTCTGTTGGGGTGCTCCTGAGCTCAAGGCCCTGGCCCCCCAAGCAGGCCACCTCCCACTGCTTCCTCTGCATGAAAGCCGGTTACACCAACCGCTGGCACTGGTTTGCATTTGCCGTCTGTGAGGATATATTGTCCCATCGTTTTGTTGTGAATGTTGTCTTCAGGCTTTGATTTTGCTCTCTAGTTTTGCCATCAGTTTTTTATGAGGAAATGAAGGAAGATTTAAAAACTACACTCATTGCTACCATTCTCTCAGAATCTGACTTATTTTTTTCTATTGGAGTAAAATTTACATACAAAAGAAGATCCAGTTCTTAAGTGTTAAGTATGATGGATTTTGACGCTTGTATACTATGTAGCCACCATGCTCAATAAGATTCAGAGCATTTCCATCAGCCCAGAAAATTCCCTCAGGTCCTTTTTGTCAATCTCACCCCCTAGGGGAGCAATTGCTTTCTCATTTCCAAATCTCTAGAGATTAATTTTGCCTATTCTAGAACTTCATATGAACGGAATTGTACACTCTGTGTTCTTCTGTGTTCAGCTTCTTTCACTCAGCATAAGGTCTGTAAGATTAATTCATGTTGTTGCTTGTATCAATGCTTTGTTCTGTTTTATTGCTTGGTATTTCAACGTATGAATATACCGCAATTTGTTTATCCGTTCTTCCATTCATAGTCAATTGGGGTGTTTCCAGTTGAAGGCTGTTATAGAGCTATGGTGAATAGGGCTGCTGTGAATGTTCTTGTGCAAGTCTTTTTTCGTATGTTTTCATTTCTGTTGGATAAATATCTGAGAGTAGAATTTATGGGTCACAGGGTTGACATATGTTTAGCTTTATAAGAAACTGCCAGAGAGTTCTCCAAGGTTCTTGTACTGTTCTGCATTCGTACCAGCAATGAATGAAAATTGCCATTGCTTTCTGTCCTTGCTAACATTCAGGGTGGTTCATCTTTCTTATCATAGTCATTCTGATGGGTATGAAATGGCATTTCACTGTGGTTTTGTCTTGATATCCCTGTTGACTAATGACTTTTAGTGGGTTTGTTGGACATTTTTACATCATCTTCCATATGCTGTTCGTTTAGTCTTTTACCCATACTTATTGGGTTATATTTACTGTTGACTTATTTACTGTTGACAGTTCTTTCCATCTGTAATCCTAGACTTTCAGAGGCTGAGGCAGGTGGATTTCCTGAACTGAGGAGTTGGAGGCCAGCCTGAGCCAGAGCAAGATCCCGTCTCTAAAAATAGCCGTGCATTGTGGCACGTGCTTATAGTCCCAGCTACTCAGGAGGCTGAGTCAGGAGGATCACTTGAGCCCAGGAGTGTGAGGGTGCTGTGAGCTAGTCCCAGCTACTTGGGAGGCAGAGGCAAGAGGATCGTTTGAGTCCCAAGAGTTTGAGGTTGCTATGAGCTATAACGCCACAGCACTCTACTAAGGGTGACAAACTGAGCCTCTGTCTCAAAAAAATTCTTTCTTTAGTTAAGATATGAGTCCTTTGCCAGATACAGATAGTGAATATTTTTCCCAATTTGTAGCTTGTGTGTATACTCATTTTCTTAATAGTGTCTGGTTTTGATGCACAGAAATTTAAAATTTTTATTAAGCCCCATTGAACAAGTTTTGTAAATGGCTCATGCTCATGTTCTATCCAGGAAATCTTTGCCTTCCTCATGGTGAAGATATTCTCTTAACTTTTCTTCTAGAAACTCTATATTCTAGGTTTTACATTTATTTCTATGGCTCATCTCACATTTTTTTAATAAATGAAGTGAGATGGAGTCAGGGTTTATTTCTTCCTGTGTGAATACAAGTTTGGATGATTAAGTTTGCGAGCTCATCCTAAGAAAAGTGATACATACCTTATTGTTGACTATCACTACAGTCACCTTCAAAGTCCTCCCCTTGGCCATCTGGTGACTGTAGTGATACTCAGCAATGAGGTAGAGAGCACTTTCCTTTACCCATTGAATTGACTTGATGTCTTGGTCAAAAATTGGTCCATCATATATATATGGGTCCATTTCTGGCTCGCTGTTCCATTGGTATATTTGTCTTTCCTTATACCAGTCACACTGTATTAATTACAGTAGCTTTATAGCAAATACTCAAGTAGTCTAAGAACTTTTTCTTTTTTTGGCCGGGGCTAGGTTTGAACCTGCCACCTCCGGCATATGGGACCAGCGCCCTACTCCTTGAGCCACAGGTGCCGCCCAACAACTTTTTCTTTTTAAAAAAAAATTTTTTTTTTTTTTTTTGTGACAGAGTTTCACTTTATCACCCTTGGTAGAATGCCGTGGCGTCACAGCCCACAGCAACCTCCAACTCCTGGGCTTAGGCGATTCTCTTCCCTCAGCCTCCCAAGTGACTGGGACTACAGGCACCCGCAACAACACCCAGCTATTTTTGTTGCAGTTTGGCCGGGGCCAGGTTCAAACCCACCACCCTTGGTATATGGAGTCGGTGCCCTACCCACTGAGCCACAGGTGCCACCCTCAAAATTGTTTTGCCAAAATAAAAAAAATCAAAATTGTTTTGCCTATCCTTTGCATTTTCATACAAATTATAGAATCAATCAGCTTGTCAATTTATTCAAGAAAATTTTCTGGAATTTTGTTAGGGATTGTGATAACCTTTAAATCAATGGTCATCCTAACAATATTGAGTCTTCAGATCCGTAAATATGGTGTATTTCTCTATTTATGTTTCTTAGCAATGCTTTGTCATTTTCAGCATAGCATCCTTGGCACATGTTTTGACAGATTTATTCCTAGGTATCTGATGTTTTTGAAGGCATCATAAATGTCATCAACAATTTTACAATTGTTTACCACTTGACAGGGTAGTATGACACTGGCTCCTGTGCTACAAACAAAGGGCCAGGGCCAGGGGGAAAGCAGGAGCATGAAGGCCAGTTAGGAGGCCACTGCACTAACAGGGGGCCACGGCAATCGGGCTTGGGGAATGGCCACAGCCTGCTAGGTGGCGTTGAGGAGAGGCCAGAGGGCAGAGCCAAAAGGATTTTCTGATGGATCTATGTCAGGTGTGAAGGAAAGAGAGTGAAGGATATGTGAAGGTTTCAGTGTGACCATCTGGAAAGGCAGAGTTGCCATTAGCTGAGGTGCTTTTTGGAAAACCAGTCAGAGATGTGGAATAATCAATTATAGGTACAAGACCAGAGTTTGTGGGCAAGGTCTTGGCTAGGAAAGATACCAGGGAGTTGTCAGCACATGGACTGGGTGAGCTCACTGAGGCTGTGGATAGAGAAGGAGGGAGGCACAAGGCCTGAGTCCTGGTGACACCATCCTCAAGGGATCATGAAGAAGAGGGGGCAAGAAGGAGCAGCTAGGGAGGAGGAGGAGAGGCTGAGCTGGAGATGAGGACAGGAGGCGTTTCAAGGAGAGTGCTCAACTGAGTCAAATGACGCTGACGGCATGGGTCAGAAGAGTCCTCAGATGAGGCTGGCCCGGTAGCTCATGCCTGTAATCCCAGCACTGTGGAAGATTGAGGCAGGTGGATTGCCTGAGCTCACAGGTTTGAGACCAGCCTGAGCTCCAGAGCAAGATCTCGTCTCCAAAAATGGCGGGGCGTTGTGGTGGGCACCTGTAGTCCCAGCTACGTGGGAGGCTGAGGCAAGAGAATCACTTGAGCCCAAGTGTTTGAAGTTGCTATGAGCTATGCATGATGCTACAGCACCCTACTGAGGGCAAAAAAAGTGAGACTCTGTCTCAAAAAAAAAAAAGAAGAAGAGTTCTCAGAATTGACCATGGGATATAGAAACTGACTGGAGGGGGTTCAAGTGGAGGGGAGGAGGAATGGGATTAACCCAGAGAGAGAGTTCTTTCAAGGGGTGGGAGGTTCCTGCCCAGGTGGCAAAAGGACTTCTTGAGAGTTACTGGAATCACTGTGTCCACAGAGCTGACAGTTCATGGTCCCCCATCCGTGGGGTCTGCCCTCAGCTTCCTGAGGCGCTCACAGGACCCCTTAATAAAGTGTGTGCCCCAGGGAGGGGGCATGGAGAGGGCCCTGTCTGTCCGCAGGGCGTGGTAGTAGAAAAGAGGGCCGCCCGGTCACGCCCATCCTGCCTTCCACGCAGGTGCAGACGTTCCACGGCGACCTGCTGCAGCACATGGAGAAGAACACCAAGCTGGATATGCAGTTCATCAAGGTGAGTCCGGCCTCCCCGCCGTCCCAGGCGGGAACTGCTCAGCCCATTTGACGTGCGGCCGCACAGAGGCCAGTGCTGGGCAATGACGGGCTGCAGGTCGTACGTGTTCCCGGCTGGGCCCCCGGTCCCGGCCCAAGGCTCTGACCCCTGGGGCGGGTGTCCTGAGCGCTCTCTGACGCGGGGGGATTCTCCCTGCCCCTTCACCCTACCCCAGGACAGCCGCCAGCACTACGAGATCGAGTACCGCCACCGAGCGGCCAACCTGGAGAAGTGCATGTCTGAGCTGTGGCGCATGGAGCGCAAGAGGGACAAGAACGCCCGGGAGATGAAGGTACGAGGGTAGGGGTGGGCAGAGGGCAGGTCTCAAGGCAAGGTGGCGTCTGGGGAACCCCCAACACCCCCGAGATCTCCCACCCAGCACCAGCTCAGCTGTGGTGAGCACAGCTTGAGAGAACAGAACCATCCCAGCACCCCTCCTTGCCTGTGGCTTCCTGGCCTTTCCTGGAGTCCCCAGGCCTCTCCCACAACCCCAGTACCAACCACCCCCACTCCTACTTCACTGAGAAGATGAGCTGCTCCTGAAGATGGTAGCAAACGTGCCATCCACCAGCTGCCACACCTGCACTCCTGCTGGGCCAGTCCCTCCCCTCCAGACCAGGTCCTTATCCTTGGCCTCTGTCTCAAGACCCAAATCCAAGGGTTCACCCTCTACCTCCTATCCTAAGTGAGCTCATGTCTCCCTTCTTCAGAATCTTTCCTCCCGAGTAAGGGTTATTAATCCACTCGCTCGTATTCTCATTAAACCAGCCTCCCTGGGCCCCACCTCTGAGCTCAGGCCTGCACTGGTGCCAGGGACAGAGTGATGGCTCAGACACCAGCCCTGCCTGCAAGAAGCAGCCAGGCCAGGGGGATGCAGGGCCCAGGCTCATAAGGATGCTAGTGCTCACCAAGGGTCAGGTGCTGGAGCTGGGACAGGGCCAGTGCTCAGGGCAGGTGGAGGGAGGAGGTGGGTCAGGCAGGATGACACCCAGAGCCAGAGTCCCTTCCCTTTCCCCGCCAGGAGAGCGTGAACCGGCTGCACACGCAGATGCAGGCCTTTGTGTCTGAGAGTCAGCGGGCAGCGGAACTGGAAGAGAAACGGCGCTATCGCTTCCTGGCCGAGAAGCACCTGCTGCTTTCCAACACCTTCCTGCAGTTCTTCGGCAGGGTGAGCTGGGGCTGCAGCAGGGCCCTCTGAGGGCTGCAACCTTTCAGCAATGGCTGTACACAGGAATTTCCCTCCCCTCTTCCCTTTTCCTTTCTTTCCTTTCTCTTTGTAGAAATTTATTTTATTTCACTCCATTTATTCATTTCTTTGTATCACTTCATAACTCATTTATTCATTCATGATTTTGTTCATTTTTTGGCATGCATTCACTAATTTATGCATTTATTTATTCATGTATGAGCCTTTTTTTATTCTTGCATGCATATTGTCACCATTCAAAAATTCATTAATTAATAGGTTTATTCAGTTATTGTCTATTAATTTTATCACATTACTTAAATTCTCTATACCCTTATTTCATTCTATCTGCTATGCCAGTCAGATTCTCTCACTTCTCATTGGATTTCTGTTGGATTTTGCTTTCTGAATTTAGTTGCCATGTTGTTTGGTGCTTTGGGGGTTATGACTTTTGTACTTCTCTGTAAATATTGCCATTTATGTATTTACTATAATCAAATTCAATGCTTTTGATTCCACTTTGTCTGATATTAACATTGCTTTTCCTATTTTCTCTTCTCTTTGCTTATCTCTGTATGTTAACTGTGTTTTTGTTGCTACCATATAGCTAAGGTTTGATTTTTGATCAATCTGACAGTCTATGTCATTTAATAGAGGAGGAATCCAGGCAGTTCCCTTTTAACATAATGACTGATACCCCTTGGTTTTATTCCTTCTAGAGAACTTGAGCTGGCTGCATTTACATCATCATTTCCTCTTTTTCTCCCATTGTCATACTTGTCTGTTTAGTTGAGTTGCTATATATTCCTCTTTTCCCTTATTAATTTGGAAATTCTACTCTTTTCTCTCTACTTGTGGTGACCTCCACTTTGTGACCCTCATAATCACATGCATATTCATCTATTAATTTTTAAAGGAATGATGACTTCCCCCTACACACACACACACACCCCTCAGTCTGCTGCTCTCTGAAGCCCACAGGAGAAGACCTTGAGAAGTATTTTCCCAGCCTCCCTGCTATCTGAGATAAGGCCCTTGGAAAGCTTTTATTCCTTCCTTCATCCTCCACCCCCAACTCTTAGTTTTGCCAAGATCATTCAGGACTTTTAGTTCCAGACCCTCACTAGTCTTTTCTTTCTAGCATGGCCCTTGTATTTCAAGAAACTTTACGTAGATTACCTGTATTACCACTGCCCTGTGCACCGCCACCCTCTGCCCCCAGTTCTTCACACGTGTCATCAGATACACTGTCTACCACTGACTCACCGCTCTCACCCCCCACTGCCTGATGTCTGTTTTGATTGATCGGTGTGGTTAGAGCACTTTCATGAGTAGCTTTGGCAGATGCGTCATCAGCATCCTTGCGCGTTTGCATATGGCTGGCTGTCACTCTGCCTGGTGACTGTACAGGGGCTGGTTAAAGGGCTCCAGAGCCATAGGCCTTTCCTCTCATGGTCCAAAGTGATAGATATCCTCTATTTCCTAGTTCCTTGTGTTAGATACAAAGTCTGGTGCTGGTTTGTGTCTTTTCCCTTGTCCGTAACTGGCTTTTCCTCTATGGAGATTTTCTTTGTATCCTTGGGACTTAGGAAGTTGCCCAGGTGCTACCTTAATAGGTGCCTCAGTCACTGGTCTTCAGGCCACAGGCTCAAGTCTTTCTTCAGGTCAGGGGCATTATTTCCTCTTCTGTTTCTTTAATTATTACGTCTCTGCCATCTTTCCTTTTCCTGAAATTCCTATCACTGCAACTATGACCTTCCTCGCCAGCACTATTTCCCTTATTCCCGCTCAGTATTTAAGATTTTTCTCCCCATCTAGGTTATCAGGCCACTGATTCCATTCTTAACTGGTCCATCATCTCTTTTAGTTCATCTGTTCCATTTTCAATCTTAAAATCATGCTGTGTCTGGTTAAGAAGGTCTTCATTATCAAGTCCTCGTCAAGCTTGTTCCCTCCTTCTCCCAGCTGCCCGGCAGTCTGCTGGGCTCTATTCTTAGAACACTGGGACCCCTTAGGTGCCTTATTTCTTTCCTCCACTCATTCTGGGTTGAGGTGAGCGGCAAGGGCCTCAGGAAAATGTGAGGTTGGGGAATGAAGCAGTCTCTACCCCATTGGGCTGCCTTATCTAATTGTCCAGAAGCCAGTCATGTGGCAAGGGACCCTACTCTGTTCCAGACCTCCCTGTTGCAAGGGAGGACCCTACTCTGTTCCAGGGCTCCCTGTTGCAAGCATCAGCTCTCATTCAGTCATGGGGATGGGAGTCGACTTAGTTTGCCCATGTGGAAGACTGCCATGATGGGGCTTCTGGGGAAGGTTACACAGGTTGAGCACTGCATGAGGGTGCCTGATTGAGAGTAGGGACCATGCTATGCTCGCTCTCCAGACTGAACACACTGGTACAGACTGTGTTTGCCTAGAGAAAGGAGCACTTTTTCTTTGCACAAATAGGTCATCCATTCATTCAGTGTGTGCTCACCAGCCTCTGTCTACCCAGAGGGGACATTTGTCCCTAAATTCCATAAAAGAACCCTGTGGACTAGCAGCAGCCCAATCTCTATGGGCTCCTGGAGCTCAGGAAAGGCCCGTCCAAGGCCACACTCAGAAGGGACCCTCCATGTTGCCCTACTAGGTGTCTCTGCTGCACTGCTGTGCCTCCGACTCCCAGTCCTTGCTGGCTTCTCAGATCCCAGCCAGCCTAGCTGTGGTCAAAGTTCCATCTTGCTCTGTTCTGTAATGGTCCAGCAGGGGCCAAAGCCTCCTGTAATGCAGACTTGCCTGCCTGCTTGACCTGGGCTTGCTGTTGACCCTCAAGAGAGGGGGGTGGTGAGATCTGCTGGAGGAGAGCAGGGACATCTATTCCCTCATATATCAATAACTTTGTGCCTGCATTTTTCCAATGTAATTTGTTCACTCATTCATTTATTCAACAAATGTTTTTTAAGCCCAGGTGCCATGCTAGACCCTGGGTCTCTTTCGTGTCTGAGTGTGAGTCCCACCTACCCACCCAGCTTCTGTCCTGATGCTCCCCTTCCCCTCCCCTCCCCCAGCCTCATTGCTCTTCTCTTCACGTTCTATTTATTCATACTCTTGTTTGGTTTCCCAACAACTCTGTACCCTGGCTGCAAATGCTAGCAAGTGAAGAATTGGGCTCCATTTATCTGGAAAGGAAAGAAATAATTCCCACCTCCTAGGGTTGAGACTGTGATGGAGCCGGGCATATGAAGAAGTCTAATGAAATTGGGTTCTGCTTCTGCCCTCTCCCCTCCAAGATGAAAACAAAAGATGGCCTCCTAGCCAGCTGTCCCAGCAGCCTCGCCTGAGCTCCTTCCCCTGCCAGACACTCCCTGAGCCTCTGGTTCTGAGCAGAGGTGGTGCGCACTGGTAGACCCAGTGACTGATCTTGGCTCAAGCTGATATTTGCCCACTGTCACCACCACACCCAGCCCCAGTCTCAGCTTTTTTATCTCCTACTCTCCTCCACAAAATGATCTTCCCAGGAAGCACAACTTCTTTATTATTTATTTATTTATTTATTTATTTATTTATTTTGAGACAGAGTCTTACTATATCACCCTCGGTAGAGTGCTATGGCATCACAGCTCACAGCAACCTCATACTCTTGGCTTAAGCAATTCTCTTGCCTCAGCCTCCCAAGTAGCTGGGACTACAGGTGCCCGCCACAACGCCCATCTATTTTTTTGTTGTAGTTGTCATTGTAGTTTAGCAGACCTGGGCTGGGTTCAAACCCACCAGCCCTGGTATATGTGGCCAGTGCCCTACCCACTAAGCTACAGACTCTGAGCTAGCACAACTTCTTTTTTAAAAAATTTTATTGAGATGTAATTCACTTACCATCCAGTTCATCTATTTAAAGTGTACAATTCCATGGGTTATAGTAGATTCACAGAGTTGTGCGTCCTTCACTACTATCAAGCTTAAAACTTTTTTTTTTTTAGAGACAGAGTTTTACCTTGTTTCCCTTGGTAGAGTGCTGTGACATCACAGCTCACAGCAACTTCCAACTCCTGGGCTTAGACAAGTCTCTTGCCTCAGCCTCCCACAACAACGCCCAGCTGTTTTTTTGTTGCAGTTTGGCCGCAGCCGGGTTCAAACCTATCACCCTCGGCACCCACAGGCGCCGCCCAAGCTTAGAACATTTTTATTACTCTCTCCCTACAAAAAAAGCTCAGTACCCCTTAGCTGTAACCCCCTAATCCTCCCTTCCCTGCCTGAGGCAACCACTACTTTCTGTCTCAATAGTTTCGCACATTCTGGACATTTGACATACATGGAATCATACAATACGTGGTCTTTTTTTTTAGAGACAGAGTTTTACCTTGTCACCCTCGGTAGAGTGCCATAGCATCACAGCTCACAGCAACCTCCAGCTTTCGGGCTTAGGTGATTCTCTTGCCTCAGCCTCCTGAGTAGCTGGGACTACAGGCACTCGCCACAAAGCCTGGCTATTTTTTTGTTGCAATTTGGCCGGGGTCAGGTTTGAACCCGCCACCCTCAGTATATGGGGCCGGCGCCCTCCTCATTGAGCCATAGGAGCCGCCCCAATATGTGGTCTTTTATTACTGGCTTCCTTTTTATTGCCAAATAATATTCCATTATCTGCATAGAACACATTTTATTTGCCCATTCATCAGTTGATGGACAGCTGGGTAGTTTCCACTTTGGGGCTATTATGAATAATGCTTCTCTGAATGTCCATGTGCAACTTTTTGTGTGAACATGTGTTTCCAGTGCTTCTGGGTTTACAGGAGGGGAACTGCGGAATCCTATGGTAATTCTGCACTTAACCATTAGAGGACTCTTTTCCAAATGGCTGTGCTATTTTACATGTCCATCAGTAGCTTATGAGGGCTCCAATTTTTCCACATCCTCCCTTCTGTTACTGTCTTTTTGATTCTAGCCATCCCAATGGGTATGAAGTGATTTCTCATTGTGGTGTTGATTTGCATTTCCCTGACAGCTAATGATGCTGAACATCTTTTCACGTGCTGATTGGCCATTTATATATCTTCTTTGGAGGGAAACTCCTCTTTGCCTGTGTCCTAAGCAGTTACCCTCCAATGTTAAGAGCTGACCCTCCTTTGACTGCCTCATAGTGGGTGATCGCCCCTCATGAGTGCAGCAGTCAGACCTGCTATAGCATGGGGAACAGGTGGCATGTTATCTGACCCAGCTGAGCTTTAGAACTTCCAGGATCTAACTCGTAAGATATTAAAGCATAAACATTTCCTTGTTACTCTATTTATAAGCAGATTGCATAGTTACAAGATAAAGAACTATCAGTACTTGGGCACAGTACGGTATTTTTGTCATTCATCTTCAATACTCAGTCTTTGCTTAGTCCAAACCTAGTCAATAACCTGCCTTCCTACCTTGCCTTTAGCTTTTCTGGGTTGACTGCAGTCGTGCAAGTCTGTCTCCAGGATAAATTCCTCATAATGAAATTGGGTTAGTCCAAGAATATAGGCACTAGGTGCATCAATTTACACTTCCATCAGCAATGTATGAGACTCTGTGTTTTTGATCTTGGCTCATCAAAGAAGTAAAATAGTATCTCAGGGTAGTTTTACCCCAATCTCTCAATATAAGTGAGATTGATACCTTTTCATGTTTTAGAGCCATTTGATTTTCTTTCTTTCTTTTTTTAGAGACAGAGTCTCACTTTATGGCCCTCGGTAGAGTACCGTGGCATCACACAGCTCACAGCAACCTCCAACTCCTGGGCTTAAGCGATTCTCTTGCCTCAGCCTCCCAAGTAGCTGGGACTACAGGCGCCCGCCACAACGCCCGGCTATTTTTTAGTTGCAGTTCGCCGGAGCTGGGTTTGAACCCGCCACCCTCGGTATATGGGGCCGGCGCCTTACCGACTGAGCCACAGGCCCGCCCCGCCATTTGATTTTCTTTACTATGACTTACCAATATCTTTTCTTCCATTTGTCTTATTAATTGTAGGAACTCTTTATATGAGTTGCAAATATTTTTGCCAGTTTTCCATGTATCATTTGACTTTGTTGTACATATGGTAGGTTTAGCTATGGGAAAATGTTATTTTTATTTATTCAAGTTTTTGTGTCTTTTCTTTTAGAGTTTATCAGGTCATACTTAGAATAGATTTTCCATTTCATAAATATTTTTTAAATTCTCTCATAATCTCCTCTTGAAACCCTATACAGTGCTTCTTGCTGCCCATTGGCTAAATTGCCTGGGGGCAGGGCAGAGAAAGCCAGTGAAGTTGAGTGCTGTCCAGGCTGGGGCTCGGTGCTGTGGTCATTACTACCAGAACCTTCTAACACCCTGGCAGGTGCTCACCGTGACTGTTCTCACACTGGACACAAATCCCTTTAAAAATGTGATTCGCAGATCGCAATGATTTCATTTAACTTACCGCCTCTGAAACAAGTGCACAAAGGCCATGGGGGGTTATTTTTGCGCTACTTTGCTAGTTGATTTCTGCAAGGAAACAGAGGGAGCACCCACTTAGGGACCTGCTAGATTAGTTGCTCCCATGATGTGGCACTCTGAGCCTTTTTGTTATTGCTGCCAAGATTGCTGTAAGGTTTTTAGGAGCTGGGCCAGGTTCAAAGGAGAGATCATTGAAAGATATCATTATAGGAGGCTTCTTCAAAGACAGATGAATACAAGACGGCCTTTTCACTGCTTACTGGAGCAAGTCACTTAACTTCTCTGACCCTCAGCATCTTCTTCTATAAAATGGAGATAATAACTGCACTTACCACCCAGGGCTATTGTGAGAATCAAGTAAGATAATGCAGATAAAGCATTTAAAATGGAGCCTGGCACAGAGTAAATGCTCATTAAAGGGAAGCTGTTCTTTTTTTTTTTTTTTGAGACAGAGCCTCAAGCTGTCACCCTGGGTAGAGTGCCATAGCATCACAGCTCACAGCAACCTCCAACTCCTGGGCTCAAGCGAGTCTCCTGTCTCTGCCTCCCAAGTAGCTGGGACTACAGGCGCCCGCCACAACTCCTGGCTATATTTTGGTGGCAGCCGTCATTGTTGTTTGGCAGGCCTGGGCTGGATTTGAACCTGCCAGCTCAGGTGTATGTGGCTGGCGCCTTAGCTGCTTGCGCCACAGGTGCCGAGCCAGGGAAGCTTCTCTTATTCCTAAGGTGATAGTCATAAGCCAGGCCTTGGGGGAGGGAATATCTAAAAAGAAAAGAGAGATTTTTACAGCTAGAGAAATTGCAGTGTTTTGATTCTACCTGGGATTTAATTTATAGAGTCACTTAGTGACACAGAGACATCAATGGCATTAAAATTTATTACTCATAGTCCCCAAGAAAAAAGGATATGATGTCATGCCATGCAGGGCCACATGGAGAAATAGCAGAGGTAGACAAGAGGCAGCAAGAGCTAGGAGAAAGCTTGACCCAGAACTATCCTTGTGGCTTCCATGGGAGGGACAGGGTAGGCAAGTTAGGGCAAATTTAGAATCAGATAGTTTGAATAATTGCAGCAGGCTCTGGGCTAGAGAGATGGTTTCTAATTACCTCGCACCTAGTCCTGGGATGATTTAGGGCAAGGGAAAATACTGGCTTGATGTGTGAAGTTGGATGAAGGAAGTGAGAGATACCAGCTCCCTTGGAGGGGCAGTCTCCCCAGGATTAGCAAGTCCCTGGAGTGTCAGAATATCATAAAATGTAGAAAATAAAAAACGTGATTAATACACACATCAGGTTGAACATTTAAAGCCCTCCCCTCTCCCAGCTGCAGTTGGTATGGACTGTGTGGTCAGCTGCTGAATTTCCTGTCCTTGAAAGTATTCAAGCAGAAGGAGATACTTGTGTGTTGGGGATACTAGAAAGAAGATGCTTATGTAGACTGTAGGGATGAACTGGAAAAATGCATTTGAAAAGGCTCTTTTAGAAAATTACTCAAACTGGCTTAAACAGAAAAGGGGAAGCTGAAGGGTTTCAGACATAGCTGGATCCAGGAGCACAAACGATGTCAGCCACCCATCGGTTGCTTAGTTTAATTATAGTAGAACCTCCACAGTTCACCACCTCCCTGTGCTGACCACCTCCAGACATGCACCTACCTCGTGTACATATCAGTACAGTAGCCCTAGTTCCATATGTTGACCATCTCCAGATGTTAACCAGTTTGTTTACAGTCCCTTGGATGGTCAACTTACAGAGGTCTACTACACTGAATTCCTCATGTTGGCTTTACCTTTTCAGCAAGTCTCTTGAGGTAAAAGAATGTATTTTCCAGGTGTTACAGGTTTGTTGGTGACAGTTTTTGGCTAAGTGCCATCCCTGAGCCACTCACTGCAGCCAGGAGGATGGTGGACCTGAGTGAGCAAGCCTAGGTTCTACCCCTACCCCTTTAGCTGAGCACTGAGGACAGCCCCAGCTAAAACACCCAGACTGGGGCTCAGGGGAAGCCCCCCAGGGAAACTGAGAAACCTCTGACAAAAGTGGTGGTGGAAGGGGGAAGGTCCGACAGTGAGTAACCCAAAGTGCTATCTCAGCAGTCTTTTGGCTCCTTCCAGGTAGAAAATATGGTCATGCTTGCCGGGCCCAGTCTTCAGGTCTAGGGTGCCATTATTGAGTCCCCAGGATTCAGGAAGCTGCTCGGACCTGGCTGACCCCTGTGCCCCCACTCGGCCAGGCCCGGGGGATACTCCAGAACCGCGTGCTGCTGTGGAAGGAGCAGTCGGATGCCAGCCGCAGCCCGTCGTCGCGCGCACACTCCCCGGGCCTGCTGGGCTCCGTGCTGGGGCCGCCCTACCCCTCGGGCCGCCTGACGCCCACCCGTCTGGACATGGTGAGGCCCTGGGCGCCCCCACCGCCATTCGTGCCCCTGCCGCCTCCCGCGGGGCCCTGGGGCCTGAGGGCCTCCGCCTGGGGCCTCCTTCCCCCCAGGCTCCCGCTCTACGCCGCGCTTCCCCGCCCGCCCTTCCGCCCTGGCGCGGCCTCTGCGCCCCCGTGGTGGCTGGGCCGGCGGCCCCTGAACCCCTACGCCGACGGCTGGGACTGGGGGTGGGGGCTGGTCTAGGCGCGGCCCCCGCCTCCCCCGCCCCACCCTCCCCTGCCCGTCTCCCCTCGCAGCCCCAGCGGCCTCTGGGCGAGTTCAGCTCCCCCCGCAACCGGCACGGCTCCGGCTCCTATGGCCCCGAGCCCGCCGACACAAGGGCTGCGTCGCAGCTGGAGCCAGACCGCCGGTCCTTGCCCCGGACGCCGTCGGCCAGTGAGTGCCCTGAGCCCTGGAGCGCTCAGGAAGAGGGTCTGCGCGGGGCTGCAGCAGGAGGGAGCGAGGGCAGACTCCAAGGAGAACTTCCCGCCCACGTGCCGCCGCTCTCCCGCCCTGCAGCCTCGCTCTACACCAGCGGCACCGAGCGCTCGCGCTCCAACTCCTTCGGTGAGCGCCCCGGAGCCGGCGGGGGCGGCGGAAGCACCAGGAGAGTCCGCGCCCTGGTCTCCCACTCTGAGGGCGCCAACCACACGCTGCTGCGCTTCTCAGCCGGAGACGTGGTGGAGGTGCTAGTGCCTGAGGCCCAGAACGGCTGGCTCTACGGAAAGCTAGAGGGCTCCTCCACGTGAGTGTGTGAACCTCCGGGTGCAAGGGGGTGGTGTGAGAAGTAGGCCTCAGGGGCCTGGGCTCTAGGCCCAAAGAAGGAGGAGTCCTCCTTGGCCTCCCCTAGGGTTCCAGATGACTCTCCTCTCCTCTCACCACTCACACCCTACCTAAATTTCCTCATCTTTTTTCTGGGGATAGGAAGAGTCTCCTTACCAAGTTCAGGGTAAACCTTGAGATGTGGTAGAGGATGGGGATGGGCAGGTGCTCCTCAAAGTGCACAGACCTGTTGCATAGCCCTGTGAGGTGGAGGCAGCCCCAGCTCTGATGGAGGGTGGGCCTGTGGCTGAGTAGATGGAGGACAGGTGGACAGGTGAGGGAGGGGATGAGAATGTGGGCGGATGTGTGCACTGATGGGTGGGGTGACTGGGTGATTGAGGGCACGGGAAATTGTGCCTTTAGGGTGCACACACAGATTGGTGGGTGATGGGAGAGGGTTAGGGTTAGGGTTACACAGGGGATGTGTAACCCCTGGGTACTTGCCCATCTGGGTTATAGGTGGGCGAGTGGAGGCATGGGTGATGCATGGAGAGTTCATAGGTGCAAAGGTCGTCCATGGCTGGGCAGGTGACCATATGGACCAGGAATGAAAGGGGTCAGTGGGGAGAGACTGAGGACATGGACACCATGCGCCCCTTGAGTACCCACCTTGAAGATCCCCATCAGATGACAGATGTTTAGCAAGGTTCCTGGGGGCCTGATGACAGACCTCAGCCACTTCTGTCACACCACCTCCCTGGGAACACCATTATTTGTTCTGTGACTTATGGGTTAGGAAGATAGCACATTTTATCATGAATCAGCATCTATTTTTTTTGAGACAGAGTCTCACTCAGTCACCCTGGGGTTGAGCGCCGTGGTGTCATAGTTCATAGCAATCTCAAACTCTAAGGCTCAAGCAATCCTCTTGCCTCAGCCTCCCCAGAAGCTGGGACTACAGGGGCCTGTCACAACACCCGGCTTGTTTTTTAGAGACAGTTGTCTTGCTCTTGCTTAGCCTGGTCTCTAACTCCTGAGCTCAAGCAATCTACCCACCTCAGCCTCCCAGAGTGCTAGGATTCTGACAGGCATGAGCCATCCCACCTGGCCCTATGAGTCAGCGTCTTAAGATGAAAACAGAAGTCAACCTACTGAAATGGTTCTGCTCTGCCAGTGTGAGATAAAATAGCTTCTAGTCACCTTGTGGTGAGGGTGTTGTTGCTTGGGGTCTGAGGCTGTTTGGAGAACATCTTCCCAGGTATTCTGTAAGAATTCCATGGGTTCTGTGGAGTCTGTAAAGATTAAGGTGCCACCGTCACAGTCCCTTTCTCTCCCCATGGCAGCCACTCTGAAGGTGGTGGGGTCATGAGCCTCCAGCGTGGGCAAAGACTCTGAAAGCAGGTGCTGAATGCTATGGAGCAGGGGTGCAGGCACCGTGCTCTGGGTGAAGGTCACTTGGGACCAGACAGCCTGGGTTAGAGGGCCGTCGGCTGGGCTGAGATGGAAAGAGCGCTGGATTTAGAGACGGGCACCCTGGGCTTGTTGCCCTTTCTGGGCTCCGCCCGTTGCCTGTGGAGCCCCCCTCATTCCCCACCCCTTTGTTGACACCCACAGCACACTGCTCAGTGATCATCAATTTTTTTTTTTTTTGAGACTAGAGTCTCACTATGTCGCCCTCAATAGAGTGCTGTGGTGTCACAGCTCATAGCAACCCCCAACTCTTGGGCTTAAGCAATTCTCTTACCTCAGACTCCCAAGTAGCTGGGACTATAGGTGCCCACCACAACACACAACTATTTTCCAGTTGTAGTTGTCATTGTTGTTTAGCAGGCCTGGGCTGGGTTCGAACCTACCACCTCTAGTGTATGTGGTTGGCGCCCTACCTGCTGAGCTACAGGTGCCAAGCCTGATCATCAGTTCTGAATCTGTCTTCCCCTGGCTGGGAGCTTCTGGGGAGGAGGGACCCTGTCCTGTTCTTGTGCATGAGACCCATGGTGGTGTTCAGTGAATAGAGAATGAAGCCTGACCATTGCTGGTCCCTGCTTTCCTTCTCAGACCTCTGGTTCCCCCTCTCCAAGGTGCCCCAGCCCCTGGTGGGACATGGGGTTGGATGGGTAAGTTAGGGCCAGCTTGTATAAGGCCTTGAATGATAGAAAAAACTTCCCTCATAGGATTAACTGAGTTACTAGCCACATAGCCCTGGAGTGAGTTAGGGTACACAGCAGTGCACAGTAATTGTCTGACCTGCTTGGAACTGTTGTTGATCATTGTTAATCACTGGCCCTTGCTTACAGCCCCTCTGCTTCTGCCCCATAGGGGCGGCTGGTTCCCTGAGGCCTATGTAAAGCCTTTGGAAGAAGTGCCTAGGAGTCCCATGGCCCCCTTGAGCCCTATGACCTCTGTGAACCCCATGAACGAGCTACCTTCCAGGTACCTGAGCTGTCAGGGGTTGGGGAGGGCTGAGAACTCTAGTGGGGGGCATCCCTACCCACTGGGGGAGGTGTCTGTGAGGTATAGTCTTGAGTGGGCCCAGCCCTCCCAACCCCAGCCACCCCATCTCTCTACCACTAGGGTCATTGAGCCCATCCCTGTCTCATCTCGGGACCACGTCCCTTAAGCCATAACCTCCTTTCACCCAGGATGCCCAAGGGCCCACCAGGTGCGCTCAGGTACAGCAGGGCCAGTCCTCTGACCCCCTTTCTCTGGACTCAGGTCCTACCCACTCCGAGGTAGCCACAGCCTTGATGACCTCCTGGACCGGCCAACCAACTCTACCACGTCCTCAGAGTATTGGGATGGCCAGTCTCGCTCCCGTACCCCCAGCCGCGTGCCGAGTCGCGCCCCCAGCCCCGCACCTACACCCTTGCCTGGTAGCCGCCGAAGCAGCATGGGGAGCATGGGTGTGTCCAGTGACGTCAAGGTGAGCCCCCAGCTGTCCTCCAGGGCATCCAGTGGGCAGGGAGGCAGGAGGCCAGAAACACTCTGCTCTGTCCCATACTGTCCGGCAGGAGACCCTCTCACTAGCCTCAGTCTACCTTCTGTGTAGGGAGGGTTGGGATGGGGTCTGAGCTGGGGCAGAGGTGAGGGAAATCTTTCATGTCAGGTTCTGTAGCCCCTGATGTCCTGCTGCGGGTGCTGGCAAAGGCTTTTCCTCCTCCAGTCCAGGGTCCATGGGCTGGAGCTGGCAGCCAGGACCCTGGGGCAGGGAGGGCACCTCCCCATGGGGTCATCTAGCCCCTCCTGGCAGGTGGTAAGTCCTAGGAGGTGGATTCCAGCCTGGGGGTTTCTCAGCTCTAACTCTCAACAGCAGTCTGGGCTTCGGGATGCCAGGGTTACCCCAGGAGCTTGGCATGGCAGGTCCCTGACTGATTGGAGGGGCCCCTCTCCCCACTAACCAGCCCTTCCCTACCCCACTGCAGAAACTTATGTCCTGGGAGCAGCATCCACCAGAGCTCTTCCCGAGGTGAGTCCTCACACAGGGATCAGAAGAGCTCTGTTGCTGGGGGTGGGTGGAGGTGACCTGGTGGGGCAGGAGGCAGGACATGGACACCCGGCTCAGTTGCCCAGCTGCCCTCCTGGGCCTGGAGGTGTGGGTAGATGTGTGCAGGCAGATGTGTACCTGCCCCATCAGGTGGGGATTTGTGTCCCTTTCACTCCAACCTCTCTCCCTACAGGGGCACCAATCCCTTTGCCACCGTAAAGCTTCGTCCTACTGTCACCAATGACCGCTCTGCGCCCCTTATCCGCTGAGGTGCCTTCCTCCATCAGGGGTCTGAGGTCTACCCGACACAGCTGCCCAGGGGCTGGGCAGATTTGGTGGCAGCAGTGGCAGCAGCGACAAACAGCAGCAACTGATCCAAGAAGTGGGACCCTGAGATCAGGGGTGACTGCCCTTCCCCAAACCACTCCCCAGCCCAAGTAGCTCCAAGGTGCTGGCCTGGAGTCTGGGGCCTTCAAAGTAAAGCAGGTGGAACTAGGGGACAGAACAATTTCTTCCCCTCCAAGGGCTCCAGGACTCTCCCTGGAGGGCCTATCTCTTGTCCCCAACCTCTTTCCCGCTTCTCTTTCCCAGAGGAGAGGAACTCCTTGTCCCACCCTCCCACCCCAAACATGCCCTGTTTAACTTTTATAAATGGTGAGAAATAAAGGAAATGGACATGGCACCAGGAATTGTGGTGTTTGATCTGGGGGACAGGGTAGGGAGCTGGGGGTGGAAACGGTGGAGTGCAGGAGGTCCTAAAAATCATTATTGTTCCCTTGGGAGGCCTGTCTCACTCCCAGCCCCCTATTTTGAAAAGTTCTTTAGAGCAGTGCCCCAGAGCCCTCAAGGTGCATCCCCATCTGCTTATGGGTTTCCCAGGCAATGGTGACTGCTCCCAGTTGGGGGAAGGGGTGGCAGTGGCCCAGACCCAGGACCACCAGCAAGTTACCCGCAGGCGGCCTGGGACACTGCACCCTTTGTTCTGGCCCCTGTGCCCCCACATACTCAGGCTCTCAGGCCTGGATTAGCCTTATCCAGGGGAAAGCCAGTGAACCCCTCCTGGAATGTGGTGATTAGGGCTTGTGGGGTTTCTCCAGGGCAGGGATGAACCCCCAGGACCAGACTAGGACCCCACTGGGCGGAGCTTTATGTGTCTTTGGGGCTCCAAGAGGTGAGGGCTCTTCTATCCCTCCCTGGACCTGACAGGAGCCCCACCTTGGAGGCCAGGCCCAGCACTCTGCTCTCTGCTGCTTCTCCCCTCCAGAGCAAAGCCTCTTATCCGGGTGGGGTGGGGGAGGGAACACACTCTAAGCCCCAGGCCCAGGAGTGGGAGCCTCTGGCCAGAGTAGGGCAGGTGGCTGATCCTGAGGCTGGTGGGAAGCTGGAAACGGAGCCCTCCTCAGGGTAAGCTTCCCATCCCTGGCAGCCCCTCCCTGCAGGTCTGGGGAGATGTGAGGCTGGACACCCAGACCCAGAGGCAGGTTCAGGTGAGTGTGGAATGAGGGCCACCCTCTTGTCCTCATCCTCATGTGGCTGCAGCTTTGATAGTTGAGAGATGCAGGAAAAGCCAAAGCCTAGTCCTGCTCGGGGAGGGACAGAGTCCCAGGTACCCCTGGGGAGGGAGGGTCTCAGCATTGCACAGTGGCAGAAGGGAGACCTCAGGAGCTGAGGGTGGCAAGAAGGAAGGAGGCTGTGCCCAGGATCCTGGGTTCCTGATCCAGCTCTGGAGTGGCCCATCCTGGCTCTGAGGAACACCCTCCTCATCTGTTAGGGGGCACATGGTGTGAGTGAGACTTTGAAGCCGTTCTCTGTATATGGATGGGTCAAGAGGCTGCAAAGGCAGAAGGTCTCTCTCCCAGTGGCCCTTAAGGTCCCCACCTGTCTAGCAGGAGCCAGAGCTCTGGCCTCTCTCCCCCAAGATTCCCAGCAGGCCTGGGGTGATTGTTCATCTTACAGGTGAGGAAACTGAGGCTCAGTAAGGGGAGAGGACCTACCCGAGTCATGGAGCAAGTCCATGGCTGGCTGAGCTAGGATGAACTGGAACTAGTTCCCCTGACTAATGGTCCCTTTATCTTCTAATGACAATAGTCATCCCTGATTGTTGAGGAAAATTAGGAACATACTGCAAGGCCAAGGAGGAATACCTCCACTCACAAAGACCCTTTTGCAGCTGTCATCTGTCCCACTGGGGTTTGCTCGGTTTGTTCTGAGACCCTCACACATACAGAGGGACGCTGGCATCCTGAGGTACACCTCCAAGCACACACTGGCTGCCTGGCTCTCCACTCATCTGCACCCTTTCTGCCA
Organism: Nycticebus coucang; assembly: GCF_027406575.1. Taxonomy (NCBI): domain Eukaryota; kingdom Metazoa; phylum Chordata; class Mammalia; order Primates; family Lorisidae; genus Nycticebus; species Nycticebus coucang. Next base: position 10,386,553 of record NC_069782.1, read on the forward strand.
CCACTAAGTCCTGACAGGTGAGAAGTGCGCTCCAGAGGGAGCCTTCCTGAAGTCAAGTCTCAGGTGGGACCCCCACCTATATCCTCCCCTCCATCCTTCACCGCCCCTTGCAGGAGGGGAAGACTTTGGGTGAAGTTCCCACCTCAGTTTCCTCTTGAGTAGCCCGTACCTTAGTTTCCCTACGCGAGTCTCCATCCCTCTCCTCTGGGCTACAGAACAAGCGGCTCTTTTCTTGTCACCCTCCCCCTTCCTCAGAGACAGTGGCAATGGGCGCGGCCGGCCCCCGACGGGGCATGGGCCCCCCAGATGGCGGCTGGGGCTGGGCGGTGCTGGGCGCCTGCTTCGTGGTCACCGGCTTCGCCTACGGCTTTCCCAAGGCCGTGAGCGTCTTCTTCCGCGCGCTCATGCGCGACTTCGGCGCTGGCTACAGTGATACGGCCTGGGTGTCCTCCATCATGCTGGCCATGCTCTACGGCACGGGTCAGCGCCTCCACCGGGTCCTCCGCCTCCCTGGGGCCCCGGGGATCCCGAATCAGTAGATACCCGACCCCCTGTGCATTCCCCGGGGCCATCAGGCTGGAATGGAAACCCCAGCACCAGAAGGAGGGGAGGAGGGGGCAGGAAAAGGACTGGGACCAGAGAAGGAGTCCAGCCCAGGTGTCTGTCCTGCAAGTGTAGCCCTCAGGCAGGCCCCACCAGTCCCGCCAACAGACCCACACCCGCCTGTTTTACAGGTGGGGAGAGTGAGATCTAAAGAATCACTCCCCCTCCCCGCAGCCCTAATCCCCTGTGGAGATGGCGGGCGAGCTGGAGATCTCATCCGGAGAACAGTGGGAGAAAGGGCCTGGGGACGACTGATGCGGGGGGCGGGAGGGTTCCGGGCTGTGCCAGGTGGAGACATGGAATTTGTGAAGATAAAACAGGAGTGGAAGCCCCTCCTCTGCTTTGGGTCCAGTTTAGCAGGAGTAGGGATGGGGGGAGCTCTAAGCCAGGACGTGTCCTCCCCTCTGCACAAGGCTCAGTCTCCTTGGTTTGTCCAGCCACCTGTGTGACCTTGCCCAGACACTGCCCTCTCTGGGTCCCTGAACAAAGGATGAACTTATCCTGTCGAGGCTGTTCGAGGACTGAGAGGGCAAAACCTGGAGCCTGTCCAGTGGAGAGGAGATTGGCCCAGACCCGCTAGTGACCCTGCACTCCCCACAGGCCCGGTGTCCAGCATTCTCGTGACCCGCTTTGGCTGTCGCCCAGTGATGCTGGCAGGTGGCCTGCTGGCCTCGGCCGGCATGGTCCTAGCTTCCTTCGCTACGCGTCTCGTGGAGCTGTATCTGACAGCTGGGGTGCTCACAGGTGAGGGTGCCCGTTGCTCTCTCCTGAGGCGGTGGTGGTGGAAGGCGGGAGACCTTGCCCAAGATTTGTCCTCAGTTTTTGTCCTTAGGTTGGGTTCCCAGGTTGGGCCACCCCCACCCTCCTGCCTGGGGCTGGGGAATTGCCCCGGGAAACTCCTCACAGCGCCGCTTCGCCCGCAGGCCTGGGCCTGGCCCTCAACTTCCAGCCATCGCTCATCATGTTGGGACTGTACTTCGAGCGACGGCGGCCTCTGGCCAACGGGCTGGCGGCGGCGGGCAGCCCAGTGTTCCTGTCCGCGCTGTCGCCACTTGGCCAGCAGCTGCTAGAGCACTTCGGCTGGCGCGGCGGCTTTCTGCTGTTCGGCGGGCTCCTGCTGCACTGCTGCGCGTGCGGAGCCGTCATGCGGCCGCCGCCAGGGCCACCACTGCGCGGAAACAGCGCCGGGGACCGCTCTGGGGACGCTCAGGGAGAGGCGGAGGCTGAGGCGAGCGGCTCTGTGCTGCGCTTGCGCGAGGCGCCCCCTGGCGGTCGGCCCCGCCGGCGTCTACTGGACGTAGCGGTGTGCTCCGACCGCGCCTTTGTAGTGTACGTGGTCACCAAGTTCATGATGGCACTCGGGCTCTTCGTGCCCGCCATCCTGTTAGTGAACTACGCCAAGGACGCGGGCGTGCCTGACACCGACGCCGCCTTCCTGTTATCCATCGTGGGCTTCGTGGACATCGTGGCGCGGCCAGCGTGCGGCGCCCTGGCAGGCCTGGCGCCGCTGCGACGGCGAGTCCCTTATCTTTTCAGTCTGGCCCTGCTGGCCAATGGGATCACGGACCTGAGCAGCGCGCGCGCGCGCTCCTATGGCGCCCTTGTCGCCTTCTGCATCGCTTTCGGCCTCACATATGGCATGGTGGGCGCGCTGCAGTTCGAAGTGCTCATGGCGACCGTGGGTGCGCCCCGCTTCCCCAGTGCGTTGGGCCTGGTGCTGCTCTTGGAGGCCGTGGCGGTGCTCATAGGACCGCCCTCCGCCGGTGCGTTCCGCGGGAGGAAGGGGTGGTGAGGCCTAGGGAAGCCCCTTCTCTGTCCCAGATGGAACTTCCAGGGGTGGGGAAGGGACTCATCAGCAGAGACAACCTGGTGGGTGGGCTGCCCTTCATGGCCAATTAACCTCTCTCCCAAGCCGGGAGGGACCACCAGCTCTGGGTGGGGTCAGAGAAGCAAAAGTTGCCAGGAAGAAACCAACCAACCCTGACAGCTGGCCCAGCCTGCCATCTCAAGCAGGTGGCACAAAGGCCTTGGGAAGTGGGGGCACTTGTCCTCATTTAACAGATGAGGAAACTGAGGCACAGGGGTTTAGCATAGTGTAGTCCCTGAATTAGAGTGTGGGTGTGCCCTACGCTAAATGTCCACACCTTTGAAACGTGAAATCTGAAGTCTTTAGTCTCCCCACCCTAAGGGTGACTGGGATAAGACAGTGTCTTTGGGGAACCAGAGCTGGGGGCAGGAGCAGTCACCCCCACTCCCACCCCCCCACCCCATCACTCTTAGGAAATTGCCATCATGAGGATGGTCAGGCAGGGCTTCCTGGCAGAGCCCCACCCGGGGAGGGCACAGCATAAAAAGGTGTGGGGTTTGCTTGGGAAAGTGTCCTTATGCAAGTGAGACAGGAACTAAGCTCAGAAAGGTGGGGGTAGGAGCATCAGGGTGTTCCCAGGGTGGTAGGGTTGTCCTGAAACAGCAGGGGGCCTGCCTTTGAACAGGCAGTGGGTAAGGCAATCACAGTAACAGGGAGGCCATCTTTGCCAGGTGTGGGCTGCACCTGGATTGGGGTAAGCTGCTCATCCTTCCTCCAGGGTTGGGCCAATGAGTGCCCTCATCAAGTGTTGTCATCTCACCTGACCCAGAAAGAATAGCAAGGCCCCTGAGTCAGTGTTGGGGTGGCCCTCAAAGATACCACCAGAAACCTCAAAACCAGCCCTCTTCCATTTCTGTCTTCCATTTCTGGTGACCCTGAGGTGGGGCTGATGGACAGAGAAGGCACCTGGGATGAGAATGCCCCAGAGAGAGAGGGAAACCACACTTTAGGGGAAATATTTGCAATTAAAAGATCTGAGTATGACAGTAATACATGCATGTGATAGAAACCTTGGGGAATACAGAGACAGGAATAGGAGCTACTAGCCCCAAGCTCTGCCTCCTATCCTGTGCTGAGGCTAGTTCTGGGGTGCTTACGGGCCCCTGGGAGGGAAAGGAGGCCAGGGGGTGTGGGTGAAGGTGGGTGGGAGGGCTGAACCAGCCTCTGAGGACCTAGAGAGCCCCCAGAAAAGCAGGGCTAAGGCCAGGGCATCCTCCCATTTGTACCACAGACGCCCTTTGCCAGGCAAGTCATAGCACACTGTGGAGCTGGAGCGGGAGCCTCACCAGAGGCTCCATATCACTTAGAAAGTGACATTTTTAAGGTCCCACAAGGTAGAATAAGAGCAGAGTTTTACAAGTACAGAAATAAAGATGTGTGTGTGCGCCACCCTTTATCTGAGGGTATAGGGAGGAAGAGGGACCCCCACAGACTTACTTCCCCACCGTACTCCCAACAGGCCGCCTGGTGGATGCTCTGAAGAACTATGAGATCATCTTCTACCTGGCAGGCTCTGAGGTGGCCCTGGCTGGGATCTTCATGGCTGTTGCCACCAAATGTTGCCTGCGCAGCTCTAAGGATGCCCCGTCAGGCCCAGGAACTGAGGGTGGGGCCAGTGACACTGAGGAAGTCGAGGCCGAAGGGGACCCTGAGCCCCTGCCTGCTGGTGCTGAGGAGGCTGGCAGACTCGAGGCCCTGGAGGTGCTGAGCCCCCGGGTTGGGTGCCCGGAACCAGAGGTGGAGGCAGAGCCAAGGTCGGCCCCTGAGGCTGTGTAGCTTCAGATGCACTAGGTGGGGTGGCCCAGTGACTTGGGAGTGTGGCTTTCCCTCTCAGAGGGCCTGGCACACTGGTCTGAGGTGGTCACTCCTGGGCTCCACTGTGTTCCCTGGGTGTCTGGGGAACTGCCTCCCTCTCTTGCCAGTAGCCCCGCCCAGTGGGTGACGCCACTGTGGATCTGCAGGAGACTAGAGTTGATAAAGCTGCGCTGAAAGATGGAAGGTTCTGTTCCTGCACCTCGTCTGGGCCCTGGCCACCACCTCAACTGGGGTGGGCTGGGAGGGAGTCAGACATCTCTCCCCAAGGATCCCTGAGCCAGACTCAGTTGAACGGCATTTGAGGAAGAAGTGTCACACACACACAGGGTGGGGGCAATGTCCCTAGGCTAGAGATGGGGCTGGGTGGGCATAGCGCTTGCTGGAGTCTCATTGGCTGTCCTCTGTATCTTCCCACAGTGGGGTTGCAGCAACTAGAGCTTGAGCTGGGGCAGCCTGCTGCTGGGGGCCTGTCTGGGAGAAAGAGTGCAGTTTCCAGGCTCAGACCTGGCCTGGCACCTCCGTCTCCTCCCGCACAGGCTGGAGGCTGAGTACAGGACTCTGCCCAATGGTGTGCCAAGAAGCACATGGGGATGAAGTGCTCAGTGACAGCACTATGCCTGCTGTCTTCAGCGAGGCATCCACATCCCCTTACCTTTCTAAGAGGGCACCTCTCCCATGGGAGTTAACACTCCTGTTACTGTTTCCCTCCCCTGGGGCCTAGGGTCACCCTGACCAATACCAGTCCTGTTTACTCCATGTCTGGAAGCACCATAGTCAAAGATGAGGAAGGCTGTAAATAGGCTCCAGGGAGTACAAAGCTTGGGAAGCAGGTGGCAAAGGCGAGCCTTTAGGACCTGATGGTTCTGAGTTCAGATTTCACTGTGTCCCCATTACGGTGTGGCCTTGAGTGAGATATTTCTCTGAGTCCCGTGTCCTCAGCTGTAATGGGGACGACAGTGCTGATCTTATAGGGCAGGAGTGAGGAATAAAAGACTTATAGAAAGGGGGCTGTCAACAGACACTGCCCCCCGACCTCATGACCAGGGAGGCAGGCGAGGAGGGTGTGAGGCCACCGCAAAGAGTGCTCCTTCGGGTTTGTGTTTATTCAATACAGGCCCAGTGCCCAGCCTCTGCCAGAGAAGTAGCTGGGCCAGGGAACAAAATAAATAAAGGCCGCCAAGGTGTGAGTGTGGACTGGGCAGGCCAGTCTTGGGTGAGGTGGGGGTGCACGCGAGATACTGGTGCCAACCTCAGCTGTCCACTCCTGGCAGCTCTGGGGATGGGGCTGTGAAAGTGCCCACCAGGAGCAAGTCCTGTTCTTCCTGCCACCTCCAACCCCTCTTCCTGTCTGCCCTCTCTCTCATTCCTAAGGCAGGTCCAGAGATCAAGCTCTCCCTCTGGCTAGGGGGGTGGGGCAGGAAGGGCGAGGGGGCCAGTGTCCAGGTCCCAGGCTGTGGCCCTGGTACCTTTCTTGGGCAGGAGCTCAGCTTTGCTGTGCGAGGACAGAGGAGCAGGAAGGCGGGGGCCCCAAGCCAGCAGGCCTTTATGCGCCACCCTGTTGTGTGGCAGCCCCGCCCCACTCCCATGTGCATCTTCCCTCTCACCCTACCCCCCAGAGCTGCACCCGCACCCCACGGGGCACTCAGGAGTCACACCAGCTTCCACCCTTGTCCAAGGCCCCAGCAGTCCCTCGTGCATCTCTGGACGGCTCCCCAGCTGCTGTATCTCCCTCCTCGTCGTCCTCCTCCTCCTCCCCGTCCATGTACTCGTCCTGGTTGAGGCCGTAGGCCAGTGTGGTGTGCGCCAGGTCCACCTCGATGGGGAAGACATCTGCACCCCGCAGCACCCCATAGCAGTCGTTGTAGTACTTGGACATAGTGGACACGAAGCGCTGTAGCTGGAACACGATGTCCTGGACTGCAGGAGGGAATACAAGGGACAGATTCCAGTGGGCTATGACTGCCTGCCTCATGGAGACCCTCCGAGACCACCTGGCCTGCCTCCCCTCTTTTGGCCTTCCCACTTGAGCACTTCATTGACCTCTCATGCTCTGGGAAGAACAGAGGAAAGGGCTATCCAGCCGGGGAGGACCCAGGCCTCCTGGCTCCCAGTTCAGGGAATGGGGGAGGCCACAGGGTACTTGGATCATGGTCCAAACCCCATGGATCCAACAGAGCACAGGGCCAGCCCCACCCAGGCCAGGCCCCAGGCAGGTGGGTGGGCTCCTGCCAGACTTTACATCCTGTGTCTGACTCAAATCTCTGCCATGGATAGCACTGAGACCTCAGGTAAGTACTCTACCTCTCTGGGTCTCAGTTTTCCCATCTCTGAAATGGGGAGAAGATGGAATTATCTCCCTATTCCAAGGACCATGTAAGAATTAAGGTAGCTGGTGACCCTTAGGCCCCAGTGCCCACCCATGGCCCTTACCGTGCTTCTGATCCAGCAGCTCCATCTTCTCCAGCACATCCTTGCGCATCTGGGAGAAGCGGGTGCGAGCCTCCTGGCGGCAGCGCAGGATCAGGCGGTACTCATAGTTGCCTGTGCTCACTCGGTACAGGGGCTCTCCTAGGGCCTGGGGCAGGGAGAGCACATTAGGAACCCTGGGTAGAACAGGAGGGCCTGCTCAGGGACAGGTAGGGGCAGGAGCAGGATGGCTATGCAGCTAACCCCCTCCCTGGCTCACAGCCCTGCATCACACTGCGCTTTTTAAAGCCACCTTGCTCCTTCATTTCTGAGACACCAAGCATTAGAAGCACTTAGTAACAAAAGCTTTGAGGTTGAAGAATATAACAAAAACCCAAACCTTTGATACGTTAAATAAATGGACATTGACCATAAGATGGATCCTGACAGCAAAAACATTAAAAATTTTAAAAATAAAAAGTGCCTCTTAGGGGTAAAGAGAGCTCTTCTCTGTGAGAGCCTCACAAACCACGGGTGGGGAGTGGGCCCAAAGCAAGCCGGCCAGCACTCCAAGGCCCAGAGGGACTAGGGGTGGGGATGGATGGCCCCAAATCTGCAGGAATGAGAGTCTGACCAAACCCCAGGTCTCTCCCAGTTGGCCTGACCCACCTGCTATCCCTGGCAGACCCAGGACATTCGGGGGGCTCTGCGAGGCGGGGGAAGGTGTGTGCCCTCCTCCCCCCTCGACACTCACGATGCAGCTGTACTCCTCGTCGTCCATCTCTTTCACCTTCAGGCAGTATGACTGTGTGGGACAGGTGGAGCTGTCAGCATGGCCTGCCCACCCCACTATCCTCAGCTTCTCCCCATGGTTCCCCCAGGCCACCCCAGCAAGCTAGGACCACCCAGAGAGGAGCAGCCACGTCCAGTCTCCTGGATCCAGCAGCCCCACAGCTGAGATAAGCTGAGGCGTATCAGGTGAGGCTCGCACAGGTGCTCAGGGAAGCCCAGAGATTATCAAATTCGAGTCCCAAGAAATGCTCTGGGAAAAAAAGGATCCCTGGGTGAAGGAATTTAGGAAGACCCTTGAAGACTTAGGCTATACATGGCCCTACCAAAGGCTCTGGGAAGTCCTGCAGCAAAGGAAACTTGGCTTGTTCAATGGGGCTTTTCTCAACTCCTCTGACCAGGGAATTAGTATTTAAATGTAAATTTCATTAATACCCATTGGCACTCACTTTACAACCAATGACCTAGTCTAACCAATTGGTGAAGGTGACAGAAAAATCCCGAGAGGTCAGAGTAAGATAGAGAGAGCTCTGCCTCTCCCAAGTATTCAGCCTCTGAGCAGTCAGAGAAGGGCCCAGGCTGCAACCCCCAGGCCCAGGGTTCCACCTCCTTCAGATACAATGGGAGTTCCATCCCAGTCCTGCCTGCCTTGGTGTGGCTGACAGAAGGAGGGGAAATCTCCAATGGGTCCTCACCCGGCAGGCCAATTCCTGCAGACTACTCACCAGGTACTCAAACTTCACGTCCAGGTACTTCTTGATAGTGAGGCGAGTGTCTGGGATGGCTTTGTTGAGATATGTGTTCAGATCTGTCAGCATCTGGACAGGGAGGGTGACGTGGATGCTTAGGCCCTCAGGAGCAGTGGGGGCCAGGATGACAAAGAATGGCGCTGATACGTCATCCCTTCTAGTGGACTCAGATTGTTAGAGGGAAAGCACACTCCCTGTGGCCTTGTCCCTTCCAAGAATAAGAAGCCTAAGGCCAGGCCAAGAGAAAGCTGTCACCCAATGGCAGAGCCAGGGCCATTAACCAGCCTACAAGTCAATGCTGAGCTCCAGGGAGGCATAATGACTTACCCACAGTCAGCTCTGTAGGTGACCAAGCCAGAATCTGCACCTAGGCATGCTAAGTCTAGTATAGGGCCCTCTCTGCACATGACACGTCCCCTCCCATGCTGGACACACACGTGCCCCACTGGACCCACCGGCTTGATGGTTTTCAGAAGCCGAATGCCGAACTTCTCAATGCTGCGGTGAGCGTCAGCAAACTTCACGAAAGCCTCGCTGGCAGCTGGCTGGGGCTCCCGCACCCCAATCACAGAGAACACGTCCCCAAAGGCTGTGTGACAAGTTTGCCTTGGAAGCTGCCCCTATTGACCCCGTAATGGAGAAGGCAGGGGTTTGCTGGGGAGAAGCAGGGCTGGGGGTCTGGCAGGTTGGAGACCAAGGTCTGCACAGGGGAGTGAGGGGGAGCTATGTGACCCTTTCCTCTGCCCCACTGGACATATACGAAATCCTATATATTAGGAAGGGCCTTGTGCAGCGTGAACCTGGACATTCCAATATTGTGGACTTAGAGGCCAGCTCACATAAATGCTCCCCAATGGCCCACCAGTGTCTAGGACCATGTCCAGTACAAGGCTAGCCTGAGGCCAGATGCTGTGGGTCTGGCCCATCTCTGCATGGGTGTGAGAAAGGCCCTAGGGAGGAACTTGGTCAGGCCACCTGGTCATGGGATAGGGGGTGCTGAGCCCAGAGAGGTGCAGGGATCTGCACAGGGTCATACAGCAGGTCTGGGGGTGCCATTACCCCGGTGGGTCTGCGACAGCTCATAAAAGGCCCGTAGGAGGCTCTTGGTGTGTTCCATCATCCCTATAGGAGAGACCCAAGTGATGGAGGATGGGGACACATGGCAGGGACCATACCAGCCCAGGTACAGTCCCTGCTCCCCATCCCACCCAAAGCTTCCAGTGGGTCCTGATCCACTGACTTCCCATAGCCCCACCAGGACCCAGGGATGAAGGATCAGCCCTGGCCCCCATAAGGGGTCCCATCAGACAAGGGAACTGGGGAGACAGGCCATTGTGGCCTCTGTCTCTGAGACAGCATGAGATTCGGGGGCTCTATTTTCCCACATGCTATTATTTGAATTTGCATGAGTTTTTGCATGACTTTTTTTTTAAGTTTAAAGATTTCAATTGGCTTTATTTGTGATTCTAGAATTGGGCAACACTTCATTCCATAAAAAGGAGTAAGTGTTCCCAGTATGAATTATTTTTAAATTCAGAAAAAAGGATGTCTTCTTAAGCATTCTTAATGGCCATGCTGTTAGAATTTCACAGGCCAGTGTCCCCCTGCCACTCCCCGCCGCAGGGTAAAGCCAATGCCAGGACCAGGCCTCCCACCTTTGTATAGCTCAGCTGTCCGCTCCAACTCCTCCAGCCTTTTGACGAGCCCATCTGTGGGGATTGGGAAGAGAAGGGGGATCAGCAGGTCCTCACGAGCCATGAGGGAGAAGAAAGCACCAACAGGGGCGTCCAGGGCCAGGCTTGGGCAAGGTAGCCCCAGAGGAAAATCAGAGTCAACACAAGATGGGGATTGAGGGGTGTTGGCACCTCAGGTCAGCTGGGTTCAGAGGTGTTTGTAAATGGTCGGTCCTCCCCAAGGTTGGATCCTGTGGGTGGTGGCTCTCCACAGCCAGTAGAAGTCTCTTGCCTAGCAGTTAAGGTCCTATACTTCTAACATGGAGCCAGCCAACAGGCACAGAGGGGGACAGCTGGGTCAGGAATTTTTAAGCAGGACAGAGAAGGGGAGCAGTGGAGAGACTAGGTCTGGATCTTTCTCTGGGTAGGGTGGGTGGCTGTGATGGGTTATAGGGACAAGGGAAAACTTGGAGGCTCTGGCCACCTGGTGGCCTCCAGGCCCTGGCTCCGCAGTGCCTTAGCACCCAGCCAGGCGGCAGGAAAGGAGCCACGTAAGCGTCATACTGTTGTTTTTAGCTGGGTCATGGGACATCATGACAGCTTCAATTTTAGAAACCCTATTTAAGGCTGGGGAAATTGCAAGGTTTGGGGGGAAAAACACAACAACCAGTTCTAATTTCATCTCAACGACTGGTAACTACAGTAACAAGGATTTATAGGCACCAAGAGGCTGAAAATAGCAGCCGCCACTTTTGTACACCACTTGGAACAAACTCAGACCCCACCCCCACTTCCCGAGCCAATAAAGCCCCATGTGCCCAGCTGAGCCTACAATTTATATAGGTATTTATATCTACCCCGACACATACATTGCAGAGCTGCTATTTATAAACTCAGGCTGGCAACAGCAGGAGCAGGACCGAGTGTTTTATTGGCCACTCCAGGGAGAGAACTCGTGTTGGGGCGCGCATGTATATGTGCAAATGTGCATGCACCCAGCTTTCCCCCAGTGCGCCTGGGCAGTAGTGCCATCTCCTGGAGAAAGGGGGGGGCGGTTTGAGGTGGGTAGTAAGTGCTGGGGTGGGTGCAACGGGGGCACAAAGCTGAGTCTGTTTCCTTACTGGCTGTAAGGATGGCCCAGCTGACAGCTGTGGGCATTCTCTGGGGGCTAGAGAGGCCTCCAGGACACACAGAGATGGTGACTTAGCCCCACAGGCAGAGGCCAAGGCCAGGCTAGTGAAACCCACATCTGCCTGGTAGGCAGCTGTGGTGCCAGTCCCCCTCAAGTTGGGCTCGAGTATCCAGGGCCAGAGTTGGGTGGGAGGAGGGACTCACCATTGCACAAGATGGCCCGGCTCAGGCCCAGGGCATCTGCAGTCCCTGAGCTCATGTTCTCCACCAGCCGGTGTTTGACTTTTTTCAACACTGGAGCAGGGTGAGAAAGGAGAGTTTACAGCTGCCTCCAACCTACCCAGGCCCCCAGCCCCATCACAACTCATGGGGAATGACCAGTAGGGGACAGAAGGGGCTGAACTGGGGTTTGGTGCTGGGGGTGGCTCTGAAGTAGGGAGTGTCCAGTAGAGAGGGGGCTGGCCCTGTCCTATCCCACACCTATTCCACAGAGGTGTTGGGAGCCTGAAAAGAGGCAGATATCTTTGACCAAGAGTATGATGTGTGACTAGTGGTATCGCTGAGAGCCCAGTGCTGCCCAGGTTCAACAAAGGCTACAGGCATCCAAGGAGAGCCTCTTCCCCTCCTCTCTTCCACATCAAGACCTGGGGTGGCCCACAGGAGGGGAGAGGGAAAGGGTTGATGCTCAGGCTGGTTATGTCAAAGCAACAGGCACAACTAAGGACCACTGACCTCAGAGCCCAGACTCAGTGCATACGACCAGCTTAGCCCTTGGAAAAGGACCTCGATTGGAACCAAAGGTTTAGAGGAAGAACCTCCAGGACAGAGTCAATCTGCCCTTAGCCTCTTTCCTTAGAAACACGGAGGTGGCGGCTCTGGCTCGAGGGTGGAGGAAAAGAGTTGCTGGACTAAGAGTGGAGAGATCTCAGTGTGTGCTCTCTAGGTCTCAGGCTTTGATCTGTAACGTGGGGCTAGTCCAGAGGACTCAAAGCTACTGTCCAGCTTTTGAGTCTTGAAAGTTTCTACAGAACCAAGGCCCAGACCCTCTAGCAGGAGGCAACTTGCCCCAGGGCATGGTGTGTGCAGAATGGCTGGCCTCTGACCCTCTGCCCAACAACTGAGGCTGGTTCAGACCTTGAGTCTTCTAGTAGACAGGGGAGAAGAGGCCAGGGAGGAAGGGGTGGGCACGAGGCACCAGGCTGCCTGCCTTCCCTTTCTCAAAGGTCAGGACCTGGGCCATGGTTAAGCAGAGGGGCTGGCCTACAAAAGACAATGCTAGGGCAGCAAGGTCCAGAGGAGGTGGCTGCCGGGGTGGGGCAAAGCATAAGGCAGTGAGAAATCAGGCATAGGGTCCAAGAACAGCCATAGGGGGAGCACCCCAGGTCCTCCCAAGCCTTTCAGATAAACTTGGTCAGAAAAACATCAGCCTATAGCCATGTAACTAGTGATGCTATTGTCACAAAGGAGAGGAAAAGGACTGGAGGCTTGTGGAACCCCTGGACACTACTGTTCTGGCCCAGCTTACCAATGTCCAGGGACATGCCCTGCTTGGGGTCTGCCTGCAGCTTGTTGTAGTGGATGGTCACCTCCCCCTGCAAAAGCAGCACAGATGGACTTGTAATGGAGTCTCCTGGATCCCAAGCCCCTTCCATGTGAGGCCTGTCAGCCCTGGAATCTGGGGGTCATGAGAACCCTGAGCCCCAGAAAGGTGCTGGGCTGAGGGCTGTGACCCTGCCTGTTCCCAAAGCCCTCCCTTCTCTTGCTCTCTGGCTTTGGAGATTAGCAGGGATAGGGTATACATGGGCCCTGCAGCCTACTGGCTTCTGATGTCTTGAGCTTCAGCCAGAGAACCCTCCCCTACACACCACACTCTAAACCTTTACTATGTCATTTCCCCTACCCAGAACATCCCCTCCTGTGCTCCACATCAGCCCATCCTCGGGAGTCCCTCATTTCATTCAACATGCATATGGAAGCACTTTCTCTGCCTGCTACTGGGTACCAAGGAGAAGGTACAAGGGCAGCCCCAGTGCCTCAGGGCCCACATCTAGCAGGGGAGGCTGATGAGAATCAGGGAATTATGCAAATTGCATACTAACAACTGCTAAGGAGAGGGCTTCTGAGCTGAGGTGCAGGCTTCTCCCAAGAAGACTTCCCTGACTATGGGAGGCCACTGAGGTCACTCTCGTCCTTGAAAACCAAAGGCCCTTGAACTCAAGACAGAAAAATTTTAACTCAAGAGTTAAAAATTGAGTCCCAAAGGGAAATCAAAATGAGGCCATGCAGTCAGAGTTGGGGGTGAACTGCTCCCCCAGAATGTAACACAGAGTGTATCGGGGGGACCCACACCAAAGAGCAGCTGTGGGGTGAAGGTGAGACCACTGCAGCTGGGAGCTGACCCAGGTCTGGTTCAGTTGTGTGACCACAGCAAATCACTTTCTCCCTCTGGACAGTGGTAGATAGGATGGTGATCCCTGCCTTACACCCTAATGTGGGAGCTGGGAAACTCTTGCATTGACATCAAGGCTGTGTAAAAATAAAAGAGCTCTTGTCCTCAGGGTGACCTGAGGGGCAGGCTCCAGATAGGCATCTGCTGAGCAGAGATGATGAGGGGGAGAGGATGCAGAAGGTGACACACACAACCACCTCTACCAGAGGGAGCACCTTGCAACTGTCCTCCATGATCAGCGCCTCTGCCCCACAGGTCATGCCCAGAACAGTGATACCCTAACTGTGGAGTGGCACCTGGGGTCTCAATGAACCATGTCGCTTCTTTCCGTACAAAAGAGCTGAGACCTAGTCCCAGCCCCTGATTTGTCCTATGGCTACAGGGGGCTCTGCTAGGACAACTTACAGGATTGAGACTGTCCTCCCTGTAGGAAGCAATGAAAGGGATGGGAGAGGAACAAAAGGATACAGGGGAGAGGGTGGAGAAGCAGCTGGAACAGGTCCCCAAGACACAGGGGATGAAGTCAGGGTAGGGAAGGAGGAGCGATGCGGACAGCTGGGATAAGGGAGCTGCAGCACCTGGCCACAGTTCACAGCTGGGACTCTTGCCTCTGAGACTTTTAAGTCATCCTATGGCTTTGTGCCTCCTTCATGTTACTTCTATCACTGTATCAGTTTCCCAAGAGCTACTAGCCAGCCACACCACTAGGAAATAGCAAAAAGGCTCCATGCTTTCTTCCAGGGTGGCCAAGATGCTGCCTGCCATCCAGGGACAGACGGCCCCTGGGGAGAGAAGCTTTGGCCCGGGGCAGCTAGGGGTTAGGGGAGAGGAGGCAGAGTGTGATACGGTCTACAGGACAGAAGACCAGCTGGCCTAGAAGAGGGGTCCCTGGATGTCTGTGAGCTCAGGAGGACCCACTGGACTGAAAGGCCCTGCAGGGATGGGGAAGGGACCTCCCTCATTCCCTCTTAGACCTCCCAGGCCAGCACAGCCCAGCAGACATGACTGGGTGTCTATTGACCCTGGTAGGTTCACCTTGGACTTTTAGCTTTAGCTCTAGCCCAGACTAGGGACATACTGGCTTGCCTAGAGGCACAGTTCTGAGTCTGTTGCCTCCCCTGGGAGCACTCAGGGACCTTGTGGTCTTATGGCTACTCTGTCATCAAGGCCTGGCACAAATTCTGGAGCACAATTAGTATTTATTGAATGAATAAGGGATAAACTGAAGGAGGCTGCAATGCGACCTTGACCCTGATGTGCCAAGGAGGAGAGGAGTGGGGTTCAATACCCCCTTCCAGGCTGTGGAGGCCGTGGCAGCCTGGAAGTCCCAGAAGTGGGTGTGGCTATTCTGCTCCCTCCTCACCCCACTCCTGCAACAGCCCTCACCTTCACCTCCTGAATCATCTTCGCCACCTCCACCTTAGTTTTTCCTTTGATCGACCTGCCATTAACACCAGTGATCTCATCACCAGCCGCCACCGTGCCATCCAAGGCAGCCGGGGTGTTGTCAAATACCTGTAGATACATGCAGAGGGATGGGGAAGGAAAAAAGGACTGAGATGAAAGAAAGGCTGAAGGACTGAGAAAACAAGCAATGAGCAAATGACTACACATGGTGACAAGCATGGTTGACTTGCTCAGGCTGGTCTGGAACTCCTGAACTCAGGCAATCTATCCCTCGGTCTCCCAGAGTGCTGGGATTCCAGGAGTGAGCCACCCCGCCTGGCCTTGTGCCATCACATTTCTATGTGAAAAGTGTTTTCAAACTTAACATTCATTCTTGAACATTCATTCAGTTGAACCAAAATGTCAACTGAAAGGAATGTGAGAACAATGACCAAAAAAGACACAATAATGGCATTTTCAGAGACACGAGGTCTCAAAACATTTGTCTCCCATGTGCCCTTTCTCAGAAAGCTGCAAGAGGATATTCTCCACCCAGATGGAGGAGTCACCAGGAAAGTGACCCCAGAAAGGGAGGAATCCAAAAGGGGGGGGCGGGCCCAAGGAGCAATGACCATAGGGTGGAAAGCAGACTGAAAGGAGCGGGGAAGGTCTGACTGTGAAAAACAAGAAGCAGCCAAATGAAATAAACCCAGGAAGAAAGAAGAAAGAAAGAAGAGGGGAAGGGAGGAGAGGAGAGCTCTTATGCTTATCTATTTTAAATCCCCACTTTCCAGATGATGAAACTGAGGCCCAGAAAGGTTAAATAACTTGCTATCTGAATTCAGGCCATTATTATTTCATAGTCTTCACAACACTTTACTTGGGCTATTACCCAAGGCAGGTGGTTTTGTTGGTTTTTTAAAGGCATGTTTTTTGGCTCCGCACCTGTAGCTCAGTGGTTAGGGGGCTGGCCACATACACCAGGGTTTGAACCTAGCCTGGGCCTCCTAAACAACAATGACAACTACAATAAAAAAATAGCCGGGCTTTGTGGTGGGCACCTGTAATCCCAGTTACTTGAGAGGCTGAGGCAAGAGAATTGCTTAAGCCTAAGAGTATGAGGTTGCCATGAGCTATAATGCCATGGCACTCTACCGAAGGTGACATAGTGAGACTCTGCATCAAAAAACAAAAAACAAAAAAACCCCAAAACAATAATAAATAAAATCACTTTTATTCATTTATGTTCATTATTTGCCAGGCACTACACCTGGTGCTGACTACAGTTGAGAAAGCAAACTGGAACCCTGCCCTCATAGTGCAGAGAGGCTGGTAGACCAGATAGATAGAAAACAAGCAATGAGCAAATGACCACACATGGTGATAAGCATGAAGAAGGAAAAGAAGAGTCTGAAATAGTAGAGAAAACAGGGCAGAGCTACACAGCGCAGGAGGTCAGGTAGGCTCTCTGAGGGGGTCGGGCCTTAAGAATGAGAAGGAGCCATCTCTCCAGAATGGAGAAATGAATCCACCTCTGCCCCATCCAGGACCTTGTCCCCCACCTCCAAAGTTCCCAATACCTGGACGATATAGAGGCAGGGACAGTATTGGGCCCCTCCTCCAATGCTGATCCCAATCAGGTTCTGAGCATCTTTCTGCAGGGTCACCTTCCCAGGCACAGTAGGGATTCCACTAGAAAGAGAAGCAAATGAGGCTAAATCTCCTAGATGAATGATGACTGGAAGGGACAGACCTGCTGCATGGCCTTTTCTCCCCCTTACTCAGCCGGAACCACAGCATTCTATGCTGGACAGATATGGGATCAAAATCCAGCTCTGCCTTTTATCAGCTATGGGAGTTGGGTAAGTCACCCTCTCTGAATTTCAATTTCCTCATCCATAAAATGGGAATGAAGACCCTTTACCAGAGTTCTTATAAGAACATGCATAGAAGGCACCAGCACCAACCCACTCCATAAAAATGTCCCTCTTCCCTTTCATTCTTTCAACCTCTGAGCTGGGCTCTGTCTTTCTCACCTTCTCAGGCATGTGTGGAATACCATAGCTACCTCCTCCTCTTCCCCTGTTAAACTATCCACTTTCCATCTCTCAACTTCTCTACTCATTACCTCTCAGTTTTCACTATAAATGAGCACTTACTGATGTCTTGTGGCAAATATTCTCCTTTATTCACTTGTCCATTCAAAAAACATTTGCTAACAACCTGTTGATGTCAAGCACCTTCCTAAGTACTAAGGACAACAAAGGCACTGGACCCAGTCCTTGTTCTGAGGAAGGATATATTCTAGGGTAGACAGATCTAATCTTTGAACATCTCTCTTACTAATTATCTACCTGCAGAGGAAGGCATGTTTATGATATTCCTATTCACTCTTCAAAACCTGGCTCAATTGCCACCTCCTCTGCGAAGCCTTCCCTGACTGCACCGGTAGAAGCACTGCTCCATCTGCTCTGCTCTCCTCATTGCCAGCACGCTATTAGCACCCTTATGGCACTGAATCGTAATTATCTGTTAATCCGTCCACAGCCCCCTACAGATGGTGAACACTTGGGAAGGAAGGGTTCATTTCTGCTTCATTACAACACCTGATCCTTCCCTGAAAAGCAAGGGTTGTGAGACTTCAAAGTCCAAGGAAATGAGGGAGCCGAGGTTCCTGTACTCCAAGAACTTGGGGTAACAAAATACTCACAGTTTATCCTCCTCGATGTCATAATCCAAGTCTGCAAACATGGTTCCGAGAGTTGGAATGGGCTGGCTAATTGCCCAGCTCGGTAGGGGAATGGAGAACTGAAAGGAGCGTAAAGTTTAGGGTACTGATGTGCACAGATGCTAACGCCACCACTACCCCGCCACCCTTGATCCCAGAAAAAAAGGGCCCTCCTCCTCCCCTCTGAAGGGGATGGGGGAAGTCTTCAGGATCGGGGCAGGATGATTCTTACTAGGTACAGAGGGGTGCTCCAGGCCAGAACGATGCGCTCAGATCCCAAGGCCCGCTCCACGGGTCTCCAGGTCCTTGGGAGCTGCCTCTGTTGCTCACCGGAAGCGTTGATCCCACAGCCTGGTCCGGACCAGGCAGGCACCTGAACCCACCTGCCGTTCCACCTGGCGGCCGCCGCGACTGTCGCGTCACTTCCGGAAAAACCCGGAAGTCCCGCCTTCCCCGTGGGTATTTGCCCCAATCCCTGCAGGCAACCGTTTCTTCCCCGGCTCCCGGGTCGCTCAGAAGCAAGAACGAGAACGAGTATTGGCGGAAGCTAGTCTTTAGCATGAAAAAGCGGAAACAGAGGAAAGGTCTGGACAGGATGACAGCTTTTAACCCCGCCCTTTGCCCTATTGCTGACGCCATCTTGAGAAGGGCAGGGTTTTCCCAGATTCCTCAGCGGCGCACTGGGGACCACGCCAACTGGGCGGCTGCCATGGCAACGAAAGCATCCTTGGGCTGGGGTTACCTCCGGTGAAGCTCAATGGACTGCAAACCCCTACACCTTACCTCGCACACCTTCACCATTTTATCTTGGGAAAAGCCTGTGACTCCTTTGCTAGAGTGACAGTGTCAGAGCCGGAAGGGCGCTTCGAGATCCCAGCTCATGCCCAGTTTTGCAGATGAGGATAATGTACCAGAGAGGGGAGGTGATTTTGTCCAGAGCCGCACAGAGTTCGTAGAAAGTACAGATCTTGACTTTGAGACTCGCGATGCTTACTGTAGTCCCCTTTGAACATCTTCACACTAGATCGGGAGCAGAACAGGTGTATTCATCAACCTGCTAATTAAGGACAGATTGGACATGGTGCCTTCCTTTTCCTTTATGTGCCTTAGTTTCCCTATTTGCCTATGTTGAGGTAGATTTTTTTCTGTGGCATTTGATGAAAGATTCCTCGCACCCTCACATCCTTCCTTGGACCTGAGGAGCAGCTCTCCTCCCCAGTTCCTTTGAGAGTCACAGCCCCCATTTACCTGAGGCTCAGGAAATGCCATCAATGCTTTCCAGCTGAAGTCCGAATGTCATCTCTTTGCAAATTCTGTTCCTGCACTTGTGTAAGTGGGTTCCCTGGAGGAGGTTGGCTGTCCTAGACCCCAGCCCTGGCATCCACTTCATATGGGCAGCCTGGGGTCAGACCTATCCAGCTTCCTTCAGTAGTTGTCCCAAGGGCCATGGAGGACGGAGAGATGCAGAAGGATGATTTTGCACATATCCCAGGCTGACGGAAGCTCCACCCATCCCCCTTTAGGGAGCTAATCTTCTGTAGGATGCTTGCTATCAATCAATGGGTATTCCTGTGACAAACGAGAAAATTGGATTACTCTGTAATACCTGTTGGAAAATGTCATGACCCACATAACTTTTTAGTAGAAAAGGGATCACCCACACGGAAATCTGTTCCAGCCAACTGAGATGTCCAGTTGGGACCACGAATTTATTTATTTTTTCTAGAGTCATGCTTTGTTGCCCTTGGTACAGTGCCGTGGCATCATAGCTCACAGCAACCTCAAACTTTTGGGCTCAAGGTATCCTCTTGCCTCTGCCTCTCAAGTAGCTGGGACTACAGGCACCTGCCACATGCCCAGCTATTTTTTTTTTTTTTAGAGGCAGGGGTCTTGCTCTTGCTCAGGCTGGTCTCAAACTTCTGAGCACAAGCAATCCCCTTGCCTCAGCCTCCCAGAGTGCTAGGATTACAGGTATGAGCCACCACACTAGGTCTTGGACCATGAATTTATTTGAGTGAAAGAAGGTTCAGGTACCTTAGTCCATCACCAAAGTAAGCACTTCTTGTGTTTCTAGCTGGACAGGAAGTCCCTGGGAGGCGAGCCTTGTCTTTTCCTTCTCTGAATTGCCCACAGAGCCTAGCACAATAGCTGACTACAAATGAAGTGCTTGCAGAAATAGCTGTTCCATTTACAAGAGAGGACACTTACTATGAGGACAGTGGCAGTGGTGAGAATTTCTTCTACAGGGCTGAAATCACCAGGCCAAGTATAGGTCCTGAATTTTGGTTTTGGAAAAATAGCAATCTCCAAACCCAGAGGCTTTAACATACACTGTGACTCTCCCACGCCAGGTTGGTCTCAAATCCCAGCTCTGTTGTCTTAGCTTGGGGATCTTGGGCAAGTTGCCCTTTATCTCTGAGCCTCAAATGTCTGTGGAGTGATCCTCCCAAAACAGTAGTTACAAAGATGAAAATAAAAAGGAGAAATGGTGTGAAAGTGCTTTGTGAGTGGGTCACGTAGAACAGATGTCAGATGGGCGGCACCTGTGGCTCAGTGGGTATGGCGCCGGCCCCATATACCAAGGATGGGTTTCGAATCCAGCTCCAGCCAAACTGCAACAACAAAAAAATAGCTGGGCATTGTGCCAGGCACCTGTAATCCCAGCTACTCAGGAGGCTGAGGCAAGAGAATCACCTAAGCCCAAGAGCTGGAGGTTGCTGTGAGCTGTGACACCACGGTACTCTACTGAGGGCAATAAAGTGAAACTCTGATGGCACACTTAGAGGGCCTTAAGAAGCTTAGGTCTTGGCATCAGACTCATCTGGGAAATGTATTTATTTATTTTTTTTTTTTGACAGAGAAACAGTTTTTTATTCATCCTCCTCCTCCTCCTCTTCTTCTTCTTCCTCGTCTTCTTCATCTTCCTCTTCCACCTTTTTCCTGGCAACTTTAGTGGGACCCTTTGCACCATCAAACTTTCCTTTAGACTTATAGTCAGCGACATCCTTCTCATCCTTCTCCTTCAGCTTGGCTGCCTTAGTGATGTAAGGCTGCTTTTCGCTGTCACTTAAGTTATTCCACATCTCACCCAGCTTTTTTGCCACATCTCCAATAGAGATACCAGGATTTGTAGACTTGATCTTGGGGCGGAATTCTGAACAGAAGAGGAAAAATCCAGACGGTGGCCTCTTGGGGGCATTAGGGTCCTTCTTCTTCTTTCCTCCTTTAGCTGGTCCATAATCCTTCATTTCCCGATCATAGCGGACTTTATCAGCCTTTGCCATTTCATCAAATTTAGACTTCTCTTGCCCAGACATTGCCTTCCACCTTTCAGAGCACTTCTTGGAAAATTCTGCAAAATTTACAGGGACCTCTGGTTTTTCTTCTTATGTTCTTCTCTGCATGTCTGCACAAAGAAGGCATAGGCAGACATCTTGCCCTTTGGTTTCTTGGGGTCACCTTTAGCCATCTTGACTGTATTGTTCGCTAGTCTGGGCAGCGCAGGGCACGACGCGCGGCTCAGCGCTCCCCAGCTGGGAAATGTATTTAAATGCAGATTCCTGGGTTCTTCTCAGAGCTGTTGGGTCAGAATATCTGGGGAAGGGGAGGGCCTGGAGGTTGCATTTTCACCAAGCTCCATGGGTGACTTCAGTGCCTGCTCCACTTTGAAGACCGCTCAGAACCTGTAGTGTCTGTGCACACTTGGGTGGGTCTTCAAGGCAATCCCTGTCCAGGGACCTCACCATCTCACATGGAGCCAGAGTGTTGTGTGGACCTGGAAAAGGGGCTCTCACCCAGGCCAAAGGCCAGATTAAGCTTCCTCGGAGAAGTGGCATCTCTGCTGAGTCCCAAAGGACATGCTAGTGGCTCCCTTGCTGAGAAAAAGGAAAGGCACAAAGGCTTTCAGCCGCAGGTGGTGCCCTCAACCCCTAGTGTGTATCACATTCACCTGAAGGGCTTGGCAAACTGGATTGCTGGGCTGACACCCAGAGTGTCTGGTTCTGCAGGTCTGGGTTGGGGGTCGAGAATATGCACTTCTAACGTCCTAGGTGGTTGCGAAGGTGGTCTGTGGATGAGTCTCTGTCCTCAGGGAATCACAGTCTGGTGAGGGAGTCAGATAGCTGGGAGCAGTGACTGGCATGATGAGCCCAGTGTGAAGTGCTGGGGGGGAGACAGGAAGAGCCCCTCCTCTGCTGGAGTCACAGGCAAGAAGGGTCCAGCAAGGGCCTTGGAGAGGACTGCTGGAGCACCTTCCTCAGGACTGGTGCGATTCTGGGAATCAAAATCAGGGTGAAGACATTCATACACTTCCAGGAGGCTGAGCCCAGGGCAGATGCTCCATCAGCTTCCTTCAGCTCCATCCTCCTCCTTCCTGTTGTGTGGGCTCCTGAAACTCTCCAGGCAGGTGCATGACCTCTCTTGCAACCTGACTCCACCACTGAAAGCTGTATGACCCTGGGCAAGTCTCAACCCTCTCTGGGCGAGGGTTCTCCCCAAAATTACATCGCTGGGGTTTTGAGTCTCAGATTCAAGGCAACAGAGCGCAATCCCGCCTTCCCTATTCCTGGGGAAGTGCTGCCACCTGGTGGTCATAATGAGAAATACCTCCTGGGCACCCAAACAGCAGCAGTCTCCACCTTTGCACACCTGCCAGCGTCACCACCGGCTGACTGGGGAGCCCAGGAGTCTTTACAGTTTGTGGATGATGGGTGAGGCTGGTCATACACACTCGGGGCTGTGCCTGAATGCCACCGCCCTCCTCAGGCCTGTAGTCACCCAGCACTAGCCTGAAGCCCTCAGGATGTAAAGGTCCAGAAACCAGACTGGGCTGGTGGGATTCCTCTCATTTCCTTGGCAGCTTAGAGATTTAGAGAGCAGGTTTTCAAGCCAAGCAGGTAACAGCAATACCAGCAGATAATTCTCAGTGTTTGTTGTGAGCAGGCCCTAAGTACCGCAGTTTCCATTCTTTCTCTCATGGGAGCCTCATAGTGGCCCTTAGACACGGGTGCAACTTGTTCACTCACTCATTCATTCATATGTTCACTCATTCATTCAATATTTATTGAGCACTTACTATACCCAGGCCACATGTCAGGGAATGAGACAAACCCTGTCAGGGAATGAGACAAGCCCCCTTCTTAGCAAAGAAGCAGGTTAATTCCAGCAGCAGAAGGTGGGGCTATTAAGGATGCTATAAAGTGGGGAGGGGTGGAAAGGTGACAGGAGTGGAGGTGAAATATGTTATTGTTACCCAACAAATGTGCGCAACTCAGGTGGTGATTGGGCTTTTGCTTGTTAACCAGCTTCTTGTCTGTCTCTCCCACACTGCAAGTTCCTTGAGAGCAGGAACCTGGCCTGCTTGAGTCACACCTCAGTTGCACACTGCCTGGTATGTGGCAATATTCACTGCCCATCTGATGAGTGAATAACTATGTCATCAAATGCAGGAGGCCCAACTAGGAGGTGGCCAGAGAGAGTGGAAGCCTCAAATGCTGGAATCAGAAGCCCAGACTGTATTTGGCCGGCCCTGGAGAGCCAGAGACCCTAGAAGGGGAAGCAGAGAAGCAGTCCGATCCGTGTTTGGCTAGAGCCACTGCTACCACAGACAGACTGAGGGACCCAGGGCAGCCTGTTGGTGGACGTTGGAGTTGCTGTCTCCACAGTCCTTTTTATTTATTTATTTATTTATTTTTAAGACAGAGTCTCACTCTGTTGCCCAGGCTAGAGTGTTGTGGCATCATAGCTCACAGCAACCTCAAACTCTTGGACTCAGGAGATCTTTTTACCTCAGCCTCCCGAGTAGCTAGGACTACAGACGCCCTTCACAATGCCTGGCTAGTTTTCTATTTTTAGTAGAGATGGGGTCTCACTCTTACTCAGGCTGGTCTCAAACTCCTGAGCTCAAGCGATCCACCCACCCAGTGTGCTAGGATTACAGGCAAGAGCCACTGGCACCTGGCCTGTCCCCACAGTCTTGAGGCAAGGTGGGGGAACAGGGCACAGGGGCTATTCAACAGGGAAACTGGGGGGCAGAAGGGAGCCCTGGCTAGATGGGCCAGCCTCAGGGATAAGGGGTAGGTAGGAGTCAGATTTCCCCAAGGAAAACATCTCCCACTAGGATGGGAGTAGGTGGAGGCTGGGAGGGGACTAGAGTCGTTCAGAGGCATTTACACCTTTCTGGAAGCCCTCCCTGGCTTTGATGAAGTCCTGGACCTCACAACCCTTGGGGTGCAAGGCAACTCTCTCCCCTTTTCTTAACTACATCTTCTAGTCAGTTGCCTCCAGCCAGAGGTGGGATGTGGGCTTCCGTGGGGCACCAAGTCCCCCCAGCCACCTCTAGAACAGCTGAATTCCTGGCTCAGCTCGGCTGTAATGGGCTGATCTCTGACCTCCCCCTGCCCCCCCGGCCCCCAGCGCTCTGCCCCCTGGGTTAAGTCAGTAATGAAAGCTGGTGGGAGCCTGGGGGGGTGGGGAGGAGAAGGACAGTGCCTGATTGTTCCCCACCCCTGGGGGCAACATAACCGTGCTGCAGAGTGACTGGCTCTTTGAGCTGCCTCCTCTCTCTCTCTCTCTCTCTCTCTCTCCCTCTCTCTGTCATTTGGTCAGGGGTCCCCAAACCCACACAGACACCCCACACCCACACCACGCCCAGAGATTCTGAATTAGCGGGGCTGGCTTGGGGTGCCAGGTTCACCCACTTTGGAAAGATCCCAGGATGAGAGCCAGAAGGTCTTGGGTGTCGCTGGACCACTCGGAGCCTCTGTGACCTCAAGTGTGAAACAGGGTCTTGGGGCACTAAAAGCAAGGCCAGCCCACAGAAGACCAGGAGGATGACACGTGAGAACCAATATGAACGCGCCTTGTCCCTCCTTTTCCCTGCAGCCCACCAGGCCCCTGCCTTCAGTATCCATATGTGCAGGGGTCCGGCTCTCCATTTCAGACCATCAGGCTCGGTGTCCATCTCTGCACCCGTAAATCTCACACTGGCCTAAGGACTCTAGCGATAGACTTCGCCTCGATGTCGGGTAGGGCATGTGCCCACCTTGCTCAAGTGTCTCTTGAATGCTTTCCTTGTTGTTACTGACTTTTAGAATCAGCTTGATAACCACCACCAAAAACTCTGCAGGGGATTGCATCAGGGTTGAATTCAATCTAGACATTAATTTCGGAGGAACAAACATCTTTTCATGTTGAATGTCCCTTTGCAAGTTAATAGTTGTCTCTTGCATTCATTTAGGTCTTTTACTTCTTATTAGAGAAATTTCCAAGTATATGAACTCAAAGAGAAGAAGATAATGACTCTCTTTGCACCCGACACCAAGTGTCCCGTGACCCCTCGTGGCCGTTCTGTCTTCAGCTACTGCCCTGTACATTCCACGTTCCTTCTCCCTCCCCAAAGTTCCTTGTCATGAAGCAGATATTTGGGGTCTTCTTCAATGTCTTCAATGACATTTTAATCTAAGTTTTTGATTTTATTTTATTTATTTATTTATTTTTAGAGACAGAGTCTCAGTTTGTCACCCTCAGTAGAGTGCTGTAGCGTCACAGCTCACAGCAACCTCCAACTCCTGGGCTTAGGCAATTCTCTTGCCTCAGCCTCCCAAGTAGCTGGGACTACAGGTGCCTGCCACAATGCCCAGCTATTTTTTTTGTTTCAGTTGTCATTGGTTTTTTAGCTGGCCTGAGCCTATGTGGCCGGCACCCTACCCATTGAGCTACGGGCTTCGCCTTCATCTAAGTTTTAATTTCCCAATAATTATAGACTCACAGGAAGTTGAGAAAAATAGTACAGAAAGGTCCTGGGTACCCAAAACATCTTACATAGCTGCAGTACCTGATCACTACCGTGGAATTGACATTGGTGCCATCCACAAACCTTATAAGAGATCAGGGCTCTAGCCGGGCGTTGTGGCGGGCGCCTGTAGTCCCAGCTACTTGGGAGGCTGAGGCAAGAGAATCGCTTAAGCCCAGGAGCTGGAGGTTGCTGTGAGCTGTGTGAGGCCACGGCACTCTACGGAGGGCCATAAAGTGAGACTCTGTCTCTACAAAAAAAAAAAAAGAGATCAGGGCTCTTTACGCATTTGGCGGGGGGGGGGGGCGGGGTGGAGGGGCGGAGTGTGTGTGTTTGTGTGTGTGATTCTATGTAATTTCATCATGGGTAGATTTATGTAATCACCACCACAACCAAGGTACAGAACAGTTCTGTCATCACAAAAACACCTCTCATTTAGTCTCTCTTTTTTTCAACTTTTATTTATTTATTTTTTTTAGAGAACGGGTCTTACTCTGTCACTCTTATCCGGGCTGAAATGCAACCTCATGATCATAGCCACTGTAACTCTGCTGTAACTTTGAATTTTTGATCTCAAGTGATCCTCCTGCCTCAGCCTCCTCAGTAGCTGGGATTAGAGGAATACACCCCTACCCCAGCCAATTTTTTTTATTATTAATTTTGTAGAGGGAGCAGGGGCTGGGGAGGGTGGCTCACTATGTTCCCCACTGGTCTCAAACTCCTGGCCTCTAGTGATCCTCCCTCCTTGGCCTCCCATCCTGCTGGGATTACAGGAGTGAGCCCCTGGGCCCAGCTGATGCTACTCGTTCAGAGTCATTCCCATCTCCTTCTCCTCTTTGCCCCAACCCCTAGCAACTTCTAATCTGTGCTCCATCTCCATAGTTTGTCATTCTGAGAAGGTCACGGTAATGGAATCACTCAACATGTAACTTTTCTTTTTCTTTTTTTTTTTTTTCAACATGTAACTTTTCGAGATAAGCTGTTTTCCCTCAGCACAGTCCTTTGAGCTCTATCCAGGTTGTTGCCTGTATCTACAGTTTTCGTTTCTTTTTATTGATGAGTAGTATTCCGTGGTGGTACTAGTTTGTTTAACCAGTCACTCACAGAAGAACAATTACTTTGTTTCCAATTTTTGACTATCATGAATAAAGCTGCTCTGGCAATTATGGGTATATTTTTCTGTGAATATGAGTTAATTTCCCTGGCATAAAGGCCCAGTGTTATTCCCGGGTCCTATGGGAAATGAATATTTAGTTTTTGAAGAAACTGCCAAACCATTTTCTAGGGCAGCTGTACCTCAATCACATTTTATGTTCATCTCCATAAATATTTTGTTACATTTAATTTTTATTATTATTGTAAATGGAAGTTTCTTAAAGATTATATTTTGTTGACTCTGATAAATGCAATTGCTTTTTATTGTGATATAATGTACACGCCATAAAAATTCATCATTTTGAAGTGTAGGATTCAGCGGTCTTTATTAACAAGGTTGTACACCCATCATCGCTATTTAATTCCAGAACATTTGCATCACACCGAAAGAAACCTTTACCCATGAATAGTCACTCCCATTCCCTCCTCTCCCCAGACATAGGCAACCACTAACCGACTTTCTGTCTCTAGCGATCTGCCTATTCTGGACATTTTGTATAAATGGAGTCATTTGTATGTGTCCTTTTCACTTAGCATATTTTCAAGGTTCACCCATGTTGTAGCTGCAAGTAGTTACTGATAATTGATTTGATATAGAAATAATCCTGTATCTGTGCTCAATTTCTTTCATAGTTCTAATTCTTTGCCTGTAGATGATTGTGGGGTTTTCTGTATAGACGATCCTATTGCCTGGAAATAGTACCAGTATTGCTTCCTCCTTTCCAATCCTGATACCTTTTTGTTTTTCATGCCCACTGTCCCCCCAGGACCTCAGAAGCCCTGTCGAATAGATGCCTGATGAGGGGCAAACTCGTCTCATTCCTGATCTTAGAAATGTGCCCATTGTCCTTTTAAGAACTAGCTTTGTGCTGGGTTTTGCAGATAATCTTTAATCACTTTAAGGAAATTCTTTTCTATCCCAAATGTTTGCTAAAACATTTTTATCATTAATAGATGTTGAAGCTCATTTCCTGTGCCAAGATGATCCTATGACTTTTCTCTCTTAATTTATTGATAAATTGGGGCGGCGCCTGTGGCTCAGTGAGCAGGGCGCCGGCCCCATATGCCAAGGGTGGTGGGTTCAAACCCAGCCCTGGCCAAACTTCAACAGAAAAATAGCCGGGTGTTGTGGCGGGCACCTGTAGTCCCAGCTGCTCGGGAGGCTGAGGCAGGAGAATCGCGTAAGCCCAAGAGTTAGAGGTTGCTGTGAGCCGTGCGACGCCACGGCACTCTACCGGAGGGCGGTACCGTGAGACTCTGTCTCTACAAAAAAAAAAAAAAAAATTTATTGATAAATTACATTGATAGATTTGAGGATGTTAAACTACCCTTGCATAGGATAAACTCAATTGGTTCATGATGTATATATCTTTTGTATGCCTTGCCGGATTTATTTTGCTAATATTTTATTTAGGATTCTTGCATCTAAAGGTCTCTAGCGTTTCTGTGAATGTACTTTGCAACTGTCTCTGTGTCTCTCCCTGTCTCTGTCTCTGTCTCAGGGCTCTGCTTTGTCCCTTCCCAGGCACACTGCTTTTGGCCTAGGCGTGTTTGGGGAAGGGGCTAGAGAACTGGGACCCTAAGAGTCAGGGAAAACTGTAACTCCCCAAACTGGCCAAGCAGCCATTGCTCCAGGGCCCCTCACCGAGTCCTCCCCTCCTGCTTCTCCTCAGCCTCTGCACCCAGCCCTCCAGAGGAAGTGGCTAAAAAGGGGCTTGGGTCAGGGGTTAATGACCCCATTGTGCTCAGGGCTGACGGATGGCCCAGCTTGTCAGTGGCTGGCAGAGCTTCAGCAGCCCCAGGGAGATCCCTCCCCCTGCCCCTCACTGGAGGGAGGGTCTCTGCTGGCCTTTGATGACTGTTGAGGGGCCACCCACCCCAGGGAGGGATGCCAGGCCAGCCTTTTCAGTGGAGTCTTGGCTGCTGCCTCCATGCCATCCCCACATGCAGCCCTCACCTCCTCTCCCATACCCACCTATCCGCTATGCTGGCCAGAGCCATGGTGGGGCGTCCATTGGGCACCCACACCAGCCCTGCCCATATTCTGGACAGTCAGGTCCTCAGGAGAGATCTGGTGAGGCCCAGCTCTTCCACATTTTGGAAGGAGATACTGAGGGGATGACTTGGGCGGGAACACGACCAGGAGTAGAGCCAGGGCCTGTGACTTCCTGCTCAACCGTGCCAGGATGGGGCCAGCGCTGGGTGCTGAGGTGAACCAAGTGCAGCCCCTCCCTCGAGGGACTCACAGGCAGTGGGTGGGGGGTCCAGGTGTGAACTGAAAATGATGGCTAGGTGTGACAAGCCCAGTAAGTAAGGAGGACAGCGGCTGCCAGAATGGGAACCCTTGGCCAAGCCAGGACGTCAATCAAGGAGGCTGGTTCTCAAAAGGGGAGTAGAAGTTAGACCAGAGTAGATGGGGACAGCAGCAAAAGGCATTCGAAGCGGGGGGAACAGTGTAAACCAAGGCACAGAGTAAAACCAGCATTGCGTGTGACAGCCACAGCAGTTCAGAGATGAAGCTACATGAGCTGGCAGGAGGCAGTTTTTCTAGAGGCTCCTACGCCATGTTCACATGTTTAGATTTGGCAGTTTGTCACCTGGGTGGGGAAAAGAGTTAGAGCCAGGTTCTCATGCTGCCTCTGTCCATCCATCCATCTTTTAGTCATTCAGCTCACTAAGCAGCAAGGTGACGCTGGGCAGGTCACTTGCTCGTGAACAGCCTCCCACAAGCCCTGCCCTGTGCTGCCGGGTCCCAGCCCCCCAGGTGGAACCTGGAAGAGAGGTTCCACTCCACCTGAGCCCCTCTGATGTCTTAAGTGAGGAGGCCGGGGCAGAGCAGGTGCGCATGGACACATCTCAGTCCCAGAATGTTGAAAATGGGGTCGGGGACAGGAGTTTCGGGACAGCAGGGAGCTGATCCTCAACAGCAGCTCGGAGCCACATCAGCCCTGGATGGCCTATGGGGGACTTCTTGTCACAAGGGGGAAAAACCTCTCTCTGTTGGTTGGACTTTCTGTTCTTTATAGTCAAATGCATTTCTGATTCAAGCTCTTTGCCTCAAGCTGAAAATGCCTAAATACACTCCCAGAACCTTTCTGTCCACGTGATCTTCCAGAGAAATGAGACTCTCTCTTCAATATAGGACATGTTCCTTCCCTTCATTTCCAATAACTTTAAGATTTGAAAGAGTCAATTGCAAATATTTGGAAATATCCGAAAAGCTAAAGCACTAAAAATTTTAAAATCACTCCAAGTCCCACTACCCAGAAACAACTAAGGTGAGCAATTCCGTGTATTGTCATTCGATTTTTTTTTCTGGTCTTTTTTTCTAGTTTAAATGAAGTTGGCCTCCCAGCATATCTTTTTTTTTCTCTTTATTGAAATTGTCTATATGCAGATCTCATTTTACACTCTGGTCTTTCACTTACAACTATACCAAAGACATTTTCCTGTGTTGTTAGAATCCTTCATAAGCATCGCTTTAGTGGCTATGTCACCATCTGTGACAGAAACGTGCCATCACAACGTCATCTCACCAGTGCTCCACAGTTGAACATTAAGGCTGTGGCTGGTAATTCTCTGTCATACATGGTGCAATGGACATCTTGGGGCACAAATCTTTATTTGGACTTAGGCTGACAAAGTGTCACAAACACGGCCTCCACTTGTACCATGTCATCATAGGCTGAGCAGAGCGTCCTGTGTCCACATCCCAGCCTCACAGCGCCCTGTGGGTATCATGTCTGTGTTATACGGTGGCTCCATGGGCTCCCTTGAAAAGAGGTTGCAAATGTTATTATCAGCACGACCTGCTTGCTACCCTTCTTCCCTCTTCCTGGGCCTTTCCTCCTTCCATGCGCCCTTCCGGTTCTGCCCCAGACTGAGAAATCACAGCACCAAGGTATCACGACTGTATCAAAAGTCAGAACAGGCTCGGCGCCCGTAGCACAGTGGTTACGGCGCCAGCCACATACACCGAGGGTGGCAGGTTTGAACCCAGCCAGGGCCAGCTAAACAACTGCAACAAAAACAACAACAACAACAAAAAATAGCCGGGCCTTGTGGCGGGCACCTGTAGTCCCAGCTACTCGGGAGGCTGAGGCAAGAGAATCGCTTAAGCCCAGGATTTGGAGGTTGCTGTGAACTGTGATGCCACGGCACTCTACCAAGGGTGACATAGTGAGACTCTGTCTCAAAAAAAAAAGACTGAATAACTGGGCTTCCACAGACTGAAAGGCACTTGGGGCCTGTGTGAGAGGAAGTGTCTGATTGTGGTGGGGGTGAGGAGAACTACCTGCCAGGCCCTCACAGGGATGTGTGAGGGGTGGCAGTGATGAGATGGGGAAATCACTTTGAAATCCACTAAGAGCATAAGAGCGCAAGACAAACTCTGACCGAAAACCTTCTGTGTGCTGAGCCCTGTGGCACAAAGGGATAGGCACACAGTAGGACAGCCTGGAGACAGAGAGGGGAGGTGCAGTCTGCAACTGATGGAGCTGAAGGCCCTGGAGCACCTGAGAACTGATCGGCCTCCATCTCTTCCACTTGGCGTTCACACTGAGTGAGCCAATGACAAGCTGCCCAGGAGCAGGCGGCCGGGGAGTAGGGGTTGGGGGAGGGGGGCACCCCTGAAAAGCTGCAGTAAGCCCGGAGAACAGGAGGACAGACTCCTGGCTCCCCAGCACACAGAGCTCATCTCCAATGGGAAAGTCCACTCAGCCCAGCAGCTGAGCCCTCTCCCAACTCCACTCACCCTCTCTGGTCCCCACAACTTCCTTCTTCTGGGGCCTTCCATGGAGACACCAAACTTCAGGACCCACCCACCTTGAAGCCCCACGCCTTCCCATGCTCCACCCCCTGCAGAGAAAAGAGGGCCCTCAAACTCCCTCTTGCAACCCGCAAATGGTTAGCAGCTCTCAGCCCCCATCCCACCCCCTGCCCTCCTGCTAGCTGGGGGGACCCACCCCCCAAGAACCCCTCTGTTAGCGCCTCTACTCCCCTACCCATTCCTTCCTCTCAGCCCAGAAAGAACCAAAAAGCTTCCCCCAATGAACTGTCTACACCTCCCCCCTCTTGAAATCTTGGGACCTGTCCCGCCGGAGGGGTGGAAGTCTATTCCCTCATTCGCTTTTTGGTAACTAACAGCTTTATTGATATGGAATTCATGTGCTACACAATTCATACATTTAAAGCATACAATTTGGTGGTATTTAGTACATTCATAGAGTTGGGCAACACTTCCACAATCATTTTAGAACATTTTACCATCTCAAAAAAAAGCCCCTTACCCGTTAGCCATCATCCCTCCCCCAGCCCTAGGCAGCCACTAATACACTTTCTGTGTCTATAGGTTTGCCTCTTCCAGACGTTCCAGCCTTAACGTCTTCTGCCTCAGTTTCCCCATTGATTTTCACCATGGGGGTGATAATGGGAGGATTTATTTATTTATTTATTTAGACAGAGTCTCACTCTGTAGCCCTCGGTAGAGTGCTGTGAAATCACAGCTCACAGCAACCTCCAACTCTTGGGCTTAAGCGATTCTCTGGCCTCAGCCTCCCAAGTAGCTGGGACTACAGGCGCCCGCCACAAGGCCCGGCTATTTTTGTTGCAGTTGCCACTGCTGTTTTAGCAGGCCGGGGCTGGGTTAGAACCTGCCACCCTCGGTATATGGGGCCAGTGCCCTACCCACTGATTCACAGGCACCACCCAATAATGGCAGGAGTTGACATAAGGACTTGGGTGATGTCTGGAACACAGTGAACACATCTGCTGTCCCTGTTACCTGTCTGACCATCTCAGGGTCTGGGGTTCCTCCTCCCCACGCACCCCCACTTGCCCTGTAAGGTCACAGCCTCTTGACTTCGGCCCAGACCTCTCTCTGGACTCCAGACCTCTAGCATCTCCCCAGACATCCCAACATCCCCTCCCTGAGCTTGTCTGTCCTGCTGCCTCCCTCACTCGGGAAATGGAATGACCTACCCAGGCCAGAAACCCAGAGACATCCTGGACATCTTCCCTGCCCCACACCTGCTGCCCCCTACTTGGTCCATCATGCTGCCCCACACCTGCTGCCCCCTACTTGGTCCATCATGCTGGACCATGATCTCACACCTCACTCCCCTGGGCTGCTCTGACCAGTCTCCCACATCAGCTGTGGTCACCAGCCTGACTCAGGGATTGAATGCATCTCCATCCAGCACTCAGTGGCCAAGAGGCCTCCCTTCTGAGCCTCAGTTCCCTGGGTAATAATCAGAGACAAGCATAATGCCTTCTTCATTGGCTTATTTTAAGGATTATAGAAATGAAACATATGAAGAGCTTACACTTTTTTTTTTTTTGTAGAGACAGATTCTCACTTTACCACCCTCGGTAGAGTGCCATGGCATCACAGGACTCACAGCAACCTCCAGCTCTTGGGCTTACGCGATTCTCCTGCCTCAGCCTCCTGAGCAGCTGGGACTACAGGCGCCCGCCACAACACCCGGCTATTTTTTTGTTGCAGTTTGGCCGGGGCTGGATTTGAACCCACCAGCCTTGGTACCTGGGGCCAGCGCCCTACTCACTGAGCCAAAGGTGCCACCCGAAGAGTTTACACTCTTCTTTTTTTTTTTTTTTTTTTTGTAGAGACAGAGTCTCACTGTACCGCCCTCAGGTAGAGTGCTGTGGCGTCACACGCCTCACAGCAACCTCTAACTCTTGGGCTTACGCGATTCTCTTGCCTCAGCCTCCCGAGCAGCTGGGACTATAGGCGCCCGCCACAACGCCCGGCTATTTTTTTGTTGTTGTTGCAGTTTGGCCGGGGCTGAGTTTGAACCCGCCACCCTCGGCATATGGGGCCGGCGCCCTACTCACTGAGCCACAGGTGCCGCCCTGAGCTTACACTCTTAATAAACATTAGTGTTTTGTCAACAGCCTCTCCCCCAGATGACTCTAGCACTCACTCTAGGGTCCCTGCCTCCATCCCACACAGTGCATCCCGCCCATGGTTTATAAGGTTGCTAGTTGCAGCACACTGGCCACATGCAGGACACAGAGTGATGTTTCTTTCTTTACTTACTTACTTTTATTTGTTTGAGACAGAGTCCCACTCCATCTCCCTGGGCAGAGTGCAGTAGCGTCATAGCTCACAGCAACCTCAAACTCCTGGACCCAAGCGATCCTCTTCCCTCAGCCTCCCAAGTAGCTGAGACTACAGGCGCCCGCCAAAATGCCTGGCTGGTTTTCTATTTTTAGTAGAGACAGGTTCTCACTCTTGCTCAGGCTGGTCTTGAACTCCAGAGCTCAAGCAATCTACCTGCCTCAGCCTTCCAGAGTGCTAGGAGTACAGGTGTGAGCCCTGCCATGTCCCTGCCAGCCTCACCATGTTCCTCCTGTGAGGTGGGTGCTGTTGCCCTCATTTTACAACAGAGGAAACTGAGGCCCAAGGCCCCATGGCTAGAGGGAACCATTGCCTCTGGGGACACTGCTGGCACCTGTGTATTGACTCAAACCATTCATTAAGCTCTGCTGTGTCAAGCACTGAGCTAGGTGCTGGGAAAGGAGTAATAAAGCAGACTGTCATAGACCCAGTCCACGTAGTGATGATCTTTCTAGAACGCAAATCTGACCCCCTTAAAGTCCTTCAATAGCATGCTGACCACAACCCTCCCTGCAGGGCTCCGGCTCCTGCGACACAAGTGACCTGCCTTAGTACCCCATGCCTTCCCTTCCAAACCTCCACTCTCTCAGGGTGGGGGCGGCAGCCCTGGAAAGAGAGGACTGGAGCTGGAGTCAACAGAGTGGGCACCAGGTCCCAGCTGTGAAGCCTCTCGGAGCTTCAGTTTCCTCATCTGAAACACAGCATCACCAGCCCATCCCGGCCTGCTTTTCAGGGCTCTTGTGAGGGGACATGGGAGGGGACTAGGCAGACACTTCATTGTCTGGCTGGCTTCCTGATTTTCTCTTCTGAGACCAATTCTGCTTCATTTTCCAAAAATGCCAGTAGAGTTGGTTTTAGGCTCTGTCTGGAGGCTCAGCCCCGGTCTTGGCACTGTCTATAGCTGAGGCATATTCAGAGGGCTCTTCTGGAGGGGCTTACAGGGTCCCAGCTGCAGCACCTGCTCACTAACCCCTGGGACAGGCACGTATCACACTGAGCCTCAGTCTCCACCTCACTAAGGCGGGAGCACCCACTACCCTAGGGTGGGAGCACTCACCTCCCTAAGGCAGGAGGACCGGGCTGAGGTGGGTGTGGGTCGAGAGAGGTGGCTGGTGGGGAGGTGTCTTAAGCAGGGAGGCGGCCTGGGGTTGAGCCTTCCCGCAGGACAGAAGGTGGACCCCAGGACATCGAGTTGAGCCCTGACCACCCCTGGTGCAGCCTCCCTGACCCTGTACCTTGGAGGAGCCGCCCAGAAGGGCAGCTGCAAAATGGCCGCCGCGGCCACCTCCAATGGGCGCCAGGAGAAGGAGGGTGCGACGGCCAGGCCGCGGTCACTCCTCACAGCCTAGGGGTGCTGAGTGGGGCGGAGGCGTGGGGAGGAGGGAGTTGGGGTAGGTGGGGGGCCAGGGAAGAGCCAGAGAGAGGGGCAGGGAGTGGAACAAAAGGTCCCTTTGTGGAGCGGGCAGAGAAGAGGGAGAGCATTACCCAATGCCCAGAAGCCATGTTGGTAACAAGAGAACCATTCTCTGCCTGGCTTGGAAAACAACTTGGAGCAAAGAGAGACAGGGAGAGATTTAACCCCATGGGCGCGGGCACAGGGGCCTAAGGCCACTGTGGAAGGTTGGGGGGAGCAAGGGCATGCTTGAGGCCTTTAGAGGCCTGGGCTGAGAGGTTTCCTGCCTCCCAGGCCTGGTCTATGGCCAACAGACCAGAACCCCAACATGGACACCAGGTCGGATGCCAGGTCAGACTCCAGCAGCCTTAGGACTAAGGGCAGCAGCCTAGGCTGGTCAGAGGCCAGGCTGTGTGACCACCTCCTGGGAACCACTGAGCTCCAGGGCCTGGGCACCCCAACCACAAGAGGACCCATCAGGATCCTCAGACGCCGGGCTCCTGGTCCCAGGGCTGGTCTTTGTTCCCAGCCTCCTGGCTTCTTCTCACCTCCTGATAGTGAGGGAGATCTCATCTCCTGCTGAGAAAGTCCCTCCCATCTTTGTATGGTTTGCCTTTTAGAAGGTTTTTCCTAAAACATAAATCCCCTCCACCCCAGCTTTCTCCCCTTCCGGATTGTCAGGCCAGTGCTACTAAAAGAAGCGGCTGCCCACCAACACCTGCGTAATCGCCGGTGTAATGACTGTGGTGACCTCAGGCCACCTAGCTGAGGTGAGCTACTGTCCCCTCTGCCTAAGAGGCACTCAAAGGACAGAAGATAGTGCGGCCGCTCGTGTTAGCAGGATGACAGGGTCCTCCTCCCTTTCTCCCTTCCTTCCTCCTTCCTTCCTTCAAACACTGAGTGAGCTCTGGCCATGTGCCCAGCACTGTTCCAGCTCCGGGGCTGTAGCAGTGGACAAAACAGCCCATCCCTGCCCTCATGGAGCAGACACTCTTGTCAGGGAGATGGACAGGGAGCAAGTGAACGCACAAGCGTGGACACATGCTCTGTGACAGAGAGCAAAGCAGGGGAAGGGACAGAGCCCAGAGAGTGACCTCAGACACAGTGCTCAGGGAAAGCCCCACAAGGGTGTGACATTTGACAGAGATCAGAGTGAAGAGAGGAAGACTCTCTGGGGGAGAATGTTCCAGATGGTAGGAACAGTCTGCACAAGGCCCTGAGAGGGGCTGTGCTGCTGAGTTTAGGAATAGCCTGGAGCCCAGCGTGGCTGGAGCAGAGCCAGCCAAGGAGTCAAGGGACAGGGGTCAGAGACAGGGTTGGAGACAGGGTCAGAGGGCCAGCTCTGAGAGGGTGAGGCCTGAGGGGCCTGGCATGGTCTCAGCTCCGTTGCAATAGAACTCCCTGAGTGCCGCTGGGGAGGCCAGGGACTTGGCTGCAGCCCCACATACCCCATACGCTCCTGGTCCTCATGGCTACTGCTCCCAAGTGGACCTCCCCCCCTACATATGAGCCAATCATTCTTTCAGTGAACATTTACCATGCCCCTAGGAACAGGCCTCTAAACCAGGTGCCTAAGGAGAGCAACGTTGTCCCACAGGGCAGCTCACCAAAGGTGGGCTCCCAGGCCCTGGAGAGAGACCTTGCCCGTGGACACCCTGGCTGCCTATGACGAAGCCTCTTTTAGGGCAGTTCTTAAAGCTCCATGAAGGGGCCCGAGGACATTTCCTACCCACCCCAGCCCCCCAGTGGCGTGACGTCAGCACATGACCTGGAAAAGCAGAGGCTCAGTGCCTACCTCTGCCCTCAGGCTGGTCGCTGGCCTCCCAAAGCCTCAGTTTCCTTACCTGTAAAACCACACACACTTGCAGTTTTGTGGGTGTTCGTTCTTTCGTTCTCTGGGGTGAGGCTACAGTAGATGGTCACTGGCCGGGAGGGGAAGATCCTCCACTACCAATGCTAGGGCTCCCTGACCCCTCACTGTCCCTATGCTCCGGTGGGTGACCCAATTCAGCCCTGGCACTTAGCAGCAGGTATGTATGAAGTGCCTGCTGGGTGCTAGGAGATGCCTGGAGGGTGGGAAGGCAGTGACAATACAGGGGCTTCAGATGGCAGAATGGACAGGAGCAGCACAGGGGTAGGGAGGAGTCTCAATTGAAAAGAAAAGAAAGGGCTTGGCGCCTATAGCTCAGTGGCTAGGGCGCCAGCCATATACAACGGAGCTGGAGGGTTCGAATCCAGCACAGGCCTGCCAAACAACAACTATAACCAAAAAATAGCTGGGCATTGTGATGGACACATATAGTCCAGCTACTTGGGAGGCTGAGGCAAGAGTTTGAAGTTGCTATGAGCTGTGATGCCTCAGCACTCTACTGAGGGTGACGAAGTGAGACTCTGTCTCAAAAAAAAAAAGAAAGAAAAGAAAGGTGTTCCTGCCAGGCTCTCCACCCTAGGTAGGCACAACAGTGGCCCAATTCCCATCTGCCCTGCTGATTGCTGTGGGCCCCTGGGCAGCAGCCCCTTGGCTCTTGGACCTCAGCATTCTCATCCGTCAAATGGGCTCATCCCTCAGATGGGATCATCCATCATCTCATAGGATGATGGCGAAGATCAGATGAGGTGAAGGGTGTGCACGCTCTGGACTAGATGTGAAGCCCTCAGCAGCAGGGCTGCTGTTGGCAATAGTTAATAGGCCCCAGCATCTGCACCATTTACAAAAGAACCCACCAGGGCGAGTTCACATCACAGGCAGTGTTGCAAAGGAGAGTGAGACAGAGACCGAGAGGGAGATAGGGAGAAAGAGACGGCACGGCAGGGAGAAGGGAAGGCTTCCTGGAGGAGGCAAATGAAGCTGTGTATGTTATGGAGGGATGGGCAGGATTTACACAGACCGAGAAGCACAGGGAAGGCTGGTAGGTAGAAGGACAGTGCAAGGAAAGGCACGAGAAGGGGATCTCTTGGGGAGCAGGGAGGGTGTCCGGCCACTGGCTGGTGAGGACGGGTAGGGAGCCTGGGGTGGGATCCTGGAAAACTCCAGCTCTTCCTAGGGCCAGTGCTCCAGCTCTCCCCTCCCACCACTCTCAGGCTTTGACTTAAAGCTCCCAGCTGGTTTCTGCCTCTGGCCTCTGCTCCAGCCCTGGCCCCCAACCCAGGCTCTCCCTTGTGTCTTTGCTGGCTGGTTCTTACTCATTGTTCTGAGCTGGGTGGCACAACTCTCTCTGGGAAGCCCAGGCTGAGAATCTCTCCCCTAGATAGTGTTTATTCCCTCCCAAGGGGAAGGTACTGTTATCATCCCCATTTTACAGAGGGGTAAACCGAGGCTCAGAGGCCCACCATAGCA
Source organism: Nycticebus coucang (assembly GCF_027406575.1). Lineage (NCBI taxonomy): Eukaryota > Metazoa > Chordata > Mammalia > Primates > Lorisidae > Nycticebus > Nycticebus coucang. Next base: position 10,424,964 of record NC_069782.1, read on the forward strand.
TAGCAGTGACAGAGTTGGGATTGCCTCCCAGCCCTGTGTTGGTGGACACTTCTATCTCCTCAGATCCAGCCGGGGAAGTCACAGGTGCCATGAAGAGGAGGAAGCTGAACCAGGAAGGCTGGTGCCTGCCTGACATCACACAGCTGGCTGAGTGTTGACTGAGCAGATTCTGAAGCCGAGAGTGAACAGGTGTGCGGAGGCAGGCAGGCATGGACGCAGGGGTGGGTGCGAGGGAAGAGGCCTCGGCCTGAAGCCCACTGACCAGAGCTTGGGGCAGCCCTGTAAGGCAGGAGAGGCAACCAGTGGGGATGGACAGGCCTGAGGTCAAGGGCAATGGAGAGTGACAAGGCAGCAAAGCCTGAAAGCAAAGGGGGTCAAGAAGGAGCCGAGCAGCTGAGGTGAGAGGACTTGGGGGAGCCCAGGTTTCAGGGCATCTGCTCTGTGGGTTTGGGCCCAGATACCTGGGCCCTGGAATGGTGCTGGGCTTGGGGGGTCAGCCAGCAGTCACAGCCTCTCCTGACCCATAGAATGAAAGGCGTTGGGGCTCCGAGTGGACAGAGTACTCTGAGACAGCTCTGGTCACACGGGAGCCGCCCAGAGCGGGCCCAGTGCCCGTACCCACGTCACACCCTTGCCCGCGAGCGCAGGACGGAAGCCTCGAGGCCCTTCCACGCGGCACTGTCGTCAGTCAGTCACATGGGGGGTGGGCAGCGGGGGCTCTGGCGCCTTCCGGTGACTTCCCGCCTCCTCCCCACCCCTCAAGATCCTGCCACCGCTCTTAGAAAACAACTGAGGAAATCAAGTGGAAACACATATCCGCCACCCAGTCCCTCCCGCTCCCTCAGGCCAGACCCCCACACACACTGCTCCGGGAGAGGGGACTCTGGCTCAGAGGCTGTGCCAGCCCGGCGTGGTCTGCTTGGCCAGGCCCTGTGGGCACTACCGACCAATCCCAGGCTTCCCAGCAGCTGAGCCTGTCTGTTGCCCCACCTGGTCCTGCAAAACCAACCCTCCCCCGAGGGACCGGGAACACCTCAAGCCCCCCTTCCCCCTGCAACCTCTAGACTCTGCCATCCAGGGCCAGGGAAATTCCAGGCCTGGCTCTGCCAAAGACTAGTGGGTCCCCCTGGGCAAGCTCCTTCCCCATCTGTAAAATGGGAGTGATGGGCCCTGCCCAGTCCTCCTCACAGGGCTGGTGGAGACAGACAAAGAAGGAGGGAGGGGCAGCTCTGTGTAAATAAACTGTAAAGTGTTGGGCCCTCTGATTGCCTCTTTGATCTTTACAGAGGGGGGCTGCTTCCCAGATTGGGGAAGTCAGCTTCATTTGGGGGACATGAATTATGAATGACAAAACGGGATGTCCAAGGCTGCTCACCTCTGACCGGGTGCCCCCCTGCCCTGGCACATCCCCTCCCAGCACCCCAGCTCCTCAGAACTGCCCAAGGCATCACTCTCAGCTGATGTCCTGGGGCCTCAAGTCCCAGCCTCATCTGTCCTCTGTGAAAGGGCAGGAAGCATGAGGGGCACCCACTGCCCTCGTGTGTCTACACAGATTGTCGATATGTGGCATCCCGTCTGTGTCCCAGTCAGTGTGTAAGCTCCGTGTGGGCAGGGCCTGTGTTTCTGTCACCCGCATTCCCACCCCACGCCCAGCGAGTAGCAGGGCTCAGTGGATGTGAGCTGAGCAAAGATGTGGATGGCCATGGGCAGAGCCCGCAGCCCTTCTGATTCAAAGGAGCTGCCAAGTGTTTCCCCTGCTGGTAACCACTGTGTACTCCTGGGGGGACCCTGACAGTGGAATTCAAGAGCTGGGCTGGGAACCATTAGAAAGATGGACAAGGTCATCCAGACTCCAGAACACATCGGAGGCCAAGACAGAGGGGACTAGAATGCTGGGGAGGGGATGGCAGATAGCAGCAACATTTTGAGGGAAAAACTGTCGTGGCTGATGACTGACTGTGGCGGGACAAAAGGAGCAGATGAGTCAAAAATGTCTCCAAAGTTTTCTCGCCTGGGTCACTGGAAAACAGTGGCACCGTTGATGGGCAGAGAAGCAGGAGGGGTTGGTCTGGGGGGCAGGATGGTGACGCGGGTTTGGGACATGGACTCACAGCATTATCGGGGGCAGGGGGAAGCTGCCTCAGAGGTCAGTCAGGTCACACGTGCGGAAGTGGAAGCTGAGTGCAGAGCAGCCACTGTCCAGGAAACTTGTGACATGAGGGGCCTGGGACAGTGTGTCAGCGTCAGTGGGGACCTGGCCAGGGTCCCAGGATGTGAGGCAGATCGGGCCCCCTCCCCACCATCCATGGGGGAAACAGACATGGCTGTAATTACAACCCGGTCTACAGGGATGTCTTAGTGGGGACCCAAGGGACAAGCCCACCTTGGGGTGGGACTAGAGGAAATAGCCAAGGCGCAGTGACATCCCTTCCATCAGAGGGCAGGCTCCTCTGGGCCAGGTGCAATCACATTCAATCCCTGTGACCGTGCTGCCGGCTCTTCCCGTTCACTGACAGAGTTAAAAAAGATGGTTGTCCAGGGCCTCCTGGGCCTGACAATGCCCAAACGCGTTCTCTTAACCTTCTTCCTGGAAGAGGTAGGCGTGAGCTGAGGCCTGACCAAGAACAGGAGTTGTCAGAGGGACATGGAGGGAGACAGTGACACCAACCAGCACCAAGACCATGAGAGTTGAGGCTGTTCCTGCCCCGCCCCCGTCCCAGGGGCCCTCACTTCACAGACCCTGCCTGCTCCCCCTCCACACTGGTGACAACAGCTGATCTGATGGATTTGTCCAGAGATTGGGCTGGGCTGGACCTGTTCCTTATCCCAGGGAACCATTGCCAACACTTGCAGGCCTTCCCTGTGCAATCCTGCCCCACCCACACTTCCCCACCTCATAGTCTGTCTTGTCCCAGGACAGATTCTGCAAAGCAAGGCAGCCCAGAGGAGGGAGGGTTTTCCTGAGTCACTGGCATGCTCAGCTGAGCTGAGGCTCAGCCCCACAGAGCCTGGGTCTTGGACCACATGTGGGTCCCTGAGCTTGGCCAAACCACCTGGTACTTCTCCATCCTTGGAGGTCACCCTGAAAGCAGGAGAGAATGAGGGTTGAGCACTAGGAATTTGGGGCAACTATAGTTTGTAAGCCATATGACAATGGCTTACAATATGACAGAATCAGCTCACACCAGCTTAAGAGAGCCAAGTGCTAAATCCTCTGGAATCTTCCAAGCCAGTTGCTATTACCTGGAAAGCTGGAAACCTTCTTCTCTGGGAATTTTTAAACTATGGAAATTGGCAATCTATCTCTCTGTCCCAAGGCTCCTACCAACAGAGCTGGTTGTTAAACATTTGCCAGCACGCCACTATCCAGGGTTCCCATCTCCTGGCTCCCCGAAGGCTTCTGGGTTGCCTCAAGCTCCCATCCCAGTCCTGGGCTCTTGGAGGAATCACTGTTGTTCAAAAATCCATTAGAATCACCCACGTGCCACCAATTAAAGCCCAAATTCCTTCCCCAGGCTTTCTGGCCCCCCTGAGTCAAGCTAGCCACCAATCTTCCCAGCTGCAGCCTGAACTGTCCCCTCCATGGCCCCTGCCGGAGCACACTGGGTGATGCTGCTTGCTGATGAGGCCCTGGCTTTGCTGCCTCACACACTTCACCTTTGCATGCTGTTTCCCCTCTCCTACAAGGCCCTTCCCCCATCTCTTCCTGGCGAAACCTTCCCCTACCTGCAAGGCTCATTCGTGGTTGAATGGAAGGGGATTGGAATGAGTCTCCATAACCAATCTTGTGCCGTGGGGACCCCTGAGTCCAGTTCCCTGCCTCAGGACAGAAACATGTCAAAACCCTCTGCCTTGCTTTTCTAGGGATGAGGATATTAAAGGAGGACAGGCTGGGTGCTGTCTTCAGGGGTGGCAAAAACAGCAACCAACTCAAACCACTCGGCTTACTTGTAAATACCAATATTTTCATTCTCTGGTCAGTCTCTTGCACTCCTCGGCATCCTTCAAAACCCAACCTAGATCCTATCTTCATTGAGAGGTCCCGCCCAGTTAGAAGTCTCCCCTTCTTGTTGGTTGTTCTCATGGCGCTAGGTACTGATTATCTGTCCATTTGTCCATCATCCCCTAGACCACGGCCAATGGACACAAAGCCTTATTTACAGCTGAATTATCCGCCTGGTACTCACCAGGCTTGGGAACTGCTTGTTGAACTGACTTGAATTGACTCCATTGCTGTCTTGGGCACGTCATCTGCTAAATCTGGGGCTTGTTTCCCCTCTGGACAAACTAGAGTTGGATTAGACAATTTCCTCTAACCCTTCCCCTCTAGGATTCTGTGAAGATACACCCGTCTCCCTTCCCATTTCACCCTCTAACCTTCCAGCCTCCTTCCCTAAGCTCCCAGCCTTCTGGGTGATGTCCCTTCCTTGGCTACCTTCACCCCCACCTCGTAGACTGCAGCAGCCACTCCTCAACCCCCTGAACTCCAGTTTTCAGGGTGCTCTCTGCTCTCAGACTGTGGCTCTTGTGAAAAGGCACCCACCCAGGCCCTGCGCCCCACCAAGTACACAGTCAGCACCCAAAAGCATCCAGTGCAGGGCCTTTGGCGACTCAGCAGCACCTACCATCAAATCAAAAGTTGGGGGCTCCCCTCAAGCCCCTAGGGGAAATAGCCACATCTCATTCTGTGCCAATTTTACTCCAGAGGGTACATGTGCGGAAACAGGCTGCTGCCCTCCTCCCACCCCATGGAGGGAATACTGGGGGATATGGGGGCACTGTCCTCTCCCCAGTTACTGCCTTCTCCTCCATCTCCCAAACACACCCAGAGACGGATGCACATGCATGCGTGGGCACACACATAGAGGGTCATGGACCCCTGCACTGACCCTTAGAGCACAGGGAGGGGTCAGTGTGCCATCCAGGTGTGCTGGCTTTCAGGGGAGACAGTGGACCTGTTAGAAGGGGCTCCCAATCTCTTGTCAGTCTTTTTTTTTTAGAGACAGAGTCTCACTTTATCACCCTTGGTAGAGTGCCATGACATCACAGCTCACAGCAACCTCCAACTCCTGGGTTTAGGTGATTCTCTTGCCTCAGCCTCCCCAGTAGCTGGGACTACAGGAGCCTGCCACAATGCCCAACTATTTTTTTGTTGTTGCAGTTTGGCTGGGGCTGGGTTTGATCCCACCACCATCAGTATATGGGGCCGGCGCCCTGCTCACTGAGCCACGGGCGCCGCACCTCTTGTCAGTCTTGAAATCTGAATACCAAGGGCCACCCCCCAACCCAAGGCATCCCATAGAAAGAAAGAAGCCCACTCTGGCCTCCGACCCTGGCTCTACCTCAGTCACCCAAGTCCTCCTGGTTCTCCTGGCGCGACCCTGCATTTTACCTCAGTCTCTCTCTATCTCTCTCACTGGGAAAAGAGCCAGAGCTCAGGGATGGAACAATAAAGCAAGCAACACAGTGTCAGCAGGGAAAGCTGGTGTGGGCCAGGAGACTCCAGAAGGCCCCAGCGAGGGAGTAGCACTCGGGCAAGGCAGACATGTGGTCTAGAGCCCAGACTCTGACGCCTTCTCCCCTAAGAGCGGAATCCTAACCTCTCTACAACCCAGTTTCCTACCTGTAACACAAAAGCAGGGAATGATTAATGATTAAATGGGTACACAGGTGTCCACACGGTGAGGCATGCAGTCAGTGCTTAATAAACATCATAAGTGCAGAGGGGAGGGTCCAGTGTCCTTCCCTGTAAGCTCACCCCCAGCTAGGTGTTGAGATGTGGCGGGGGTAAGGGAAGGGGTATGTACTGCAGAATCTACCGGCTGCAGGCCCATCCCCACTGAGAGAGGACAGGGACCTTCTTGAGCTGCTGTGGATACCTATACCCACACAAGGTGACACGCCTCCTTGCCTGCCCCTGTCCCTTTCCCAGGCAGCTCCCTGCCACAGGTGTCAGCTCCTCTGGGAAGTACGTGAACTCCATGCCTTGATGTAGTCTTGGGGTGCAGTGGGAGCGCTCTGAGACAGCATGTGCGGGGAGCTCCTAGAGCCTGACTGAATGGATGAGGGAACGAATGGACTATGCGAGTCTCTCCTACACACTAATGAGTCACCTGAAGGCTGACGCCATCCTGCATCCCACGACCACACCACACAAACCTCAGGAACACAGACACACGCCCCAAAGGCCCTCAGCCTCCAGTGAGCCTGGCTGCCCCAGTGGAAAGCCACTCTCTCTCTCCCTGCGCCCCCTCCCCACCCGCCCAAACACCCACGCACACTTTCCCTCCTGCCCAGGGCAGCTGGGGGGTGTACTGGGGCGCGGCAAGGCCAGAGGGGCCTCCGAGGCAGCCGGGACAGAAGACCGGGGGAGGATGGGAAAGTCCGGGCTGTCTCTCCTGGGGGGTGGGCGGCATGGTGGGGCTTACAGGGATGGAGGGAGGGAGGAGGGTCGCCAGCCCAGTACAGCTGCGTCCCCTCCCCACCAGCCTGCCTGGGCACAGAAAGGCCTCTTTGTTCTCCGCCTTTAAAGGGTAAGAGAAACACTTATGCATGGCAAATTAGCCCAAAAATGTATTTCTCTAAAACACCCAATTGTCTCACCAGGCCTGCAGCTGCAGGGAAGTTCCAGGGAGCTTGGGGAGGGGGCGGCTTTGGGGTGACCCTGGGGGACAGGGAGAGGTGGTGAGGAAAGAGGGGCCATCCCGCCTTCCCACCTCTGCTCTCAGAATCTCATAGTCACAGAAGGGCACAGCTGAGTGGTCCCCTGGGCTCGGGGAGAACAACCCCTGGTATTACAGAGAGGGAAACTGAGGCTCAGAGAGGGGGCATGGCTGGCAGAAAGGGTTGGATTCCAGGTCTCTTGGACTCTTTCATCTGTTCCCACTGCCTTGTCTATGCTTGAAGGGAGGGGCCCTGGGTCCCCAAGGTCAACTAAGTCAGCTGCCCTGGGCACAGAAGGAAAGAGAAAAAAGCTGGGTGCTCTTTTGGTAAGCTGCCCACGCCAGGCTTCTGTGCCTAGGAGGGCGGACAAGGGTGCCCAGTAGCCCTCTCTTCCACAGACTGGTGCCGGCCTATCAGGCATCTGAAGGCCAACAGGGCAAGGGTCCTGGGGACTCAGGCAGGAGCATCTGAGGGGAGCCCTCCACCAAAGCCTTCTCCCAAGGGTAGGCAGGAGAGTCCTCCTTTGTCAGGAAATTGAAGTAAATGCACTTAGAAGGTTCCAGAATTCCTTCAGTATGCGTTCTGCAAGAGCCCGCCCTTCCTGAGCCCTGGGTACAACTCTGGGCTCCCAAAGATGAATACAGCCCTGTCCCCAAGAAGCACCCCATCCTACAGGGGAGGCAGATGAGTAAACAAACGAGTCTTAAGGAAAGAGCCCCGAGGACAGAGGTGCCCAAACACAGGACGAGGGTGTTGAGGACAATGGCTCCCCAAGGAGGGGCCCAGGGCAGGTTCTGAAAGGTGAGTCTGAGAGTGGGGTTGCGGGACAGTCCAGGCACAGGAACAGCACAAGGACATAAACGTGGCTCCTGACAGCCACCCCTCTGACCTCCAGATTCAGAGTCATTGATTTTAGAGCATGTGTGGGCTCCTGAGTCCAGCCCGTGAGGAAGACACAAGGGGGAGGACACAGTCTGAACCCTGGGCGACTCACAGACTGGATGCAGTGACTTTTATATGTAGAAAACAACATTGAGCTGGCTAGGAAAAGGGTTCCGAAGAGGGCGCATATTTAGTACCCTCAGACCTGTGTTTAGCAACCCAGGCTCAGTTTTCACATCTGTACAATGAGATGATGACATCACCCAGACACAAAAGGATAAACACTGTAGGCTCAGCACCTGTAGCTCAAATAGCTAAGGCGCCAGCCACATACACCAGAGCTGGCGGGTTCGAATCCAGCCCAGGCCTGCCAAACAATGACAACTACAACCAAAAAATAGCCGGGCGTTGTAGCAGGAGTCTGTAGTCCCAGCTACTTGGGAGGCTGAGGCAAGAGAATCGCTTAAGCCCAGGAGTTGGAGGTTGCTGTGAGCTGTGATGCCACGGCACTCTACCCAGGGCAATAGCTTGAGGCTCTGTCTCAAATAAAAATAAAATAAACATGTGTGTCACACTTTATGGGGTCAAGACATGATTGCAAGAGGGACTTTACCTAACAATTGCAATCAGTGTAACCTGGCTTATTGTACCCTCAATGAATCCCCAACAATAAAAAAAAATAAATAAATAAAATAAACACTATAGTAGGATCTCAGTAAATCTTCATCCAGCCCCCCCAGAGGAGTCTGGGAATGAGAGAGGTGGGAGGAAGAGGGGGTGCCAAGGAATATGTATGAGCGCGAATATGTTTACGCACGGTGTGTGCGTGTGTTTTGATCACGTGCGTCAGCTTGTGTACACATATGTGAGTGTACGTGTGCACATGTGTGAGTATTATGGTTGTGTGCAAGTGTCTGTGTGGATGCATGTGTGGCCGTGTGCATGTGTGTGAGTCTGTATGTGCATGCACATGTGTGCTTGTGATTATGTGTAAGCATGTGCGTGCTTATGAGTGAGTGTGTGCACGTGTGTGAGCGTGCATGTGTATCAGTGAGTTGTGGGCATGTGTGCCCATGTGTGTTGTGATGGTGTGTATGAGTGTGTGTGTGTGTGCATATATGCAGTGATTGTGAATGAATGTTTGCCATGCGTGTGTGTGTGAGTGTTGTGATAGTGTGTATGAAGGCATGTGTGTCAGTGAGTTCGTGTACATGGGTGTCACCATGAAGGGATCACATTTGGGAATGCTTCTTGGGAAGGGGATTCTGTTTTTTTTTTTTTTTTGTAGAGACAGAGTCTCACTTTATCGCCCTTGGTAGGGTGCCATGATGTCACACAGCTCACAGCAACCTACAACTCCTGGTCTTAGGCAATTCTCCTGCCTCAGCCTCCCCAGTAGCTGGGACTACAGGCACCCGCCACAACACCCGGCTATTTTTTGTTGCAGTTTGGCCGGGGCTGGGTTTGAACCCACCAACCTCGGTATATATGGGGTCGGTGCCCCACTCACTGAGCCGCAGGTGCCACCCCCGGCTATTTTTTTTGTTGTTGCAGTTTGGCCGGGGCCGGCCAAAACCACCCTCGGTATATGGGGCCGGCGCCCTACCCTCTGAGCCACAGGTGCTGCCGGGAAAGGGGATTCTTAAGAAGAGGCTAAGCTACCAAGGGAATGTCTTCTTGGGGGTCTGCAGGGACCAGGAAGGACACCCAGACACAGGAGGGACCTCCCAGGGGCCAGAAGAGGCCCAGAAGGGAGAAACCTGCTGTAGCATGGAAGCTTCATCTCCATCTGGCCTCCCTGGGTTCAAGGTCACACCTGCTGTCGAGCCAGACCGTGTGTAGGAGTGAGTCCCCTCCCATCCTATTAAAAGCTTTCATGGCTTCCTCTTCCCTCCAGGAGAAACCGGGGCTCAACTGGGGCTAGAAGGGTCCATCCCCCACCACGGTCAGGTTCCTGCCTCCCTCCGCCTGCTTTTCTCCTGCTGCCAGGCTCCTGGGTGCTGTGCCCCTCAGCCTGACCAGATCATCTCCTGAGACTCACCACCTTCCCTCAACCCTCCGCACTTGCACGAGCTGCCCACCCCGCCTCCCCACCTCGTCTGCCTGGGGAGCTCTGAGTCAGTGCCTGTGTTCGTCTTCCCACCTGTGTTCTTTCTCCTTCCTTGCTACACCCCCTCACATTGTCCCGTGCTCCCACACACATCTATTACAGTCCTCGCAGCCTGTGTAGTTTACAAAACTGTGATCACTAGACCCCAAACCTTGGAAAACTTGTCAAAGCATCCTCTCTATAAAAGGCACCGAGAATTGAAAGCAAAGACTCAAACAGGCGTTTGCACACCCATGTTCATAGCAGCATTCTTCACAGCAGCCAAGAGTAGAAACACCCCAAATATCCATGGACAGATGAATGAATAAACAAAATGTGGTGTATCTATACAATAGGCTATTTATTACTCAGCCATAAAAAAGGAAGGAAATTCTGACACGAGCTACGACGTGGATGAAAATTAAAGACATTATGCTAAGTGAAATAAGACAGACACAAAAGAACAAACGCTGTGTGATTCCACTTATGTCAGGTCCCTAGAAGAGTCAAAATCAGAGACATTAAGTAGAATGCAGGTTGCTGGAGGTTGGTGGGAACAGAGAATGGGAGTTGTTGTTTAACGGGCACAGAGTTTCAGTTTGAGTTGAAAAATTCCGCAGGTGGAGGTTAGTGGCAGCTACACAGCAGTATGAATGTACTTAATGCCACAGAACTGTGCACTGATTAATGGTTAAAATGGGAAATTTTCTGTTATATGTGTTTTACCACACAAAAACACATATACACAAACATTTTTTTAAAAGGCACTGGGCCCAGAAGTTTTACGAGGAAGTCCTTTTATGGATCTCAAGAAACAATTTTCTTGCTGCAGAACCGGTTGTAGGTAACATAGAAGTCAGATATCACTGACTTCTCCAAGTTCACAGGGCGAGAAAGCATCAGAGCCAAGACTCACCCACTTGGGTCTACCCCCCAAACTGTGCTGTTTCCACCCAAGTTCCTCTCATCATGAGGAAGAATTTGACAAAGATGGCCCTGTGGCCAAGTCCCCTCTTTATCAGGAAGCTCTGGGCCACCCCTGTCCCACAGACCAACACATACACACCAGCCTGGCCAGTTCCTCTTCAACTGTAAGTCCCTTTCGAAGGCTGGTGACTGCACAAAGCCCCCACTGGTGTCTTCCCAGGCACTCCCTCATCTTGGGATTTCCCTGGCAACTGTCTCCCCCTCAATGGCAATGGGCTCCCCAGCAGAAAAGAACCAAGGAAACAGTGGCAATGGGGCAGGGCAGGTGGCAGGAAGCCTTCAGGTTCCGTTCAACTTTTTAAAAGGCCACTGGAGACACGGGCTACTGTGGGCCCTACCCATGTGAGGAGGGTGCCACCTCCATCCCAGCAATGGCCTGACTTCCCTGGTGCCCTCTCTGTGCCCTCCCACCAGACCCCACTCTGTCTGCCTGAGGCTGGTCTATTTCCCCGGAAGATGTCTGTAAACAGGGCCATTTTTAGGGTGTGCTTGGGTGATCCCAGAGGAAAAGTGTGTAGCCCATGAGGTCATGATCATGATCTATACTCCCCATGATCTAGATCCCGCTGAGATCTCCCTGCCCAAGCAACTCCAAGGAGATCCTTGCAAGCCCACAGATTGCTTCCAGGAGGCTCCTGGAGAGTCTCCAGCTACCAGGCAGTCATGGGCTCTCAGCTGATGGGTCGTCCAGGGTTCAGATGCCAGTCATGTGGGGATGGTCAGGACCCTCAGGGACTGCCAAGCCTGGAGGTTGAAGAAGCAGCACCCGCAGCTCAGGGATCTTCTTACCCTGACCCTGATCCTGCCCACATTCACTGTGTGTCCCCAAACACATATGCAGTGACCATCACTCCAGACACAGATATACCCACACATATGCACATCTTCCCAGCCTGCATAAGCAGCCACATGCCACCGTGCAAAGCACGTCTGCACATACACATGAGGGCGGGGCCAATGCCCCTAGACCTCTCTTGCTCTCCTAGTCCAACCTCTTCCACCCCATCCCTCCTTGGCCCATTCTTCTCTGGATTAGCCATGTTTCCCAAGCCTGAGCCACTTCCAAGAATCATCTGGAAATCCTGAGGTTAGCAGCCTGGTTCTCACCAGAGAAAGGCTTTCATGTGCCTACACCATCCTGGCCCTCCAGAGGCCAATCCATTCCTGAACCTGACCCCCAGCCTCCTCCAGGACCTTCCTGGAGAGATGACATGCACCTGTGTTCCGGCCTCACCTCCTTCCTGTTGCACCAGCCTGACACACCCCAGTGCTGCCAGCTCTGGTGATAACTTCTAAAGATTGGAATCTACCATTGAAAACCTTGGGGGACTGAGCCAGTAAGGACCAAGATGCAAAAATGTTCAGGAGTTCAGCCCCCACCCGGGTCACTTTGTAGTCAAAGACACAGCCTCAGACTGAGTCCTGACTCCAGCCCAGACACAGATAGAGGGAGCTTTGACACTAGTTGGAGATTGTCCATCAAAATTGTGTGATAGCCTGAGGCCTTGACCCCAGCATGAGCCTGACGCCTGACCCTGACCCCAGCCTGTAGCCTGACCCTATACTCAAAATGACACTTATGAGATTTGATGTTGGCCATAGACTGGACCCTGATCTTAACTCCAAAAATGAACACTTAGCCTGAGGCCTGACCCCAGAGTGAGGCGTTACCTTAAATACAGAATGAACCTTTACCTTCTCCCTGACACTGTCTATAAACCGAGCCCTGTTCCTGGCCCTGAACTAAACCTTTAACCTGGCCCAAACCTGAGCCCGGATCTTGACCCTAGACTGACCCCTTAGCCTCTGCCAAAATGAACTTTTACTTTGCCTACAGGCTGAGCCCTGACCCTGGCCACAGCCTGAGCCCTAATCCTGGCCACAGCCTGAGGTCTGACACTAGGCAATCCTCTCAGACTGTGCCTTCAGTCATGTGAAGGGATGGTCCTTACCCATCTCCCAGGACACCAATCTCCTGGCTGAAGCCTGGGAGGATCTGGAGTACCTTCCACAAAATCCACGACAGCCTTTGCCAGGTGGCAGGAGAGCAGCAAAGATCACGCCCACTTTACAGGTGAGGAAATTGGTTCTCAGAGAGGCATAACTTGTTCCACATGGTTCCAACAAATAGAACTGGCACCAAAGGTAGATTCTGTAGGGACAGATATTTCCAAAAGAACTTCCCCAAAGTCTGGGCTGGACAGGGACAGAATGAGCTATGTGAGGAGTAATGAGCTCCGTGTCATTGGGGCTGGTCCGGCAGGGGCAGGTGTTTTCTTGGCTGGAGCAATGGAGAGACCTACAGGGAGTGGCAGGGAGAGGCCTGCGGCCTCAGAGGGTCGCTCCAGCCCTGAGATGTCGAGGGGGGCTTCACGTTTCTTTCAAGGGCCCTGAGTTCTTTCTCTCAACCTGGATACAGCCCTAGATACGGTCCAGACTGCCAGGTCCTGAGCCCATCCACCCCCTGAGGAGGGAGAAAGCAGCCCATAATGGGGAGCAACTTGGGAGCCATTGGCAGAGCCAAGTTGGGACAAGGCTCCACCCTTCCCTGCTGAGCTCAGGCTCCTCTCAGCTCCCTCCTCCCACATCTGGACCAGGCCCAGGTGGGAGACAAAACAGACAAGGTGCTCAGAACCCAGCTGGCATTGGGCACTGTCACTCTGGGGAGGAGGGATCAGGAGAAAGGGCAGTTCAGGGCTTTCTGTCCCAGTGAGAGTCCCATATTCCACCTCAGGCTCAGAAGCACAGACTCAGGACCGGGAAGGACACGTCACCATTTCCAAAATGCCAGAACAGCCTTGCTCCTGCGACATCCCCATTTTGCAGACCTTGGACACCAAGATCTAGAGAGGCTAAGCAAGCTGCCCGAGTGGCTCAGCCAGGCAGGCACATCAGGATGCCACCCCAGACCCTGGCACCTGCCCCGCTCAGGCACAGCCCCACAGCTGCCTCAAGAGGCCTGGAGGGTGGTGGGGGGACCTGGTGCCAGGCGGCAGAGACTGGCAAGGGAGCGAAGGGGACACTGGTTGGCCATGAGTGCCGCCCCCCAGGCACCCCAGCCTGGCTCCATCCAGCCCGGCTGCCCAGCTGCCGGCACATCCGCCCAGGCCCAGACATCAATCCACACCAAGGCCCTTGCTCCGCTCTTTCTTTTCTGCCCTCCTTGTCCTTCCCCAGTTCATGTCTTTTTTTTTTTTCCTTCTCTCTCTCTCTCTCTCTCTCTCTCTCCCAACATGTCATTACAGTAGAAACAAAAAGCACGGGGACAATGCGGGCATTGACGGCGGCCCCCTCCCGCCCCCTCCCCCCGCAGTGCGTGCCAGCACTCTTTCCACCGGCCCAGGGCTGGAACCCCTGCCAAAGGAGCCCTGCTCATAAACAAGAGGAACCAGATAAACCAGGAACACAATAGAGGGATTTGTTGCACTTAGAATAGTGGGAACAATGTCAACGTCGCGCGCAGCTGCTTCTAAGCCCCCACCCCACCAAGTCCTGCCAAATAGCCCCCTCGTCCCCAGCCCCTCTGATTTATGAAAGGTCAGAGGGCATCATGGCTAAAGGGCCCCTTCCTCGAATCCCTCGTTAACCCTTCAGACACAATGATCCCTTCTCTGGAAGGTGCCGGGTGGGGGCGGGTGTCACAGCACTTCCTGGAGCATCCTGGGGCCGGCTGGTGGTGGCACAGAGGGAAGAGCAGACTCCCAGATGTCCTCAGGCCTGGGGCTTCATTCAGAGTGACAGCCTCATGGAAGGAGGTCTTCTTAGTGACCCCCAATGGTGTGGCCAGAGCCCACTTTGGGTCTTCAAGACAGCAGCCCAAATGCCACAGCTGTGCATTTCAGATCAAGAGATATGCTGATGGCCCAGTGAGTGCTGAGTCCCTTGCTAGATGCAAGACCACCAGGGTGAGCAGGACCGAGTCCCCACACAGCATAGGGCATGGCTGTGTGGGAGCCTGGGAAAGTGGGCCTGACATTGCTGGCTCAGGGCAGGGAATAGGAAGGACAGTAGGGGCAGTTCCAAGAAGAGGTGATGCTTAAGCAGAGGAGGCAACACAGGCACAAGCCCAATAAACAGATCCCAGGAGAGAGAATCAGACTTCCTGCACCACCACTTATGAGAGCTGGGGTCCCTCTCTGCAGCTCCTTCATTAGTAAAACAGGGATAATAATAATGCCTGTCTCACAGATACTTGGGAAGTTTAAGCGAATGAATACAAATAAGGAACTTAGAGCCCCCCACATGGTAAGGTCCAATAGGTGTAGCTGTTGTTGTAGATTCTTCCAACCACTCTTCATATCATGGCCCCTGATGGGGCGACTGAGTCTGGGACTCCCCTCAGGTCACGCAGCTGGTATTTACAGAGCCCAGATTCCAACCTAGATGCCTGAGTCCAAATCCAGGAATCTTTCATCTAGTTGAGGACTGATCTCAAAACAGGCTTCAGCTTGTTTTCCCTCCTAAAAAAACACATGGAATCCTTCCTCTTAGTCCCTTCACATTTAAGCACAAACTGGAAGAAAGAAGACATATAGGAAAATCTCCTGTACACCTACCTAGCGCTTAACTCTGCTGAGCACAAATCATCCCCACCGCCCTGTGGAGGTCCCAGGCCCCTTTGGTGGGCACTGACTTGTTCTTCAATAGGAGTTTGAAGTTGATAATCGCTAAACTCAATCCTTTAGGGAATCCTGTCAGCTCTACCTTCAAAGCATATCAAAAATGTCCAATCTCACTTCTGTTCAACATTATAGTAGAAGTCCTAGCCAGTGCTATACGGCAAGAAAATGAAATAAAATGCATACAGATCAGAAAGAAAGAAGTAACACTATTTTTATTCATTAGACAACAGAATCGTCTAGATAGAAAATCTTAAATAATCCAAAATGTCTACGATGAGTGAGTTTAGCAAAGTTGTAAGATATAAGGTCAATATACAAAAGTCAATAATATTTCTATATGTTAGCAACAGAGACTAATTTTTAATATTTAAAATAGCATCACAAAGTATGAAAGATTTATGGATACATTTGTATTATAAATATATGACACAATGACACTGAAGAGCTGGAGAAGGAAGGAGTTGACCTAAAGAACATTGTACAATGGTGTTTTTACTAGATACTGTGAGGCTGAAAACAAAAGGAACTATACACAAACACTGTCTGCTCATTTCCAAAAGAGGTATGGGTTAGCAATTCTGAGACCACTTTACGTGTTTACTAAGTTTGAACAAATAGTTAAATATCCCATAGATAATGACAGCCAGTTTTCTCACTGTTGGAGAAAGAAGTTATAAGCAATGAAGTAAGGCTGTTGTGCCAGATGTGGAGATTAAGTTCCCTCTCCTTGAGTGTGAACTGGACTTAGTGACTCACTTCTAACAGGCAGAATATGAAAATAGTATCTTTATAGTTAGATTCCACCTTAACTATGTGGTCAAGGTTGACATCACCACAATAATATCAATATCATGGACCCCCCCATATGACTCAATGAGAAGGGCACATCATTTTTCCATGGTATTCTCCTCTAAAATTCATTACCTTCAGTCTAAAAAAATGGGCGGTGCCTGTGGCTCAGTCGGTAAGGCGCCGGCCCCATATACCGAGGGTGGCGGGTTCAAACCCGGCCCCGGCTGAACTGCAACCAAAAAATAGCCGGGCGTTGTGGCGGGCGCCTGTAGTCCCAGCTACTCGGGAGGCTGAGGCAAGAGAATCGCTTAAGCCCAGAAGTTGGAGGTTGCTGTGAGCTGTGTGAGGCCACGGCACTCTACCGAGGGCCATAAAGTGAAACTCTGTCTCTACAAAAAAAAAAAAAATCAGCAAAAGCAAATTGAGGGAAATGCTACAAAATTCATGACTGTCAAACCAGTAAAGGTGATATCAATAAGAAAAGACAAAAAAAGATGCCTTCAAAAATGTCAAGGTCATGAGACCCAAGGAAAGACTATGGAAAACTGTCCACAGATAGGAGGACACTGAGGAGAGATGATGAGAAAATGGGATGTGGGATTCTGGCTTGTATCCTGGAACAACAACAACAAAAAGACATTAATGGGAAACTGGGGAAAGGGTATACTTTTGTTAATAATATTTTCCCAATGTTAATGTCTTGGTTTTGATAATTATATCATGGTGCAAGCTGGGTAAAGAATACACATGAATTTTTTGTACTGTCTGTATACCTCTTCTGTAAATCTCAAATTATTTCAAGCTAAAAAGTAAAAACAACAAAAACCAAACCCTATCATGTAAAATGGCATAAACACATGAAATACTTAGAGACAAAAAAGCCTATACGTGAAACCTATAATATATTGCTGAGTGAATTTAAGGAGGACATAAATAAATGCAGATATACCACATTCATGGATCAAAAGATTCAGTCTTGTGAAGATATTGATTCTCCCCAAATTATTCTATAGATTTAATTCAATCCTGATAAAGACCCAGCAAGCTTCTTTGCATAAACCAACAAGCTGATTCTCAAATGTATATGGAAATGCAAAGGATCTAGACCAGTGGTTCTCAACCTTCCTGAAGCCGCGGCCCTTTAATACAGTTCCCGTGGGTCATGACCCACAGGTTGAGAACTGCTGATCTAGATGAATCAAAACAATTTTGAAAAGAACAAAATTGGGGAACGTATATCCTACCTGATCTCAAGATTTACAAAGCTACAATGATCAAGTCAGTGTAGTATTGACATAAAGAAAGACACAGAGATCGATGAAAAAATAGAGCCCAAGAACAGACCCCACGTGCAGTCGATTGATTTTCAATGAAAGTTCAAGTGACAAAGCGATGGGGAAGGCATAGCCTTTTCAATAAATAGCACTCAATTGAGTAGCCATGTGTGAAAAAACCATAACTCATATCTCATACTACTATAACTATAAAAAAATTAAGTGAAAACAGATCACAGACCCAAATGTAAAATCTAAAACTATAGAACTTCTAAAAGAAAATATAGGAGAAAATATTTGGGTCCTTATTTGAGCAAAGATGTCCTGGGTCCAATATTAAATGCACAACCCATTTGTCTTGAAAAGACACCATTAAGAGAATGAAAAGATAAGCTCAAGACTTGGGAGAAAATATTTGTAAATCATATATCTAATAAATGACTGTAATCCAGAATATGGGAAGAATTTTTAAAAGTCATTCAACAACAAGAACATAAACAATCCAATTTTTTATTTTATTTTGATTATTATTATTATTTTTTTTTTTTTGAAACAGAGCCTCAAGCTGTTATCCTGGGTAGAGTGCTGTAATGTCGCAGCTCACAGCAACCTCTAACTCCCGGGCTCAAGAGATTCTCTTGTTGTCATTGTTATTTGGCAGGCCTGGGCTGGATTCGAACCTGCCAGCTCAGGTGTATGTGGCTGGCGCCTTAGCCACTTGAGTTACAGGCATCGAGCCATAAAAATCCAATTTTTTTTTTTTTGGAGACAGAGCCTCAAGCTGCTACCCTGGGTAGAGTGCCGTGACATCGTAGTTCACAGCAACGTCAAACTCCTGGGCTCAAGCAAGTCTCCTGTCTCCGCCTCCCAAGTAGCTGGGACTACAGGTGCCCACCACAACACCTGGCTATTTTTTGGTTGCACCTGTCGTTGTTTGGCGGGCCCAGGCTGGATTCGAACCCGCCAGCTCAGGAGTATGTGGCTGGCGCCTTAGCCGCTTGAGCCACAGGTGCCGAGACAAAAAAATCCAATTTTTTAAATGGGCAAAATATTTGAAGAGTCACTTCACCAAAGAAGATAAGACAAATGGCAATTAAGCTCATGAAAAGAGGCTCAGGATGACTCATCACCAGGGAAATGCAAATTAAAATCACAAATGAGATACTACACTGATCATCACAGGTGGTATCCAGTGTGTAGAACTAGAACCTTCACACCCTGTGATGAAATCGTAACATGGTATATAGCACTTTGGAAAACAGTTTGATCATTTCTTTAAAAGGTAAATATACATACCCTATGCCCCAGACGTTTCACTCCTAGGTATTTACCTACCAGAAATGAAAGCATATGTCCACACGACTTGTACACGAATGTTCATAGCAGCTTTGTTTGCAATAGCCCAAATCTGGAAACAACCCAAATGTCCATCAAAAAGTGACTAGATAAACAAATTCTGGTCTATCCATACAATAGCATATTCTTCTGCAATAGAAATTATAAACTACTGATACACATAACAACATGGGTAAATCTCAGAACAATTATGCCGGTAAATCTCAGAACAATTATGCCGGGTGAGAGAAGCCAAACCACACAAACAAAAAGGAGTCCATTCTGTATCCATTTAGATGGAACTCCAGAAAATGCAAATTAGCTTACAGCCTAAAAGCAGATCAGTGGCTGCCTGGGAATGGGGTGGGGCGAAGGGAGGGGTTACAAAGGGGCAGGAGGACAGCTCAGGACCACGGATACGTTCATTCACTTGATTGTGTGATGGTCTCTTGGGTATATGCATACATGTGTCAAAACTCATCCAAATGCATGCTTTAAATATCATGCCAACTGTATAAATAAAGCTGTCAAAATTAATAGTTTTTAGAAAGGAAAACCAAACTTAATAATGAATCTGTGTACTTTTCACCACTGCCACCGCAGCCAGCCTGGCCACGCTGCTATCGCCTGTCCTTTAAATTGTCTCTTGCACCTTCCACCTGGTCTCCCAGCTTTGCCCTGGCCCCCTCAGGCCACCCTCAACAGAGTAGACCAAGGGATCCTGTGAAAATGTTAGTCAGATCACATCTGTCTCTGCTGTGATTAAACCTCCATGGCTGCACTGCCCTGGGAGTAAAAGACCAGGTCATCACAGTGACTAGCTGCGGGTCCCTGGGACCTCTTTCCTGCATCTGCTTCATTCACTGTGCCCCAGCCAGACCAGTCTCCTGATGTCCCCATAATGCTATGGCCACATTCCCTCCTGGAGACTCTGCACTAGCTGATCCTTCTGTCTGGAATGTTCCTCCTCATCTGTCCAACTGCATCAGCCACTGCAGGTCTGCAGTCTGATGTCACCTCCTCAGATGGGCCTGCATCCATCACCTACTTAGAACTTCGAGCCACTCTCCTCTCCACTCCTGGCACCCTCTCCCTCCATCTCACACTGCAAAATTCACGCATTTTGATTTTCGATTTCCCTCAGCTGATCTGTACGTATTTTGGTTACAACACTGAGGTGGTCTGAGATCTGAAGGTACACAGCCCATAGTAGGGGTTCAATAAATATTTGTTAAAGGAATACCTATGTGTGCCAAATACTGTTCTAAGTGTTTCCATAGACAACAAAACTCCAGGAAGTAGTACTATCATTCTCCCCATCTTACAGATACGTAAACTGAGGCATGGAGCAGATAAGCATGCCCAAGGTTTCAGCCCAGGTCGCTGCCTGGCTCCAGGGCCTGTGCTCTAAACTAGCACATTCTGCCACCTCTCTCTCAGGTCACCTGGTCACAGCTTCTCCACAGCTGGTGTCCACAACCAGATTCCTCCCAGTAACTGGAGACCAAGGCCTATTCCTACCTCACCTTGTAATAACAGCATGTGGTCGAGGACAGTGGACATGCCTGTAATTCCAGCACTTTGGGAGGCTGAGGTGGGAGGATAGCTTGAACCCAGGATTTCGAGTGCAGCTTGGACAACACAGTGAGACTTCGTTCCTAAAAAAATTTTTTAAAAGTAGCCAGGCATGGTGGCTTGTGCCCGTAGCCCCAGCTACCCAGGAGGTTGATGCAAGGGCCCAGGAGTTGGAAGCTGTAGTGAGCTCCAGTCTTGCCACCGCACTCCAGCCCTGGCAACAGAGTGAGTCCCTGTCTCCGCAAAAGCAAAAACAAAAACATAGAAAACCTCCCCCAGGAATAACAGCCCTTCCTATTTATCTTTAGGTATTTTCTCTGCCTTGGTCCAGAGAGGTGTGAGGGAGGGTAGGGGGTACATAAAATACAAATGGTTTCAGTATAAAACCATTTATACTGAAAGATGAGAGAGATGGGGGTACAGAAGGGAGGGGGTGCAGCAGCCCACAGAGGTCACTCACTCACTATGCCTGGGCCCCAACCCCGCTGCCTGTCATAGGGAGCGCAACAGTACATGAATTCACAACATCTTCAGGACCAGTATCAGCTACAACCACAACTTGACTTTGTTCCCTTCTCCCTCATTCAGGTACTCCTTCATTCAACAAGTCTTTGCAGGCCAATCATGGTGACTCACCCCTGTAATCCCAGCAGGGGTGGCAGGAGGCCGAGGCAGGAGGATCGCTTGGGGTCAGGAATTTGAAGTTTAGAGATGCCAACTCTACTAAAAATAGAAAGAGTCCCTGGATGTGGTGACAGATGCCTGTACTCCCAGCTACTCAGACACCGAGGCAAGAGAATGGCTTGAGCCTGCCTTCTCGGCAAGTGCCCCTTACTCTGGGCAGTCCCAGGAGACCTATAAAGGAAGAGGCTGGTGACTAGCTGGAGACATTTCCTGCCATCCAGGTGCTCACAGTGCTCTGGGAGTCCCTCCCCCAGTTTTCCAGGGTGCTGGACCTCCAGTTGGGGGTCTGGGGTCATGTCCCCACTCTGCTGCTCAGCACCAGTGACCCAGCCATATCCCCTTTCCTCCAGGCCTCTCGGCTTGATTCACTGTGAAATGGAGCACTCATACCAGTAAAATCCAATGAGCCTGTGGGTTCCAGAAGCTCTGCAAGAAGGCAGGAGCAGAGCACACCCCAGAAACTCAAGTAGTGATTACGACTCAGCCCACTGCCCTCGCCAAGGTTCCTTCTAATCAGGATCTCATTTTCATTTCAATTCTGTGAGGTGAGGATGGAGGACCCCAGACTCACCACCGCAGATAAGGAAGCTAGAGCTTCAAGATGACAGGCCTTCCCAAGACCACAGCACAGAGGTGACAGAGCTAGGACCACTCTCACCCCAGCTCCTCTTCAGCCTGCACGTCCTCCCACAATACCCGTCCCAGCTTGAGCCAGAAGCCAGAAGCCATCCCTGAAGACCACTGGCCTTTCTGCTTCCACCCTCCAAGCCCCAGCACCCTTCTGCCAGCCACTTGTGTAGAAATCTGGTGTCCTGCCTGGTGCTGTCACGAGCTCTGCATATGAACATGCTCTCACCTCACAGCCCCAAAAGCAGCTGCTCTGAGCATCCACTCAGAGTAATCTTTTTGTTTTTTTGTTTTTTGAGATAGAGCCTCACTCTGTCAACAGACTAGAGTGGCTACAGTCTTGCTCAGAGCAACCTCAAACTCCTAGGCTCAAGGGATCCACCTGCCTCAGTCTCCTGTGTAGCTGGGACTACAGATATCTGCCACTACACCTGGCTAATTTGTCTATTTTTAGTAGAGGCAGGGTCTCACTCTTGCTCAGGCTGGTCTCAAACTCCTGAGCTCAAGGGATCCTCCTTCCTCAGCCTCCCAGAGTGCTAGGATTACACATGTGAACCACTTCAATCAGCAGTAATGTTTTATTTTTAATGCAAGACTTTCCTCATTCAGTCGTAGCAACCCTAGGAAGTTGTTATTATTCTCTTTTGTAAAAAATGGAGACTTAGAATATGAAGGAATTCGCCAAAGGCACACATGCCCAGTGAAGGTCAGAATCAGGGTTTCAACAAAGTTCTGTCGGCCTCTGAACTCAAACTTCTAAATACCTACACGTATACTAAATGTTTGCTGACAATAATGGCACACAGTCATTGGTTGCAACTTTATAATCTGACAAGGTTAAATTGAGGTCAAAAGGCATTTTAAATGATGAGAAAAGTAGACTTTATAAGGCTTAAAGCTAGTCATAATTAAGATAGAAAAATACAGGAGCTGGGCACGGTAGCTTATACTTATAATGCTAGCAAGGAAGGCCAAGGTAAGAACACCATTTGAGGCTGGATAAGCCTAGACAACATAGCAAGACCCCATCTTCACATAAAATTTAAACATTAGCTGGGCTTAGCAGCATGCACCTATGGTCCTAGCTACTCAGGAGGCTGAGGGAGGAGCCCAGGAGTTGGGAGTTGCAGTAAGCTGTGATTGCACTCTGGGCAACAAAGCAAAATTTCATCTCTTTTTTAAAAAAGATATAAAAATGTAGATATTGGCTCAGCACCCATAGCCCAAGCGGCTAGGGCACCAGCCACATGCACCAGAGCTGGAGGGTTTGAATCCAGCCCCGGCCCGCCAAACAACAATGACAACAAAAAATAGCCAGGTGTTGTGGCAGGTGCCTGTAGTCCCAGCTACTTGGGAAGCTGAGGCAAAAGAATCGCTTAAGCCTGAGAGTTAGAGGTTGCTGTGATACCACAGCATTCTACCCAGGGTGACAGCTTGAGACTCGGTCTCAAAAAAAAAGTAGATATTTATGCACCAAATAACATAGAATCAGTGCCCATAAAGCAGAAATCACAGGACACTTAAGGATAAATTAAAAGCAAATAGGACACTAATCCACTCTTCTCAGTTCCCGAAAGATGTAGTGAACAAGAGTAAGAACCTTGGGGGCGGCGCCTGTGGCTCAGTGAGTAGGGCGCCAGCCCCATATGCCGAGGGTGGTGGGTTCAAACCCAGCCCTGGCCAAACTGCAACAAAAAAATAGCCGGGCGTTGTGGCGGGCGCCTGTAGTCCCAGCTGCTCGGGAGGCTGAGGCAAGAGAATCGCGTAAGCCCAAGAGTTAGAGGTTGCTGTGAGCCATGTGACGCCACGGCACTCTACCTGAAAGCGGTACAGTGAGACTCTGTCTCTACAAAAAAAAAAAAAAGTAAGAACCTTGAACAGTTTGGTGGGGTGAGATGGCTCATGCCTGTAATGCTAACACTCCGGGAGGCTGAGGCGGGTGGATGGATGGCTTGGCTCAGGAGTTGGAGACCAGTCTGAGTAAGAGCGAGACCTCGGCTCTACTAAAGATAGAAAACATTAGCTGGGTGTTGTGGCAGGCGCCTGTAGTCCCAGCTACTCATTTGGCTGAGGCAAGAGAATCACTTGAGCCCAGAATTTTGAGGTTGCTGTGAGCTATGATGCCTCAGCACTCTACCCAGAGTGACAGAGTGACACTATCTCAAATAAAGAAAAGAAAAAGAGAGAGAGCGAGAGAAAAGAAAGAAAGAAAAGAAAAAGAAAGAAAGAAGAAAGAAAGAAAGAAAGAAAGAAAGAAAGAAAGAAAGAAAGAAAGAAAGAAAGAAAGAAAGAAAGAAAGAAAGAAAGAAAGAAAGAAAGAAAGAAAGAAAGAAGAGAGAGAAAGAAAGATTGATTCAGGCCTGCAGTGAACACATAGGGAATGGCAGTGGCTTTGTTACCGCTTGTTTCCAACGTCTTTCACTTGGACCTGATGATTTCACTGACTGATTAATTCTCTAGTCTCTCCTCCTCTCCCCTCTCTACCTCGGACTCATTCCAGAACAGGTCTTCGTTATTTCCCATCAGTATTAACACTCTAGCCTCCTAATGGGTCGCCCAGCCCCCTGTCTCTTCCCAGCACCACCTCCCCTCCCCACCAACCCTGCAGCTCCCACAATGCTTTCAGAATGAACTTACACACACAAAAAAAGCAGTCCAAGTCACCATTTCCACTGTTCCTGCTGTCCTTAGAACAAAGTCCGAGCCTGGTACATAAGGCTCTGTCAACCTTTCTAGCATCACCCTAGCCCATCCCGTTCTCCATATCCTAAGCTCCAAATCCCTTGCATTCCCTTTCTCCCAAATTCCCCCATCTGCCTTCCTTTTTCTCTACCTTTAGTCATGCATCCCCTTCTACCTCAACCTCCATTAAGCTTCTCTTCCCTCTGTTCAACCCCTTCTCCCTCTTTAAATTTGGGCCCAAATATCACCTCTTCTGAGAAGCCCTCCTTGATTGCTCCCAGACACAGCTGCCTTTGCTGAGTACCCTCAATCCTTGGTACACATGACCATTTTATAAGATTGTTTTACACAGACACACACACACACACACACGGGGTACCCAAAAAAAGTATACATATTTTAAACAAAGAAAAAACTGTATTAAAAACTGTATCAAGCCACATTTGACTTCTGTAATCAAAAGAAGTGACTTATATTCATGTTATTATCAGTATATATTGAGTATTACATATATATAAAGGATGGATGTAAAAATTGTGTGTAATTTAAAATAGTTTAACATAGTACATCACACATGAACTTTAAAAGGAGCAAGTACTCCTTTTATAAGATTCTTGTAGGTCCCACAGTGACCCCACACCATATTTAGCATATTAATTTGTATCCACAGCACATACTAAATAGACTTGCTTGTCTATAAACAACTTGTAAAGGATTCATGTGATTTTTCTTTTGAAATTGTGATTAATTTCTTTTTTTTTTTTGTAGAGACAGAGTCTCACTTTATGGCCCTCGGTAGAGTGCCGTGGCCTCACACAGCTCACAGCAACCTCCAGCTCCTGGGCTTAAGCGATTCTCTTGCCTCAGCCTCCCGAGTAGCTGGGACTACAGGCGCCCGCCACAACGCGTGGCTAGAAATTGTGATTAATTTCTATTTTGCTATTTCTGCATATTTTACAGCTAAAGTTTCTTTCTTTAGGTATCAAGCATTTTTATGGGCCAATAAAAAGAATATAGGCCCTGAGCCTCCAATGCCAAGAGTCCAGAAAGTTCCCCTAGTGCTGTCTCCCTCCCAGTGCTGACTACTGCTGGGAAGTGCAGCCAGCTGGGTGTTTACCCACCTGCCTCCTCCATGGGACCAGGGCCCTCAAGGGCAAGGGCAGGTCCTGACTCTTCTCTGTGCCTCTGGAATAAACAAATTCATGGATTCTCCTAAAAATCTTTCATCTCTCTGAATCTGATACAAGTACCACGTAACTCATATTTATTTCTGTATCTGTCAACTG
Source organism: Nycticebus coucang (assembly GCF_027406575.1). Classification (NCBI taxonomy): domain Eukaryota; kingdom Metazoa; phylum Chordata; class Mammalia; order Primates; family Lorisidae; genus Nycticebus; species Nycticebus coucang. The sequence goes on from NC_069782.1 coordinate 10,450,462, forward strand.
TGTGGGTATAATAATTTGTATCATAAAAAAATAAATTAATTAATAAATTAAATAAATAAATAAAAAATAATTTGTATCATTCTCTCTAAAGCTCTCAGCTCATGGCACCTGAGTGAGTGTCCAGCTGGTGCCACACAGAGCCTGCCACACGCTGATGTGTTACCACCAAGCCCCACAACCACCCAGTGAATAGACCTATTACCCTTATTTTACAGAAAAGGAAACTGAGATCCAAACAAGAGAATTCATTTGCAAGTAAAAGGTCACAGGCAAGAAAGGGCACTCAGGATGGACCAACTTCCTGTGCTCTGACCTCTCACTCCTCCCTGGAAGGCCCTGCCCTCATCGGCTGTCACTCCTCACTTGCTCCCCTCTGCTCCCCACCTTCTAGCAGCGGAATTGCCTCAACATCATCACCACCTCAGCCCACAAAAAAGTCCCTGGTTTCTTACCCTGTGCCAAGCATGTGCTGGAACTGGAGCTAAAATAATGAATGCCAAGGTCACGGGTTATAAACTCCTCAATTTCAGGGACCAAGCCCAGAGCAGAAAGATGGCAGGTTCTCATCAGCCCACTGTGAGTGCTCCTCCATGTATTCCCAAAGGAAACTGGTTTCCCCTTACAGATCTTAGAAAGTGTCACCTTCAAGCACCCACCACCCCTTCAAAGCCAGACAGGGAGCTCTTGGGCTCCCTGCCCCACTCCTTACCCAGGTAGGGCCTATCTTTCTGGGTGAGGCCTACGTCCAGCAGCCCCTGGACTCGGGGCAACAGTCACCCTAGAGTCTGGCACAGGGTTTGGAGAAGACCTCAGGGACAGGCCTGGCCAATTGTTCTCCACTCCTCAGGCCTCTAGGCCAGAGCTCTCCATATTTGTATAGCACTTTACAGTTTGCAAAAGGCCCCAGCCTACCTACAAGTAAGAGATTACCCAGCCTCACTCAGCTCCTAGCAGCTGAATTAGGGCAGGACCCAGGAGATCAGACTCCCAGCCCAATGTCAAAGGGCCTGAAAATTCAGTCCCTTGGCTCCAGAAAAGGCCCTGTCCAGTCTAGACCTTGCTTCTGTGTACAATAAGAGGGTGCAGCTGAACAACCACAGGATCTTTTCAGGCTCCCACATGTGCAGAGTCCCCCACACCAAGGAAGGCTGGCCTTTTTATGGGGAGGAAACCAAGGCCCAGAGCTTTCCAGAACTGCCACAGTGTCCATACACCCCAACCCTGTGCCATGTCATCAGGGGAGGCATCAGGTCTCAGCAGGATCAGCAGGATGAGTCACCAGATAGGGAAATGGTGCTGGCAAGAGGGAGGTTGGGGGCCAGGAAACTCACCCCCCACCCCAAAACCACAGTTGAAGAGCAACAATGATGGAATTCCAAAGATTCTCTAGAGAGGGCACAGGCTGCCAGGTGCCGATCCAAGCAGTCAAATGGTGTGCATGGCAATGTGCCTCTTAGCCCAAGGGCAGTGGAAGCTGCCCAGACCTCCTATGATAATAATAATCACAACAAAAATAACAACAGCACGCAGTGGTTGCTGTTGTGTCAGGCACTTTACACCTGTTACCTTCCTTCACCATTCAACGAAGCTGGGTGAGTACGATATGACCCCATTTTAGAGATGAGACCCAGGGCTCAGAGAAACTAAGGAACCCTGACCAGGTCACGGAGCCAGGGCATGGGGCACCTTGTTCTGACCACCGCAGAGCCATCCTCCTCTGTACCCCGCCGGCTCTCTCGTTCTCTCTGCCCTAGGCACATTTCAGTTCCATGGCCTGGCAGAGGCCCTGGGGAGGGAAGGGAGAGTCGGGACACCTTGCTGAGAGGCAGATGACCTGGGCTGATTCCAGCTCAGCCGCACAACCTGAAGCAGGCGGGTACCCTCCTGGGCCTCAGTCTGCACGTCTGCAAACCTGAGAGTTTGGCCTAGAGCTTTGCCAAGGCTTTCCTTCCTTAGGCTGTGACATTCAGATGTCTCCAGAAGCCTTCTGGTCCTTACCCACAGCTAGGCTGAGGCAGCCACGGGGGCCTGAGTGATGAGGCGCCCGTGCACCAGTGCCCGCCACATGCAAGCAGTCAAGTACCTGTGATCACCCAGCAAGGATGAGTGTGAGCTGTACTTGGAGCCAGGCTGAGGGGCTCCTGGATCCTGGGACAGAGACGACCACTGAGCAATGCTGGCTGGCACTCCATTGCACCATCCCAGGGCTGCACCCACAAGGAGCACCAAGGACCCCCAGCAAAGATGGGAGCACACTGGGAGAGCCCAGGAAGCCCAGCACCTGACCCTGACAGGCCCACAGCCCAGACGGAGATCACGCATGGGGGTAGAGGGCACGGCCATCTATAAATGAGGAAGACTGGAGGAGGGGCCCATGGGGGAGGAATGACAAAGGGGGTCTGCATCCCTCATGGAGGTGGGGCACATCTGTGGTGAAAAGCAGGACCCAGCTTAGGGCCACAGGGCACCTGCTAGGCAGGCCTGTTCCCAGCCAGACCTATGTCGCCCTTCCTGAGACATCTCTGCCCCAGTGTCTCTCTCTCTCTCTCTCTCTCTCTCTCTCTCTCTCTCGTGCATTCCTCTGGGAGTCGATCAGGGCTTGAATGACACCCCAGATGACTCTTTGCTATTAATTCCCACACACAGAATGGGCCTCTTGTTCTCTGCTCCCGGAGGAATGGCCGTGGCCAAAGCCATCCCAAGAGTTCCTGACTTAACCCTTCTCCTGGCTGCTCCTCTGTGTGTCCCCACACCCAGGCCCATGGGGCCAGCAGGGGTTGGGGTACAGAGATGGAGTCTGAGAGGGATAATGGCTCCTTACAGCCCAGAGCTCTTGGAATAAAGTCCCCAGAGTGGAATAGCAGGACCACCCCAACCTGCCCAGGGAGGCTGACCCCAACTCCCATCTGCCCTGGCACCCAGAGGGCCTCTCCAGGGGAAGATGGGAGGGAAGCCTAGTGTCCACAGCCTCCCTAGGGACAGCCTGATGTCTCTGACCCTCAGGGAGGCCCCTTCAAGGGACAGGTGGAAACTCAAGCCCTCACCCTGGCCCTGGCCCTGGCCCTGAGGGGGTTAACATGGGCTGGAGGCAGGACACCACCTGTCAGGCCAGGTCTCTGAGGAGAGATGAGGTGGCCTGGCCACTTCTGATCAGAGGAGGAATTGCTCTGTTAAATAAAAGCCCATCACTCCTCTCTCCCTTCCCCCATCCTCATCCCACTCCTTCAAGAGGCGGGAAGCCAAGGCCAACTTAGACAATGACAGTGAGAAGAGCTTCAGAGGCCATCTAGGATAGCCCCTCACCATCCAGACGAGACACTGAGGCCCAGAGAAGGGGAGAACATGGCTCTCACCCCTCTGCCAGTCAGTGACACATCGGAGCACACAGGTCCCTGGCTTCGGGACCAAGAAACTTTCTCCTTCCCTGTCTCCACTTCCCTCTACTTCCGCCCCCTGCCTTCTCCCCACCTCCACCCTGCTCCTGCCTGGCTTGGCTCTCTGGGTGAGAAAGCTCAGCAGGAAGGAGACAAACACCTGCCCTGCCATCAAGATCAGCAACCTTTGCCTCTTGCCCCAGGATAAGGTACAAACCCTCCAGTCTCAAAGAGGATTGTGGCCCAGGAAGCCTCAAACTCATCCTCCCTCCCCATCTCCTGCCCACCGCTTCAAGCAGACACAGTGCTATGGAGCACAAGAGGCCAGGTCCCGAGATCCCCCAGTGGCTGGAGAAGGGCCCCCAAGGGAAGCGGCAGTTAAACTGGAAATAGCAGAGGGAGATGCTGTGCTGGGTGTCCGCACAAGGGAGGAGCAGGGTGACCTAGGGAATGCAGATGGACACGGAGAGGTGGCCCAGGGAGAGGTGACCTGGAAAGGTGGGCTGGAGTCCAGATGGGGTGGGCTGCAAGGCGGGGGGCTCCACGCTTGCAGCCCCAAGAGTTGCTCTGCCATTGTTTGAACAAAGCTCAGTGTCTCTGAATTGTCATCTGTCCCCATCTCTCATTTTCTCAAGGCCCTCCACCATCAGGCAGGCTCCTCCCATTTTCAGCAGACAGAGACAAGGCAAATGAGAGGCGGCATGGGGAGAGACAGAGAGATGTGGGGGGTTATGGGAGGGAGGGAGAAAACAAACACACTGGGAAGAGAAAAGCAGAGATGGACAAAGACAGAGACCTTGAGAGCAGAGAGAGATACAAGCTGGGGCAGAGAGGGCCGGACAGGGAAGGACACAGAAACGGCAACAACCAACTGTGGGCCAAAATTAAGAAGCCAGCCAGGCGAGGTGGCTCATGCCTGTAATCCTGGCACTCTGGGAGGCCGAGGCAGGAGGATCCCTTAAGCTCAGGGATTTGAGACCAGCCAGAGCAAGAGGGAGACCCAGGTTCTACTAACAATAGAAAAATTAGCCAAGCATTGTGGAGGGTGCCGGTCGTCCCAGCTACTTGAGAGCTTGAGGCAGAAGGATCACATGAGCCCAGGAATTTGAGGTTGCTGTGAGCTGGGCTGAGGCCATGGCACTCTAGCCTGGGTGACAGAGTGAAACTCTGTCTCACAGACAAAAAGAAAGAAAAAGAAATTAAGAAGCTTCTCGAAGATAGGAGGCTGTGCACAGAAAGGGAAGGAAGAAGCAATGGAAAGAGAGAAGGAAACCGAGGCAGACATGGAGTGGAAAAGAAGGGAGAGAGGAAGATCAGCAGGGAGAGGCCTTCCGAGAAGGGGAGGGGAGGCCAGGAGGGGAGGCCAAGGGGGCAGCTCTGTGGGGAAGCTCAGAGCCCCTCCCCCAACAGAGCCTTGCTTCCTGAGGCCTGTGGGCCTACTGGGCACCAGCACCCAGAGGATGTAGCTGAGCCAGGACATGGGAATCAGGTGTCCTGCCCAAGGGGTGGGGGCTTCAAGGCTGAGGGGAGGGACCTTAGAGACCATCTGTCCCAATATTGCCCCTACCAGGAGCATCTTAATCACGGAAAAACTTTTACAAAGATGGACTCAAGTGGTGCCTGTAGCTCAGCAGGTAGGGTGCCAGCCACATACACTGAGGTTGGCAGGTTCAAACCTGGCCTGGGCCAGCTAAAACAATAATGACAACTGCAACATTTTTGAAAAGTAGCCAAGTGTTGTGGTGGGCGCCTGTAGTCCCAGCTACCTGGGAGGCTGGGGCAAGACAATCACTTGAGCCCAAAAGTTTGAGGTTGCTGTGAACTGTAATGCCACGGCACTCTACCCAGGGTAAAAGCTTGAGACTCTGTCACAAAATAAATAAATAAATAATAAAAACAAAAAGATGGACTCCCACCCAAATCTATGACTCCACATGGGGCCTGGGAATCAGCATTGACACATTCCCCAGAAAGTTTGTGCCCTTTGGGCCTCGGTTTGGGCCACAAGGATGCAGAGAAAGATGGTGGCCAGAGAAGGCCTGTGCCCCAGCTGAGGTGACACAGCAACTCCAGGCAGAGCCCGCCCTCACATCAAGGAGTCTCCAGTCCCAGCCCAGGGCTCTTTCTCCTGCACAGAGACTGCCAGTGGTTCTGCACAGGCCAGGCACACAGGAAGGGTTTGGGTGGGCAGCGTCCTCTCCCTTTCCCTCCATCCCTACATCCCCAAGCCCCAGGCCCAGCTCCCCAGAGCCTGCCAGGGCAGTCAACATCTTGAAACCCAGAAATGAAGTGGGAGAGAGAAAGGGATTTGCCCAGAATGGGATTTCTGCCCCCTTCTCCCCCCCCATCCCCCTAGTGCCAAGGCCTGAGGCTGCAAGCTCTAGCCAGAGAAGGGGGTGGAGGGTGGGGCAGGAGGGAAGAGGGGAAGACCTGGGTGCTTCCTGGCTCCCCCTTGCCTGCCTCCCTGGGCTCAGGGCTGGGTCCCCTGGGGCAGTGATGTCTGAAGCTGACAGATCTGCCCTATGCTTCCTGCCTGCTGGGGGAAGGGATGGAGCTGGCTCACATCCCCCATCTCCCTCCTCCCCTTCCCTAGATCCTCAGCGGCTCAGCTTCCCACTAAACCCAGGTGATCCCTCAGGGGCCCCACTCCAGAAAAAGGAAGAGCACTGGACTGAGGGTCCCAGGGGCTGCCCCCATCAGTGGGAGGCTGGGCAGCCTCATCTCTCTAGCCTCCTCCTCACTCCCATTGACTCTCCAAGCTTCTCAACCCCTCATTCCATCCTGGCCATTCATGCACTCATTCCGCTGATCACAGAGGATTCCCAAAGCTGCCCTCAGGAAGCTAACATCCTCCTGGGGAAGACAATGAATCTAATCTGGCAATAAATGTATAACCATAAACTACAGTGAGTGCTGTGAGGGAGAATCCCAGGGAGCTGTCAGAGAAAACACCAGTCACTGGAGGCTCAGGAGGGGTGTCCCTGTAGACTGAGCCTAACTGAGCCCTGAGGGGGGCCTGTAAGGAAGGGACATGAGGGTCCTGTCCCCACCCATGGGACTAACAGGAATGACAACCTAGGCTGGGCACAGGCCCACTGGGGAGAGAAGTAGGGCAGAGTTTTTAGAGGGTTATCTCCCTGATCAATGAGGCACAATAAACACTTATTGAGCACCTGCTGTGTGCTCACATGTCTAATCCTGAGCAGTTGGCAAGGTGGGAGACAAAACCAGACATGAGCCTGTTCCTATGGAACCCTAAAAACCCTGGCGGTAAATCTGATAGAGCCCCGCAGATGCCAAAGGTCCATTCCCTCACTGCACAGGTGAAGGCATGTGGCCACAGAGGGTAGCTGACTTCCCCAAGAACACACAGCAAGGGTTGGGAATTTGGAAAAGTCAGGAGCAGGTTTTCCCTCTGCACCTGCCACAGCAGAGTCGGGGAGACTTTAAGTCAGGTTCTAAATCTAAAAACAAAAATGTGGCTAGGCACAGTGGCTCATGCCTATAATCCTAGCACTCTGAGAGGCCGAGGCAGGTGAATTGCTTACGCTCGGGAGTTTGAGAGTAAGACCCCATCTCTACTAAAAATAGAATAACTAGCCAGGTGTAGTGGCACACACCTGCAATCCCAGCTACTCAGGAGGCTGAGGAAGAGGCTCAAGCCCAAGAGTCTGAGGCTGCTGTGAACTATGACACCATGGCACTCTACCCAGGGCAATAGAGTGAGACAAAAAAATAAATAAATAAAATAAAATAAAGCAAGAAATATTTCAACTCTGATTCTCAGCTTGCCACCTGGTAGGGAAGTGTGACAAATAGAAAATACCTGTGCGCAGTGAAACACGCACAGCCCGAGGTAGGGTGGTTGAGGCCCTGAGGCGGGCAGACTCAAGGACATTACCCTTTCTGTGCAAACCAAGGCCCCTTAAAATGTGGACACACCCCACAGCCATGCCTGGGTCTCCTGCTGTGATGTCAGTAAGCTCAACCCTGCACCCTAGAAGAGGATTTTCATGGTGTTTATGATATCCAAGACATTATTCCACCCAAGACATTAGCCTCCCACCTAGAAACGATGGAAAGAAGACAGTGGCATCTGTTTGCATCCCAGGCACTGTGCTGAGCCATTCCTTGTTTCTTTTTATTTTTGTGACATTCCAGGTATTATTAGACTGGAATTGCTATCTCATTTCACGGACAAGGAGACTGAGGCATGGGAAGATTTCATAACTTGGCCCAATCCCACTGCCAGTAAGTGGGGCAAGGGCCAGCCTTGAACTCTGGTCTCCCTGGCTCCAGATCTCAGGCACATTATCACTCAGCTCCCTTGTTCATTATAAAGTGATGTCATCAAAGAATAAGGAAACTTTACTGCCAGGAGGGCTCTATACCTCACACAAACACTAAAATTCCACTGAATCACCCCATTTTCACTTTTATGGTACAGAGGTAAACCATGTGAGAGCAGGAAGATGGCAGCCTGGGTTCCCACCACGCCCAGCCCTGATCCTAGGCAATGGATGATACAGAGTGAGAAGACCCAGGCCTGTAGTCACCTCCCACAGCTCCTAAGCTGGGCCACCTTGAGAAGCCCCTTCCCCCAAGCTGCAAGCCACCTGCCAGAGGTGGAAGGACAAAGGTCTTCATTAGTCGTCAGGTGCGGTGACTCACACCTGTAATCCTAGCGCTTTGGGATGCCGAGGTGGGTGGATTGCCTGAGCTCAGGAGTTCAAGACCAGCCTAAGCACGAGCGAGAGACCCCATCTCTACTGAAAAATAGAAAACTAGCCAGGTGTGGTGGTAGGCACCTGTAGTCCCAGCTATTTGGAAGACTGAGGCAGGAGGATTCCTTGAGCCCAGGAGTTTGAGGTTGCTGTGAGCTATGATGACATGATGACACCACAGCACCCTACCCAGGTGACAGAGTGAGACTATGTCTCGAAAAAAAAGGAAAAAAGGTCCCTATTAGCCACATGTGGCCCATACTGTTCAGACCATATTTAAAAGCAGGGTGACACCAACGGGCCCATCTGATAACTCCCCCTCCCCCACCTCTCTCCTCCCTCCTTCCACCTCCAACACTCTCACCCCTCAGGCTTCCCGTGTGGCCTGGGATGCAGGAATGAATGAACTCCCAGCTCACCCATAAGTTCCCTGGGGACTGGGCACACACCTTTCTTACCCCACACGAGGCAGTATGTTGCCTAGGGCAGGTCCTCAGAGACCCTAGGAGCAAAAAAGCACAGCAGGGATGTCTCGATCCACCACTAAAGGTCACTCATTTCCCTTCCTGCTTTGATTTGATGGGATGTCACCCTTTCCTTGCCCTGCAGCCTCCAGCTTTACTGGGAGCAGAAGGGGGAGCATCCAGTGACAGAACTGTGACAGGATAGGAAGTGATGACCACTGTAAAACCCAAGGTCAACCAACAGCATCTTTGCGGGCAGATCTCCAGATGCTAATCACAATAGCTGGCCAGTTAGTGGGCCAGCAGGTGCCAGGCACTGACTGTCCTGAGAGTTTACATTATCTGGCTTAATTCTCACCGCAAACTGAAAGAGAGCTGGGACTCAGAGAACTTCAGTCATTTGCCAAGGACACACAGCTAATGAACAGGAGTGCCAGGATTCACCCCTGGAGCTGCCTGACTCAGGAGCACCTGAGCAGGCGCCACACCATGCTGCCACGTCATCCACCTACTGATGTCACTGTGCACTGTCCCCATGCCAGGCACCATAAGGGAGGGTAGAAGGACCCAGCTCCCAGTTACACAGGCCAGCAGGAATGATGTCCTGCTAGAAAAGTGAGCAAGGTGGGAGGCAGGGCCTCACCACCAGCCAAGGTGTCCAGGCAGCAGGACTGGGCCTTATGGGCTTGGGCCATACTGCAGGGCTGGGGAGAGTGGACACAACTGCAGCTTAGGTCAGTGGGGGCGGGCAGGGTAGAGGTGGGGTATGGAGCTATGTGCTGGGATTGTGGGGGGGACTGAGGAATTGAGGACAGTGCACTAAGGGACATCAGAGCTCCTCAGGGATTCTGGGGAGGAAGAGAGAAGGAGAGAAGAGGAAGGAGGAGGACCCTAGTATTGGAGGAGATAAATGGATGGAAAATCAGGGGCACGGAAGGTACAAGGACCAGAAGGTACAAGAGACACAGGAACCCAGACAGAGGCCATAGTCTATGGAGCCCAGTCCCTGCCCCAGGCCTGACATGGAAGAGTTACCCAGTAAATGTCAAACAGGCATGAACAGAGATAGAGGCTAAGGCAAGGTATGAGACATCACATCTTACTCAGGGCCTCACCAACTGCACCCTCTCCAGATTAGGCCGAAACTGTATTCCATCAGAAGTCCCGCCAGACACTAGGAAGCGGTAATAACAATAGTAATAAGTTGAGAATCCGTGTTTTAAACAGAGAGTGTTTCTTAACTGCAGAACTTAGAACTTTTAACACACTAACAGGCCCCTATCTCTAAAAAGAAGTAGCAGGAATGTTCATTTCCCAAATATACTGGCCACAAAACTGTCTTTCAAGAGATATCTATGAATGTCCTGAGGAAATACTAGGTCTCTTCTTTTGAAAATTCAGTTCATGGGTTATCTGCCTGGAAATGCCCTCAAACAAAATCTAACCTGCCCCTCTCTTTACAGATGGGGAAACTGGCCCAGAGAGGGAAGAAGGTTGCCAAGGCAATGCAAGGCCTCTGTAGCCTGTGAGGCTGGAACCCCAGCCCTTGGGACTACAGGGGCCTAGTTCCTGTCACCCATTTAGCTGTGCCAGGTTCTGGGTGTCCGAGCAGGTCTCTCCTATCAAGCTCATCCTCAAAGCCAGGGTCAGTCTCCATCACCTCCTGGCCCAGCGCCCAGCACAGAGCGTACACTCACAAAAGTTCACCGCGGCCTGGGAGGCCTGGAGAGAGGGCAGGAAGGGCTTTCCAGCAGCTGGGTCTAGATGACAGGAATGGCCAGTCTCCTCCAAAGTCTTCTAAGAAGAGGGCAGAGGCCAGGCTGCCTAAGGCAGCCCTGGGCACTGGCCCCAGCTTCCTGGTTCCCTAAAAGGGTGGGGTTGGGAGTGAAGGAAGATTCAGGCCCTAGGAAGTGTCTGTCTGGCCAGGCAGGGTCTGGGACCCTCAGCTTGGGCCAGAAGCAGGGAAAGGAGAGAGCCCCTGTTGGGACAGGTCCTGGAATGCCATCCTCCCACAGGGCTCAGGCCCTCTGCCTCCAGGAAGCCCCTCCTGGCCTCTCTAGCCTCCCTGGTCTTTTTCTTCTTGGAATTCTGACAGCAACTCCACTTAGGGAAGATTAGCCAAGGTTCAGCAAGGCCCTGCCCTCAGGGGCTCCCAGTAGGAGGTGAGACCTGCCTATTCACTGGGCTGTGTATCAAGGAGGCAATGGACCTCGAAGGTGTCTCCTCCCCCTCCAGAGAACACAGAGAAAGTAACAGAGGAAAAGACTCCAATCAAGGTACCTAGGAGCATGTGCCTGAGGAGGGACTCTCTCTGAGCTACAGGCAGTGAGAAGCAGGCAGGCACAGAGGGAGGGACAGCACTCCAGGGCCAGGCAGAGCCAGAGCCAGGTCCAGCGGAAGAGGAGGACAATGAGGAGGCCACAGGTCCATAGCTGTGCCTGGATCTTGGGGCCATAGAGCAGAGTGGACAGATGCTGGGCCGTGGGGTAACCTACAGGTCTCAAGCCACACCCTACTACCATTATTTGGGTAAGCTAGTGTCACTGAATCACTCTGTGCCTCATTTTCCCTCCTAGGATGAGAATAACAACAGTACCTCCTTATAGGATTGTTGGGAGGATGGGGTCAAATGGTAGGAACCCTGAGAGCTGAGCCAGGCCCTCTGCAGGCCCTGGAGGTGGCTTCCCTGGAAAGGGGGGACACTGCATGAGAGGCCACAAGGGAGGAGCTTATTATATACCAGCCTGGTCTGATGTTGGGATCCAACAGGTAGATTCTAAACTCTTAACTGTGAGTCCACAGGGCTGCTCAGTAAACACGTGTGCACTTGACCTGAAGTGGGCACTCTCCACACCTCCCAGTACTGGCCTAATTCCTAAATTCTTTTTTCTTTTTTTTTTTTTTTTGCAGTTTTTGGCCAGGGCTGTGTTTGAACCCACCACCTTCAGAATATGAGGCCAGAGCCCTACTCCTTGAGCCACAGGCGCTGCCCTAAATTATTTTTTCTAACATTTATTGAGCAGTTACTATGCTAGGTACATGGCGTGTGTGTGTGTGTGTGTGTGTGTGTGAGTGTGTGTGTGTGTTTTCTTTTTTTTTTTATATATATTTTTTTGTAGAGACAGAGTTTCACTTTATTGCCCTCGGTAGAGTGCCGTGGCATCACACAGCTCACAGCAACCTCCAACTCCTGGGCATAAGTGATTCTCTTGCCTCAGCCTCCCGAGTAGCTGGGACTACAGGCGCCCGCCACAACGCCCGGCTATTTTTTTGTTGCAGTTTGGCTGGGGCCGGGTATGAACCCGCCACCCTCGGTATATGGGGCCGGCACCCTGCTCACTGAGCCACAGGCGCCGCCCTGTGTGTGTGTTTTCTTATTTAATTCTCTCCTTCACTTGGGGATATAGAGAGCATATTTTTACACACGCAAAAACCACCACCTGAGAGGTTAATAGCATAACCAAGAGCAGGCCATTTGGATGCCAGTGGCAGGATTTCCTGACCCCAGGTCACCTTCCACTACATTCCAGCTTGAGGATGACCCTGTCCAGAGATGGGTGTGGCCTAGAAACTATCCAGTAGTGCCCTCACGTGCCCCAGTACCCTCACCTGGACCCCCTGCCTGCTTCCTGTCTCTGTCCCTCAGCTCTCCACCTCCCTAGGACACAGACCCTCTCCTGCCACACCCGGCAGCTCAGTATAACCTAAGGGTCTGGCATCCAGCTCTGGGGTCCCAGCACCAAAGCCCCTCCCCTCTGGCTGGTGATTCTGGCTCTGGCAAGGGGCCACTCCCAGCCTCAGGGCTCCAAGGACCCCTGTGAGGGAGAGCAAGCCTCTCAGGAAACTTCAAAAAAGTAAACATGTCTGTACCTCATCCCAGAAATTTAGAATTAACCCGTCTGTCTATGTCCTAAGGTCTGATCTAGATGGAAAAAAAAGAATTAGCTAGTCTGAGGTACAATCTGGGCATCAGTATTTTTTTTAAAAACTCCACAAGCGATTCACCAGGGCAGCAAGAATTAGAACCAATCGTAGACAACGGCCCGAGAGCTTGCTAGGAACACAGAGCCTCAGGCCCCACCCCAGACTGAGGAATGAGTGACAAGCTGCCTGAGGCCAGCCACTGTGAGAGCGGGAGCAGGCACAGACCTGAGGGAACTAGTGAGAGGACAGCCAGGGACTCCCTAGGTGGCATCCGGACAGCACTCTGAGGTGGTAGATGCTTTCTCTGTGTCCCCTCATCACATGTTCAGCCCTGTCCCTTTAGTGAGTCAGGAAGAAATGCTTGTGCCTGTGTGGGGAAACTGAGGCAGCGGTTCACTTGACCAGAATCATCCCTCACCCTTCTTGGTCCCTGGCTCTGCCAGCAGCTGACTTCTGACCTTCATCTCAGTGTGACTTGGGGAGCAGGCAGGCAGGAAGTGCGAGCATTGCCCTGTGTGACAGGTGAGGGACTTGGAAGCCAGGGTGGGGAGTCCCAGGTAGAGCCTCCTGCAGGACAGCACCCTAAGAAGGGGACTTGGGATCTGAGGGATGTGAGGGGCACTTCTGACCCAAGGCAGCTCCACCAGGCAATGTCATCAGTGGGCTTCACATGTGACAGTTTCCTTCCCTTTTCTCAGGGTCCACCTTCTGAGTAAACCTGGGACCAGCCTTAATAGAAGCCAGGCCAAGGCCCAGGAAAACTTTTATTGCTCCTGAAAGGGCCTCCTCTGCCCATGGGAGGAAGCATGGATTTCTCCCACTACACTCAGAACCTGGGCCCCTCTCTGCCAGGGAAAAATATTCAGGAGAGAAGGCAGGCCATAGGGTCCACCAGACACCACCCCTCGCCAGGAATGGGGACAAACCCTCATTTCATGGCAGATTTAATTGATGAGCAGGGTAAAGGACCTCCAGCATCCCTGGGGAAGAGTCAAGAATGACCCCTCCCACACCAAGCAGGCAAAGGACAGAAGGTGGCACTGGTCCTCCTGGCTGTCCAGCCTAGGGCAGAAGCCCTGGTGTCTTCAGCCAGGTCACCCCCCTGCCCCGCCACACACTCCCTTCTCTCCAGGGATAAATGTGGGCCTTTTGCCCTTCTCTGCTAGAGAAAACTGGGTTCTCAGGGCCTGAGATGGGATGGAGGGGATCCCAGTTGCCACTATGGTGGGAAGGAAAGTGTTCACAGCTGGGGACGCCCCACAACATACACAGCCCTGATCATCTGACAGTCCTTCGCCCACACCCCTAGAGGCCCACACCTGCCTCACCCAGCACCTCCACAACAGAAAACCCAGCACAGCTTTGAGAAGGCAGCATCTGCACAGGGATGGGGGGAAGAGAAAGACAGACAGACAGACAGAGAGGGAGAGCCCCCTGGGTCTAGCGTGGCTTCTCTGCAGCCCCCCACCCCCATCCTGGCACAGCTGGGCCAAGGAGGGTGGGGAGAAGGCAGGGAGCTGAAGGGGACCCCACTCCCCTACCCTATGCCCTCTCCCTCCACAGCCACCCCTCCCTGCCCCAGGGGGTCTCAGACACAACAGGGAGCAAGGAGGGCCTTCCCTTGAAGATGAGGAACCAAGGGGTGGAAGGATGGATGGGGACCCACCGGGAGAGAGAGGCCAGGCAGGCGGGCAGCAGCGGGTGTCGGAGGCGGCCGCAGGGCAGCCGGGACTCCACTGGCTGGATGCTCGTCCCTCGTCCCTCTGTCCATCCAGGGCGGCTCCTCTCCGGCGGTTCTGAGGCTGGGCGGGCGCTGTTAAAAAGCTTTTTATGTGTGTGTGTGTTAATCACATGATTGCCGTTCACCTGTATTTCGAACAAAGACAGCTCACTGTTTCAAGGCCCCGAACAAGAGTCTGGGCACAGGGAAGAGAAGGGAGGCGGGGGGGAGGAGGGCTGGCAGCGCCGGGGGTGGCGTCGAGGAAAACTGGGGGGAGATTGTCCAAGGCCAGCAAGCGAGAGAAAGAGAAAACCCTTATCAAACTCCTAATTCACTGGGCTCCGAGGCCCCAGACACACTGGCCCAATTGTCTGGCTGGTTGTATGTGTGAGCATGTGTGCGTGTGTGTGTGTATTCCAATGTCCGTTCCCCCCACCCCCAACATGCCTCTGCCTCATGTGACTACCTCATTGTGTCCTATCACCCACCCCCACCTCTTGGCCTTTCCCAAGCACGAGGCCTTGCCTCCCCAGACCCCTTGCCAGCCCCACTCCAGACGTGAGCCCTGGGTGTGGGCCTGGGGCCTTGCCCAGCTGCTCAAGAACACAGAACCACACGTGGTCGCCACCGTGGCCCAGGCTCCGGCGTCTGTTCCCACTTCTGCCCCCCCACCAAGTGAGATGAGCCCTTTGGAGGAGAGGCCTAGGACAGAGGAAGGACAGGAGCCATGGGAGGATGGCAGGGAAGAAAAGGGAGTGGGAAGAAGGTACAGAGGAGGGAAGAGTGAGGCAGGGCAACTCTACCCCTGCAGGGGGAGTGGAAGACTTGGTGTTGTCATCCAGGACTGACAACCAGGATGGAGACGCCTCCCTCACCCCCAAGAGAGGGTGAGCCCAATGGGAGGGAGTTGTGTTTCAGGAAGGAGAAGACCCCCACCCCAGTCCCACCTCAGCCTCTTGGGAACTTTCGTCTGTGGGTGCTGGGTGTCTCTAGGAAAACAATCAGGGGCCCAACTGGGGTGTCTGCACCAAGACCTCTCTCCTGCTGTATAGTGTGGGCAGAGAGGAGTTTGGGAGGACCAGGAGGCAGGGTCAGGTGGGCTGGGCAGCAGTGCCCAGCGCACAGTAGGCGCTCAGCAGTTTTGTTCAACTGAAGCAGGGGGCAGCCCAGGCCATGCCCTCCCAGGCCCAGAGAGCTTCATCACCTTACCTATCTCCCTAGTCCCTGCCAACCACCCATCCTGCCATATGAAGCCAAGTTTGGAGGTCCTGGTTGGGCCCAATTTTCCTCCAACAACAGGTTGTGACTCTCTGTGCCTCTTCCTTCCCTGACCTGACCACCTCCACTCCTATACCTTCTGATTAAGCCCAGGCTGAGCCCAGGCGAGATGGGCTTGGGCAGCAGGGCAGGGAGCTGGGGGTGGGGGAGCCTGGATGCCTTATGGAGGAGCCCTGAGTGTTGGGGATGAAGGAAAAGCGCCGGAGGCTCCACCTTCTGCCCTTCCCTCCCTCCTCTCCCCCTCCCCCCTCTCCCCCTCCTTCCTTCCCCAGCCCTCTGCAGCAGCTCAGTCGCTCAGTCAGTCTCAGGCTGTCCGGCCAGGGTGGTTGGTGGTGAGGATTCAGGCTCTGTCCTAAGGAGGCTGTGGCCTGAGGCTCAGGGCCCCCCAGCCCCTCCCTCCCTGCCCACCAGCGTCACCCCCCAGTCCCGAGCTGGACCGCACACCTTGGGACGCGGTTTTCCACTTCCTAAGGACGAGCCCCAGGCTGGAGGAGAGGTCCGAGGAGGTGAGTGCGCAGGCTGCTCCTCCCTGGCCGGACCCAGGCCTGGGACCCTGCTGTGGGGTGGAGAGAGGCTGTCACCCTGAACTCGGTGCCACACCTGGTTCCTCTAGACTGCTCTGTGGGGCAGACAGGGGAAAGAAGGAAAGGTGAGAGAAAAGGTGGGAAATTCCAGGGGCTGGGATTAGTACAGAATAAAGGGTCCGTTTTTCTTCCTATCATCAACAAACTTCCATCCAAATAAGGAGGTTAAAAAAAAACCACCCACACCAAGAAACGGTTGGGATCAGGTTGTGGGAAGACACCAGGCGGGCGCACCCACCTAGGGTCTGGCATGTGCGCGGGCCCCAGCGGGGCCACAGTGGGGTTAGCTGGGGCAGTGAGGGCCGCCACCTCGGGGCTGTGCCCGCGTCCCCTCCCGGGCCGCCTTTGGGTCCACACACACCGCTCCATCGCACCCTCCTTCCGGTCCAGGTGGGCGTTGGACTCTTCGCGAGGACCCCGGCGGCGGGCCCGGGGGAGGTGGCCGAGGCAGCGGCTGCAGCCGGGGGCGATATGGCAGAGGAGCAGGACCTATCAGAGGTGGAGCTGAGCCCCGTGGGCTCGGAGGAGCCCCGTTGCCTGTCCCCAGGAAGCGCGCCCTCGCTGGGGCCCGACGGTGGCGGCGGCGGCGGCGGATCGGGCTTGCGAGCCAGCCCGGGGCCAGGAGAGCTGGGCAAGGTCAAGAAGGAGCAACAGGACGGCGAGGCTGACGATGACAAGTTCCCCGTGTGCATCCGCGAGGCGGTCAGCCAGGTGCTCAGCGGCTACGACTGGACGCTGGTGCCCATGCCCGTGCGTGTCAACGGCGCCAGCAAGAGTAAACCGCATGTCAAGCGGCCCATGAACGCCTTCATGGTGTGGGCGCAGGCTGCGCGCAGGAAGCTGGCCGACCAGTACCCGCACCTGCACAACGCCGAGCTCAGCAAGACGCTGGGCAAGCTCTGGAGGTGAGCACCCCGCCGCGCTCCCAGCACCGCGGCCCTCTGGCCGGACAGGGGTAGCCTGGCCTCCTACCCCCAGAGCGGGGCCTGCCTGGGCCCTTCTCCTGGGTGCTGTCCCCTCCATGGATGGGGTTGGAAGGCAAGATATGGGGACTGTGCCTGCCCTGGCACCACATGTACTTGATTAGGGTTCCGAACTTGGAGCTCGCGGCCTAGGCCAGGTCTCCCCACCCGGGCGGCGGGCAGGAAGGCGCCCCCTTGTGGTTGGAATTCTGCCGGGGCAGGCCGTGGGGACTACCGGGGCCTGCTGCAGGGCAGCAAGGATGGTGGGCGCACCGCACCACGGGCCTTCACTAGCTTCCTCCCCACACACACGCGCACTTAAGAGGCCACTGCCTACAGCTCCGTGGCCAGGAGGATGCGGGGAAAGGCCTGGAAAAGAACCGAAGGCCTGGCTGGAGATGCAGGGAAACTGAGGCAGCCAGATAGAGAACTCGGTGGAGGTTCAAGGAAAACAAAGAATTCAGAAGAGACTCTTGGAAGGAGTGAGGGACAGAGAAATGCCCAGGGACAAATGTGTCTGCCACAGCAGGGTCTCCTACCCCAGTGTCTTCTAGGCTTTACTGACCCCATTCTCCTTTTAGGTTGAGGGCTTCCTCATCCTCCAGGGGAGGGGGCACACAGAAGGGGCCTTCCCACCCACCCTGCTCCACAGCCACCAAGCTGGTCTCATGCTTTCTTCCCCCTCCCAGTTCGGCGCCATTTTCCCTCCCAAGGCCCCACCCAGTGTTGAGCAACCTCCTCATCCCAGCCTGGAGCTGAGCACCCTGGCCAGGAGGAAACCTTGGCCACCCCTTCCTGCTGGGGTCCTTCAGAGTCCCAGGGACCCTGAGACCAGGCCAAACCTCTAGGGTAAACTTCCCCTCTTGGAGGAAAGCTGCTAACCCTGGATTCAATGTGTGTGGAGTGGGGTAACCCCCAACCCCCACAGGAATCCAGGGCAGCTGTGAGAGAGACCTTGGGCTCCACACGATGTGAGCTCACAGAGGTCACCTGATTCCTACCAGACTGTCCAGGGGACAGGCCCAGAAAGGCTAAAGAACCTCAAAGGTCACATAGCAGTTGGTGGCAGAGCCAGGGCCAGAGCGCAGGTCTCCCACTCTTTGTCCAGAGGCCTGCCTCCATGTTGTCCCTGGTGACAATGGTGGATCTCCCTTCACTCTACAGAGAGGTCAGAAGGTTGTGGGGGAGGCAGGAAGAGGAGAGGAAGAGTGAGGTGCATTTGGGTCCGGAAAGCTTGGGCTTTGTCAGAGCCATCTGCCTCCCTCCTGCTGCCCTGACCTTCGATGGACCCAGCATGGTGTAGGTCAGATCTAGAAGGCCAAAGGCTTAGAGCAATAGAAGAAGCAGGAGGTCCGCCAAGAGACCAAGAGATTCCCATCTAGCCCCTAGCCTGTCCTTGCCACGTGTTGGCTGGAGCCCTGGTGCCCCTCATCACCCCCAGCACCTGACAGTCCAGCTCTGCCCATGAGCAGAGGTCACAGATCCTCTGCCCCAGGTCCATCCAAATCAGGGCAGGCCTCAGCACAGGCTAGAGTACCTTTGGACATGAGAAACAGACAAGCAGGGGAGACAGACGGACAGAACGCATGTCTGAGAGCAGACCACAGTTTGAGCGCAACAGGAGTCAAAGCAGGGACAGACCCCCATACTCCTGCCATCTCCCATTGCCAAGGGCTTAAAATTGACCCCTCTGTTGTCTCTGCCCTTGTTTGCCCAGCCTAGAACCCCAGGCCTGGGCTCCCTTCAGGAGGGCTTGTTCCTGGTCACCACCCAAGCACAGAGGCCATCTGGGGTGGGGCCATCAGGAAAGCAGGCACTACTTGCTGAGGACCCGTCCCCCATGGCAAGAAGGGGCAGAACAATGGCAAGGGTCAAAAGCTATGCCAACACCTGTGACCTCCTCAACCCTTGGGGGTAGTCCTGAGGGATATCTGGATGTGGGCTGGATTAGCCATTTGCTCTAGGGACTTCTGAAACCTCCCCAAGCTCCTGACTGCTGGGATGTCAGGAAGAGGGGTGTGGTTAGGTAGGCAGAACTAGAAAATGGGGGTCCTGAAAGTGAAAAGAGAAAGACATACAGACAGGCTATGGGGAGTGCCCCCAGGGCTGTGGGGTCACACAAGAAAGCCCAGACCCTAAGTGGACACATGACCTCTGACAGCCCTGCTAGCTCATCTAGGGGAGGACTATTAGATGTCAATCATGAGCTGCTGGCTGTGCATTGGTTGACCTGCCTGCAAAGAACAGCCGGAGCCCCCAAACCAGAAAGGGGGTCACAGGCTGGAGCCTCTCCCATATGGTAGGGCTCTCCTTCCCTCTCTTGTCCCCAGTCTCAGAGGCCCCCTCCCCAGGTAGAGTCTTCTTATGCCACTGGCCTGGCAGAAGGACAGATATAGCAGCAATCAATGCCCACCTCAGGTGTCCCCCAGCTGGGGGTTCCAGTTTGGGTGAGAAACAGCCTGCCCTCTCTTTGCCCCCATTTTAAATCTGGGAGACTGGGAGGAGAGAGGGCTGATGTGAAGGCACAAATGAGGACCGGGTTTGGAGTTAGAGCTGGGGTGACTAGTAGGCAGGATGGGCTTGGGGTGAGGAGACGTCCTGAGCAGAGCCTGGGTAGAGGCTCAAGGTGGGGTTAGCGGCTGCAGCTGGTGCAGGAGGGGGCTGAGGTTAGGCCTGGGATGAGACAGCAGTGGGCCAGAATTAGACTTCTGTCAGGGCTAGGCTACTGCTGGGAACTAGCTTGGGGGCAACAGTGGGATCCAGTGTTGAATCTTCCCACTCTCTGGCCCCCTGCCATTTTTTTTGGTGATTGCTGGCTGCCAGCACAGGGGCCTGGGAAGGATGGGGTGCAAGAGTGAGCTTAGTGTCCCCAGCCATCCTGGAGCCTCTGTGCAGTTCTCTCAGGGACTGCTCCACCCCTCCCCAGCCCAGCCATCGAAGAGGGCACCTGGCTCCTAAGTCCCTGCCTCCTGAAAGTGTACCCTGAACCCAACAGAGCCTCAGCTGGAGGCTGGGCTAGGGCTGGGTGCTGGGGAGCAGACGGGAAGCTAAGCTGCAGAGGAATGCTGCGGCCCTAGGAGGTGCCTGGTGTGACCACCCCCCCCCTCCCCAGCCTGGGGAGGGAGGGCTCAGCCTTCTGCTGCCTGGGGGAAGAGGGCACCCACCCGGGTGTGAGGGTGGGGCAGCTGCAGAGAGAAGCTCTCTGGATAGAGGATCAGGGCTACTCCCCACCAAGACATCTCTAGGTCTTGACTCTAAATCTATGGACTTCCCATCAGACCCCACACCAAGATATCCATCTGGCCCTCCTCCTATGGAGTGCCCAAGCCCTGAACACACATCTGCCCTCTAATCCTAAACTGAAGTTGGAGTCAGTGGGCAGAGGCACCAGCTTCAGAGCTTCCTCCCTCCATGGGCTGGTCTCACTCAGGGCCTGTTCCAAGGTCTGGGAAGAGACTAGCTTCTTCTGCCCTCTGTCACCACCTTGACAAGGATATAGGATCTCCCTCAGGAGGCAGTGCCTCCCACATAGTGAAAGGGACTCACACCCTGCCTCCTTAGAACTACCACACTGGAATTCACAAAATCAGCGTTCCAGAGTTGAGGGGCCCCCCCTTAGGTCCTCCCAAGCAGCATTACAACGGCACCTACATGTATTTCTCAAAGTGCCGCTTCCCAGACCCTGATGCAAAGCCATTTCACATCCATCATTTTGGCCAATCCCATACCCCCAGTGAAGTGGATATATCATCCTTGTTTTAATGGTGATGAAATTCAGGCTTAGAGAAGTAACTTGCTTAAGGTCACACACTCAGCTAGTAAGGTGCAGAGACTGGGCTTTTCCCCCAACCACGGTGCTTCTCTGTTTGCACACCTCAACTTCCAGGGAACTCACCCCCTAACAGGCAGCCAATTCCTATTGCAGATAGCTTTGATAATGAGAAAGTTTTTCCTTTCCTTGAACTGTCCTCTTCCCCTGTAACCTGTATTTCTACCTTTAATTCCTCCTCAAGGGCATCCAGGAGCAGCAGGCAGACCCTTCTTTCACCCTCCAGGGCCAGAAAGATTTAGGGGCAAAGATCACAGCCCTCGGAGGCTGTTGTGCCCAAGACCTCACTTCTCTCAATCCATAATCACAGGGCACAGCTCCACCCCAGGTCCTGCCCTCTGGGCTCCCCTTCTGGGCCTCATGTCTTCCAGGACACTCAGAGGGAAGCCAGCCTGGGATGCTCTGGCATTCACACTGGCTTTTCTGCTGTCCTCCATTCTGCCCCACCCAGATTGCTGAATGAAAGTGACAAGCGCCCCTTCATTGAGGAGGCTGAGCGGCTCAGGATGCAGCATAAGAAAGACCATCCGGACTACAAGTACCAACCCAGGCGGAGGAAGAACGGGAAGGCGGCCCAGGGGGAGGCCGAGTGTCCTGGCGGGGAGGCTGAGCAAGGCGGGGCTGCTGCCATCCAGGCCCACTACAAGAGCGCCCACTTAGACCACCGGCACCCGGAAGAGGGCTCCCCGATGTCAGATGGGAACCCCGAGCACCCCTCAGGTGAGTGCCGAGGACAGAGCTGGGGATGGGGTGAGCCTGGACAGTGGAGAGAGAAGGCTGGATGCCTGGCACTCCCAACGCCTGGGCTCAGGGAGGGCATGCCAGGCTGTGCAGTTGCCCAGAGGGGTGCGCAGACCCCCAGGCAGGTGGCTGGGCAAGGTGGTGCTGGCCAGGGCCAATCCAAGGGGACACTGCTGGCTGGGCAAAGAAAGCACCTGAGAAGGCTGTGGAGGCCATGGGGTGAGAAGGGCCTGGGTAGTTACAAAGAAAGACAGGGACAGGATGATTTTGAGAAATGGGAGGTCAAACGGACAGGAGGAGTCATTCCCTCGTTCCTACTGCCACTGTGACAGGGCAGACATGCATGTGACACTGAGCCATGGATGGGCCAGATACCAGATGCCTTGTTTAATTCTCATTAATGATAACAGCAGCTAACATTAATTAAGCACCTACTGGGTGCCAGGCACTGAGCTAATTGCCTTATGTACATTAACTCATTTAATCATCAGAAACAGTGTGATAAGGGGGCCAAACTGCTCCAGCCCAGATCTCAGCTACGTGACAAGTGACTCTCACTTTCCCAGTGAGGAAATTGAGAGTCATTCACTACACAACTGACATCTGGACTTGAGCAGTTGGCCCCAGGGCCTCTGCTTGGCACCACAGCTGCATTTCTAACATACAGAAAGCACTGCATGCAGGCTGGCACGTGTGACGAGCTCATGAGCAGAACTCTGCCTTCAGAGGACACACTCTGAGTTCTACTTTGTACCAGGTACTGGATTAGATGCCAGGGGTACCAACCAGAGAAGCCTGCGTTCTCTGGCCTCAGGGGCCCACAGTGTAAAGGATAGAGCAGGCTGAAAACAAGTAGATTAAGTACAGGAAGAAATAAGAGCCCAAGGAGCGCTTATAAGATCGAGGTGAGGCTCGGTGCTCGTAGCACAGTGGTTACAGCACCAGCCCCAATCACTGAGGGTGGTGGGTTCGAACCCCACCCAGGCCAGCTAAACAACTGCAACAAAAAAATAGCCAGGCGTTGTGATGGGTGCCTGTAGTCCCGGCTTCTTGGGAGACTGAGGCAAGAGAATCACTTAAGCCCAAATTTTGAGGTTGCTGTGAGCTGTGATGCCACAGCACTCTACCAAGAACAACATAGTAAGACTCTGTATCAAAAAAAAAAAAAGATCCAGAGGTGACATGACCCCTAGGGAGGAGTAATCTACCCATTCATCCATCCAGTCGGGTCTTCAAAAACATCCCTCCAGATTTGTCAGGGAAGTAATTAATGTCTGCGCTACTTGGTATTATTTCTGTGAAACCAATTAAAACCGGGGGCCAGGCATGGTGGCTCACGTCTGTAATCCCAGCACTCTGAGAGGCTGGGGTGGGTGGATTGCTTGAGCTCAGGAGTTTGAGACCAGCCTGAGCAAAAGTGAGACCCTGTCTCTACTAAAAATAGAAAAACTAGCCAGGTTTTGTGGCACACACCTGCCAGCTACCTGTAATAGCTATACTTGGGAGTCTGAGGCAAAGGATTGCTCAAGCCCGAGAGTTTGAGATTGCTGTGAGCTGTGATGATGCCACAGCACTCTACCCAAAGTGACAGTTGAGACTCTGTCTCAAATAAATAAATAAGTAAAAAAGAGAAAACTGAGGATTTTCCCAGTGACAGAACCAGAATTCAGAAACTGAGCTGCTCTCTGTAAGTCTAGAGGCCACCACCAGTGCAGGGGTTCTGTCTTCTGGTCTGAAGGGAAAGGCCCAGGCCTGCCCTTGAGAAGCTCGTGGTCTCCCAAGGCCACAGACATACTCTGTCCAATGGGATGCCTATTAGCCATTGCTCCCGCACGCGTACTCTTCACCTTCAAAGAATCAGGGACACATTCACACATGCACGTGCACACACCCCCAGAAGACCCTGGACCAAGTACAGATCCACCCCAGAATAAACTGTGGCCCTGGTCTCATCCTTCCTCAGTGAGACCTTCCCCAAACTCTCAGGGCTTCTCCTTCTTGTCTCCTTGCAGATCCTGTCCTCATGGCACTTCTGACTCTAGGCATGCATGGGTCTCTAGACCTTCCCTGAGACTATAATCTTTGGGGGACAGGGATTTCTTTAATTTATGCTTGTATACCCAGCACCTGGCACAGTGCCTGGCACTTAGCAGCGCCCCCTAAGTATTTGCTGAATGAATACGTGAGAGAAGTGAATAAAGGAACAAGGGTCTGTTTCCTAAGTGCCCTTGTGAACAAGGAGGGAATCAGCTCGGGCACAGCAGGGCCACCATGCCTAAGCCAAGCGTGGGGTGGGGCTGAGGGCCTATGGGTGGGCTGCACAGCAGGGCAGGCTTGGGAGGAGGTATGGGACTGATGGGGACATGGCACTGTTTGAGGGCCAGGTTGGGGCACAGGCACAGGCAAGCCAGCGAAAGTGAAACTGACAAATCAACAGTGAGGGGGGCGCTTGAGGCTCAGCTAGGAGGGCAGCCTGCAGAGGCGCAGGGAAAAGGGTGAGCAGAGTGCGGAGGCTGGGGGCCAGACCATCAGGGTCAGCAGCTGAGGAGCTATAGCAGCAGGGAAGGTGGAGCCGCAGGAAAACTTATGTGAGGGAGAACTTTCCAAACATTAAAAGTCTTTTCCAAATGAATACACCTCTCTAGGAGGTGGGGGGTGACAAAAGGTGGGAGGCAGGACCCATCCCTAAGATTTGAAAATTTTATAAACAATTAGGGACCAATGCAAGACCAGTATGCAAACAGATGCTCACTCTTGCTGCCAAAACATGTCAAACTTACAAGGTCAGTGCAGTGATCAGACCTGAGGCTCCCAGAGGCACCTGCTGCCTGAAAGTGAACCGTCAAAGTGCACTTGTGCCTACCTGCCTCTGACCTTGTTTCCTTCTTGCGCTCTCTCTCTCTCTCTCTCTCTCTCTGTCTTCCTCCCACCCAGGCCAGAGCCATGGCCCACCCACCCCTCCAACCACCCCAAAGACAGAGCTGCAGTCGGGCAAGGCAGACCCCAAGCGGGATGGGCGCTCCATGGGGGAGGGCGGGAAGCCTCACATCGACTTCGGCAACGTGGACATCGGTGAGATCAGCCACGAGGTAATGTCCAACATGGAGACCTTTGATGTGGCTGAGTTGGACCAGTACCTGCCACCCAACGGGCACCCGGGCCACGTGGGTAGCTACTCAGCAGCTGGCTATGGGCTGGGCAGCGCCCTGGCTGTGGCCAGTGGACACTCCGCCTGGATCTCTAAGCCGCCAGGTGTGGCTCTGCCCACAGTCTCGCCACCTGGTGTGGATGCCAAAGCCCAGGTGAAGACAGAGACCGCGGGGCCCCAGGGGCCCCCACACTACACTGACCAGCCGTCCACTTCGCAGATCGCCTACACCTCCCTCAGTCTGCCCCACTACGGCTCGGCCTTTCCCTCCATCTCCCGCCCCCAGTTTGACTACTCTGACCATCAGCCCTCAGGACCCTATTATGGCCATTCGGGCCAGGCCTCTGGCCTCTACTCAGCCTTCTCCTATATGGGGCCCTCACAGCGGCCCCTCTACACGGCCATCTCTGATCCCAGCCCCTCAGGGCCCCAGTCCCACAGCCCCACACACTGGGAACAGCCAGTATATACAACGCTGTCCCGGCCATAAAGGGGGCCCTGTCACCACCACTCCCTGCCCAGCCCCTCCTGGGTCCCAATCCCTTCCCCTAGCCTGTGTGCCCTGTTCCTTGCCCATCTCAGGCCCGGTGGTGGCAGGGGAGGAGGCTGCAGAGGCTGACAGCTGAGGGAAGGTTTTGTCTGGCTCACTGCCCTGATGACCCACCCGCCCCATCCAGCCCTGAGCTCCTAACAGGCTGGGCAGAGGAGAAGGAGGCTGACTGCTGCCCATAGACTGAAAGATGAGGGGCTGCACCTTCCCCCTAGGAATGACCCTCTCTCCCAGGACTTGAGAAGGACCTGCTCACCCTCCTCAGGGGGCGGGCAGCAGCCAGGGCCAGGGGCACGGGAGGCCTTGCTGCTCTGTGCACCCCTCTTTCCCCCCTCCTGGTGAGTGAGTGTCTGACGTGTCCATGCCACCTGTGCCACGGTGCCTAAGAGCTAGGCCAGCCAGAGACTTGCTCCAATGCCTGAACTGGCTATCTCTGCCACTGGAGGGCTGAGGACAGCTTTGAACAGCCTCATGGGGAGTGGGGGCTGTGGGGGGCTCGGTATGAGTTCTCATCACTTCAATGCCCCTCCCCTCCTAATGCAGGAAGGAGTTGGCACAGAGGCCCCCAGATCCAATTCCGTGCCAATAACCTCACTTTGTCTAATCGAGAAAGAGAGCCCCCAGTCCTCCTCCGCAACCTCCCTGACCTTGAGGCACATCCCAGGAGGTGAGGCAGGGGCTCCAGGAAAGGATTCAGAGACAATTCACAGAGTCTTCCTCCCTGGGCTCCTAGCCAACCCCTCTTTCCTCACTGGACCCTGTGGCCCCTGCTCTGTCAGCCACTGGGCTTCCCAGAGTTGCAGCTTCTCAGGCCCAGACCCTTGGCTCCAGGAGGAAACACAGGGCCCAGCACCCAGGTTGCTGGCCACAGGCTGAAAACACTAAAATCCTGACATGTACATTCTGCCCTTGACTTTGCCCTTTGCCTCCCAGTGGTATCTGAATAAAATACGTAGCTGTATCTGCCCCACTTTCCTGTTCTGCAGCCCCACACTCCACATGTAACTCATTACTGTCCCCTCTTATTTATCTCAGTAGTCCCCTCTTCCCTCTCCTAGCCACTCCAGCCCCTATTAACTCTGCATTAAGCACTCCATGTAATAAAGGTTCCGGTTACCTGCTTGGGGCCTGACCTGGCCTGTCTCTTGGTCTCTTGTCCCTGTACCTGGGCTTTCTCAACTGCTTTCTGGAGTAGCTATTTGTAGAATGCAAAGGAAAAATAAACCAAAGGTCTCTCTCTCCTCCCTAAGTGGGGACAGTGGAGTGGGTTAGCACAACTGGCATCTAACTGACCCTCGGTGGGGTCAGTCTGAGCTCAGGGACAGAAGCCTCTGATAGGGGCGTTGCCCCCAGCCCAGCAGTGCCCCTCACTGCGGGGGGACCACTCATTCTTACCTGGCTCAGCTGTAACTCGCTGCTCACTCAGCAGCTTGCAAAGAATTCGAGGGACAGGTGATTGAACGGGCTGTGAGTTGAGTCTGGCACCTTCTCTACAGCCAGGGGCCTGTCCTTGAGGATGCTGGCTGGGCCCTCTTGCTGCACCCTGCCACTTGCCACCTCCCCCAACACACACATTCACCCAAGCAAGGACTCAACAGAGCCTTCCCAGCAGCTAAGGCAAGGATGTCAGACATGCCATCTAAACTGTTTACACCCTAAAAGCGCTTTCTTCAGCACTCAGGGGCCACTCCACCTCACAAGCACCAGTTCCAGGGACAAGAGAAATCTCTTCACCACTTTGTTTGATGAACAGGTCCGATGAGCAAGTTCTTCCATATCCCCAGCTCATGATAACAGTAAGAGCTACTACTTAGTGTGTGCTCCCTGGTCAAGAGTTTTGCCAAGGCTTTTCTATCATTCAAGCCAAGGTGGGAGTGGGCCTGATCTTTACCCCCACTTTCCAGATAGGGAAATTGCAGCTTTGAGAGGCTGATGATAGAAAGTACTGGCAGTGAACCTGAATCCAGCTGTGACTCCAAAGCTTGCACTCATAACCATCATCCCCTCCACCTGCCCATGGTTTGTAGGCCCTACCTCCACTTCAAATCTGGGGTGATGCATCTCCCACTGCTCCACAGCAGACACTGCCCACTCCCTTCCTTCCATCTGTGGTCTCTATCCCCTTACCACCTAAGCAGGACTTAGGAGAGAGGGGGCACCAAGAACTAGCCCAGCCCACCCGGGATGGCCAAACCCCCTCCATCCAGAAGCTGCATCCTACAAGCTCTTCAGGCTTTCCCCAAACTGCTGGCTCCTGTGAAGCTTGGGGCTAACTGAACCTGCTCTTTTAGACAGTATCTATTGCAAAATCAGATTATCCACATTGTATATAAGTTGTTTCTGGTTTTGTTTTGCTGTAGGTAAAAGAATTTTACTATGATCTTTAACGGATTTCGCCTTGTTGGATTTGATCCAATTTCCCACCTATATTAATCCTTTTAGAACTAAGCTGTCCGTTGGAGCTTCATGTACCTGCAAACTTGAATGTACTCACTCAAGTTATAATAAAGGTCTAAACAGAGGACAGAACCCTGGGTATACCACTAAATAGCTCTCTCCATTGTCAGTTCTATTATCTCCACACTTAGGGAGACTGGCTCAGTCCTGAAACTAATTTCATGACCAGAAGTGCTCACTTCTCCAACACAGACGTCTTGCTGAAACCAAGATTCACTCATCTCTGGCATTTCCAAACTACGGGGCTAGTAACCAACAATAAAAAAAAAGAAATTGATTTATTTGACAATACTGAATCTTAGGAACCCTGTGCTAGTTCCTGGATCCCCTCTAAAATACTTTCAAATATATAATAACCAATTCTAGAATTTTGTTAAAGATCACTTAGTGCTAACCCACTCTTTCCCCTTCATTGAAAGGAAGGACGTTTGTCCATTTCTGGTTTGTTCACTTACAGCGGGATGAGGGACATGAAGCTGGCAGGCAGAGAGGAGGGGCTACATCCAAAAGATGAAACCACCCCTCCAAGACCTGCATTCATGAGATTACTGAGGACATGGGAGGAGGGGAAGTGACCCCAGAGAAGCAGACAACCTGGGCTGTGTACATCCCTTAGACCAAAGGCTCTAGATGTGCACGGGCCAGCAGCTCCACTTGGACAGAGAAAGGGCCAGGTGTTTTTGTAGATACCACCCAAGCCCTAAGAAAATACAGAACCAATAGTGGTGACAGGTGATTTTTCATTCTAGAGTACTCAAAACCCGGACCTGGCTGGCTAGATGAATAGTAAGGGACTCCCCAAAAAGGAACAGAATGGGAAGGGGTAAATGGCAGGAAAGCACCCCTTTTGTCCCACTTTCCTTATGCCCTATCCCCTAAGGGTTAACCCCCCCCAACTCCTGTCCTCCCCCGCCCAAACCCCATCTCCCTTTAATCACATCTGATACTGAGCAGCCCAGCAGGGAACAAAGAGACCATTTAGAGAAATGGGGCCGAGAAAGTGACCCCAGCACTCTGGGGCGGCTGCCTGGATGCCAACACAAAGGCGGCATTTCAGAGCTGAAATTTCAGCACCCAACTTGATTAAAGGATTCCACAGGCTTGGAGGGGGGTAGAAGGGAGTGCGAAGTCCACTGCTCCCTGGATTAAACCTTCTCCAGAGCAGCAGGGACCCCTCCCACTCTCATGGATGCTCATCATTCCCACCCTGTCCTGGTGCTCCCTTCCCTGGGTTCCTGCCTCTTGTACAGGGCGAGAAAGACTGGCTCTTCCTTCTCCAGGAAGGGGAGCTGGAGTGGAACGGAGGTCGAGGCTGGAATAGTCAGAGAGCCAATTTTCCCTTCTATCTCTGTTGGTGTCAGTATACACCCTCTCCCTGTCTGCCTGAGTAAGGAGGAGTCAATGTGACTGGTCCTATCTCAAGTTGGGTAAGCAGGGCAGAGGAGGGGAAGATGACTCATTAGAAAGTAAGGCAGAGGAAGGAAGAACTCCAGCTCTAACACCTCAAACCCAGGAGCAGCAGCATCCCACCACTCATCCCAATCAAGGCCTCAGAGAATGATGGACCCCACACAGAAGGGAAAGGACATCTTACAGGGACTGGAAAGAAAAGGGTATGGGTGTGGCAGGGCAGAGAAGTGGGCCATAGAGGTCAGTGTGTGGGCAGTGGCCTGGACAGGAGTGGGGACAGAGCAACAGGGGATGGCAGGTGCCTGGTCCTTGCTCCAGCTGCTAACTTGCCCAGCAGAGCCCTGCCTGGGGAGGGTGGGAGATCACCACAACCCCACGCTTCCTGCTGGGGCACTGCTCCTGAAAAGGGATCCGAGCCCATGATAAGAGGCTCGAAGCAGGTCCTTAGGAAACAATGGGTGGCTTGATGAGACCTGCTCTGTGATACTCCTGAGAAGGGAGAAGCCCCTACAGCCAGTCCCCACTGGAAAGGAAATTGGGGGTTTCCATGGCAACCAGCTCCCTGGACACAAAGACTCGTCTGTCTGCTGGGAAGGCAGCTGAGGTGTCTCCCTGCAGCAGCCTTTGCTCTGGTGAACAGGGAGATGGAGGGAAGGATGCAGGGATCCACAGAAGCCGAGGACCTCTGGAGCTTCTTAGAGCTGACAGCTACAGGGCCACTGGACAGATACATGCCAGGAATAGGGCAGTATGAGGGATGATTCAGTGGTGGGGTCACAGACAGCTGGAGGTGGAGGGGCTGGAAAGTTGAACAGTTTATTATTTACAGCTATCACATGAAGTGAGGACAGAAAATGAGCAGGGGCAGGACGAGCTCGACTCAGTCGGTGATGATGAGTTCATCTACCCCCCAGTCTTCATAGCTCCCATCAGGCAGGTAGCGGCGAATGATGATGGGGATCTTCCGAGCCCTGCAGGAAGAAGTCACAGAACATGAGGGTTGGTGACCCCAGCCCTGCAGCAGAAGGAACAGACTGTGTACACAGAACGCAAGGAAAGTGAAGTCACAGGAACAGCTGCTTGGGACTGAGAAGTATATTTTATAGGAAAGTAATTACAAGGAAAAGAACATTTCTGCATCCCAAGTGTGGGACAGTGGGTCTGGAAGGACTCTACCATCTCATGGCTGCAGGAGGAGGGAGAAGAGTCGCAAGAGGCTGGTAAGGCCCCCAGCAGCAGGAACAGCCAGGAGAGGTCACATTCATCAATGTCCTCCCTCTTTGCCTGCATCCTCTTGGCTCTCCCTCCTCCCTCCGGGTGGCTATTCCTATAGGAACAAGCACCAACTTTCCCAGCCAGGAAAGTAGGGGTGGGTTGTGCAACAGGGAGCCCAAGAGATGCCTCCCAGGGCTCTGGGGGAGTGAACTATGATCTGGGTGACTTACTTGAGTTCCTTCATGGCAATAAGCAAAGGGTCTGTCTCCCCCTCCAGCTCTACCATCACAGGGGCACACATCCTATAGGAAAAGGGACAGGTGTTCAAAAGACTGCCAGCACAGGGAGAAGAGCCCTGCAGGCAGTAAGAAGGTCACCTTCTAGGCAGGTAGACATGGTGGGGAGCATGTGCAGGGGCACTGCCTGAGACCACCCCAGGGCCTATCGCAGGCTCCTGAGCCCAGCAGCCACAGTACAGTATCCAGGCAGAAGGGGCGGCATGTCCAAAGCCACACCATTCTAACGGCTCCAATCAACCCCTGAGCCCTGCCAGTGCCCAGCTCATCTCATTTTTCTTCTTTACTGTGACAACACACCCACAGAGGTCTTGCACTTCCAGCCCAGCCCCTTCCCCAGCCTCCACACAGGGGCCTGTGTTCAGGGCACTCATCTGCTTATAACACATTACAACTCTTCAGGGCTACCAAGCCAGAACCCAATCTGTTTCCTATTCACCTTTCTAGCACTGTCCCATGAGACTTCCCTATGCTCGGCCCACAGTCCAGCCATACCAAACTAGTTATGGTTCCCTGGACATACCACATTTTATGTGCTCTTACAAGTTCTTCCTCTCCCTACAAGCCTGGGGGAAAGGGGGTCAAATGTCTCCACCTCGGAAGTCATGTGCTAAATCTTCAGTGCCCCAATTCATTGTTCATATGCCTTTCTCGGCACCAATCTAACTGGACTGTAACTACTTGTTTGAAGTTTCCCACATTAAGGGTGGCGCCTGTGGCTCAAGGAGTAGGGCGCCAGCCCCATATACCGGAGGTGGCGGGTTCAAGCCCAGCCTCAGCCACAAAACTGAAGTTTCCCACATTAGACCATGAACTCCTAGTGGCCCAGGATGACAAGTGATTCACATGGGAGCTCGCCCCCTAGCACAACACCTGGCCCACAGCAGAGGCTCTAAAAATAAACAAGGGGATGCCAATTCTATGGCCACCTCCTTTAGAAAGCCACCCCTGATTATTCTAACTCAAGTTCACACTGACAGGTCCAGCATTACTAGGAGAACATACAAAAAATACAGGTTCCTGGGTCCTTCTCTTGACCCTCTGAATACAAGAGTGAAGGAGAATCTGCAAAGCTGCTCAGGTAATTCGGATAATCAGCTAGTCTGAGAGCTACCAGTTTGCAAATTTTATTACTAAATATTCTGATTTCTGTTACTCCCCAAAGCCTGAAAATTTCCCAAGGGCAAGGACCAAAAGTTTAACTTTTCCCTTCTCAAAAAGTATTTAAACATCCCCAAAATATAAAGCTTTAAAAAATGTGGCAAAATGCTTTTCCTGGTGTGTACACACCTTCTTTCTTTCAAAATATAAACAATTGAAGGGCATTCATTCACCCAGCACCTGCTATGTGCATGTGATGTACAAAGTGCAACAGCATGACCTTAACTAATTTGTCCTGCACCATGGCTTCTGCAAATAAGCACCAACCATCCAGTTAGAAAGTGGACATGACAAAAATCAGCCAGCAGGTGGTGCCAATGAACAAAACCAAAACTTCACCCAAAACCTTTCTAAGAATTGGTGGTTTACCAAGTGCCGCGTCATAAGCCTAATGCTAGGCATAAGATACAGTCTGGCTGTCCAAGGGCTGACAGCAGACTGGGAGCCACTGAATGTCATTATATCCCTTAATCAGAAGGAGTGCTACAGACTGGACTAATTTAGACCATGAAAAACAGGGCACTTGGACTTTGAAGTGGTCTGGACATCAGCCTGGAAACCATTAAGTGCTCTACAGTGACCACCAAATGAACTCCAATCTTCTGAACTTGTCACTCAAGGTGCTAGTGACATCTTTTCCAGTCTTGTGCCCCAAGCTATTTGCAATAGATACTTCCACCACAATCCACAGTGCCTGCCTCTACCCAGACCTTTTCTTGTGCTATTTCCCACCTCTGGGATACTCACAAAACCACTTTTCTTTATCTGTCCCCAATGAAGTCCTAATCCTTCAAGAGGATCTCCAATCACCTCTGCAATCACTGCTCTCCCTTTTTGTATCCTTCCCAAAGCACCACCCTTATCTTCCTGGGGCTCCGGGTATCCATGCACAGGTCAACCTCCCCCACCAGGAGACCATGTCTTTAATCATCTTCACATCCCTACCAGGCACTAGCAGTGTCTTAGTGCTGAAAGAATATTTACCTTGCACATAAGCAAGGTAAATATTTTTCTATTTGCTTGAAAAATAAATATTTTTCTATTTGCTTAAAAAATAATTTATGAATTGTTCTTCCTCCTGGGCCATTTTCAGCCTAGTTGCGTGCCCCATAGAATGCTCTGCAATAATGGAACTGTCCTGTGTCTGTGCTATCACTATAGTAACCACCATATGTGCCTACTGAGTGCTTGAAATGTGGCCAGTGAGACAGAAACTGAATTTCTCATTTTATTAAAGTTTACTTAATGTAAATGGACATGTGCAGCTAGTGGCTGGCATAATTGATGGTGTAAGCTTAGAGGATCCTGACCGCAGTGGTACCAAAAGATATCACATTGGGTGTGCCCCTAATTCCACCCAGAAGAGCAAGGAGTGCAACCAGGCCGATGAGAAGTCTACCACTAAGGAGGAGGAAAGAGCAGTGTTGCCACTGTTGCTCACCCATAAAGAACTTTATTGAAGAAGATACAGTGGTCATCTCTACCCCACAGGACTGAAGATAAAAGTCTAATGCTGTTTGAAAGAAGAGGAAGGGAAATGCACAGACAGCATCGCTGCCCGTCCGCAAAGCAGAGTCCACAAATCTGGCCCCAGCTTTGAACTATTCCCCACTTGAACCATTTTGAACCATCCCCCTTCTCCAGATACCACCATTTCCCAATCCAGTCTGAAGGAAGTATGGGGTAAGGACTCCTGTCGTTAGCTCATGGACAACCTTCCATTAGAGTAACACTACACTCCTGTCCTTTGTCCCCTCACTTACTCTTCCTTTGGATAGCAGGAGTATCTTACCTGACAAGGGGGAAAAAAGAGCAGGTATCTATGGCCCAGCCTTTTTAAGAGTCCCAGCTTTCTCAAAGTCACCTGCAGGCAGAGACGCCGCTTCCCAGTCTGTTCTCCACTATGCCCACAACCTCAGCAGGCATCTGAAGGCCAGCACTGCCTTCGGCTAACTAGGTGAATCTGCAATCATTGGGCATTTGGATCTCTACCTGTCTAAAGTCAATCTCCTGAATCTTGTTATCCTTCCAAACCTGGGAAAGAATAAGGTTGCCAATTTTCAAATTCCTAGACCACCACCGCTGCTCTAAGCTTTCTCATCTCCAGCACACTCTCTCAGTGGAGGGCCCTCCACAGTCTACCTCACATCAAGAACCACCTTAACTGGCTCAGTGCCCGTGGCTCAGTGAGTAGGGCACTAGCCACATACACCAAGGCTGTCGGGTTCGAGCCCAGCCTGGCCTGCTAAACAACAATGACAACTACAACCAAAAAATAGCCGGGCGTTGTGGTGGGCGCCTGTAGTTCCAGCTACTCATGAGGCTGGGAAAGAGAATCGCTTATGCCCAAGAGTTTGAGGTTGCTCTGAGCTGTGACACCACCGCACTCTACTGAGGGTGACATAGTGAGACTATCTCAAAAAAAAAAAAAGAATCACCTTAACCCCTTCCTAACTGGCACACAATGGTCCAGGGCTCTGAATTCACATATTTTTTCCTTCACTAACAGGCAATCATCTAGTTCTGATTTTTTATTGTTATTTTTCTCCTGCACTGATATTTGACTTTTCAGATGTTCCTATCCTATTTTTATTAGATCATAAGCTCCCTGAGGGCAGGGGGCTAGCACAGTGCCCAGCACACAGGAAAGCACTACCTTTGTTGAATGCAAAGCAGGGAGTGTCTGTTTTCAGGTGCCAGCCTAGGCAGGACCAGTGATTCAGGACTCTCTATGGCCTGACAGATGGACAAGACAGTGAAGGGACACACACTCACGCAATCTGGAGAGCTCGGGTTCCCAGCACACGGGCTCGCTCATATTTGGTCATGTATGGTGTGGTGATTCGCTTCTGGTTGGCCTGCGGTCGCTCCCCAGAGGGCAATATCTCCACGTTCTCCTGGCCCTCCTAGATATGAGACAGAAAAAGAAGGAAAATCTCAGAGGGCATTTTTTGGGGTTTGAGGATGACAATGATCATGACCACCACCATCACCACCATTAATGTTTAATGCATGTCAGGGACCATGTGACTGCTTACTAACACCTCATCTAATCTTTACAATAACCTTCTAAGGCAAGGATTATAGTCCCCATATCAGAGGCTTGGAGAGTCAGCTAAACCTGGAAGTCTAGCAATAAAGAAGAACCATGATGAGAAACAGAGCCAGTTGCCTTATCCAAAAGAGAGAGAAGCAGAAAGCCTAGAGATGGGGAAGTCCCAGAATGTTGGCCCTAGAAAAGAAGTGCTGGGCACAAGGCAGGCAGTTAGGAACATACATTCCGCCCTTCAGATTAGGGTGACTGAACCAAGGAGTCAAGTAGCAGAAAAGTTAGCGTGAAGGCAAGAATAGTTATATATTCACATATTTAGCAATTACTTATTAACCATCTGTTTTTGCCAGACAGTACAATAAACACAGAGACAGAAAGCTAGGAGAGTTTCTACTCTCAAAGAATTCAGTGTAGAGGGGGAAACAAAAGCGTAAACACAGCGGAAGGTGCTCTGAAGGGTGCATAAAACTTGAGCTAATCTAGAAGGATAATAGAAGGAACTGCCCAACCAAGAAGGAAAGGAAGGCCATTCTCAGCAGGCTAAATAAAATGTGCAAAAGGCACAGAAGAGGAAGAGAACAAGAGGTTTGAACAACTAATTATCAACTATGATTAGAGCAAAAGGTACATGAGAGTTTTAGGCAAGAGAATAAATTCTATAATAAATAAAGAATTAAGTCAACAAATACACTGAGCACTTACTATACATCAGACAGCATTCTAAGTGGTCAGGATAAAGTGGTGAATAAGACTGATAAAAATTATTTCCCCTACAGAGCTTACAGTACGAGAAATGACAGACAATAAAATTAGTAAGTAAAATACGTAGACAGCTGGGTGCAGTGGCACACACCTCTAGTCCTAGCTACTTGAGAGGCTTAAAGTGGAGGATAACTGAGCTCTGGGTTTGAGGCAACACAGTGAAAACCCATCTCAGAAAACCAAAACAGGCTGGGTGCAATGGCTCATACCAGCAATCCTGGCACTCTGAGAGGCCAAAGCGGGAGGATCCCTTGAGCTCAGGAGTTTGAGACCAGCCCGAGTAAGGGCAATACCTATCTCTACTATAAACAGAGAAATTAACCAGGCATTGTGCTGGGCGCCTGTAGCCACAGCTACTTGGGAGGCTGAGCCCAGGAATTTGAAGTTGCTGTGAGCTAGGTTGAAGCCATGGCACTGTAGCCCAGGTGACAAAGCAAGACTCTGTCTCAAAAAAAAGAAATCATTCTGGATCCTCTAGTGAGAATATTCTGTAGGGGGCAAGGGCAGAAGCAGAAGCAGAGACCACTAAGGAAAACCAGTAATAACCAATCATGCGTGCAGATAAAAAAGGGGATTCTGCGCTGGCAAACACTTAGGCTGCAAAAAAAGAAAAGAAAAGGAGGAAAGGGAAAGGGAAGAGTACGGGGAAGGGTACCCAGAAGGGGAGGGAAGAGGAGGAAAGGGGAAGAAAGAGAAGAAGGGGAGGAGAGGAGGAGGAAGGGGAAGAAGATGAAGAAGAGGAGGAAGAGGAAGAAGAAGAAAAGAGGAAAAAAGAAAAAGAAATAGGACTCTTGAAAGAAGAATTGCACACAGAGCGGAGTCTGGAGCGAGACTGAAGACAGGAAAACTACTCAACACAATTTCAGCAGGAATGCAGATGAAAAAACGAGCTCTAAGCCAGGGTGAGAAATGGGGAGTAGAGAAAAAGAGACAGAGCTGAGCTGTATCTAGGAGGCAGAGTAAGTAGGACAAGGATGGGAAGAGACCAGAAGGATGGAGGAGGCTTTTGCCCAAGTGAACAGGTATCAGAAAGTCCTATGCAGAGGGAGGAAATTCTTAATGAAGTTTCAGCTTCTTAGCCTAAAAAAAAAAAAGAGGGACCCCTCTTTCTCCAGGAGACACAGCATTTCTCCCTCCATCAGTCACACAGGACAGAAAGTCCTACTTTATTACTGAAGCTAGCAACCCATCCACCTAGTTGCTCAAGCCAGAAACCTGAGTCATCCTTGTCATCTCCTACCTTCTCAGCGCCACATCTAATTCACCAAAACACCTCTTTCATCGTCTTCTCATCACCTACACTATCAGCCCCTACATCCAAGCCCTGGGTCTCTCCCCTGGAGCGTGGAGAGAGTTCCCTAATTGGTCTCTTTCTTTCACTCCTGCCCCTCTCTAATTCCCTCCTCACTCTTGAGGCCACTTTCTAAAATGTAAACTGGAACATGCCACTCCTTGGCTCAAAACTTGTCAGTGGCTTCCCTTTAGGCTACAAAATCCTGCCTGATCTGAGCCCTGCTTACCTCTCCAGCTTGATCCCAAGCCACTCTTCCCTTTGCTCTCCAAGGAGCCCCACCCTGCAGAGCACCCGGCACATAACAAACATTGAGCACATGTATGCTGAATGAAGGAAACCTGCTGGTGAGACCTTTCACCTGTCTGTGAACTACTGTCCCCGAAGCCACAGGCTGTGGACCAAGTGGACAGAAGCCTTCAGGTGCACCCTATGCAGGGCTACTCCACTACCAGGACTGGAACCCTGCTTACTCTAATTGGAGATGCTTATGGCAGGGGCTCTGGCCACGAACAGGAGGCAGACACATTCAGGTAATTATCACCTGCAGGGCTATCTGGCAGCCTGGACTGCAGAGGTGGGACCTAAGAGGGAATACTGACCTCCTCAGCATTCTCCAAGTCATCTAGTCCTTCATCCTCCTCCACATCATCAAAGTCATCACCATCAAAACTGCACAAGAAGAGATCAGAGAGTTAGAGCATTGCTCACTAAAATTAAAGAAGGCAGAGGTCTGTATGTCACCTGCTACGTAAAAGGCACTCAGTAAATACCTACTTAATAAGTGAATCAAACTTTCATTCCATT
The DNA here is from genome assembly GCF_027406575.1 of Nycticebus coucang. Taxonomy (NCBI): domain Eukaryota; kingdom Metazoa; phylum Chordata; class Mammalia; order Primates; family Lorisidae; genus Nycticebus; species Nycticebus coucang. The sequence goes on from NC_069782.1 coordinate 10,488,211, forward strand.
TTACTCCGTCTGTCCCCATTAGCTCCCAAATTCTGCTAAGACTCATTCCTCATCACTGTTTCCCTCTCTACTGGATCACTCCCATCAGCATTTAAACATGCAGTATGTCTCCGTCTTTAAAAAAAACCTTATCTTTTCCTTTTTTCCATGCACTTCCATGTCTGAAGTGCAGACATGATCATAGCTCACTGCAATCTCAAACTCCTAGGCTCCAGCAATCCACCTGCCTCAAACTCTTCAGTAACTGAGACTACAGGTATATGCCACCACACCCCACTAATTTTTATTTTTTTTTATTATTTTTTTTTTTTTGTAGAGACAGAGTCTCACTTTATGGCCCTCGGTAGAGTGCCGTGGCCTCACACAGCTCACAGCAACCTCCAACACCTGGGCTTAAGCGATTCTCTTGCCTCAGCCTCCCGAGTAGCTGGGACTACAGGCGCCCACCACAACGCCCGGCTATTTTTTGGTTGCAGTTTGGCCGGGGCCGGGTTTGAACCTGCCACCCTCGGTATATGGGGCTGGCGCCTTACCGACTGAGCCACAGGCGCCACCCTAATTTTTTTTTTTTTTTTTTTTTTGTAGAGACAGAGTCTCACTTTATGGCCCTCGGTAGAGTGCCGTGGCCTCACACAGCTCACAACAACCTCCAACTCCTGGGCTTAAGCGATTCTCTTGCCTCAGCCTCCCGAGTAGCTGGGACTACAGGCGCCCGCCACAACGCCCGGCTATTTTTTGGTTGCAGTTTGGCCGGGGCCGGGTTTGAACCCGTCACCCTCGGTATATGGGGCCGGCGCCCTACCGACTGAGCCACAGGCGCCGCCCGCCACCCTAATTTTTATTTTTTGGTAGAGACAGGATCTCAATATTTTGCCCAAGTTGGTCTCAAACTCCCGGCCCCAAGCGATCCTCCTGCCTCAGCCTCCCATAGTGCTAGGATTATAGGCGTGAGCCCTAGCAACAAGCTCCATGCTTCCTTTGGAGCAAAATTTATGACAGAGCTGTGTGTCCATCCTCGCTCTCTCCAATTCATCTCTTTACATCCTGTCATATAATCTCACCCCAACAAGATTTTCACCCCCACAGCTCCATTGAAACCATTTTTTTTTTTTTGAGACAGGACCCTGAGGCAAGAGGATGGCTTGAGACCAAGAGTTTGAGGTAGCTGTGAGCTATGATGCCACAGCACTCTACCCAGGGTGACAAAGTGAGACTCTGTCTCAAAAAAATAAATAAATAAATAGATCTCTCCTCTGACCCTACACATTCAATCCACCAGAAAATCTTGGCTTGGCAGCGCCCATAGCTCAGTCTCCAGGGCATCAGCCACATACACTGAGGGTAGCTGGTTCGAACCCAGCCCAGCCCACTAAACAATGACAACTGCAAAAAAAATAATAATAAATAGCCAGGCTTGTGGTGGGCACCTGTAGTCCCAGCTGCTTGGGAGGCCGAGGCAAGAGAATCGCTTAAGCCCAAGAGTTTGAGGTTGCTGTGAGGTGTGATGCTACAGCACTCTACCCAGGGAGACAGCTTGAGACTCTGTCTCAAAAAAAAAAATCTTTTTGGCTCTATGTTTAAAATATATCTCGAATTCAAAACCATTTTTCACCACCTCTACTACTGTCACCCCAGTTCATGCCACTGCCTTTTCTCACCTAGATTACTGCAACCCTTCCAGACTTTACCACCCTGGGAACCTGACCAGACGCTCCCCTGCGTAACTTCTACGCTACATACTTTTCTGCTACAGAAGTTTACACGCATTATCCGCTTGCTTGTGGGACTGTCCCTTCTTCTAGCAAGTGAGCGCCTGGAGAGCAAGGGCCGTACCTACTTCACCCAGTTTTCTCCTTACAAGACAGGGACTGGGTGACAGAAAGACACCCTTTTCATGGAACCTCTCCGAACACTTGAACCCGGGCCGGTCTGTGCCCAACCTCTGGCCCGGGCTATGCTCCTGGGTCCCCGCCATTCCCTTCTCCAGCTCCGCCAGCCCCCTCAGGACCCCCCAATCCGCTGAGACACTGCCCCTCGACGCCAGGCTCCTCAGCTGCCTTCGACCCAGGCCTCGCCTCATCCGCCCCTTCTGAGGCTCCCGCGAAGACCACTCCGTTCCCGCACTCACTTGTCCTCGTTGTCTGACATGCCACCTTCGCCGCAGCAACACCGCCGTGAGCTTCAGATCCGCGCGGACACCTCCAAACTGCAGACTCCAGGTCGCGCGGCACCAAGAGTATCCTGCGCCGGCGCCGTGACGCAGAGGAAATCACTTCCGGTTGGCAAACCGAGCGCGCCAACGGCGCGCGTGCGCAGGTCAGGGAGCGCGCGTTACCATGGTAGCCAGGGACGCTAGCCACTGCGCCTGCAGTCCAGGTTGCACCGCATTTCTCTGGTTCTCTGGAGCGCGTGCCTCGGTAGAGCAGTGGTCACCGTCTCCGGGAGCCCACACGCCGCTCTCTGTGAGAAGAGAGTCACCCAGGCGGGCTTTTACTTTAGGGTGAGGTTTGAATTTTGGCATGTCCCCAATGGGTACTACTATGACCACGGCTATCCTAACGCTCCTTTCCTCCCAGGCGCACTTCCCTGCCACAAGCGTATCTGCTTGTGTGTCGGGGTGGGAGAATTGGGCGCTGTCACAATATTAACTGGCGGCGTCATGATTCTCTGCGGCCTGTTCGCCGCTCCCAGAATTCGGGAGGTATTTGAGAGGGGGCAGAGATTGGGGCTGGGAGACAAAGAGTATATTATTGCGTCTTTCCGTCCTCAGGGCCCTCCCATGGCTTCACAGGAAAGGGTGGAGATAGTGACCAAAAGAACGGAGTTTGGGCGCTGCCCCAAGAAAACCACTTACACCCCGGGGACTTGCGAACTACTCAGAGGTCAGTGGGTTAAAGGACATAAGAAGAGGGGTGGTAATAGTTACCCCCGGTAACTCAGTTCTCACATTTATGACCTGTGGCTTAGCAATTGCTATTTTCGCTTTAAAGATAAAGATCCTGGGGTTTCAGAAAGGTTCAAAGTGCTACAGCTTGCAAGGGGCCAAAAGTCAAAGAATGAAGAAATTTAGAGTAGAATACTCCTGTGTATTCTTTAGATCACCCTTACAGCTTTCCAGGGAAGCCTTATCTCCTCCCTACCAGCGCTGCCAGAGTGGTGGTAGAGAGAAGATAAGGACCTACTGTTATGTGCCGTCACACTGCCAAATAGATTTCTTTTTATTGGGCTTAATACACCTATAGTCAGACATTCACTTTAGTGTCCCAGTCTGTCCCAATTCATCTTCTGTGAATTCTATCATGCAAGGATTATCCCCATTTCAACTCACAGTGATAGCTCTAGCCCCTCGCACATGAACAAGTATTAATTGATTCATTTACTCAACCAAAACTTTACTAGCCTACTATGTACTCTTTTTTTTTTTTTTTTTTGAGACAGAGACTATGTTGCCCTCAGTAGAGAGCCATGGAGTCATAGCTCACAGCCATCTCCAACTCCTGGGCTCAAGTGACCCTCTTGTTTCTCAGCCTCCCAAGTAGCTGGGACTACAGGTGCCCGCCACAACACCCAGCTAGTTTTTTTTTTTTTTGAGACAGAGCTTCAAGCTGTCGCCCTGGGTAGAGTGCTGTGGCATCACAGCTCACAGCAACCTCCAACTCCTGGGCTCAAGGGAGTCTCCTGCCTCTGCCTCCCAAGTAGCTGGGACTACAGGCACCGGCCACAACGCCTGGCTTTTTTTGGTTGCAGCCATCATTGTTGTTTGGCGGGCTCTGGTTGGATTCGAATCCACCAGCTCAGGTGTATGTGGCTCGTGCCTTAGCTGCTTGAGCCACGGGCGTGGAGCCACACCCAGCTAGTTTTTAGAGACAAGTCTTGCTCTTGCTCAGGCTGGTCTCAAACTCTTGACCTCCAGCAATCCAACAACTCGGCCTCCCAGAGTGCTAGGATTACAGGTGTGGGCCACTACACCTGGCCCGCTACTATGTACTTTAGACATTATTTTTAGGTGCCAGTGGTACAATGGTGGGAAAAAAAGAAAAAAAAAAATCTTACTCTTAATAGCCGGGCGTTGTGGCGGGCGCCTGTAGTCCCAGCTGCTCAGGAGGCTGAGGCAAGAGAATCGCGTAAGCCCAAGGGTTAAGAGATTGCTGTGAGCCGTGTGACGCCACGGCACTCTACCCGAGGGCAGTACAGTGAGACTCTGTCTCTACAAAAAAAAAAAAAAAAAATCTTACTCTCATGGAGCTAATATAGTAAAAGGGTAATAAATAAATAAAATATATAAAACTTAGGTGGTGATGAGCCCTGTAGAAAACATGAAACAGGAAAGGTAAAAAGGGCATGCTCCGTGTACAATGGGGATAGGAGGCAATACAGTTTTTACTTTCAATAGGGTGAGGTGAAGGCATCTGCCTACAGCCCAGGAAGCCTCACAGAAGGCTTTATCTTGCAGTGATGATGAAGGAATCCAAACTGACGAACTTCCAGCAGCGCCACATCATAGACACCATGAAAAGTAAGAGGCAGTCCACAGAGGCTTCCTGGACAGGATTGGGGTCATATCATTAATGTTTCTCTATGTTAAGGGGGAGAGGACCTCATTTGTGGAGTCTCACTTTGTGGCCTTTGGTAGAGTACTGTGACATCCACAGCTCACAGCAACTTCAAACTTGTGGGCTCAAGCCATTCTCTTGCCTCAGCCTCCCGAGTAGCTGGGACTACAGGTGCCACCACAATGCCTGGCTATATTTAGAGACAGGATCTTGCTCTTGCTCAGGTTGGTCTCTACTCTTGAGCTCAAGCAGTCTACCTGCCTAGGCCTTCCAGAGTGCTAGAGTTACAGATGTGAGCCGCCATGTTGCCCGAGTAGCTGGGACTATAGGCGCCTGCCACAGGACCCGGCTATTTTTTTGTTGCAGTTTGGCGGGGGCTGGGTTTAAACCTGCCACCCTCGGCATATGGGGCCGGCGCCCTACTCACTGAGCCACAGGCGGCGCCCATGCCTGTCTATTTTTAGAGATGAGGTCTTGCTCTGTGTCAGGCTGTTCTCCAACTCATAAGCTCAGGCAATTTCACACACCATGGCTTCCCAGAGTGCTGGGATTACAGGCATGAGCCACCGCACCTGGCCTGTATTACTAATTTTTAAGGAAAACAAAAGAGTGAAAGTACAGTACTTCCCCCACCCCCCACCCAGTTTCTGTGTCTTCAGCTACCCTTTGACAACCTAGGTCTGAAAATAGGTGAATACAGTACAATAAGATTTTTTTTTTGAGACAGAGTCTTAATAAGTTGCCCATGGTAGAGTGCCATGGTGGCACAGCTCACAGCAACCTCAAACTCTTGGTCTTAAGCAATTCTCTTGCCTCAGCCTCCCAAGTAGCTGGGACTACAGGCGCCCACCAAAATGCCTGGCTATTTTTTTTATTGTAGTTGTTATTGTTGTTTGGCACGCCTGGGCTGGGTTCAAACCTGCCAGCTCCAGTGAATGTGGTTGGCGCCCTAGTCACGGAGCTACAGGTGCCAAGCCACAATAAGATATTTTTGAGAGAATACATTCACGGAACTTTTATTCCAGTATATTGTCATGATTGTTTTTATTTTATTATTAGCTATGTTTTTAATCTCTTATTGTGCCTAATTTATAAGTTAGATTTTATCACAGATATGTAGGTATAGGAAAAAACATAGCACCTGTAGTTCCCTTGGTTATGGACAAGCCAACTTACAGCATTCCATACTTATCCACAGGCTCCCAAGGCTCCCCAGGAGGATAATTTATAAGTAAATAATTAAATTAATAATTTGGGAACTAGATTTTTCCACGCATATAAAGAAACCTTCATGGTGTGGGCAGCGCCTGTGGCTCAGTGAGTAGGATGCCGGCCCCATATACCAAGGGTGGCAGGTTCAAACCCAGCCCTGGCCAAAACTGCAACAAAAAAATAGCCGGGCGTTCTGGCGGGTGCCTGTAGTCCCAGCTACTCAGGAGGCTGAGGCAAGGGAATTGCCTAAGCCCAAGAGCTGGAGGTTGCTGTGAGCTGTGAAGCCACAGCACTCTACTGAGGGTGACAAAGCGAGACTCTGTCTCTAAAACAAAACAAAACAAAACAAAAAACTGAGTTCTATTGTGATACACCCTGTACTCCAGCCATCTCACATACTACACGGTATGTGACACTGATTTATCATCCTCCACATCCCTGCCCCAGCAGGAGGGCAGGACTTTGTTACACTCCCCACTTTTCCCCCAGACCTGGCGCTGGGTAGATGTCTAGTACACATTTGCTGATGGATATAGGAGTAGACAAGTAGAAAAGGTAGACAGGGCCAGATCAAAACAGTGGATCAGGCCTGCTCTAAGCTGGGCTTTAGGGAAGCTGGGAGAAGAGGCCGACTGACCAGATAGGTGATAATATTTGGCTACCCTGTGGAGGACCCTCAGCCATGGCCCAGGCAGGGGGGAAGACAGCAAGAGGCACAGGTATCTGTTACAATCCAACTGTTCCTCCCTGCCTGTACCAGTTTTAGGAGCCCATCTATAGAAATAAGAGCACCAGCACAAAGATCTGATGTAGAAGTGTTTATTGCAGCATTGTTTGAAGTAGTAAAAAACAAACACAAAACCTGGAAACAACCTGGATTTCTAAAACTAGGAGACTAGCTGAATAAATAATGTATCTGCTCTAAGAACTAGCATTTAGCTATAAAAAATAAGTTATATATAAATGGGCGGATCTGGAAAGATGTCCATGATAAACTGTTAAGTGAAGGAAGAGACTGTTATTGAACATATTACAATATGATCCAGTGTTTAAAAAAAGAATCTTATGTGCATATGTAAAATATATGCACATTTATCTTTCAACTTGTTTATATAAGCATTGAAAAGTAAGAAAAGAGCCCATCAAATTATTACCATTGCTCATTGTAGAGGGATGGGATTGGAGGGGAGAAGGGAAAACTGCACGATTTACTTGCTATGACAGGCAGTTACCACTTTTACTTAAAAAAGAAAAAGAAAAAGCCAGGTAGGTCCCTCCTATCCTGACTCTTCTCCCCCAGGAGGAGACACTTTGCCTCTGCAGTGCAGCCCAACATTCAGCCAGAGGGTCTCACCTTCCAAGCAGCCAGCCCCATCCATCTACCTGCCTCCCATCCTGGTGGCTCAGTCCCACCTCCGGTCCGCCAGCATGTGCCAAGCCAACGGGGCCTACAGCCGGGAACAGTTCAGGCCTCAAGCCACCCGTAAGCGAGAAGGCCTTGGCTGGGGCCTCTCACCTGTCTGCCTGGGTGGGGTTGGGGACAAGCAGGCCGCAGGGCAGGTGGACAGGTAGCTCATGCTTTTCCTACTAATGTTCTTCAGCCTTGGCACGTTAGCTTGGGGGTGTTCAGGATGCCAGGGAAACCAATCAGGTGGTCCCCTCTTTTTTTAATTTTTCCAGAACTCTCATGATTAACTGGACTCTACCAATCCTTGATGAACATTTGGCTATCAGGCCTCCAGGCCGCTCTTCTCTTGCCCTCACGTGGCCCCTGAAATTGAGCTCCTCTGCACTCCAGCCCACTTAGGGAGCTATTCCTCCCTTCTTCCCACTTGGCATCAGACATCCGTAACTTTTGGCCCGGGTGCTCCTCACATCTTCCCACACCTGCTACACACAGGCTGCCACCACAGGCACCACTGAGGCCCCTACAAGGTTCCTGCATCTTGCTGTACACCAAAGCAGTGTGTGGGTTTTGACAAATCCCTTTTCTTGGTTCCTTCACCCTCTTCTGCCTATATGCTATGCTCAGACGCACCCACGGCAGAAGAGGCTGGGTCTTCAGAAGCCCTATTGACAGGGCCCAGGCACTTCGCAGCAGGCATGTGCGAATAGGAACATAGACCACGGCTGGGGCATGCTTCATAAACCAACTACGCCATTTCTGGGCCCTGCAGGAGATCTGGAGAAGGAGAAACAGAGACTCCAAAATATCTTTGCCACCGGGAAGGACCCAGAGAAACGGAAAAGAAAGGCCCCTTCGGTGAGACAAGAGGACCCAGCCCCTGAGCCAGACCGGTTCGAAGAGTGTAAGCCACCCACAGGCCAGTCACGCTGGGGGTGGGGGCAGTGTGTGGAGGGATCCCTGAGGGCCAACAGGTAAGAAAAACCATCTGACAACAGAAGTGCTTCCCCTCCGTGAGAGGCAGTCTGCTGCCCCACACCCCACACACAGCCTGGGGGCCCCCAGCACTCCATATGCTGATGGCCCTTCTCCGCTGTCCAGTGGTGAAAGAAATCCAGGAGAGGAGAGAATTCCTGGCCGACATGGAAGCCCTGGGACAGGGCAAGCAGTATCGAGGACTCATCCTGGCTGAAATCTCCCAGGTACAAGAAACCACCAGGGAAGTGGGGAGGGGAGGGGTCAACATAAATGTAGTAGAAATCAAGGGCCAGCCCTGGCTGTGGGGCTCAGGAGTCAAGCTGTAGCTCACATCTGGCCTGGCTCCCCGGGTTTCTACCCCTGATACCACCTTTCCCTGATGCCTTTTGTAGAAAGTCCGGGAGATGGAAGACATTGACCACAAGCGGAGTGAGGAACTTAGGAAGGCTCTTGCCACCCTTAGTCTGGCTCCAGTGACAGGGCCAGGATAGCCTAGCCTTGATCCCTGGAGCCCATCCCTTTGCCAAGCAGGGTGGTCCCCAGGTCAGCCCAGCCACGTCAAAGAGCCACACAGCACTGCCCTGGCCTGCAGTACCTTAACACGTACACAGGAGCCTAGCCCTGCCCAGGGAGGCCAAGTCAGTTCTTGGCGCCTCCAAGACCCACAGTCACAGACAAGAGCTTCTAGTCTTTCCTAGCAGAAAGAGCCCCATCTCATCCATAGTGAAAGCAAGGCCCGGTCCCCCCACCTTAGACATGTCTGTAAGGACATCCACTGGGCCCTCTTCCCGCCACCTCCAGCCTCTGTGTGTCCTGCTCATTTAGTTTTCTAAACTTAGGAATAATTTCGATTGCTTTCTTCCATGTTGGGATCTACATATTTGACTTATCACATCGGGCAAATGTTCAACCACAATGATTAACTGGCTAATAAACCACATCTAACAGGGGTTATTACATGTACTATTTTGTTTTTAGAGGGATAAGGCTTATTTGTTCAAGGAGATAGAAACTGTGAAGCACAGATGGTCCCCAGATACCTCTTTGCATATTTTAAGTGGAAGTGGAAACCAGTGCTCCTGAGTACCCCATAGCTGGGCACCATGGTAGGTACTGAATTTCACTCATTTATTATCTCAGTAAACTTGTGGGATGGTTCATTATCCCTTGGTGAAAACTAAAGACTCACCAAAATACTACCACCAAGGGCATTTAACTAGCAAGTAGCCTGCTCAGCTTTAAAAGTTAGCTTGACATGTTTCTACTAAACCCATGATACACAGAAAGAAAAGAACAGGGTGGGGACAGCTACACTAAAAGAGCCCTGGCGTTGGAGTTCCAAACCCAGCTTGTGCTGTGTGACCTTGGGCAGAACCCACAGCCTCAGCATGTGTTTGCCCATCTATGAAGCCCTTAGGGGCTGCTGAGAGGAGTCACCTGACAAGGCAAGCAGCCCCCACCCTTGGCCCAGTGCACAGTCCATTGGTCCTCTTCCCTCTGGTTTCTGAACCCACGAGCCTTCCCCAGTATTCTGCTGTTTTCCTACCCATCATCAACCACCCTGTCTCCTGCACCTGAAGGGAGTCGCAGAAGCCTATCAGGTCACACGACCCAATTTGGGTTTGCAGAGTAAGTGGGGCCCTATTAGTAGAGAGGCCCAGATCTAGGGCTGGCTCAGGGACATCACACGGGAAGCCTATGTCACACACCCTGGGGAACCTAGGGGCAGAGGGTACAATTTGACGGGAACATCTGTCCTCCACCTGAAAGACCCCACCATATGGCAGCAAAATGGACAGCACCAGGACAAATTCTGCCAACGCTTGACAATATGGTATCTGCCTACTCTTGTTAAACTCAAATAATTTGTCAACATTTACAAATTCCACACAAAATCTGGATTTCCAGCTTCTCAAAATGGAAAACATCTGGCAACACTGTGCCCACGTTCATTCCCAAAGGCAACTGCTGACTCGTGTGAGAAACGCCCTCTCACGCTGTGGCAGGCATCCAGTTGACCCGTCCCCACCACCCATGTCTCCTAACACAGAACAGCCTATTGGAGCCATCTCATAGCTTACACCAGGCCAAGTTCACATATGTTACCTGCCTGGCCCCAGAAAGGCCTTGGAGTTTGTGGCCCCAACTCCAGGCCAACAGGCATTTTTGGAAAGAGGCCACCAGGAGCCACCCCTCCCTACAAAGGAAGAGGATCCTGCCCAGTGGCAGGCAGTGAGGGCCAAGTCCCTCTTGGAGGGCAGCCTCAAAATGGGCCTGGGCCCGCTGGGCACCCAGGGATGCCCAGCCACAAGGCATGGCACAGCAGGCAGGAAGGTGGACGTGGCCATCCCCTGAGGCTACAGGGCACTGCCAGCTGAGGTTGTCACTGTTTATTGTTGGTGAGGAAAATCCTCACAAGTTAATACAGTGTGATCTTTTCCCAGAGGTGTCTTCAGGGAGGAGGCCTGGGGGCATCCCAGAAATAGCTTATAGCAACAATGCTTTGACAAAGAGCTGCAGGGACCTTCCCCTGCGGTGGGGGGGAAGTCCCCATCATATCCCCTCTCCTACAGCCATCCGTATAGGGCAAGTGGCCATCAGTACTCAGTGGGGGTGCATCAGGGAGAGGAGACAGACTATGATGACCACCAGTGGGCACAGGCCCCTGCACTTGGGATGCTGGAGGAAGCTTCAATTAGAGGTCAAACTATGAGTTAAAGAATCAGGATTAGCACCCTCCCCCGGCTGCTGATCAGGAACCAGAACTGCTTCTGGGGCCTGCCCCCCAGAGGCCCTTCCAGGGGAATGAGTACTGGAGGGTGTTACACAGGTAACCACCTGCCCCAGCATGGCCATGGCAGCTCTAGAAGGTGAGGTTCCCCATGGAACGAGGGGAGATAAGGGCAGCCCCCCAGAACTCGGAGGAAGTGGGGGCAGGGATTTGCCCTAGAGGCCCATTTGTGTCTGACAGCACAGACCACTCAGTAGTGAGCCCAAACTTAGACACTTCATTAACAGAGCTCTGGAGTGAGCAGAGCCTGGGATTTAGGGACACCCCTACAGACAGGAAGACAGAGACTCAGAGCCAGGGCTGGAGTAGGAAGAAGCCAGTGTAGCCAGGCCCTGCTTACTGGAGATGGGAGACCCAGGCCAGAGGTCCCTGTGGGCAGAACTCCAAGAGCTAAGAATCCCATCTGGATGTGGTACAGAGGGAAGATGGCCCAAGCAGCTTCCCTGTCACAGCAGGGGCTGAGCAAGACAAGGAGCAGACGTGCCCTGGACCATGGGCCGCTGTTTGCCCCTTGGGTCAGTCACAGCATCTAAAGTCATCAGAATCAGACAAGGCAGGGCTGAGTCACAGCTGCCTGGGCCTCAGAGAAAGGAAGAGGATTCTTTGGCCCAGCCTAGCTGGAGGAAGAGGCCATCATCCAGAGGCGCCTTCCCCTGAAGTCATCTTTCCTCTTCACTGATCTGAGAGAGGCAGGTGAACCCCTCCAGGGAGCATGGCCCAGGAGCTGGCCCAGGGGCTGGTCCAGGAGCAGGCAGGGGCAGTCCCTGGCTGGCTTCCCTCGCTGTTAGCTCTTATCCCCGGGGGACTTGCTTTTGGTATCACGCTTGTTTCCTAGCAGTTTCAGCATCTTCATGGTCTTGAACTTCCCCTTCTTCTTGCCTTCAGATTCAGCCTCCTTCTGGAACTCTGTAGCAGAGAAAGGGGAGCACTTCACAAAGTGGGGAGGGGAGGTCCACGCAGGACAAGATGGGGGCAGTGATACAGGCCTGGGTGTGTGGCCAGCAGGGGGAACCTTCACCTTTCCCAGCCTCCATTTCTGCATCTAGCAGATAGGGAGCATACCCTCTCCCGGGTTTTTGGCAAGGATCAGAAGATAAACACACCAAAAGGCCTTCTGGGAACTCTGAAGCTTGGCATTCACTTACCCATAAAAGGCTGTAATCACCAGGGCTGGTGCCCACAGCTCTGTGGGTCACATCACAAACACTGACAGAAATCATCTGCCCGAACCCATAATTTTACAGACAAGGAAAATGTGGGCCTTTGAAATGGACTAACACCAACTGAGCTCTTTGCAGGGCTAGGCCTTGGGCTAAGTGCTTTACTGGTCATCTCACCAATCCTCAATACATGCCCGGGAGGGTTGCCAGTACCACCCCTATTCTGCAGATACTGAGAGTAAGAGTGGTGAGTGACTCAAGTTACCCAGCTAATAAGTACCAGAGGTAAGACTAGAACCCCACAGTCTGACTGTGGTCTGAGTCAAGACTTAGCCATAAGGCCACAAAGTGAGTCACTGATGGGACCGAGATCAAAACCCAGATTCCCTGACTCATAGTCCAGTGCTTTTAACCATTCCCAGCATGCTCTGATCGGCAGGAGGCACTGCTCCCCAAACCAGCTGCATTTCCCCACCCTGGGAAAATGCCCCCATATGCCACAGTCCTCCCCTGTGGGATCAGGGCGTTCCATGGTCACCCTCCAAGCCTGGGCTACAGCCTTCCTTGCTGTACCCAGGCCTCCCTTGCTACACACGGCCTCTACAGCAAAATAGAGGCTGGGAGTTTGTGCACACCCATCCCTGAAGCACTTGCTCCAAGGTCTCCTTCAACCTGCCCCAACCCTCCATCCTCCAGGCTGCAGTTCAACTTTCAGGTAGGCCAGAACTTCCAGGCACCAGCCTTTATGCCCAGGAGAGGCCTCACCTTTCTTCCTGATCATGGCTTCCAACATCTTATCTTCCTCTTCTTCCCTGAAGTGAGAAAAAGAAGCTGAGTGCCCCACAGGAAGATGCAGCAGACAATCTGGGTGGGCTGGCACTGCTGGCAGGAGGGCATAGCTGACATGGCCCTGTGGTGTGGTGGTCCTGGGCTCTGCCAAGAAGCTGCCCCACACATGGGGCCCTTGGCACAGCAGGCTCTGGGCCCCTCCCCCTGGAGTCCCCTGGCCAGAAGCCCCTCCCTCAGTCATGTCACCTCTGCCGGTCCTCGTCCAGGCAGTTGATGATAGCGTTGCGCTGCTCAATGAGGGTCACAATCTCCTGCATCAGCACCTTCTCCCGGCCACGGTCCTCCTCTGTCCAGTCCTTTTCTGCCCAGGGAGAAAAGTAGGGGCATGAGTGGTAGGAAAACCCTCCTCCCCCTAGGAGCCACTGCCTAAATGCTTTGGGTGTGCTGAGGACCAGACCCTTGCTAGATACCAAGAACACAGGAAGGAGGGACCCAATGGTGGGGTTCACAAGTTCTCAGGGAAATGAAGCTGTGATAAAAGAAACTAAGAATATTAGACAGCTTACCAAAACCCCATAAGGGGCCAGGGCAAGGCCAGCACAGCATAGCTCTGCAAGCAGGCCAGCATGTGCCAAAGTTTCCTGGTCATGTTCACTCATCCATTCTACAAATGTTCATTCAGTGGCTTCTTGCAGGAGGCAGGATATGAATGGGTCAGAGTGAGGCCCGGGGTCTTCATGCAGAAGAAGCAATGTGACCCAAGTGGCATTGAGACAAGGCCACGGGAGAGGGTAGACCTGCTGCCCCTCGGGGCTCTCTCCCCTCCAGCCCCAGCCCCATGGGCTACCTGCAGGGGCCCACCTGGGCCTCATATTACCTTCTCCTCCCTTACCCACCCTGCAGGCTCCAGGGATGGGCACCCACCATAGGCATCCCCATATTGAAATAAATATCCTGAGGTCCTCTCAGCCACTGTCACATTCCCTTACCCCTCACCTTGCCAAAATTCAATAGCAGGTGACCCAACCTACTTCTGGACTTCTTGGGACAGGGCAAGACCTCAGAGTCACCACGAAAGTTCAAATCCCACACTGGGCCTGGCCCAGTGGCTCATACCTGTTATCCTAGCACTTTGGGAGGTTAAGGCAGGTGGATCGCTTGAGCTCAATAGTTTGAGACCAGCCTGACCAAGAGCGAGACTCTGTCTCTACCAAATCTAGCTGGGTGTTGTGGTGGGCATCTGTAGTCCCAGCTACTCAGGAGGCTGAGGCAAGAAGATAGCTTGAGCCCAAGAGTTTGAGGTTGCCATGAGCAATGATTGTATTTATAGCACTCTACGAAGGACAACAGAGTGTGACTCCTGTCTCAACAAAAAAGAAAAAAAAAATAGCTAGGTGTCACTCCAGGTGCTTATAGTCCCAGCTATTAGGGAGGCTTAGGCAGGAGGATCACTTGAGCCTAGGAGTTTGAGGTTGCTGTGAGCTATAATGACACTACGACATTCTACCCAGAGTGACAGAGTGAGACTCTACCTCAACAACAACAATAAAAGACAAATACCCCTATGCTACTCCCCAAATCTGGGACCTGGGAAAGTTATATCCCTAGTATACATGTGGGGAAACTCATGTGGGGAGGCTCAGGGAAGTTAAGTTCTTGCCCAGCTTCACACAGCAAAGGTAGAGCCTATATTTGAACCTGGGCAGCCTGACACCCCTAAGCGATGGTCCTTATGGAATATTAGATTCAGGACCTTACAAACTAGCCTCACCCTCCAAAGACAACACCAGGACAGGCCGACAAGCCCAAGGTGTGCAGTTACCACGTAGGCCTGGAAAGAAGCCACAGTCAGCCCAGGTCCAGGCCAGTCTGGGAGGCAGAGGTGCTGTGCACATTCTGGCCATAAGGTGTGGCTGTAGCGCCCTGAGCAGTGGCCACGCCCTGCCAAAGCCAGGGACATTCTGTGGCTTCCTAAGGACACTCCAGCCTCCCAAGTCCCCAGGTCAGTAAAGAGGCACAGCCACCATCCCAGCAGATGGGAGGGGCCATGTGTGCAGAGACAGGCCCAGGCCAGAGACACAAACAGAAGCCCAACTCCATCACCAATGGGCAAGTCCCCCCGGCCTTCCCTTTCCTCATTTGTGAAGTGGGAACAATGGCCCAGGGTGGGCACCATGCCCGGGCCATGGAAAGTAAGTGGTCACAAGCCCTGGCTTCCAGCTCTGGACTCTCCACAGTCCTGTGGCCTCTGCCAGCAACCGCAGTTCAATGCATATCATGACCACAGGACACATGAGGGCCCTCTCTCATCAAACCCCAACTCAGCCACACAAAACCACCGGCACCTCCGAGGGCACAGAGAGTTGCTGAGAATACCCCCTGAGGTGAGGACCTCCCGTCCCGTCTAGCACTTGAAGCCACTGAGGGTCAGTGAAGCTAAGCAACATACCAAGATCCAAGATCACACAGCAAGGTGACCTCTCACAGGACTGTCTGACCCCATGCCCAAATTGGGCCAGGCTGTTCTCGGGCCTCGTGCTTACCAGGAGCCCTCGTGCCTTGACACCATGGACCCCCCTGCCATCCATACCGTTCCTTTTCCTGCCATGGCTCTGTGCTTCTTACCACCTGTGATAGTCTCTCCCATCCCTCCTTCCTGCCTCCCCCTCCCTGGCTCTGTCACCAGTCTGCCTGTGTACTCCCCACTGAGGCTCTGTCCATCCACTTGCCACGAGGCCCACTCCTCTGCATCACCTGTCCCCTGGGGCAGGTGCCAGGGAGTCTCTGCTCACCTGGCTTGTTGAGCAGGCACCGAAGCTCATACTCGACGTCAGCCTGGCGCTGCTCCAGGTTCTGCTGCTTGAAGCTGGAGTGGGAACAAGGCAACTGATCTGGCTGTCCTGCCCTATGCCACAGTGATGGGGGCAGGGCGGAGGTTCTAGGTTCTAAGCTCTACAAATTCTGGGAGGGAGCCTGGTGAGGGTGTAGGGGACTCACACATAGATGAGCTCGGACTCCCGCCGCACCAGTAGGTGCTTCTCGTGGATGAGCTTGAACCAGTCCACCAGCATGTCATCCTCACCGCCCTCTGGAAGCCAGACAGTTGCTGAGGCCAGGTCTTAGCCCCCCAGGAATAGAGGCTCCCGGCCCTGGCCCCAACCATCAATACCCGCACCATTCACGCCACCCCTCAGCTTCTCTTCCAACAGGACCCCACGGTGCTCCAAGGCATCCAGCTGGCGCTCAATCGTGTCCACCTCTCCATGGATGTCCTCCTCCGGGATGTACTGGTCAGCCTGGACCTGCCCGACAGTGAACTGGTCACTGGAAGGATGGCCAACCGCTCCTCCACCTGTCCCCTTCTGGCTCAGGCTGGGGCCAGGAGCTTATCCTTTACTATGGCCGACACTGGCCACTGCAGGTTCCAGAGGCCCCACCCCGACCCCTGTGCCAGTGTGATAAAAAGGCAGGGTCCCACTGTGGGGAAAGGCTCAGTGTGGGGACAACCATAGCCTCTGCGTGCCACTGGTCGCAGAGTCGACAGACACACCAGAGCAGGCATAACTTCCCACCCTTCGTGGAAATGCCTCTCTTGCTCTGCCACTCCAGAGAGGATATCACAATGTCAGTGAAAGTGACCTTACTACAGAGATAAACTTGAGAACACTAATCAGTTTAAGTAGCAGCGTATCTTGTAAGTGCTTTGATACTTGAACTATTGTTAGGAACAAATGAAATGCACCACATGCTACTTGAAGGACTAGTATGTTCTAAATCCCCCTGGCTGCAAGTCTTCAGGCTGGATCACCCAAGAGCCCACTCTTACATACCTGAGGGCAGCCGCCCAGACACCCAGCCTCTCTAAGAGACCCACAGGCAACTTTCAGCTGCCAAGGGGAGGGCGCCGAGCCTCAGCCAGCCAGGTCTCTGGAGCCCTGGGCCGCTACCTTGCGTTTGATGAGTGGAAATCCATGTCCTGGGGCAGGTGGCCGCACTGGCTTGGATCCCTTGGTGGCCTTCTTTGTGGTTGGGGATGCTGCAGGTGATGGCTTCCGGTTAAAAGGATTCTCCTTGCAAGAAGACTAAAGGCAGGTAGGCAGAACACAGGGTAAGTCTAGGAAGAGAGAAGTCAAGACCCCAGCAGGCCAGGACCCCTGGGGGCAGGAGGGCCTAGGCAGAGAGAATCTCCCCAAATCCTATCTCTGATGCGCTCAGTCATTCAACAAACCATTCCATTTCCAGAACACCTCCCACGTGTCAGCTGCTGCACTGAGTGCTTTTTACACATTCTTGTTTAATTCTCACAGCTGCCCAATGGGTGCTGCAATGCCCACTTCACAGCTGAGTCGATCCAAGTTCAGAGAGACTCAGGGCCACACACGTCCCAAGGGCCCAAGCTGGGGTGAGACTCTGTGTCATGGCCTGGGCAGCCATCAGCATTGAGGGGCAGTGGTCAGAACATGGGACTCAGGGCAAGACAGGACTACAGTGGCTCATTTAGCCACATAGCCACCTTCTCCCCAGTGGGAATGCTGAGGCTCAGAGAGGTGAAACAGCTCACCAGCATCACCCAGCCAGGGGTGCAAAACCAGGATCCCCACCCCCACCAATCTAGCCAGCAGATGGAGAAGGGGGGTAGCTCCCTTCCTGCCCCAAAAAGACCCCACCCTCTGCTGCCCAGCCCACCATCCACACATCCAGAGTAATCAAGCTCTGCGCCCTTGTGTCTTCTGAGGGAACCTCTCCCCTCTCTGAGGCCAGCACCACTGGGTAACCCCACCACTGAGGCATGGCAGGGCCTCTGCCCCTCAATGTCAGTGTTTCCCAGCCGCACTCCCCAGCTCATCAGACAGGCATCATCATGGGTCCCTTATAAAGGCCTCGCCTGAGGCCTGAAGTGCTCCAAGGAGTGCTGACCCAGCTTTCTCCCAGCAGCTGGGGTGGAGGCCTGAACCAGCTCAGGGAGGTCTTTCAGGTGGGAGCTGCCCTAGGATTTCTGAAGCACGGGGAGTGCTGAGGCCCAAATCTAGTGTGGCAGGGACTCAGGGTCACCTCAGACCTGGCTCCTGCTCCTGCTGCTGCTAAAATTCTCTTCTCATCCTGGGGTAAAGGTGCATGGGGGGGGTCCCCCAGAAGGAGGCACTTTAACGGTTCTGCAGTATTCTGCACCCTTCATGCACAAACACACCTCGGGGGCCCAGTGAAGCCACAAAGCTTCTCTGCCCCTTAAGGGTTTCCAGCCTTTTCTTGGCCAAAGAATTCCCTCCAACCAATCTCTTGCCCAGCCCCAAGACAGAAGCCAGGTGTCTGAAAGGGGTGTGCTGGTGGGGGTGTGAATCCAAAATTGATCCCCTCTCCCCACCTCCAGGGAACCCAGGGGGTTCTCAGAACAGTCCAGAAACTCAGTGCTGCCTAGGTCTTTGCCATAAATAGGAACCTGAGGTCTGGAAGTGGGCAGAGCCTTCTCAAGGTCACCCAAACGAGGGAGACACAGATGGAATAAGTGCCCAAAAGGCTATTGCCCAGGCTAGGGAAGGTTAAGGAGATCTGAAAGGCACAAGGGTAGGGATAGACCAGCAGCAATGGTCAGGCCACAACTACAACTGCCCCCGTGAGCTGTCCTGCCACCTTCCACCAGACGAGCCTTGGGCACTCAAGAGGGAATCAGGGCATAGGGCCATCCAAAGGACCTATGGCTGCAAAAGAGGCCCCTCCCTCTGGAATAGGGTGCCCAAAGGAATGTCCCAACCCCTTGGCGTGGGGCAGAGAAACGAGTGAGCCAATAGTTCATAAAGGATCTGCAAGAGGAGCTGCCTGGGACAGGTGCCCAGCCAGGCCCCTCACGCCCACTTCACCTCGAGAGGTAGACAGCACCAGCACCCCCCACCCACAGCACCCAACAGATGCATCTGGTAAACGTGTGTGTCCCAGTGCTTCTGCCTATTGGGGGCTGACCTCCCTCCCTGCCCACTACAAATTGTGTATGCAGTGGCACGGTTATTTCAGCACCTCCCCCAGACCTGGCTGTGGGCATCTCAAGGACAGGGACCACCATCCATATGACCTCTGGAGCCCAGTGCACTCAGGAGGTGCCCAGTGAGCGCCAGCTGCCCCAGTCTATGACAGGGAGGCTGAGTCTCTAGAGAAGGGAGTCATCCCCTCCCTCCTACCCCAGATCGCCTTCCAGATCAATTGTTACTCCTGTCTCACCGAGCACACTGTAAGCCACTGGAGGGCAAGGACAGGGTCTTAATGCAGCTTAATCCAGCCCAGGATCTGGCATCAACAGAGCCTGGGTGAATGAAAGGGTAGACTAGTGAATAGATCCCAAAAGGGCCAGTGCAGGGGTCAAGCAGGTAAACAAGCCCAGACCCAAAGGATATAAATAATCAAGTGGGTGGCCAGGTAGACAGATAGGTGGGAGCTCCAGCAAGCGGGGACAGGATGGATAAATGGATTCATACCTCAGTGAACAGACTGGGGAATGGGTAGATGGGCATAGACAGGTCACTCAAGAAACCAGGGGCCAGCAGAGATGAGCCTGGACATTCCTGTCCCAAGACCAGTCCCACATCCACCAGAGATGACACAACTTTTGGGGAGGATGAGGGAGTACTCACCTTCAGCTGCAACTGTGGAGATGAACTTCCAGGGGGAGATGCAGGGCACTTGTCTCCAACCAACAAGAGCGGGGTTGGGGTGGCACTACTGCAGGGCTTGGCCGGCTGGGGACCTGGACTGGCCCTGGGGGCAAGGCCAGGGCTGGCCTGAGGTGTCTGCACCACGCTGGGTTGTACCACTTCCCCAGAGGAGGACAGGGAGGAGTTGGCAGAGAGGCTGGCAGAGTTTCCAGGGGTGCCAGGGGCATGGACAGCAGGTTCTGAGGAGCTCTTGGGCACAGCTGGCGGCTCCAGAAGCTTCCCACTAGCAATCTGGCTGGAGCTCTCCGATGACAGGCTCTCCACACTTAAGGCTGGTGATGGTGTGGCCGAGGGTGGCTCCGAGTGAGAGAGGCGGGAGGCGTGCAGAGCTGTACAAACCGAGCAGATGGGCACCTCACAAGGGGGCACAATCAGGGCTTCCAACCTCACCTAACGTGCTCCACAGAGCTGCAGTAGCCCTGAAAACCCACGCTCCCCATGTCTAGACGGGGCAGAGTCCAGACAACAGCAAACACAAGGCAGGACCAGAGTCACTAAGGGCAGCCAGTCAGCCAAGTGCATCCCACACTCCTCGTGTTCTGCCTGCCGCCTGCTGGCACATCTATGCTCTTCACTCGCTCAGCCAGAAGGCTGCTGGCCTCCCACACACTGCTAAGCACCCCCATGTCTGAGTGTACCCCAAGGCAAAGCCACCAGGCAGGGAGGGTGGGGACTCTGGGAAATGAGAAGGCCAGAGGAAGTGATGAGGGAGCCTCTTCTCTGCCTCGAACCTGCAGGGAAGAGGTAGGAGAGCAGGCAGCCCTCACAGCAGTTGGCTCTAGCCAGGCACTGCCGGGCACCAATTTATTTTCCCATGGATGACGAATGCCACATGTCCAAGTGGGTCATCTACCTCTTCCAGATGAGGCAACAGACTCAGAGAGGAGAAGGCATTTGTCCCAGCAAGGGCTGGGGTTGAACCCTGCTGTGTCTGACCCTCATGCCCTCTACTGTACCCCAAAGCTGCTCACCAGCTCCACTCAGACAGGCCGCACTCAGTTAGGGGGTCCGAGGGTTCCACTCAGACCCTCAGAGTACCTGCCTCTGGTGGCCTCCAGCAGGTGTCTGGCTCCACTGCCTGATAGGGTCCCACTAAGCTCTTGGAGGCAGCTAGACCCCAGACATGGGGGAAAGTGCCAAGCCAGGGCATAAGGTGAACACTAGAAGGTGAAGGCCAGACACCACGGTGCACCTGAGTGAGGAAGGAAGACCTGGGTGCAAAGGCACAGCTCCCCGGAGCTGGCCCACTGCTATTTCCCAGATGGGCAGCTGAGGACAGGTCAGGGAGGGAACAGCTCCAAGTCACTACACCCGAGTTACACACAGCCGGGTGAGAGCCAAGTCACTCAGCAAGTGCAGCGACAGTGACTGGGTTGGGCAGGATTAGTGCTGGCCCCTGGTGCGCACTTTCCACCAGCCCCACGCTGTGCTATACTGAGCACTTCACTGGATAACATGTTTAATTAGCACAACAGGAGCGCGAGAAGGACAGGCTCAAGCCAGACTGCGTGGGTTCAAATCCTGCCACCACTGCTAAAGCACTGAGGCCCCAGGCAAATTACTTCACCTCTCTGTGCTTCAGTCTCCTCACCTGGCAAATAGTTACACTCACAGGTTTGCCCTGGGATTAAATGAGAGGAGACGCAGGCACCTGGCCTGGAGAGGTTCTGCCACACCACAGCCCACCCTAGTCCTGAGCTGACTCAGGAGCCCACCCTGGAGTTCCCACTGCCAGGACAGCCACAGGAAAGGCACTCACCAAGTGGAGAGGTGTTGGGCACACGGGGCGCAGGGCGCTTCTTTGCCTTGGGGCTGCTAGTGGGGGTGATGCCGTACCAGGGGTGCAGGGACTTGGGTGTGGACTCCGGGTGGGCCGGGGCAGGGCTGATAGCCAAGCTGGGTGCAGCTGGGGACTCCTCCTCATCATCATCATCAAAGGGGTTATAGGACTTGGACTCCAGACTGGCCGCTGGGCTCGGCTGGGCCCCCTCTGCCACACCTCCATTCTCCACCCAGCTGCTGTCCCCTCCAGGCGGCCCAGGGCTGCTGCTGGGGGGAAGTGGGGCTGGCTTCTTCTTTGGCTCTGCCTGCACCAGTGTGATCCATGGGGGGTCCTTTCTGGGAGCTGGTGTCCTAAAGAGGCAGGAAGAAACAGAAACCACCAGCAGAGGTGACGGGCCAGCTTCCTTCTCACTAGACAGTTTTGAGTCCATTTCAAAGGGGGTAGATGAGAAATAGCCCCTTCCCTCCTCTTACCCAGCCCCATGGGGCTAATGTAAAATGGGCTGTTACGGGCGGCGCCTGTGGCTCAAGGAGTAGGGCGCCGGTCCCATATGCCGGAGAAGGTGGGTTCAAACCCAGCCCCGGACAAAAATCACAAAAAAAAAAAAATGGGCTGTTACAGTCACATGCCAACTAGGCCCCCCAAAGCCTGGACAGGCTGGGCCTTCAAGTCACACAGCTGCTGTTAACCCTGCCCGGCAAAGAACAACAGGAGGGGGCGGTGCCTGTGGCTCAGTGAGTAGGGCGCCGGCCCCATATACCGAGGGTGGCGGGTTCAAACCCGGCCCCGGCCAAACTGCAACAAAAAAATAGCCGGGCACTGTGGCGGGCGCCTATAGTCCCAGCTACTCGGGAGGCTGAGGCAAGAGAATCGTGTAAGCCCAAGAGTTAGAGGTTGCTGTGAGCCGTGTGACGCCACGGCACTCTACCGAGGGCGGTACAGTGAGACTCTGTCTCTACAAAAAATAAAAATAAATAAATAAATAAAAAAAGAACAACAGGAGGCTCAGCTCTTTACTATCTGCATGAGCGGGGAAAGTCACCTGACCTCTCTGTGTGTCAGTCTCCTTGTCCACTAAATGCGGACAGTAACCATCCCTGCCTCACAGGGCTGGCATAAGGATCCAGTGAGCTACTGTGGCCAGTGCTAGGCGGGGCACCTGAGCATTGGCCGAATGCCAGGGACTCAGGGAATGCTGGAGACTAGCACAGCCATGGCCGGCCTTGCCCCTCCCAGACTGACCACGTGGGGAGGCACAGCTTCCCAAGAAGGGCTGGAAACAGATGTCCTCCCTGGGTAGCTCGGGCCTGGGGGAGGACCTGAAAGCCAGGAAGGACAGTTGGACTTTTCCAGGCCTTCCCATGTTTTGCCAACAAGCTTCACAACAACTTTCCCATATTATAGAGGAAACAGAGTCTGGAGAGAGGAAGGGATTCCAGAGGTGGCTGTCACCTCCAGGCACTGCTGCTCACAGGCGCAGCACCTGGGAAGCAGGTCAGGTGGTTGAATTGGGAATTCCCAGGTGAGCCGTGGGGGAAGGGGACGTGGGCACAGTTCTTCCCCACCTGGACCACGAGCCATCCTCCTGAGCCCAGCCCTGCCCATGTACAAGGCACCCCCATCCCCAACACCAGAGCATCTAAAGCTGGAAAGCCTCTCAGAGACTGACATACCCCTCAGACAGCTTGGGTGTCCCTCTCGGCTTGGGGACAGGCGGTTCATGTAGTCTTCCTAGATGGGAAAGGAAAATAAGCCAGGCTTTTATGAGCAGCAGAGACGGGCACCCAGCCATACTGGCTGCCTCGCCAAGGACTGCCCTTCCTTCCCACCTGCCGGGCCATGGCTACCTCATCCATGCCCTTGTGCCTCCCTGGTCCACCTTCACTAAGATTAGGTAAGCACTAAAGGTGACTGAGAACAGTCAGGGGTCAAGGCCAGAACACTGGAGACCCCATCTGTGTTTTAATTAAGAAGGGGGAACCCAAGTTCCTTCAGACACTTCCCCGACATGGACAAGAAACATTGTCTCAGCTCATCCCAGATGTCACCTCCTCCTGGAAGCACCCCTTGACCCCAAGTGTCCTCCATGAGTAGCACAATGGCCCTGCTCCCTCCCCTCCATCTCACCAGGATGGCTGCATTACAGAAGCCCCTATCTGTGCCTGTCACCCCTCCACCCTGTGGGCACCTTGAAGGCACAAATAGGTCTGAGCAGTACCTATGTCCCTGTGGCCAGCTCAGGACTGGGCTCAGAGCCAGCCTCCAGGAGTGCTGAACAGAACCAAACACACAGAATGTTCTGGTACAAGTCCCAGGGCGACCCTGGGAGTCTCCCCCTCCCCCACCCGGAGGCCTCCAGTGCCTTCTCTGACAGGATGATGAGGGCTGCCCAAGCACACTTCAGTTTACAAGCAGCCTCGTTTCCATGAGCTGATAGAAATCCAAGGAGGTTATTTGGGACCATCATATAGAGTACGGCAGGGGTCTCCACTGCAGCTCAGACTAACTCAGGGCCCACTTGACTCCTCTGCGCCTCCACCCATAAGGGGGTGGAGGTCACCTGTAGCGTGCCTGCGGACAGGCCAGGACGCACAAGAAGGTCACCAATGTACACAGAGTCCCTGAGACACTGGGGACATACAGGCACACATGGATGTACACTCACTAGACACCCTGAAACTGAAGCCCACAGATGCACACAAGAGCACACACACAGTTGCAAGGCACCTCAGAGGCAGGGATCTAAGTCTGTTTTGTCTGGGCTGTATCAGCGGCGATAGCAGAGCTTGGCACAGACAGGCACGCGGTAACTTAATATTTGCCACAGGAATTAATAATCTCTAAGATATTAGAGCCTTACACAGGTAAGGCCTAGGACATCACAGTATGCAGAGGACAAACAGATAGCAGCACTTGAATACTTCCAGACACACGGACACTCTCACCCAGCACCCCGGCCCCTAGCTGGGCCCTGGCTCACCATTCACCAGGCCGCTGCTGCCAGCCTGCTCCCCCAGGTTCTCTTGCTGTAGACTGGAGCGGGGCCGGGGCGTGGGGGGCGTTGGGGCTGTACTCTCAATGGCCTTCCTGGGGGCAGGTGTGGGTCGGCCGGCCGGGGGGCTGGCTAGCTCCGGTGGTTTGCCAGGAACCTGGGGCTTCGTGGGGATCTGGGGCCGGGCCTCAGGGCTGCCTTTGGGTCCATCTTCCTCAGCCCCTGCAGCCACACTGGGGCTAGGGCTGCCTCCTAGGACATCTTTGGCTGTTTCTGCAAGTTGCTGCTGGTGCTGCTGCTTTGGCTGTGAGAGGGGCCCTAACCTGGCTCCTGACCTTGTCCCTGGGCCCAGCCTGGCACAGTGTTCTGCACACACAAAGGTGCCCTCCTCAGGCCCACTCCTGTAAGCCCCAGGAACCAGGGTGCTGGAGCACTGCTGACACCTGCCAGGGGACAGGACAAAGGTTCACTTAGCCAACCAGCCCCGCACCCAGCACTGACTACCCGTGTACCAGCAGCCAACTGCCACCCCAGATCCTGGCTCAACACCCTGCACTTCCCAGAAGAAAAAGAAAATGGTAACTGTCAGAAACAGAGTGGAACAAGATCACATGAAATCAGCAACAGAAATTATGAAACATGACTTTAGTTTATCCTGCAAGAGGAAGAAGCAAAAGTTCCCCCCAAGAGGTACCACCAATGGACAGCTGCCACCCATCAGTGGCTCAGTAAATCAATTAAGTGGTTTCCAACCAACCAGATGTTTTTTTTAATGAAATAAAATATATCAGATTGCATCACACAAGTAAAGACAAACACTGTTTTGTGAAACTTACTCCAGTTGTGTATCTATTTCGACAAGTTTCATTTCAGGTAAGTATTTCTATCATGTCACAGTGTCAGATGCATTTTTTACTGGGAACCACTGCCCTGGTGATCAGATGTGACTGTATCAGTGTAATCTTTCCCCTCCCCCAGACTTTTTCCCCATGACACCTCAATTCTGCAAGGAGGGCCATGGGGTTCTGGCTCCAGCTGCCCCCCTCACACCACCCCCAGACCCATTCTCAACCAGGTCAAATTCATGGTGCAACTCAGTTGTTGGCTTTCCTTCATTGTTTGATTTCTTTTTCCTGGTTTCTTTTTTTTAAGACCTGATGAACAGGAAATATGGTTTGGTTTCCTTTTTGTAAAATATAAAATATTTTCATAAACTTCCTAAATTTTGCTATTTCACATGTCTTTTATACTGCTTTCTTGAAACCTGGCTTCTCCTGGGAGCCACATACATAGAATAAGTTGTTATTGTAATTTTCTTTTTTAATTCAAACCAGGCATGGTGGCATGTGCCTGTAGTCCCAACTACTCCTGAGGCAGCAGGATCACTTGAGCCCAGGAGTTCAAGTCTAGCCTGGGCAACACAGTGAAACTCTGTCTCTAAAAAAACTTAAAAAGCTCAACAAGGGGGTGGGTGAAGTGGCTCACACCTGTACTCCTGGCACTCTGGGAGGCCGAGGCAGGAGGATTGTTTGAGCTCAGGAGTTCAAGACTGGCCTGAGTAAGAGCCAGAACCCATCTCTACTAAAAATAAAAAAAACTAGCTGGCAGGCAGCGCCTGTGGTTCAATAGGTAGGGCGCTGGCCCCATATACTGAGGGTGGCAGGTAAACTGCAACAACAAAAAAATAACCAGGCAATGTGGCGGGCGCCTATAGTCCCAGCTGCTCGGAAGGCTGAGGCAAGAGAATTGCCTAAGCCCAGGAGTTGGAGGTTGCTGTGAGCTGTGTGACGCCACGGCACTCTATCGAGGGCGATAAAATAAGACTCTGTCTCTACCAAAAAAAGAAAAAAGAAAAAACTAGCTGGGAATTGTGGTGGGTGCCTGTAGTCCCAGCTACTTGGGAGGCTGAAGCAAGAGGATTGCTTGAGCCCAAGAGTTTGAGGTTGCTGTGAGCTATGATGCCACAGCACTCTGCACCAGATGACAGAGTAAGACTATCTCAAAAAAAATTTTTTTTTCTTTTTCTAGTGGCTTTTGAACTAGGTACTGCTCCTGCTCCTAATCATCATTCTGTAGTTCTCCTTGAAGAGCTCAGATGCTCAAAACAGAACCCCTAAGCTCTAATCCTGTGTTATTCACACAGTTCTAAGCAGGTCTCTTCCTCTGGCTAAGCCTTAGTTTGCCCATCAGTAAAATGGGGATAAGCAAGACACCCCGGTACAAAGAGCCTGGCAGGACACCTGGCACACAGTAGGTGCCAAATCCATGGTGACTCCCTCCTTTGTACTGGGGGTGACTGGCCGAACCCCTCTGCCCCAGCTCCCCCAGCCACTCACCGGAAGCAGTGCCGGTGGTACAGCCTGCCCTCGGCCAGGTACCGCTGCACCAGGTGCACATGCTGCCTGCAGGCTGCACAGATACTGCTGGGGGCCTGGTGAGCACCCTGCTCTGACAGGCTACCCGAGGAGAGCTTCTTGCCCTGCAGGGAATAGGGTGGGCAGGTTGGATGTAGGGACATGGTCACCAGCCCTCCTATTCGAGAACACTCCCTCCCCCCCATCATAGCTATGTCCGTCAAGTGTGCAGTAATGCACTTCCTAAGCCCCAAGCAGGGTCAGGAGACAGGAGACTGTCACCATCTCCCAGATGAGGAAACCAAAGCCCAGAGAGTGGGAAAAGCCTTGCCCAAGGTCACCAAGCCAGCATGAGAACATGAAAATCCTGACTTCCGGTTTCTGAGAACTCCCTCCCTGCAGGCTACTCATGCCCTGTCCTCCCTTTGGGTGGGCCTCCCTGCTGGTCACTGTCCCCTTAGGCCCACCCCATCTGCCTTTTCTTTCTTCACTCCCTGTGCTGCAACAGATCTAAATCCCAATTTCTCTATTTCTAGCACCATAACCTTGAGTAAGCTGCTGGAGTCTCTGGGCCTTGGGTTCCCACTTACAAAATGGAACCAGAAAGTCCCTGCCAGTCTCAGTCCCACGTGGCCTCACTGGGGACCCACCCTGGCCTGCCTGTCAGGAGCCCCTCCAACAAAGAGCAGATGGCAGCAGGTAGGAAAAAACCTTTGCACATTGTGAAGTGCCATCCAGATGTGAAGAGCTGATGTCATTTCCTCTTAGAACAGGTGACTGGCAGTGTGGCCCCCACTTCCTCACTAAATGACCTTGGACTAAACCTCATTAGCCTATCAGGGCCCATAGTACTGACCTCCCCAGGTTGTGAAGGGCATTAAATAAATCATACTGAGAAGCTTAAAGCTCTGCCTCAAAAGGAACCAAGGGGAACATTTGCTTTATTTTGTGTATAACTCCTGACAGTCCATGGTGGCAAAGTCAGTCCTGTGGCCTGCCCTCTCTCTCCTTTGCCCAACCTGGCACCTCCTGACCATACCCTGAGCCCTGGAGGAAATGGTGGGACCCCTGCCCATAGAAGGACACTGGCCCCTTTTCCTGGCCTGGGAGATGCTATTTCCACAGCCAATGGGGTAGGGACAGATGATGCACTGTGAACACCATCAGAACTAACTTCCTCACCAGAGAATGACTGCAGTGACAGTTATCCCCCCAACTCAGCCCCTCCAACCCACCCCTTCTACCACCCTAAGCATCTGCCTACCTGAGCCCCGTCGCCTGGTTCCGCTGGCGTGGGTGCTACAGATGGAGGAGAGCAGGGCGCTGGGTCCTTCGTGGGTGGTGAGACACCGGCTGCGAAGAGACAGGGAGGGGACCCTGCAGCAGGCAGAGATCTTCAAGTCCCAGGAGGCCCCAGCCATCACCTTTGGCGGGTCACCTAACACAGAGGGACAAGAGCAGCCTCCCAATTCACATAGGCCAGGGGACACCTTCACCTTCAAACTATGCACTGAGGGCAAACCACTTAGTCTCACTGAGGCTCCATCAAGTAGAGATAATAATTTCTACTATGCAAGGCTGATCTCAACAAGCATGCAGCAGCACGTCACAGAACCAACAGAGCACCCTGAATGTGGCAGGACTTGCAGCTTCCCTCCCACCAGGGGAAGGCGGTTGGAGGAAGGACAAAAAAGGAACCATACACCGCTGCCCTGAAGGCTCAGGAAAGTGGGCTGGCTACCTAGGATCAACAAGGAGCTGCCCTGCCTCTCCCCACATGGGCAGGTGTGAACAGAACGGCCCTGCCTGCACTCCCCTCGCCAGAACAAACCCACCCACCCCAACCTACCCTGATTCCTCTAAGAGTGAACTCCTTCATTACTACTTTGGCAAATATTTACTGAGCACCTACTCTGTACCCAGTGATCAAAAATAAAACCCCCATGGGCGGCGCTTGTGGCTCAGTGAGTAGGGCGCCGGTCCCATATGCCAGAGGTGGTGGGTTCAAAACCCAGCCCCGGCCAAAAACTACAAAAAACTAAAATAAAATAAAATAAAACCCCCAGGGCGGCGCCTGTGGCTCAGTGAGTAGGGCGCCAGCCCCATATGCCGAGGGTGGCGGGTTCAAACCCAGCCCCGGCCAAACTGCAACAACAACAACAAAAAAAAAAAAATAGAAAAAAAATAAATAAATAAAATAAAATAAAACCCCCAAAAGTCAGATAACTTTATACCCATAAAAAGGTCAATTTTACTGTATGAAAATTTTAAAAATAAAATTCAATTTCCTTGCTATGGTCTAAAATAGCACTGACCAAACTTCAGGTTACATTCTATTAATGAGTCCTGAAACCAATTTAGTGGATTACAACCAGCACATTTAAAAAATAGAGGCTCGGCGCCCATAGCTCAGTGGGCACCGGCCACATGTACTGGAGCTGGTGGGCTCGAACCCAACCCGAGCCTACTAAACAACGACAACAACAAAAAAAATAGCTGGGCATCGTTGTGGGCACCTGTAGTCCCAGCTACTTGGGAGGCAAAGGCAAGAGAATCTCTTAAGCCCAAGAGTTTGAGGTTGCTGTGAGCTGTGATGCCACAGCACTCTACCAAGGGTGACATAGTGAGACTCTGTCTCAGAAAAAAAATAAAAAATAAATAAAATAAAATAAAAGACCAATAGACTAGAAGCCAGATTCAGTGGCTCTCACCTATAATTCTAGCACTTTGGGAGTACTTTGGGAGGCCAAGGAGGGAGGATCACTTGAGGCCAGGAGTTCAAGAGCAGCCTGGGCAACATAGCAAGACCCTATCTCTATAAAATATTTTTTTCAAAATTAGCTGGGCATGGTAGCATATGTACCTACTGGGGAGGCTGAGGCAGGAGGAGTGCTTGATCCCAGGAATATGAGGTTACAGTGAGCTATGATGATGCCACTACATTCCAGCCTGGGTAATAGAGTGAGACCCCATCTCAAAAACAAAAAAACAAAAAAAAAAAGAAAGAAAAGAACAGAAAATATCTGCATGCATCGCATGTTTTAAAGGGAAGAATCATTTCCTGAAACTT
The DNA here is from genome assembly GCF_027406575.1 of Nycticebus coucang. Lineage (NCBI taxonomy): Eukaryota > Metazoa > Chordata > Mammalia > Primates > Lorisidae > Nycticebus > Nycticebus coucang. The sequence goes on from NC_069782.1 coordinate 10,517,999, forward strand.
GTTTCATTTACCCATGGCGCATGAACTTGAATTATAATGGGAAATTTATTTTTTATTGTGAGTCATGGCCAAAATTTTGGAAGCCCAGCAGCCTAATCAAGTGCCTACATGATCTTTCCACTCCCCGCCAATGTCCTCTGTCTTCATTTTCTCCTCCCCACTCACTCCCCAACAGCACAGATCCCCTTCTGCTCCCTGGCCTGGAACATTTCCCTTCCATTTTCACAGCTCCTCCTCCTTCTCCTTATTTAAGGTTCAGATCAAATGTCACCTCCTCAGAGAAGCCTTCCCTGATTACCCATCTAAAGTAGTCACTCCTTCCCCCATTGCTTTTTTTTTTAGACAGAGTCTTACTATGTCGCCCTTGGTAGAGTGCTGTAGTGTCACAGCTCACAGTAACCTCAAACTCTTGGGCTTAAGCAATTCTCTTGCTTCAGCCTCCCAGTAGGTGGGACTACAGGACCCACCACAACACCCAGCTATTTTTTGTTGCAGTTGTCATTGTTGTTTAGCTGGCCCAGGCTGGGTTTGAACTCACCAGCCTTGGTGTATGTGGCTGATGCCATAACCACTGTGCTACAGACACCGCCCCCCCGCCCCCATTGCTTTTTATCCCGTTTCCCTCTTTTGTTTCCCTTACTGGACTCATCTGAAATTACATGTATACTTCACTTACTGATTTGCTCTCTCTGCCTTCCCCATCATTAGAAGTTCTATGAGTCTTTCTCATTCTCAGCGGTCTCCCCAGCAGCTAGCACAGTGCCTGGCACACAGTAGGGACTCAAAAAATGTTTGTTAAATGAATAAGTGCCAGGTGCTGAGGCTATAGAGCTGGGAACTTAGACCAAGATGCTTGGCAGTGGAGAAAAGATGGGTAATCAAACCATTCTGACCAGCCCAGTGCCCGTAGCTCAGAGGTTATGGGCGCTGGCCACATATACCTGGGCTGGTGGGTTCTTTTTTTTTTTTTTTTTTTTTTTTTTTTTTTGTGGTTTTGGCCAGGGCTGGGTTTGAACCCGCCACCTCTGGCATATGGGACCAGTGCTCTACTCCTTGAGCCACAGGCGCTGCCCAGGGCTGGTGGGTTCTAACCCAGCCCAGACCTGCTAACCAACAATGACAACTACAAAAAAAAAAAAAGCCAGGTATTGTGGCAGGTACCTGTAGTCACAGCTACTCGGGAGGCTGAGACAAGAGAATCATTTAAGCCCAAGAATTTGAGGTTGCTATGAGCTGTGACGCCACGCACTCTACCGAGGGTGATATAGTGAGACTCTATCTCACAAAAAAAAAAAAAAAAAAAAAACATTCTGACCCTGTTTACCATGAGGCAGGGGCCAGAAGGGCACCTGGAATATCAAGGCAGGTTGTTTGGAGGAGGCAAAATGTAAAGATTAGAAGATGTGCAGGAAAAAATCTGCCAGGAGACAAAGACGGAAAGCACAGAATAATGGGTTTGGGGGTGGCACCTGGGGCTCAAAGAAGTAGGGCACCAGCCCCATATACCGGAGGTGGCAGGTTCAAACCCGGCCCTGGCCAAAAACTGCAAAAAAAAAAAAAAAGAATAATGTGTTTGGGGCAGGAAGATCAGCAAGAAGAAAGGCTTAGGAGTGAAAGGATAAGATGTACTTTAAGAAACAAGAGAAATTCAAGAACACTATGCTTGGGGACAGAGAGTGGCTCCAGTGAAGTGAGGAGAGGCCCTTGAAGCCACACTAAGAAGCTGGACTTTAGGCTGGGCACAGTGGCTCACGCCTGTAATCCTAGCAATCTGGGATGCCAAGGTGAGAAGGATCCCATGAGCTCAAGAGTTCAAGACAAACCTGCTCAACATAGTGAGACCTGTCTCTGCTAAAAATAGAACGAAGTAACCAGGCATAGTGGTACATGCCTATAGTCCCAACTACTCAGGAGGCTAAGGCAGGAGAATCACTTGAGCCTAGGAGTTTGAGACTGCTATGAGCTAGGCTGGTGCCACGGCACTGTAGCCTGGGCAACAGAGTGAGACTGTCTCAAAAGAAAAAGAAGCTACATTTCACCCTGATGGTGCCCCGTCCCCACCATCCTGTGGGCAGGTGTCACTCTTGTGCTTTCTTAACTCACACCCTGGCTCTCTGACCAGGTTGCAGCTCCTCGAGAGCAGGGGCCAGTCTGATGTTTCCAAGGGTCGCTGGCACTCACTGAGTGTGGCACAGGCTGCACACTCTGCACAGGACTGTGGTAGCTCAGCCAAGGGCAGGCTCCCAAGTGACTGAGTCCAGTAAAAATCAAGGCTGGTCACAATCACCCTTGAAATGCCTCCACTTTCCCAGAAAGTGTAGTGCAGGGCCATCTGGGGGAGCCCAGCAGCCAGTTTTGCCTCCAGAGTTGGAACACATCGCTATTTCCTTTGCTTGAGCAGCAGATGGGATAAAAATGGTTTGCATTTAGGGCCAAGCTATACAAACAGCACAAACTGTACCTTTATCAACAAAAATCACCGAGGCAAGGGGGGTGCTCCCACCTACACAAAGCACAGGAAGCTGGGCCCACCAGTGTGCCCAGTGAAAGCCAAGGAACGGGAGCTGGGCACCACTCCTGGCACCCCCACTCCTCAAGCCCCAGAGAAGAGCTTAGTAAAGACACTTAGGTTTGGCCCCAGGAAGCCTCTGGGAGCTAAGATTGAATTGTGATCCTCCTGAGTAAGCACCCTAAACTCTCATCAAAGGAATTAATCCCTAGTGTCATGTGGGAGAGGGAGAATAACAGATTGTTTCAATTTTTATGCTTTTGCTATGTTCTAAATTTCTATAGTGAATATGTTTCACTTTTAGTAAAAACAGACACACACACACACACACACACCCGACTTCATAAAATACTTTTTTACTTTTTATTTATTTATTTATTTATTTTAGAGACAGAGTCTTACTTTGTCACCCTCGGTAGAGTGCCATGGCATCACAGCTCACAGCAACCTCCAGCTCTTGGGCTTAGATGATTTTCTTGCCTCAGCCTCCCGAGTAGCTGGGACTACAGGTGCCCGCCACAACGCCAGGCTTTTTTTTTTGTTGCAGTTTGGCTGGGACCAGGTTTGAAGCTGTCACCCTCAGTCTATGGGGCCAGCGCTCTACCCACTGAGCCACGGGGGCTGCCCATTTTTTTTTAATATTTCTTTTTTTTTCTTTTGCAGCTTTTGGCCAGGGCTGTGTTTGAACCCACCACCTCCGGTATATGGGGCTGGCGCCCTACTTTGAGCCACAGGTGCTGCCCATAAAGTACTTTTTTAAAAGAAATGGGCTAAGGAGGACACAGTGGCTCATGTCTGTAATCCTAGTGCTCTGGGAGTCTGAGGCAGGGATCACCTGAAGTCAGAAGTTCAAGACAAGCCAGAGCAAGAGCAATACCCTGTCTCTTCTAAAAATAGAAAAAATTAGCCAGACAAGGTAGCATGCACCTGTATTCCCAGTTACTTGGGAGGCTAAGGCAGGAGGATTGCTTGAGGCCAGGAGTTTGAGATAAGCCTGAGCAAGAGCAAGATCCTGTCTCTACAAAAAAAAACAACAGGAAAACCAGCTAGATGTACGCCGATATTCCCAGCTACTTGGGAGGCTGAGGCAGAAGGATTGCTGGAGCCCAGGAGTTAGAGCAGTGGTTCTCAACCTGTGCATCTCAACCAACAGGAACTGTATTAAAGGGCCGTGGCATTAGGAAGGTTGAGAACCACTGAGTTAGAAGTTGCTGTGATCTATAATGATGCCATTGCATTCCACCTGTGGCAACAGAATGAGTCTGTCTCAAAAACAGGGGGAAAAAAAGAAAGGAAAAAGAAATGAGTTGGCCGGGTGCAGTGGCTCACACCTGAAATCCTAGCACTCTGGGAGGCCGAGGCGGGTGGACTGCTTGAGCTCACGGGTTTGAGACCAGCCTGAGCAAGAGCAAGACCCCCATCTCTAAAAATAGCCAGGTGTTGTGGTGGGTGCCTATAGTCCCAGCTACTTGGGAGGCTGAGGCAAGAAAATCAGTCGAGCCCAAGAGTTTGAGGTTGCTGTGAGCTATGACTCCACACAGCACTCTACTGAGGGTGACTGAATAAGACTCTGTCTCAAAAAAAAAAAAAAAGAAAAGAGAAAGAAAAGAAATGGGCTCGGCACCTGTAGCTCAAGTGGCTAGGGCTCCTGTTTCCTCTCTGCAGAAGGGGCGGTGCCGTTGCCCCAGGAGAGGTTCTTGCACAGAGAGGCCCCATTACCTGACTCAGAGCAGAGAGGGAGCTCCCTAACTCCAGATCCCCACTGCCCTGCCTCTCCATTCTCAGGCCTTAAAGGTCACTTTTGTGGAAGATGCTGCACAACAGACCCACAGGACAGGCCCACTTCCCTACTGAAGGAAAAACCCTGGAAGTGTCCGCAAACAGGAAGTGAAGGGGTGCTGGGGAGGTGAGCTCACACACGGAGGATGGGTTTAGCCTGTTTGGTCTCTGACAGTATCCTGTTCATTTTTTGGTTGAAGTGTTTGTTGTCTGTCTCCCCCAAAAGACTTTGAGCAGTGATCACTATGGTCACGGCTTTGCCCCCAGGGACCAGCACAGTGCTATTTTACTCAAGACGTATTTGAATGAGTAAGCGATGTGCTGCCTCCCCAGCTGCCAATTGGCCGCTCAAAAAATAAGTAACAAACGTCCCCAGGGCACCCCAGGCCAGCCTCCCTCAGGGATGGGTCCCCTCTCACCTTGGCTGGGACTGGCGAAGTGGTTATAATACTGGGACAGATAGGTCATGATGCTGAGGCAGTCGGGCACACTCATGGAGACCATGTCATTGGGGTCCAGGAGAGCAGGGATCCCCAGCTCCTTCTTGGCCACTTCAAAGGCCTGGGGTGTGGGGCAGGAGTGGTCATAGCAGGAAGAGGAGGCCAAGAGGAAGGCAGTGTGAGGGGGCGGCCCTCAGGGACATGTGGTGACTATGGCCCCCTCAGCTCTAGTCCCACCCCAGCCCCACACAGTGGCCTGGAGAAGGAGGCTGCCAGGAAGCAGGAGTCGGGGGAGTAGCAGCCCGGGCCTTCTCTAGGGTCTGTGGTCTGAGTGCAAGAGCAGCCACCCTGCCAGACGCCTGTCCTGCCAAACACACACACACTCACACACACACTCACATGCTCTCACACACATTCTTGCTCATACACACTCTTGCACTGGTTCTCACATTCTCTCTCATTCTCCCTCCCACACTCACACACACACTGTCATCACACGCACATAGCTTCTTGGGCTTCCACCTGTCTGGGGACTCACCAAACGGTTATTCTCGAAGATATTGTCCTTGGAAAGCGAATCAAAATCTCTGCAAAAGGCCAAGAAGAGCAGATTGGTTAAGAGAGGAGCTGCTGGGGATGGGGCAGGGGCGTGCAGCCAGCAAGCAGCTGAGCAAAGGTGACTTCCTCTGGAGTCAGCCTCAGCAGGACAGGGGGAGGGCCTATGTGGGCTGCTGAGGAGGAAACTGAGGCAGCAAGCACTTGCTCTTGGGGCTACCAGGTGGGGGCAGGATGTGAGCTCACTGTCCCTGGAGGCAGAGGCTGGGAGATCCCTGAGAAGGGTGGGGCTCAAGCCCAGACATTCAGACTATCTCCTGGGACCCTGGCAAAGACACAACTAAGACCAGGACAAACTTTTTTTTTTTTTGGAGACAGTCTCACTTTGTTGCCCTAGGTAGAGTGCCATGGCGTCATAGCTCACAGCAACCTCAAACTCTCAGGCTTAAGCGATTCTCTTGCCTCAGCCTCCTAAGTAGCTGGAACTACAAGCACCCGCCACAACACCCGGCTATTTTTAGAGACTGGGGTCTCGCTCTTGCTCAGGCTGGTCTTAAACCTGTGAGCTCAAGCGATCTGCCTTGGCCTCCCAGAATGCTAGGGTTACAGGTGTGAGTCACCGAGTCACCGCACAATGCCCCCAGGACAAGCTTTCACAGTAACAAAGGCATTTACCATCCTGGCCCCAAGCAGGCACTATGCTGAGCTCCTGGTCTCATTTGCCTAATTTTCAGAGCAACTCTATTTGGCATGAATTTATACAGGTATTTATCTCATTTTACAGATGCAGACCCTGTGGCCTGGAGAGGGAAAACCACCCAGTCCTTGGGATCCAAATTTCCAGCCCTTCCACTGCAAGTCACAGATTCCACTTGGAGAAGCCATACCAACTTGCTGAATCCCAACCCAGCCCAGCCTGAAGATGAATGTTTTCCTTCATGGGGCCAAGAATAGAAGAATAAGTTTGAACCAGAGTAGAAATAATACCTACTCCCAGCTGCTGGCACTGAATGGCTGGTTGACCTGCTGGGGACAGCTTCCCTTTGTGGGGAGCAGTGAGAGGTTTTTCTGTTTTCTAAACTTCAACAGGTAGGGGAGCGTGAGACAGGCGAGGGGGATGTAGGATTGGCTGGACTGCTGGCTTTTTTTATCCCCCTCTTCTTCCTCCCCAATCCAGGCCCCTGGAGGGGCTGAAACCATATAAGGCAGCTCAGTCTCCCTGACCAGCAGCCTTTCAGGGACACCCCTGTGCAGCCCTGCCCTTCTATGCTGAAAACTGTGGTCCCCCACTGCCAGACACAGGGTGGCCCAGAGAAGCAAGAGCAGGCAGATCCTCCAAGGCCTGGCCTCTGGGCCCTGCTCTTCCAGGCTGGGCTGCAGGACCCTGGGCAGCCATCCTTCAGCCTTCATTTTCCCGTCTGCAAATTAGGGAAAGTATGAGACACCTCCCTGGCTGGAGATGAGGACTGGTAAAGTCTGGGCTCCACATAAGGAAGCCGGGCAAGCACCTTTCCTTCTGCCCCTAACACTTGTCCAGGCAGAGGCCAGGCACAATGAGCCCTGGGCAAGAAAGGATAGCTTAAGAACCCTGGAAGGAGTCTGGTGCCCGAGGGTTGGGCAGACTGGGAAGAGGGAAGGTAAGGATGTCTGAGCTCCAGCCCACTTCCTGCCACCTGTGGCCAGGCCACTCCCTTCTCCCCTTGGCCATCTAACTAACTCCCCTATGTTTTGCCACTGCCTAAGAGTGTGGATTTAAGCTAGTTTATTTAACATTTAACCTCACTAAACCTCAGACTCCTGGTCTGTGACACCAGCCCAGCCCTCAACAAAGGCTTGTTCCCAGAACAATTGAGACAAAAGCAACTGTTTCAGCTGTTCAAGTCACCCCAGCAGCATCCCAGAAGAGGCCTGGGAAATTCTGCTTGGCTCTGGAATAGATAAAGGACACAAAAAATGAAACTCACATGGTCCTTGCCCTCAAAGAAGCTTAAACATGCCTGGATGGAGTGAGAGGGAATGGATCTCTCTGGGCAAGGTGGGAGCCAACAGCAGGTTCATCTCGGTGGGGCCCACAGTACCAGCAGCCTGAACCACTTTACAGGAGGATTCTTGCCCTCATCCCCTGCCTGGCCCACCCCTACCCTCACAGAGATCTTCCCTACCCATCACCATGGCCTTCCTAACACCTCCTATGGGACCTGGGCCTCAAATTCTCTCCAGTGCAATGGACCAGCAGCTCAAGCACTGGCCTCCCTTGAAAATGAATGCATGGACATGAGCCAAGATCCCATCTCAGAAGGGGAGTTCCCCTCCCCTCCACACTTTTCTCCAGCTACATCCTCCTTTGCTTAAAACACACACAGCTCCCTGAGGCCCCCGTCTACTCTCCTTAGCCAGCAAAAGAGGCCCTCAGCTACCTGGCCCAGCCGCACCCCTGACGTACTGCCTCCAGGTCAACATACTCACTCCCTGCACCTACACTCAGGGCCTTCAGCCACGAAGCTCTCCCCTCAGCCTCTAACCTGGCTTCTGCCATCTCTTTGAAGATTACATTCTCCCTGAGATGTCTTCCTGGCCCAGGCTCTCTGACAGAGCACATGGAATTGTCATCACTTAATACATCAGTTTCCTCTGTAGGTGTTGGGGAGTATACAGAGTTTTGCCTGTTTTATTGGCTGGAATCTCGATTCCCAGGTAGTGCCCAGCACAGAGTAGCAACTCCACAAATACTTGTTGAATAAATGAAGACATAAAACATTGTCATCATCACCTACCACCTAATAATACACTTATAACTAACATTAATTGAATGCTTGTTATCGCATATAATCCTCCCAATAATTCTGTGGGATCTTATCATCAATCCCACCTTGCAAATGAGGAAACAGATGCCCGAAGAGATACAATGATTCACCCGATGTCATAAACCTAACACCTACAGAAACTGAACCCGAACTGGGCTGCCTGCACTTTCATGCCAACAGGCTCAGGTCCACCAAATGGCTCAGTGTAACACCCAAGTTCCTTGTTAAGCTCTAGGCTGTTCCCTGACTCCTGCCTGACCACCCAACTCCCAGACAAAAGAGAAGACCGCTCAAGCTTTCCAATACAATGTGCTGGTCCATCCTCCAAGCCTCTGCTCAGAGGGGAGCCCCTCCCTGTGCCTCCACTAATACAGGTGTCACATGCCCCAAGCAGAGCAGCCACCTCCACCCCCATATCTTGCTCCCTTTGTATACAGACCTCCATGACCCTCTGGACCCCACAAGGGGCCAAAACCTCTCCCACAGCCACTATGCTGACTGGTAAACCAAGTACACTACACCCCAAACCCTCAGGCAATCCTTCCTTTTCACCCTTTCTTGGTGAAGACAGATCTGGAGGGGGACACGGAAAGACTCCAGACCGCCAGCTTCGGGACCCCTGGCAGGGGGGCTGTAGGCAAGAGTGGCATTTGCAGATGAGACCGAAAGCACAAGGAATGGTAGCACCAGATAATGGAATGGTAGCACTGCGTGTTTTATGAATGAATGGATGAAAGGAAGAAGTTCCAGGGCCCAGGGAAGGGCTTCTGAAACAGAAGCTCCAAGTCAACTGCCCTGACTTGAATACATTTTCCCCCAAGAACGTCAATGGGCAACTGAGGCAAGAAGGAGCCATTTCACAGCCAGAGCAGCTGGTTGGTGGCTGTCAAGCGGATCCTATTAGTCTTTCCAATGCCACCGACCTGAGTCCTCTTCCTTCCTCCAACTGTGCGCCTCACTGAGGACAGCAGGGCCGTAGAGGAGGCAAGTCTGTGTCCTAATTGGGAAGGTATGGGGGCAAGGAAGGGCACATCTGTCCATCCAGCAATTGTTAATCTCAGGGTCTCCTCTGTGCCAAGAACTGTGCTAGCGCCACCGAGAAATCAGAGGAGTGAGCGTTCATCCGGACTCCCAGAGCAAAGGCCCAGAGAGAACAACGCTTCATGACTGACTCGTCCCTCCCTAAAGAGGGCAGAGCGCCCCCTAAAAGGGGGCGCAGGGTCCCTCCGCCAAAATCAGGACTTTGTGGGCGGGGCCAGGGCCAGGGCCAGTAGAGGAGGGACCAGCGTGCAGGCACCTTCGGTGGCCCAGAGAGCCCGGTCCGAGCGGCTGAGTGGGGGAGGGGAGTGCGGGGTTAGGGGAGGGTCACAGCCGCCCTCCTGGCGTGCAGGGACGTCGGAGGGGTCCCTGTTCGGTCCCCGGGGGGCGGCGCCTGTCACCGCCCGGCTCCGCGTCACTGAGGGGGGCGGCGGCCCCCACCACCGGCCCGCCCCGCGCGCCCGCCCGCCCTTCCTGGGCCCCGCACTCACAGCAGGTCGGGCCGGTGCCGGTGCAGGATGGCGCAGAAGGCCAGGCCATCCCGGAAGGAGCTGCTCAGGTCGCGGATCTCCACGCCGCGGTAGCCCTCGCACTGGCGGCGGCACCAGGCAAGGAGCGTGCCCCGTGGTCCCGCCATGACCCGCGCGGGCCCGGCCGGCTCCGGCTCCAGCGTCGGGTCCCGGCTCGTGCCGGGTCGGCTGCCGCCGCGCGGACCGATTTCCGGCTGCCGCTGAGGCTCGGCCCGAGCGTTGCTCCGAGCTCCGGGCCCAGACCGGCTGGGCGCGGGGCGGGGCGGAGGCGGGGCTGCGGCCTGGGTGTCCTTGCCGGGGCTCCGCGCTGGGTCCCGGCTGGGCAGCCTACAGCACCCGCCCGCCGAGCCCTGCCCCGACCTGCCCGAGCAGCCGCCGCCCCGCCTGGCCCGGCCCGGCCGGCTGCCGCTTACTCACCGCGGCCCGCTGGCCCCATTGTGGGCCGGCCGCAGGCGCGGGCGTCCCGCCGCCTCTGTCCCCACCCGAGGTCCGCCAGCCGCCGCAGGGGAGCGGGGAGGGGGCAACCGGGCGCCCCACCCAGCTTTGGCTCCGCCCCCAGACGCGGACCCCCACCCCCACCCCACCACACACACAGAAAGGGCGGGACACCCCATGGCCCCTCTTCTCGACGATCCCCAGTCATACGATCCCCACGGTGAGGCCCTCCAAGAACTCTGGGCCAGCCCGAGGAGTCACCTCCCTCCGTCCCCCGCAACGTAGACTCTGCTGCTGTGGCTTTTTCCCCACTGTCGACCCCGCAGCTGGGGCCCACCTGGACCCCTCCCCCTCCAGAGGAGGGGAGGGGTACCTCCCTCTTGCTTTCATCCGGCCTCCTTCCCTTGGCTAAGGACTACAAATTCCCTCACCCCATCCGCCCCTGGCCTGAAGCATTGGGAGGGCGTTCCGCCTGCAGCACCTCCGTGGCCCTCACCCGGTCTCACTGCTCTAAAACACCCCTGAGTTCCTGGGACGTTCTCGCTTCCACGTCCTCCACGTCATAGCCTGCCACAGAGACCCAGGTCTGGCCACCCATATCAGTCCAGGCGTCTGCTCAGTGAGGTATTCAGCCCCACAACCAGGCCTTGCGGAGTCCCCACTGTGGCCTGGGTCCCTTTCAGTCTAATTAGAGTGGTGGCGGGTTAGACTCCTACAGGGAGGATCCAAAGGAAGCAGACCCCTGGCCCGCAGGGCACAAAAGCTATCCACATCTGGCCTTGGAAGCTCCCCCACCTCTTTCTCCATCTGCTCCCCACTTGAAGACCCCCCCCCAGGCAACCATTTAGCAGAGGCCTCTCCTGACCCTCCCTGCACATGAATCAGTCTCCTGCTGCTGCAGAGGTGGTGATGTCACTCTGACCAATGCTGTAACTAGCTGGAATGTCCCCTCCCTCCCAAAGGAAGAAATAGGGTCTTAGTCATCTTCATCACCCCTTAGCGTTCAGGGGAGTGGAAAGAACTGGAATTTTAGAATTACATCCATTAAGGCTTGAATCCTGACTTTCTCCAATCGACCATGTGAGCTTGTGCTTCTCTAAACCTGTTTCCATCTTCAAAATAGGATAAAAAGGTGCCTGAGGATTAAAATATGAAATGACTATCCTTTAGTCATGACTCAAATTCTAACTATTGATACTTGGTAAACATGTGATGAAATGGATTGAAACATTTTGTCCCCAGCTTGTCACTTGGGCCTTTTTGGGTAAATTATCAAGGATAGAGGCCAATTTGGAGCATTTTATCTCCTCAGAGTTCACGGAGTCCCATCACCCAGGACCTAGGAAACCTGGCTTACCAACCTGGCCCAGCCTTACACCATAGGTATATCTGAAACTAGAAGGCCACCATCTTGGCCCAGAATGGGGACACCATAGGAAGGAACTGCCATGGCCCAACTCCAGCCCTGCATTGCAACCTCCTGCTCTGTCTCCTTAAGAAAGCAACTACAGGAAAGCAGAAATCCATGTGGTGTCATTAAACTTGGACTCAGGCTCCTGATACCAGCAGCCACCTCTGCCTTCAAAGACCATGTAAGATTCTCATTAAAGTCCAGGAGAGATCATACATGCCCCTGTCTTTACCAACCTAAGGGATTCCCTTTAGGTCCCCTGAAGAGGGATCAAACATTGATCCCATTGCCATAATAACAGCCCACACAGCATAGCCCTCCCAGCCCCATTAGTGATTATGGGCTTTATAAACTCAGCATCTGAGTCAGCTTTGCCATGTTACCATGTAAGGACCTGCATGACTACAGCTGTGTGACTGCAGGCCAGACAACACACCCCTGTGAACCCCAATTTCTTACCCTATAAAATGGGAATTATAATCTTTGTCTTGCCTGTGTTCTAGAGTTGTGGGTAATCAGGTGAGATAATGGATGTGAAAATGCCATGCAGACTATAAATCCAGGGTTCAGGTGGAAGGTGGGTCTGTGTTTACAGGTGAGGTCAGAAACAGACAGGCAAATCCGACCACTTGCCCAAAATCATGCCATAATTTCAGGATTAGAACAGAAGGTCTTGAGCCCTTAATTCAGTGCCTGTTTTATTTTTTAACTATCAAGAAGAGAATACACTCCTCTTGTCAAAATTTAAAAATACAGCTCAAACTCCAGCTTGACTGCCCCCCTGAATTGCAGTCAGCTCAAACTCCAGCTTTACTGCCCCCCGCCCCATCCCAGTCCTTTCCCAAGATTGTTAGTTTGAAACATATTTCCGGGCGGCGCCTGTGGCTTAGTCGGTAAGGCGCCGGCCCCATATACCGATGGTGGCGGGTTCAAACCCGGCCCCCGCCAAACTGCAACCAAAAAAATAGCCGGGTGTTGTGGTGGGCGCCTGTAGTCCCAGCTACTTGGGAGGCTGAGGCAAGAGAATCGCCTAAGCCCAGCAGTTGGAGGTTGCTGTGAGCTGTGTGAGGCCACGGCACTCTACCGAGGGCCATAAAGTGAGACTCTGTCTCTACAAAAAAAAAAAAAAAGAAACATATTTCCAGGCTGGGTATGGTGGTTCACACCTGTAATCCTAACACTCTGGGAGGCCAAGGCGGATGGATTCCTTGAGCTCAGGCATTTGAGATCAGCCTGAGCAAGAGTGAGACCCATCTCTACTAAAAACAGAAAAACTAGCCAGAGGCCAGGCACAGTGGCTAACACCTGCAATCCTAGCACTCTGGGAGACCAAGGCAGGTGGATTGCCTGAGCTCAAAGGTTCAAGACCATCCTGAGCCAGAGCAAGACCTCGTCTCTAAAAATAGCCAGCGTTGCTGTAGGCACCTGTAGTCCCAGCTACTTGGGAGGCTGAAACAAGAGAATTGCTTAAGCCTAAGAGTTTGAGGTTGCTGTGAGTTATGATGCCATGGCACTCTACCAAGGGTGACAAAGTGAGACTCTGTCTCAAAAAAAAAAAGAAAAAGAAAAACTATAGTCCCATCTACTCAGGAAGCCAAGGCAAGAGGATGGCTTGAGCCCAAGAGTATGAGATTGCTGTGAGCTATTGACATCATGGCACTCTACTCAGGGTGATGGAGTGAGACTCTGTATCAAAAAAGTAATTAATTGGCTAGGCACCCATAGCACAGTGGTTATGGCATCAGCCATATATACTGAGGCTGGCGGGTTTAAACCCAGCCTGGGCCAGCTAAACAATGACAACTGCAACAAAAAATAGCCGGGTGTTGTGGAGAGTGGATGTAGTCCCAGCTACTTGGGAGACTGAGGCAAGAGAATCGCTTAAGCCCAAGAGTTTGAGGTTGCTGTTAGCTGTGACACTACGGCACTCTACCGAGGGTGACATAGTGAAACTTTGTCTCGGGTGGCGCCTGTGGCTCAGTGAGTAGGGCGCCGGCCCCATATACTGAGGGTGGCGGGTTCAAACTCAGCCCTGGCTGAACTGCAACCAAAAAATAGCCGGGCGTTGTGGCGGGCACCCGTAGTCCCAGCTGCTCTGGAGGCTGAGGCAGGAGAATCGCGGAAGCCCAAGAGCTGGAGGTTTCTGTGAGCCGTGTGACGCCACGGCACTCTACCGAGGGCGGTAAAGTGAGACTCTGTCTCTACAAAAAAAAAAGAGACTTTGTCTCAAAAACAAACAAACTAATTAATTTTTAAAAAGGTGGCCAGGTGGTGGCTCACACCTGTAATCCCAGCACTTGGGAGGCTGAGGCAGGTGGATTGCCTGAGCTCATGGGTTCAAGACCAGCCTGAAAAAGATTGAGACCCATCTCAAAAAATATAATCAGGTCTCGGCGCCTGTGGCTCAAGCCACTAAGGCGCCAGCCACATATAACAGAGCTGGCGGGTTCAAATCCAGCCCGAGCTTGCCAAACAACAATGACAACTACAACCAAAAAGTAGTGGGGCACCTATAGTCCCAGCTGCTTGGGAGGCTGAGGCAAGAGAATCACTTAAGCTCAGAAATTGGAGATTGCTGTGAACTGTGATGTCACAGTACTCTACGCAGGGTGACAACTTGAGGCTCTGTCTCAAAAAAATAAATAAATAAAAAATAATCAGGCATTGTGGTGAGTGCCTATAGTCCCAGCTATCTGGGAGGCTGAGGCAAGAGAATCACTTAAGCCCAAGAATTTCAGGTTGATGTGAGCTGTGATGTAACGGCACTCTACCAAGGGTGACAAAGTGAGGCTCTTTCTCAAAATAATAATAATCATAATAATAATTAATTAATATAAAATAAAAATGAAAAATGAAACATCCTCCAACATCCTTGCTGTTACATTTATAGTCAAGCATGGATTTGACAAATATTTACTGAGCCTCTGTGGGAGTGAACAAGACAAGGTTCCTGCCCTCATGGAACAAACATTCTAGTGGGGAAGTAAACAAATCGACAAAGAGGACTCCAGATGGTGATAGGTGCCATGCCAGAGAATGATAGGGACAGACAGGGTGGCCCAGGAAGGTCTCTTTGAGGTGGTGACATTTGAGCTGAATGACACCTAATTCACGGGAAAGCAAGCTGAATGCAAGCCAGTGGGAAATGTCTTCACAGGTGGAGTTCGAATCCCTTCACATTTCTTCCAAGGTGGCCTGGTGCAGTGGCTCACGTCTGTAATCCTAACACTTTGGAGGCTGAGAGGTAGGTGGACTGCCTGAGCTCACAGGTTTAAGACCAGCCTGAGGAAGAGAGAGAAACTGTCTCTAAAAATAGCCGGGCATTGTGGCAGGTGCCTGTAGTCCCAACTACTTGGGAGGCTGAGGCAAGAGAATCACTTTAGCCCAAGAGTTTGAGATTGCTGTGAGCTATGATGCCACAGCACTCTATGAAGGGCGACAAAGTGAGACTCTGTCTCAAAAAAAAATTTTTTTTTCTTCCAAGGCAATAGGTATAGGTGTTCCAGGAGTAGGCAGGGTCCTGGTAGGGAAGTGCTAGCTGCCCTGGTGAGGGAGATTGGTGGAAATAACTACACTTAGCATAATAAGGGGCAGGGGTAAAGGAAGCCCAGGGGACAATGGGACAAGTCCATTGACTTGCTGGAAGACCCTGGACAAAGATGTTACTTGTCCAAGCTTCAATGTCATCATCTTATAGCAGGTGAGACCAGCTGGCATGGTGGCTCATGCCTGTAATCCTAACACTCTGGGAGGCCAAGGCAGATGGATTGCTTCAGCTCAGGAGTTCAAGACCAGCCTGAGCATGAAAAAAAAACAGCCAGGTGTGGCAAGCACCTGTAGTCCCAGCTACTTGGGAGGCTGAAGCAAGAGGATCTCTTGATCCCAAGAGTGGCTGGGTGATTAGGTTTCAGCTCAGCTGGGCAATAGGAAACCACACAGCAGTTAAAAAATAATGTCATAACATACGAAAAAATGCTCATCAGGCGGCACCTGTGGCTCAAGGAGTAGGGCACCAGTCCCATATGCCGGAGGTGGCGGGTTCAAACCCAGCCCCAGCCAAAAATCACAAAAAAAAAAAAAGATTCTCTAGAAAAAATGCTCATCATCCTTAACCATCAGAGAAATGCAAATCTAAACTACTTTGAGATATCATCTAACTCCAGTAAGATTAGCCCACATCACAAAATCCTCAAACCAGAGATGTTGGCGTGGATGTGGAGAAAAGGGAACACTTCTACACTGCTGGTGGTAATGCAAACTAATACGTTCTTTTCGGAAAGATATTTGGAGAACACTTAAGGATCTAAAAATAGACCTGCCATTCGATCCTACAATTCCTCTACTAGGTATATATCCAGAAGACCAAAAATCACTTTATAACAAAGATATTTGTACCAGAATGTTTATTGCAGCCCAATTCATAATTGCTAAGTTATGGAAGAAGCCCAAGTGCCCATCGACCCACAAATGGATTAATAAATTGTGGTATGTGTACACCATGGAATATTATGCACCCTTAAAAAAGATGGAGACTTGGGGCAGTGCCTGTGGCTCAGTGAGTAGGGCGCCGGCCCCATATGTTAAGGGTGGCAGGTTCGGACTCAGCCCCGGCCAAACTGCAACAAAAAAATAGCCGGGTGTTGTGGCGGGCGCCTGTAGTCCCAGCTACTCGGGAGGCTGAGGCAAGAGAATCGCGGAAGCCCAAGAGCTGGAGGTTGCTGTGAGCTGTGTGACGCCACGGCACTCTACCTGAGGGCGGTGCACTGAGACTCTGTCTCTACAAAAAAAAAAAAAAAAGATGGAGACTTTACCTCTTTCATGTTTACATGGATGGAGCTGAAACATATTCTTTCTTTTTTTTTTTTTTTTTTGTACAGACAGAGTCTCAGTGTACCGCCCTCAGGTAGAGTGCCGTGGCGTCACACAGCTCACAGCAACCTCCAGCTCTTGGGCTTCCGCGATTCTCTTGCCTCAGCCTCCCGAGTAGCTGGGACTACAGGCGCCCGCCACAACACCCGGCTATTTTTTTGTTGCAGTTTGGCCGGGGCTGAGTCCGAACCTGCCACCCTTAACATATGGGGCCGGCGCCCTACTCACTGAGCCACAGGCGCCGCCCTGGAACATATTCTTCTTAGCAAAGTATCTCAAGAATGAAAGAATAATTACCCAATGTACTCAGCCCTACTATGAAACTAATTTATAGCTTTCATATGAAAGCTATAACCCAATTATAGCCCAAGAAGAAGGAAAGGGAAGAAGGAGGGGTGGGGGGAGGCTGGGTGGAGGGAGGGTAATTAATGGGACCACACCTACTGTGCATCTTACAAGGGGACGTGAAATTTACTAGGTGTAGAATATAAATGTCTTAACACAATTAACTAAGAAAATGCCGTGAACTAGTTTGATGAAAATATTTCAAATTGTATATAAAACCAGTACATTGTACCCCATGATTGCATTAATATACACAGCTATGATTTAGTAAAAAAAAAAAGTCATAAAAATATGTCCACAAAAGAAGTGAAAAAATCAAGCTGCAGGATAATAAGTATAATAGGATCTCATTTTTGCAAAACACCCAAATGTATATATATGTCTCTAAACACTTTTGTGGCTCAGCACCCACAGTTCAGTGATTAGAGCACCAGCCACATACACCGGGGCTGGTGGGTTCGAACCCGGCCCAGGCCTACTAAACAACAATGATGACGATGACAACAACAACAACAAATAGCTGGGTGTTATGGCGGGCACCTGTAGTCCCAGATGGGACTGAGGCAAGAGAGGCTGAGGCAAGAGAATCGCTTGGGAGGCTGAGGCAAGAGAATCACTTAAGCCCAAGAGTTTGAGGGGTTTTTTTGTTGTTGAGTTTGAGGTTGCTGTGAGGTGTAACACCACGGCATTCTACTAAGGGCAACACAACCAGACTCTGTCTCAAAAAAATAAACAAACACTTGTATGTACATAGATACATAGAATTGTCTTTTTTTTTTTTTTTTGAGACAAAGTCTTACTCTGTCTCCTTGGGTAGAGTGTGGTGTGCTCATAGCTCAAAGCAACCTCAAACTGTTGGGCTCAAGCTATCCCCCTGCCTCAGCCTCCTGAGTAGCAGGGACTGCAGGTACCTGCCACAACACCTAGCTAGTTTTTCTATTTTTAGTAGAGATGATTTCACTCTTGCTCAGGCTGGACTCAAACTCCTGAGCTCAAGCAATTGACCCACCTTGGCCTTCCAGAATGCTAGGATTATAGGCATGAGTCACCATGCCAAGCTTAAATTATTCTTTTTTTTTTTTTTTTTTTGCAGTTTTTGGCTCAGGGCTGGGCTTGAACCCGATACCTCCAGCATATGGGGCCAGTGCCCTACTCCTTTGAGCCACAGGCGCCGCACTAAATTGTTGTTTTTTAAATAATCATTTTTTTATTGTACTAAAATATACATAACATAAAGTTTGCGATTTTAGTCATTCTTAAGTGTACAGTTCTGTGGCAGAGTGAATTCACATTGTTGTGCAACCATCCCCACCATCCATCTCCAGAACTTTTTCATTTTTCCAAACTGAAACTCTATACCCATTAAATACTAACTTCTCATTCCCCACCCACCCAAACCCCAGCAATCCCCATTCTAATTTCTGTCTCTGTAAATTTGACTACTCAAGGGACCTCATATAAGTGGAATCCTATACCATTTGTCACTAATTTATTTTCAAACTTCTGCTGTTTTTTTTTTTTTTCACCACTCATTTTAAAATATCATTTTTCAGCTGGGTGTGGTGAACTGCTTGGGCCCAAGAGTTATGTGACCAGCCCAGGCAACATGGCAAGATCATATTTTTTTTTTTTTGGCCGGGGCTGGGTTTGAACCCGCCACCTCCGGCATATGGGACCAGCGCCCTACCCACTGAGCCACAGGCGCCGCCCGGCAAGATCATATTTCTCAAAAAAAAAAAAAAAAATCAGGCAGTGCCTGTGGCTCAGTGAGTAGGGTGCCGGCTCCATATGCCAAGAGTGGCAGGTTTGAACCCAGACCTGGCCAAACTGCAAAAAAAAAATAGCCAGGCATTGTGGCAGGCACCTGTAGTCCCAGCTACTCAGGAGGCTGAGGCAAGAGAATCGCCTAAGCCTAAGAGCTGGAGGTTGCCGTGAGCTGTGACGCAACAGCACTCTACCGAAAGCAACAAAATGAGACTCTGTCTCTAAAAAAAATTTCAAGGCGTGGTGGCTTGTACCTATAGTCTCCACTCCTTGGGAGGCTGAGGCAAGAGGATCTCTTAAGCCTAAGAGTTTGAGGCTGCAGTGAGCTATGACGATCCCACTGTACTCTGTACCACGGAGTGAGACCCTATCTCTAAGAAAAAAAAATCAGTGTTCTCTCATATGTGGTATCTAAAAATGTTGATCTCACGGAGAGTAGAATGGTGGTTACCAGAGGCTGGGGCAATTTGTTGATCAGGTTGGTTGTGGAGATCTTTTTTTTTTTTTTTTTTTGAGATAGAGTCTATGTCACCCTCAGTAGAATGCTGTGGCATCACAGCTCACAGCAACCTCAAAATCATGGGCTTAAGCGATTCTCTTGCCTCCACCTCCCAGTAGCTGGGACTACAAGTGCCTGTCACAACGTCTGGCTATTTTGTTGTTGTGGTTGTCATTGTTGACTGCCAGGCCTGGGCCCAGTTTGAACCCGCAAGCCCCAGTATATGTGCCTGGCACCCTAGGTGCTAAGCTATAGGCGCCGAGCAGGTTGTGGAGATTTTGATCAAAGGATATAAAATTTCAGTTGACAGAAGGAATAAGTTTAAGAGATCTACTGTACAACAAGTGACTAATAATTAATTATAATGTATTCTTGAAAATCTCTGAGAGTAATTATTTTTACAGTAAAAATAATAACTATGTAAGATAATATATGTTAATTAGCTAGATTTAACCATTCCACAATGTTTGTATACTTCAAAACATCACACTGTACATGGTAAGTACATACAACTTTATCAATTTAAATAAATAAATTTGGGCCGGGCGCAGTGGCTCACGCCTGTAATCCTAGCACTCTGGGAGGCTGAGGTGAGTGGGTGGATTGCCTGAGCTCACCAGTTCGAGACCAGAGCTCTAAAAATATCTGGGCGTTAGGCAGGTGCCTATAGTTCCAGCTACTTGGGAGGCTGAGGCAAGAGAATTGCTTAAGCCCAAGAGTTTAAGGTTGCTGTGAGCTGTGATGCTACAGCATTCTACTGAGGGCTACAAAGTGAGACTCTGTCTCAAAAGAAAAATTGAAAAATAACAATAAATTTGAACATTCTAAGAAAACCATTCACTTTCTCATGCCAACACAATACTGTTTGCAGTTAAATTAATGTCACCAGAAGGAATCCGTCTCTTATATTTTATTTTTTATTTTTATTTATTTATTTATTTATTTTTTTTAGAGACAGAGTCTCACTTTGTTGCTCTTGGTAGAGTGCCGTGGCCTCACTGCTCACAGCAATCTCCAGCTCTTGGGCTTAGGTGATTCCCTTGTTTCAGCTTCCTGAGCAGCTGGGACTACAGGTGCCTGCCACAACGCCCAGCTATTTTTTTGTTGCAATTTGGCCAGGGCTGGGTTCAAACCTGCCATCCTCAGTATATGGGACCGGTGCCCTACTCACTGAACCACAGGTGCCGCCCTTATTTTTTTTTTTTTTTTTTGTGTGCTTTTTGGCCGGGGCTGGGTTTGAACCTGCCACCTCCGGCATATGGGACCGGTGCCCTACTCCTTGAACCACAGGCGCCACCCATATTTTTTGTTTTTTTGAGACAGTCTCACTATGTCACCCTTGGTATAGTGCTGTGGTGTCACAGCTCACAGCAACCTCAAACACTTGGGCTTAAGCAATTCTCTTGCCTCAGCCTTCCAAGTAGCTGTAACTGCAGGCGCTCACCACAATGCCCAGCTATGTTTTGGCTGTAGTTGTCATTATTGTTTGGCAGGCCCGGGCTGGGTTCAAACACACCAGTTCCAGTGTATGTGGCTGGCGCCCTAGCCGCTGAGCTACAGGTGCAGTCTAATCTTAAAACAAAACCAGCTCCATCCAAGTTGGTGAGAAAAAATTTACCGCTTTGCACCAGAACCACACATTGGCAGGTCACTGGAAAGATGAGAAATTTGGGTAAATCAGGGTGGAGCAATAATAACTTATTATAATAAAGAAAATAAAATGAAGTGAAGGAGTAGGGCAATGTGAACTAGCCGTCCCTCCAGGCCAGCAGTCTGGAGCCTGAGCACCTGTGGTCTTCTAATTCTAGAATTTGTTTTTCTAAGCCTTCTGACGGATTCTATGATTCTTAGGCTAGGCTTTTCTAAGTCCCATGGCTATATTCTGTGGGGCTGACAGCTCATTTTCCTTCCAGGCTGTGCCCCAGGAATCAGAGCCCTATCCAGGCCCTTGGCTCTGAGCGGCTCCCTGGGGGGCAGCCTGGCAGAGCTGTGGACAATAGAAGCATTGTGAGACCTCAGGAGCTGGGGCTGGGCATAGCAGAAGGCTTGTGGGAGGCACCAGTGGTGGCAGCAGCAGCTGCTTCACCACCTGCATCCCCGCTGGGTCAGAGGCATGCCCTGAGCATGCTAGGACAGCACCCTGGGCCCCAACCCCTGCCGGCCTGGGTGAGGCTTGGGTTTCCTGGAATCCCAGCTATGCCCGAGGATAGGCAGAAGCTATTCCAAATCTTCCTTCACAGACCATCCATCCTGCCCCCACATACACACATTCTGGAAAATGCTCCTGGGGCTGTGCAAGTGAGATTATCTCCTTACCCCCAAAACTGAATTGCCCTCTAAAATAGAGAGGACTGTGTTCTGCCTGTCACTGGAAGGGTGCTCTCTGAGCTGGGAAATACTCAAACTTGTCACGTAGGGATGTCCCAGGCACAGGAAGGTCGAAGAAGATAAATATCCGATCTGGCAAAACTCCCTCAGTGTACAGAGGAGAGGCCGGAGCTGGAGAGGGGACATGTCTGCTGAGGGTTGTAGGCACTTACAGAGGGAGCTGGGACCAAACCCCATCCACTTGTCTCACATGCCTGTGCTACTTTGGCTTGCTGAGGTCTCAGCCCACCAGACTGTCTCTCTACTTTTCATTGTCCCTCAAATGCGTACTGCTGCTGTGCCACATTGGACACTGGCTTTATGATCTGAGACAGATAGGCCCAGACAGAAGCCACAACTCCAGATCTTCTCACAGAATCCCACCCTCAGAATTGATGAGACCTAGAGGGGATACCTTACCAATGCGATGAGAGAGGAACTTCCATGTGCCTGTCCTGGAGGGACTGGGAGGCTAGTGTGGAAGACAGCTAAGTAAACAGTCACAGAAAAACCAGATAGGGGGTGATGGAGAGATGGGCAAAGTGCTACAGGGCTTCCAAAAGGAGGCTCTCACTTCCTGCCAGGGACTGAGGGACATCCCTGAAGGCTGCACAGTGGAGGTGGCATAGTTTTGCGCATGTGTCTCTCTCCCCACTGGACTGTGAGATCCTTAATCAGGTGCTTAAACTTTACTGAACACTAGCCATAGTCTAGACATTGCGTGTTGTTCTCCTGGTTAAGGCACATTACCTTATTGATTCTTCACACACGTCTATGAGCTGGGGACTCACACTGCCCCTGTTTATTGATGAGGACACGAAGCCACACAGTTGTTAAAAGGTGCGGTCGGGACACTGCCTAGCTCTGACTTCACAGAGAACTTTCTTCTGTTCTATAAAGACAGGCGTTGTGTCCACTGTCATTTGGAAGGTGCTCTCACTGTACATTCCTCTCCTTTCATCTTCCTGGGAGCTGGGTGAGCAAGACCCTTCCCAGGAGCCCCAGCTCCAAGCTCCTGGAAGCCCTGGCTGCACTGAGGCCCTGACCTTCACTGCCTAAGGCAAAGCCTGGGCAGAAAGGTCCCAGGGCCTCCAGCCTCGGCTCTCCTGGAACTTCCTGTCTCCCCTTCCACTGTAGTAAATATTATTGTACTGGATTTTTCCAGTGGGCCAGCAGGGGTAACGTCTGGGTGCTGGCCATTGACAGTTGGGCTCTTGTGGCTTTACAGGAGGAGCTCAGGGGCAGAAATGTGCCAGGAAGGGAGGGAGGGAGAGGACCTGACTTAGAATCGAGTCTGCGCAGCAAGCCCACTGTTCACTTCGGCTATAGGTTTAGAGGATCCCTGCGGGGCTCTCACAGCCCCTCAGTATCAACCTGGCCTACTCTGCAAGTCAAAGGCAGGCAGAGTAGGAAATGGTTTCTGAGCCTTCCTGACACAGGAAGGTCACTTCTCCTCTGAGGACTGAGTGACAACGGAGAGGCTGTCAGACACCGGAAAAGACTTATTTGTCTCCCAGCTACTTGACTCTACCTGGTGCTGTGAGCCAGGCAGGCAGCTCTTCCTCCAGAGCAGGAAAAGAGACTTTTCTGTTGAAGCTCTGGGAGTGAATTGCTTTTTCCTCTAAATAGAACAGGGATTAGATAAGGGCTATAATCCTCCCCAGGTGACAAGGTACAACACATTTGGGACAGATATGAGTAATACCAAACACTTAGTATCATTCTCCAGAGTTTTATATGTTGATATTTACAAGAGCCCGGGTGGGGGCAAACTGATGAGGGAGCAGTGGCTCAGAGAAGTTAAGCTGCATTTGTGAAATCTCCCAGTTTTCCTGCAGCATCAGGATGTGGAACTAGGCGCCCTTTTCCTTCCCAGTTATGACCAGAGTGGAGAAGCTCACCCTCCCAGAATCAGCTGGCCCCAGGGGAAAATGTCAGGGTGGGGGTAAAGGAAGGTACTTTGACATTTAACAAGTAGCTGGTTAGAGCCAGGTGGGGCCAGAGAGAAGGAAAATCCTGGTTTTCAGCTGTAGCTTGATAGGAATGTGGAGCCACAGGAACCAAGACAAGTTGCTGCTTCCCATGCCCCTATCCTTCTGGAAAACCTCAGAAAATTGCTGGCCAGGTCACACTGGCCTGTCCCCTGCCTCTACTTGATGCCCTTCCCCCACATTGGAGGCCACAGTACATGGCAGTCAGCCCATCTCCAGCCTGCAGGGCAGGCCAGATGTGCGGGTCAGAGGGTGCTGTTGGGAAGAGCAGTGGGGCTGCTGGCTCACAGTTGTGCTGGAGTTAAGTCCACCCATCAGTTCTTTTTTTTTTTTTTTTGTAGAGACAGAGTTTCACTTTATTGCCCTTGGTAGAGTGCCGCGGCGTCACACAGCTCACAGCAACCTGCAACTCCTGGGCTTAGGCGATTCTCCTCAGCCTCCCGAGTAGCTGGGACTACAGGCGCCCGCCACAGTGCCCGGCTATTTTTTTGTTGCAGTTTGGCCGGGGCTGGGTTTGAACCCGCCACCCTCGGTATATGGGGCCGGCGCCCTGCTCACTGAGCCATAGGCGCCGCCCCACCCATCAGTTCTTAATCAAGGCTGCCTCAGTCCAGGCAGAATTAAAGGGATACCTTGCCACGTGTTCATGGCGCTGGCACTGTTCATTCAATCCTCATTCACTTACTCTGTCCTGCACTCATGGCTCCTTCAACAAGTGTTGACCCTCTTTACTGCAAGGGTCATTGCTCTCAAGTGCTGCCTCTCTTTTTGCAAGGTGTTTAGGGGGCTTCTGGCCCATTTAGATCTAGGGTGCTATCCATAATTCTAGACCAGCAGCACTGAAGCCCTCAGATGACAGCTGGTTCCACTGCCTCATTTCGCTGCTGTGGAGGCAGGCAGGAGCCACACAGGGTCAAGGCCATCTGTCCTGGGAGGAAAAGGCCCATCTTGGGTTCACAGTCCAGTGTCTGAGGAGGATGGAGGCAGGGGTGTGTGTGCAAAGGAATCTGGGGGTCTAAAGATCCAGCCCCAGCTATTCACTACCTCTGCCCAAATTGTCATGCCTTTCCAAGTGGACGTCCCACAGGATCCTCCAACTCTTGTTGGAACCCAGTTCCCTACCAACCTGCACTTGCCTGCAGTTCCAAACCTGTTCCAGCTTCCACCCCCATCTCAGAGAGTGGCTCCACTATCACTGGGTTGCCAAAGCCACAGAACTGGGCATCTCCCTCCCCTACAGCCCCCACATCTGCTCAATTTCCAAGTTGTGTCCTCCGTAACCTCCCCAGTCTCTCTCAAATTCACTGCTTCCTCCCATACATGATGCTGCCACTGTGTGTGACATCCAGCACCTCCGTGGCTGGGCTGCTCTGGACAAGTGCCTCAGCCTGTGAATGGGCCTCCACACATCTCTACACAAGCCTTCCCTTTAGTTCACTGGGTGGAGTCTGGAGTTTGAGTCCCAGCTCTACTATGAGTACCCAGGCTGTTCCATACATGACCTTTCTACCTCTACACTGTATGGCTCTATTGCCAAGGTCATGGCCACCTATTAATACCAATGGCCCTTCATTTCCTAGTCACACACTGCAGCCAGGTGCTTTGATAAGAACTTTGCTTAACTTAAGCCATAGTGCAATCCTGAGGCAGGTGCTATCTTCATTTTATAGATGAAAAGAAACAAGAGGGTTAAGTACCTTGTCCCAGTCACAGTATGTGGCAGTCAGAACTCAAACCCACTGTGGAGGTCCAAGCTCACACACTAAGCTACCTTCCCTGGCTGATACAGAAACTTCTGACAAACCAGTACCACCCAGAGGTCCCCGTTCCCTGGTAACAAAACCCTTGGGAGTATCATGAACTTGCTTCCTCTGCTCTGGGAAAGATAGAATAAAAATCCTGCGAAAATAGCTACAGCTAGGCTAGGCACCTGTAGCTCAATGGTTAGAGTGCCAGGCCTGTGCACTAGCGCTGATGGTTCAAACCTGGCCCAGGCCTGCTAAACAAAACAAACAAAATGGCTGCACTACTGAACGCCCCACATTCCTTCAGTAGTGCTCGGTGGTGTCCAGCTATGCCTGTCCCCCACTTACAAGGCCTGTTGGGTGTCCAGCACTGAACCAAGGTGCTGGCACACAGCCCTGTGCCAGCCACTCACACACACATTGGATCTATGTGACTCAGGGCTAAGTGTGCCAAGAGGCCTTGTCAGACACATTTTGACCTGGCATAATTTTTTTCTTTTTGAGACAGTTTCATTTGTTGCCCTTGGTAGAGTGCCTTGGTGCCACAGTTCACAGCAACCTCAAACTCTTGGGCTTAAGCAATTCTCTTGTCTCAGCCTCCCAAGTAGCTGGGATTACGGGCACCCGCCACAATACCCGGCTATTTTTAGAGATGGGGTCTCAATCTTGCTCAGGCTGGTCTTGAACCTGTGAGCTCAGGCAATCCACTGGCATAATTTTTTCTTTTTTGAGACAGTGTCTCACTCTGTTGCCTGGGGTTGAGTGCCATCATAGCTCACAGCGACCCAAAACTGCTGGGTTCAAGCAATCCTCCAGCCTCAGCCTCCCAAGTAGCTGAGACTATAGACACTGCCACAATGCCCGGCTAGTTTTTACATTTTTAGTAGAGACGGTCTTGCTCTTGCTCAGGTTGGTCTCAAACTCCTGAGTTCAAGTGATCTGCCATCCTTGGCCTCCCAGAGAGCTAGGATTATAGGTGTGAGCCACTGTACCAGCCATGACCTAGCTGTTCAGGCAGTTCTGAATTCCTCTGAGCCACCACTGCCAATGTCAGAGCCAGTGAGTATAGCACAAGACATTTTTTTTTTTGAGTCTTTGTATGTCGCTCTCAGTAGAGTGCCGTATCATCATAGCTCCCAGCAACCTCAAACTCATGAGCTTAAGCGATTCTCTTGCCTCAGCCTCCAGAGTAACTGGGACTACAGGTGCCCACCACAATGCCCAGCTCAATTTTTGGTTGTTGTTGTCACTGTTGTCTAGCAGGCCCAGGTTGGGTTTGAAGCCACCAGTCCCTGTGTATGTGGCCAGCACCCTAACCACTGAGCTACAGGCGCTGAGCCCCCCTTTTTTTTCGAGACAGAGTCTCACTATGTCACCCTCAGTATAAGTACCATGGCATCACAGCTCATAGCAACCTCAAATTCTTGGGCTTAAGTGATTCTCTTGCCTCAGCCTCGTGAGTAGCTGGGACTACAAGTGCCTGTCACAACACCCAGCTATTTTTAGAGAGGAGATACCATTCTTGCTCAGGATGGTCTTGAACCTATGAGCTCAGGCTATCCACCCACCTTGGCCTCCCAGAGTGCTAGGATTATAGGTGTGAGCCACCACGCCAGGCCTCAAGACAGTCTTCTAGAGGAAATCAACGCACAGCACCCTCCCTACTGCCAGGGAACCAGGTGGTAGCCAGGCAGTCAAGGGGTGTGGGGTAGGAGTCCTGACTGGTATTGGTCAGACCATCAAAACACTTGACAGATCCCAATCAGGCTACTCATTAAGCTTCAAGATGTCAACAGATAAAGTGCTTGGAAAGCTACCTAGAGCTCTACTAATGTTTGAACTTTATGTAATAAGTTCAGAGAGGCTCCTTCTGCTTTTAATTCCTTTGGGAGGTAGGACTGAGTTATAGGACCGTACCCCAGGGACAGTACAAGCTTTAGCCCATTTCTGGATTGACATGGACTCAAATCCTGGTTCCATCCTTGAGGTCTGAGAACTTAAGTTTTGTAACCTCTATAGTAAAGAATGTTTTTCTACCTTATTCAAAAGTCACAGTCCTTACAGGCATCTGCAAGGCCCTATATGTGAACTGGAGCCTCCCTTCTCTTCCCTCCCCCAGCCCTGCTCCAAATGGCCTTCCTACTACATTCCCTCGGCACAACACATGCTCTGGCCTCAAGGCCTTTGCACTTGTAGTTACCTCTGCTTGGAAAGCTCTTAGCTATCTGTAACACCTGCCTTCTTGCCCTTCAGGTTATCTAATCAAATTACACCCACCAGTATGATATCTGACTATTCTATCAAAATAGTAACTGCTGCTCTTGATTTTTCTCAACATATTTCCACCCAACACACTAAATATGGTTTATCACCAGTCCCTATCCACTAGAATTTAAGACCTATAAGGACAGGGATTTGGTTTTTTCTGACTTTGATTTTCCCTTTGCCTGACAGTGCCTGGCTATTACTGGAGTGCAGTGGCATGATCACAGCTCCCTGCAACCTCCAATTCCCAGGTTCAAGTGATCCTCTGGCTCTGCCTCCTGAATGACCAGGACTTTAAGTATGCACCTTCACACCTGAGTAACTTTTTTATATACTATATCTCTCATAAGGACACTTGTCACTGGATTTAGAACCCACCTAACTAATCCAAGATGATCTCATCTTGAAATCTTTAACTGCCAGGCCTGGTGGCTCATGCCTGTAATCCCAGCATTTGGAAGGCCAAGGTGGTGGACTGCCTGAGCTCACAAGTTTCAAGACCAGCCCCAGCCAGAGTGAGACCTCATCTCTAAAAATAGCTGGGCATTGTGGTGGGCACCTGTAATCCCAGCTACTTGGGAGACTGAGGCAAGAGAATCGCTTGAGCCCAAGAATTTGAGGTTGCTGTAAGCTATAATGCCATGGCACTCTACAGAGGGTGACAAAGTAACACTCTCAAAAAAAAAAAAAAAGGGCAGCGCCTGTGGCTCAAAGGAGTAGGGCACTGGCCCCACATACCAGAGGTGGCAGGTTCAAACCTGATCCCGGCCAAAAAAAAAAAAAAAGAAATCTTTTAACTCACAACCCTGAAGACCTATTTTCAAATAAAGTCACACTGATAGCTCTCTTGGGAACCAACATTCAACCCACTATGTCATTCAATGGTAAAGTAATTATCAAGGCCAGAGGTGGTAGTTCATGCCTATAATACCAGTATTTTGAGGCAGATGTATTGCTTCAGGCAAGGAGATCAAGACCAGCCTGAGCAACAGAGCAACAACTTCTGGGCTCAATCAATTCTCCTGCCTCAGCTTCACAGGATGTTGAGACTTAAGTCTTGGCTTTTTTTATAGTTACATGACCTGAATCAAGTCATTTAATTACCCCAGAGTCCATTTCCTCATCACTGAAATAAGGAACTACTGGCTGGGTGCCCATAGCTCAGTAGTTAGGGTGCCAGCCACATGCACCGGGGCTGGTGGATTCAAACCTGGACCGAACCTGCTGAACAACAACAACAACAAAAAAAAAAAAAAAAGAAAGAAAGAAATGGGGAACTACTAAACTCCAGCTGTAAGGTTTAAGTAGTGTACATGGATATCTCCTCTTTGGACAGTTTCTGGCAATGAGAGGTGCTCAGTAGTTTCTTTCCAGGAAGCAGCACTGCGACTAACAAGTCATACAAATAATGGCAGGTCATTTAAAGATCACAGCTTTTTTTTTTGAGACAGAGTCTCACTTGGTCACCCTCAGTAGAGTTCCGTGGCATCACAGCTCACAGCAACCTCAAACACTTGTGTGTAAGTGATCCTCTTGCCTTAGCCTTCTGAGTAGCTGGAACTACAGGCTTCCGCAACAACACTTGGCTATTTTTAGAGACAAGATCTCGATCTTGCTCAGGCTGGTCTCAAACTTGTGCTTAAGCAATCCATCTAGCCCAGCCTCCCAGAGTGCTAGGATTATAGGTGTGAGCTACTGCGTCCAGTCAGCTCTCAGAATTTTTGTGAGGTGTAAATAAGATATAAAATATGAAAATGTCCTATGAACTCTATGGTGACTTCAGAACACAGGGTTTAAGGAATTCAAACACTGAAAACTGATATATCACGAAAACATGACCTGTGGGAAATGATGTATTTGCTGCCCCAAACCATCAGATTAACCCTTACAATTCTTTTTTTTTTGGTAGAGACAGAGTCTCACTTTACCGCCTTCAGTAGAGTGCCATGATGTCACAGGACTCAAAGCAATCTCTAGCTCTTGGGCTTCAGCGATTCTCCTGCTTCAGCCTCCCAAGCAGCTGGGACTACAGGCGCCCGCCACAACGCCCGGCTATTTTTTGGTTGCAGTTCAGCCAGGGCTGGGTTTGAACCCGCCACACTCGGTATATGGGGCTGGCGCCCTACTCACTGAGCCACAGGTGCCACCCTAACGCTTACAATTCTAAGATAATAAACATGGATCCAAAGATCCTTCACTGAGATGTACTTAAAATATCTTAGTCCTTTATTTGAATAGATTTCAACTCAGTTGACAGGCTGATGGCTGATCTAGGTAAAGATTTCATGGTGCAAAAACACTTCCAATCTATAATATTAGAACAGATTCCTGATAAACATGGGTGTGAATGTCCTCAGGGTCTTTGTCCCATCTTCTTTAGGGTTCGATTAAGCTGGAAGAGAAAGAAAAAATTGATGGGAGGGTTTCACCAATCCTTTTCTTACAGCGTGTGTGATCAGTAGGCCAGTCTTGCAGGTGCTCTTCTGAAGCCAGGATGGGAGTCCCCGACATGAGCTACCAAGAGTTCCACTGTGTGTAAAGCCCCAACTTTTATACAAACTCTACGGTTCATGCAGATTGTTATTCTGCCTGCCCTTCACACTCAACAAACCCATGCCCTACATTGCTCTACCCATTTTATAGATAGGAAAGGGGTGCAGAGAAGCTAGACCTGCCAAAGTAACTTAGTCCAGTTAAGAATCGGGAAATTTGGTTTTCTCCTTTCACAAGGAACAGGATCCTTGTGAGATGACAGCCCCTGCCCACCACCATGACAGATGTGACCTGGACGTAGCTAGAAAGTAAAAACACTAGGGCTGCACTGTGATCCTGCAAGAGGAGTCTGACCTCAGCTGGAGGATCCAAAGCACCAGGACACAGTGGCTCTGTTGACAGCAACAAAAAGGGAGACTCATACCCTTGCAGTGTTTGGCCTGACCCATAAGGTTTCTCTGAAGGAAAGATGAGGGATGTACCAAGTTTGTCAGAACAGAGCTGCCTGTCCTCCAGCCCGCTAGAACTGGTCAAACCTGTCTAAGTTGGAGACCAGTGCCAAACAGGAAGGGAAGGTAAGAGCAGGCAGTGAATCCACCCATATTAGGAAATACCAGGGAGAGGGAGAGGAGGGCTGGCCACCCGCAGGCAGAGATCTTGGAAAGAGAAGGCTGACACAGCGATTTCCACAGGCCCAACCCCACCTCCCAAACCCTAAGCAGCCAGCCAGTTTAGTTTTAAGTCTAAAACTTAAAGGGTCACTTTCGAAGATTTCTTATTTTTTTTCCAAGGGTTTCTTAAAAATAGAAATGAGGAATAAAAATTTAAAAAACTCCCAGTTCTCACCTCCTCAAATTTGTGGATTTGGCGGATAAAGAAATCCCCATAGCGTCTGGCAACTTTGGTGTCTGCAATGTGGATCATGTCCTGTGGGGAAAAGCACAGTCAGAGAAGAGTGTGGAAGAGAAGGGCCATCTAATCCACAGCCACTCACAGACCTGAAAATAATATGTTCAGGGTGAGATAATCCCCTACACTCCTTTTCAAAGCAAAGGAGGGCAAAAGGCCCATTGTTAGAGTATTATCAGTTAACGGTAGCTTGCTCTTTCTAAGTGGCTGTTTTCATTTTCTCATTAATTCGTTTATTTGTATTTTCTTATCTTTTTAAATGAACGAGAATCTTTTTGGTAATAAAAAGGTTTTTCATTCTCAGCACTGTTCTAAGATTGGCACATCATTTCACTTATAAAATTTCTACATAATTTAGCTTAAGATCCAAGAACTGTCTCAGCATGGCGGCTCACACCTGTGATCTGAGCACTCTGGGAGGCCAAGGTGGTAGACTGCTTGAGCTCAGGAGTTGGGAGACCAGCCTGAACAAGAGCAAGACCCTGTCTCTACTAAAAATAGAAAAACTAGCCAGGTATTGTGGCAGGCACCAGTAGTCCCAGCT
Organism: Nycticebus coucang; assembly: GCF_027406575.1. Classification (NCBI taxonomy): domain Eukaryota; kingdom Metazoa; phylum Chordata; class Mammalia; order Primates; family Lorisidae; genus Nycticebus; species Nycticebus coucang. Next base: position 10,549,291 of record NC_069782.1, read on the forward strand.
ATTTGGGAAGCTGAAGCAATAAGACCGCTTAAATCCAAAAGTCTGAGGTTGCTGTGAGTTATGACACCACAGCATTCTACCCAGAGCAAAGAGTGAGATTCTATCTCAAAACAAAACCCAATCCAAGAACTTTCTTTTTTTTTTTTTTGTAGAGACAGAGTCTCACTTTATGGCCCTCGGTAGAGTGCCGTGGCCTCACACAGCTCACAGCAACCTCCAACTCCTGGGCTCAAGCGATTCTCTTGCCTCAGCCTCCCGAGTAGCTGGGACTACAGGCGCCCGCCACAACGCCCGGCTATTTTTTAGTTGCAGTTTGGCCGGGGCTGGGTTTGAACCCGCCACCCTCGGCATATGGGGCCGGCGCCCTACTGACTGAGCCACAGGCGCCGCCCTCCAAGAACTTTCTTTTCTTTTTTTTTGGAGATAGGGTCTTGCTCTGTCACCTGAGCTAGAATACAGTGGTGCCATCAGAGCACCCTGCAACCTCAAACTCCTAGGGTATAGACGTGCACCATCACACCTGCCTAATTTTTCTGGGTTTTTTTTGTAGTAGAGACAAGGTCTTGCTCTTGCTCAAGCTGGTCTCCAACTCCTGGCTTCTAGGAATACTCCTGCCTCAGACTCCCCAAATGCTAGGATTACTCATTGCACCCAACCCCAAGAACTTCTTAAATCTCTTTGGTACAATTTTTTCAAATTAAGGATGAAGTAAGAAAGAAAAAACAAAGAGAACAACCCCCCTGCCCCCCGAAGCACGCTGCCAAAGACAAACCTGAACCAATAATACAACAGAGACCAATAATAGGACTATACAATTAAAATATTTTGATACAGGGACTCAGCACCTCTGACTCAAGCAGCTAAGGTGCCAGCCACATACACCTGAGCTGGCAGGTTTGAATCCAGCCTGGGCCCGCCAAGCAACAATGACGGCTGCAACCAAAAAATAGTCGGGCATTGTGGCAAGTGCCTATAGTCCCAACTACTTGGGAGGCGGAGGCAAGAGAATAGCTTGAGCCCAGGAGGAGGTTGCTGTGAGCTGTGATGCCACAGCATTCTACCTAGAGTGACAGCTTGAGGCTCTGTCTCAAAAAAAATTTTTTTTGATATAGGGACTTTAAACAAAAAAATGCATTATTAACTTAACCTTAATATAAATCTTATAGCAAAATTTTACTTGTAATCAAATCGCCAATTCTTGGGAGAAATGTTTTGTAAAATCAGACAGTTGAATTAGTTAGGCTAGGTAACTAAGAGACAACACAGGGAAGCAGCAGGTCACTGATACAGCCAAAGACCACGTACACATCAGGCACAGGAATAAACTCCAAAGGACTGGAGGGAGTTGACACGAACCTGCAGGAGAGGGATAGTTTCGTTTGATTTTTTAATAGCATGATTTAAAACAGTACTGAAAAACTTCTACTACTCATGTACTTTTACTTTTGGCAAGTCTGTTCATGTCAGTGATAACTAAGTTCTGCTAAACACCAAGTCTTTCAAAAGCCATAAATTCTACGTTTTTTTTTTTTTTTTTTTTGCAGTTTTTGGCCAGGGCCGGGTTTGCACCCACCACCTCTGGTATATGGGGCCAGCACCATACTCCTTGAGCCACAGGCACCACCCCTCAAAAGCCATAAATTCTAATGAGAATATTTAAAGCAATAAGAGCTTTCAAAGGGCAGCACCTGTGGCTCAGCGAGTAGGGCGTTGGTCCCATTTAGCAAGGGTGGCGGGTTCAAATCCAGCCTCAGCCAAACTGCAACAAAAAAATAGCTGGGCGTTGTGGTGGGCGCCTGTGGTCCCAGCTACTCGGGAGGCTGAGGCAAGAGAATCGCCTAAGCCCAAGAGCTGGAGGTTGCTGTGAGCTGTGATGCCACAGCACTTCACCAAGGGCAACAAAGTGAGACTCTGTCTCTTGAAAGAAAGAAGAGCTTTCAAAAACTGCCTTGGCAATTCCACAAACTAGATATACATCTAAGAATTAAAACATATATTAATGTAAAAATTCATATATGAATAGTTGCTGTGAATATGCGTATAACAGTCAAAAAGTCATAAAAACCCTCAAATGGGGGTGGCGCCTGTGGCTCAAAGGAGTAGGGCACCGGCCCCATATGCCGGAGGTGGTGGGTTCAAACCCAGCCCCGGCCAAAACTAAAAACAAACAAAAACCCTCAAATGACCAACAAATAATGAATAAACAAATGTGTTATATGCATACAATGGAATATTATTCAGCCATAAAAGGAATTAAGTGCTGATATGTGCTACCATGTAGATGAAACTTGAAAACATACTCAGTGAAAAGAAGCCTAACGCAAAAGGCCACGTACTGTATGACACTATTTACATGAAATGTCAAATGCGTAGAGACAGAAAGTGGTTTGCCAGGAAATAAGTGAATGGGGGAACTGAAAGTGACTGCTAATGGATAGGGTGTTTCTTTTTGGGAGGATGGAAATGTTCTAGGTGATGGTTGAAGAACATTTTGAACATACTAATATTCACTGAACAGTACACTTTAAAATGGTTAAGTTTATGTCATGCAAATTATATATTAAAATTGTATTTTATTTATTTTGAGAAAGAATCTCATTCTGCTATCCAGGCTGGAGTGCTGTGGCCTCAGCCTAGCTTATAGCAACCTCAAATTCCTGGCTCAACCAATCATTCTGCCTCAGCCTCCAGAGAAGCTGGGACTATAGGCGCCTACCAGTAATTTTTCTATTTTTGGTAGAGATAGGGTCTTGCTTTGCTCAGGCTGGTCTTGAATTGCTGCGCTCAAGGGATCCTTCTGCCTTGGTCCCCCAGAGTGGTAAGATTATAGGTGTGAACCACTGTGCCTACCCCAATTTCCCTTTTTGTAGAGATGAGGTCTTGCTATGTTGCTCAAGTTGGTCTTGAACTCCTGGCCTCAAGTGATCCTCCCACCTTGGCCTCCCAAAGCACTAGGATTATAAGTGAGATTGACCACATCCAAAATCACTGATTTTTTTTTTTTTAAACAAAACCATTGCACCACAAAGGAAGGAATATTTGTGGATTTTGTTCACTCGTGTATCCTAAGTGTACAGTGACCAGAAGATAATTAATATTGCCAAGTGGAAGAATAGAGTGTGCCCCACAGATCCTAACTCAGAGGAAAGCTATACCTTATCAATGTAGAAGTCAACTTCGGAGGCCGACTGAAACTCGCCATCCAGGGCAGAGATACCGCTGGTCCACACCAAGTTCTTCATCTTGTGTTTGAAGACAAGAAGCTGGATCCGGAACTCCTGCTCTGTGAGGTCTAGGAAGCCAGCTAGCTTGGCCACCGGCATGGTGGTGTAGAGCTTGAGGAAGCTGCGGATGGTTGAGAGCTGGGCCTGCTGCTGCACTTCATCAGCAAACACCTTCAGCTGCTGCAGGAAGGGCTCTTTGTGGTAGTTCGGATGCACGTTGTCATAGTTGGGCACTACAGGTGACAGGAACTTGGGGCAGGAGTAGCTGAAAAGTTCTTCATAAACCTGTGGGTCACCTTTCTGCATGCGTAGCATCTTGTCCCCATACTTCTCCCGCAGCTGGAGGTGAATGCTCTCATCAATCCGCATGGGGTACATAGTGAGGGCGATGGCCAGCAGTGCGTGCATCTGCTCATTCTGCTTATTAATCTAGGGATGGGGTAGAGAGAGGTGTGGGTCAAATGAGATGGACTTCCTAAGGTCCCCACTACCAGTGTGGCCCCACCGCCCTCCCAGGTGCACTCTGCACAGATCTTCAATGTTATCCCATTGTCTCACAATAGTCACTGAATTTTCTGAACTTCTCTTCCCATCCTTCCTCCAGCTCTACTGAATGGTCACAGCTCCAGGTCCTCCCTAGTCATCTCCTGGATTCTGTAGTGGCACCTGTTAGTCGTTGCAGCCCACTGCACACATACCACACCAGGTCAATCCTTTTATATCAGCTAGGCTCAAGTTACCCAAAACCTTTTGATGGCACCTTGATGCCTACAGAATAAAGACTAAATACAGTCACACATCACACAGTAATGTTCATGTCAAAGACAGGCTGCATAATCCAATGGTGGTCCCATAAGATTATAATACCATATTTTTACTGTACCTCTTCTAGGTTTATATATGCAAGTGCCATTGTGTTCTAAATGTTCATGGTATTCAGTACAGTAACATCCTATACAGGTTTGTAGTTTAGGACCAAAGTTTACACCATACAGCCTGATCTGATGTTGACAGTAATAACATCTAGGTTTATGTTGACATACTCCATGATGTCCCCATGACAACATTATCTAATGGTGGATTTCTTAGACTACATCACTTTTATTTTTTTTGCGGTTTTTGACAGGGGCTAGGTTTGAACTCACCACCTCTAGCATATGGGGCCGACATCCTACTCCTTTGAGCCACAAGCGCTGCCCTAGACTAGATCACTTTATTAAGCAACATGTGAATACATTTTCCCTGGGCTATGAAGATTATTCCAGAATATATATACTCTACTTCCTTCTACTCTCTTGCCCCCTAGTCAAATGCTTCATTGTGCTGCTGTGTCCTTCCAAGTATTACTCCTTTGCTCATACTATTCTCCATTCCTAGAAAGCTCCTCCCAATTCTATGCATGTCTTGAACTCATCCTAACCCAGGTCAAACTGCTTGAGGGCAGTATCCACATCTAATTTTAAAAGACCTACTGCCCAGCAAACACTCAGTAAATCCTTGAGGGAAATAAAACAAAGTATTGCCATTATCACCAAGATGTTAATGATCTAAGGTAACAGCCATGATAGAAACTCTTAGAGCAGGCTAGCCACTGAAAAATTATGTTGGGCTCGGCGCTCGTAGCACAGTGGTTATAGTACCAGCCACATGCACTGAGGGTGGCAGGTTCAAAACCCTGCCCAGGGTCATCTAAACAATGACAGCTGCAGCAAAAAATAGGTGTTGTGTTGGGTGCCTGTAGTCCCGGCTACTAGGGAGGCTGAGGCAAGAGAACTACATGAACCTAGGAGTTTGAGGTTGATGTGAGCTGTGATGCCACAGCACTCTACTGAGGGTGACATAGTGAGACTCTGACTCAAAAAAGAAAAAAAGAAATGTTGGAAAAAAAGAACAAAACAGCAACAATTTTCTTCTTCTTTTTTTTTTGTAGACAGAGTCTTGCTTTGTCACCCTCAGTACACTGCCGTGGTGTCGTAGCTCACAGCACCCTCAAACTCTTGGGCTCAAGTGATTCTCTTGCCTCAGCCTCCCCAGTAGCTGGGACTACAGGCACATAACACAACGCCTGACTATTTTTAGAGACAGGGTCTTACTCTTGCTCAGCTAGTCTCAAACCCAATTGCTCAGGCAATCCACCAACCTCAGCCTCCCAGAGTGCTACGATTTCAGGAGTGAGCCACCTTGTCCGGACTTATTATTTATTTATTTTTTTTGCAGTTTTGACCAGGGCTGGGTTTGAACCCACCACGTCTGGTATATGGGGCAGTGCCCTACTCCCTGAGCCACAGGCGCCGCCCTGACCTTTTTTTAAAGAGATGGGATCTCATGCTGTCACTCAGGCTGGAGTACAATGGCTATTTGCAGGCATGATCTTGTGCATTATAGCGTTGAACCACTGGCCTGAGGCGATCCTCCTGCCTCAGCCTCCCAAGTAGCTGGACTATAGTTTTGCAACCTTGCACAGCTTAAAACAGCAAAACTATAGATGGGGTTTAGTGAAAACTGCTGGCATAGGAACCAAGGAATTAGGGAGTAAGAAGGCCACTGGATGCAGAGAGAGACCCACTTACCATCTCATACTTATATGTGGTCCTCTGGAACATACTCTTGGTCCTTTGGATGTAGAGGAGGATGTTGGCAAAGACCCGGATGGCATCCTGGTAGCGACGCATCATCAAATACGCAAAACCAACATAATAGTATGTGGTAACTTGGCACTCTGGTACACGGGAATACATGCTCTGAGGAAAGAGGTGAAATAAACATTCGTGAGTTCCAATTCATCCCAGATCAAACCTGAAAGGCAGTGGGGTGTAATGTCAGCTGAGATGGAAACATGGAGAGCTTCTGCCATAGAGACTGTGAACCACCCAGAGGAAGCTCTGGCTTTGGAGTTCTAGGGTCTAAGAGTAGATCACACTGTTCAATAATTAAGATGCAATATTTTGAGGCTCCATTTTCTTAGCTGTTAACAGGAAGGGCCTGGACCAGGTGAACTCTAAAATGTTTCTCAGCACTAAAGCTCTGTACTCCTTAGTTTTATTTTCCCTTACTTTTTGCAAGTAAGCCCTATAAAGGGAAGGACAGTTAAGACAAACTCTCAATTTTGAACTGGTCTGGGGAAGAGTCCTCTTATCTCTCCTGGACATTTGTCCCGGAGAGATAAGAGAGTTTATCTAGAAGCAGATATTCTGGCTCTGGGAAGATGGGCCAGAGGTAACAGGTAATTTACCTTCTTGTTCAGTTCAATATTCTCCAACACTTTGATGGCTTGGTAGTAATCCCCCAACAAGGAGTGCAGGCGCAGAAGCCCCACCAGGCTGAAGTAACCAAGCATCTTGTAGAGGGAGTGCCGTCCATACTCCCCAGCCACACTCTCAGGGTCACCTGAGTGAGACAAGACACTGTGAATCCTTCAGCAAGGGCAGGTAAAAGAAAGGAAGCCTGACTTCTGAATGTTACTCAATGAACTTCTCACCCACTGCCAGTCTTTAAAGGTTCCTTCAGAGAAAACAATTCTGGCTTCAAAGGAATACCGAGAAACACCACCACTAACTTTAGTTTAATCCTAAATTTAGCAATAGTTGCTACAGGATGACAGTTCCTTTTCGAATTCTTTTTGGCCATGCCACACCTAAGAACATGAGAGGGCCCCGCTCATCAGTAACAGTTAACTTATCAAGGCTCCCTCCCTTTCAGGAAGTCCAGGAGATGAAAGGCATTTTCTGACACTAAGATGCGGTTTGTCTTTCTCACGGAGTTGACAGCTGCACTGATGGTCCAAAAACAATGCTGAGTAAAACTACTGTCAACTTAGCATAAATGAGGCGGCAACGCCAGCAGTACCAGTAGTCATTGTTCTGTTCTTTGCCATGCACTTCCACTAAAAGAACCAGACCCTTTTCCTTCATGGAACACATTTTTACTCAAAAGAACTGATACAGACTGTTTATTCAGCAGATATTTTCCTCAAAAATGAAGTAAACCTGCCATACTTCAATGAAAACAACTGACAGTCCTGCTAAAAAACATTTGCGCTTTTTTTTTTTTTGGTTTTTTTTTTTGGCCGGAGCTAGGTTTGAACCTGCCACCTCCGGCATATGGGACCGGCGCCCTACTCCTTGAGCCACAGGTGCTGCCCTGCGCTTTTTTTTTTTTTTGTAGAGACAGAGTCTCACTTTATGGCCCTCTGTAGAGTGCCGTGGCCTCACACAGCTCACAGCAACCTCCAACTCCTGGGCTTAAGCGATTCTCTTGCCTTAGCCTCCCGAGTAGCTGGGACTACAGGCACCCGCCACAACGCCCGGCTACTTTTTTTGGTTGCAGTTTGGCCGGGGCCGGGTTTGAACCCACCACTCTCGGTATATGGGGCCGACACATTACTGACTGAGCCACAGGTGCCGCCCAACATTTGCGCTTTTAAGCAAAAATGAAAAACTTTATAAAAACTTGTATGTGCCTCTACGAGCTCTATAGCTTCCAAATAAAGATTTACTTGATGAAGCCAGTCAGTGGCAAATGTAATAAACATACATTTTTATTTTCTTTTTTGAGACAGTCTCACTTTGTTAATATTTGGCAGACGGCATAACTCAAGAGCAATCTCAAAGTCTTGCCTCGGCTTCTGAGTAACTAGCTAAGACTACAAGGACCCCCCCACAACACCCAGCTATTTTTAGAGATGAGGGTCTCATTCTAGCTCAGGCTGGTCTTGAACTCCTGAGCTCAAGCAATCCACCTGCCTTGCCTCAGCATCCCACAGTGCTAAGATTACAGGCGTGAGCCAACGCACCCCAGCCCAAACGTAATTTTTTTTTTTTTTAAGACAGAGTCTCACTATGTCACCCTCAGTAGAGTGCCGTAGTGTCACAGCTCACAGCAACCTCAAATTCTTGGGTTTAAGCAATACTCTTGCCTCAGCCTCCCAAGTAGCTGGGACTATAGGCACCCACTACAAAGTCTGGCTTTTTTGTTGTAGTTGTCATTGTTTAGTAGGCCCAGGCCGGGTTCAAACCTGGCAGCGCCAGTATATGTGGCCAGCACTCTAACCACTGAGCCACAGGCACTGAGCCCAAACATGATTTTTTAAAAAACTGTGTTCACTGGACACAGTCAGTGGCTCATGGCTATAACCCTAGCATTTTGGGAGGCCAAGGGGAGGACCACTTGAGCTCAGGACTTAACTATAACAACATCACTGCAGCCTACCTAGGCAACAGAGTAGGACCCAATCTCAAAAACAAAACCAACACAAAAACCTATGTAATAAAATGTGTCAACAGCCGGGTGCATGGGTGGCGCCTGTGGCTCAAAGGGGTAGGGCGCTGGTCCCATATGCCGGAAGTGGTGGGCTCAAACCCAACCCGGCCAAAAACTGCAAAACAAACAAACAAACAAAAAAAAAAAAACAGCCAGGTGCGATGGCTCATGCCTGCAATCCTAGCACTCCAGGGGGGCCTGAGGAGGGTGCACTGACTGATCTGACAGGTTCTAGACCAGCCTGGGCAACAGTGAGACCTGTCTCAAAAAATAGCCGGGCATTGTGGTGGGCACCAATAGTCCCAGCTACTTGGGAGGCTGAGGCAAGAGAACTGCTTGAGCCCAAGAGTCTGAAGTTGCTGTGAGCTATGATGTCATCGCACTCTACATGGGTGGCTCCTGTGGCTCAGTGAGGAGGGCGCCAGCCCCATATACCGAGGGTGGTGGGTTCAAACCTGGCCCCAGCCAAATTGCAAAAAAAAAAATATAGCCAGATATTGTTGTGAGCACTTGTAGTCCCAGCTACTCGGGAGGCTGAGGCAAGAGAATCACCTAAGCCCAAGAGCTGGAGGTTGCTATGAGCTGTGATGCCACAGCACTCTACCCAGGGCGACAACATGAGACTGTCTCCAAAAAAAAAAAAAAACTTCATGGCACTCTACGGAGGGCAACAACAAATGAGACTCTGTCTCCAAAAAAAAAAAAAAAGGTGCCAACATTTCTAACATCCTAATTCAGGGAACTAATAATTATGTCAAATCACATACGGTCGTAAAAGACCCATTCAAACTCCAGGATCAATCAGTAACTTCAATATAACAAGGTTCCCAATACAATTTCAGATTCCTCACTGCACCTAACCTGTATGAAACAACCGCTTGTTTCAAAGAAGCACAGGATGCCTGCCAATTGTAAAAATGCCTGTGATCAGAAATGCTTCAGGTTTTAGATGTTTTTTGATTTTGTAAAATGTGCATGTATTATTATGACATATCTTGGGGATAGAAACAAAATATAAACATAAAATACATTGTTTCATATACAACTTAAACACATAGCCTGAAGGTAATTTCACTGTAGTGCTTAGAATAACTTTGGGCAGGAAACAAAGTTCTAACTGCAACCTGTCCATGAGATCACTAAAATCTTCCACTAGTAGAATCATGTATACTCTTAAAAAGTTTGGGATTTTGGATGACCTCAGATTTTTGGATTAGAGATGTTCAACCTGTACAAAAGTATCAAAGGACATCTGTGGTGCCGGATAAGGCTACTGAAATCCTTTTCCCTAGCTCAACTAGGTATCTGTGTGAGGCCAGACTTTTCCTCATACCTATACACTTCAACCTAAACAATACATTGTAAAAGACTGAATGTAGAAGCAGAGGACCCAGCTGTTTCATATAAAGACTGACAATAAAGAAATTTGCATGGGCGGCGCCTATGGCTCAAGGAGTAGGGCGCTGGTCCCATATGCCGGAGGTGGTGGGTTCAAACCCAGCCCCGGCCAAAAAAAAAGAAATTTGCAAAAATGCCACTCTTAGTTGGGTGTGGTGGCTCATGCCTGTAATCCCAGTACTCTGGGAGGCTGAGGCAGGTGGATTTTGAGATCAACCTGAGCAAGAGCAAGACTCGATCTCGAAACAAATAGCCAGGCATTGTTGCAGGCGCCTGTAGGCCCAGCTACTTGGGAGGCTGACCCAAGAGTTTGAGGTCTCTGTGAGCTAGGATGCCATGGCACTCTACCAAGGGTGGCAAAGTGAGAATGTCTCAAAATAAATAAATAAAATAAATAAAGTTTTTTTTTTTTTTTTAGAGACAGAGTCTCACTTTGTAGCCCTCAGTAGAGTGCCATGGCATCACAGCTCACAGCAACTTCCAACTCCTGGGCTTAGGCGATTCTCTTGCCTCAGCCTCCTGAGTGCCTCCTGAACACAGGCGCCCACAACACCTGGCTATAAAAAATGGTTTTGACACCAAAAAACTTGAAAAGTGATTAATAACAAAGGCCTTGGAGACACAGAAGTGTTTACAAATGTAAATCTCAATACGCTTTGATTTAGTCTGCCCCTCAACAGAGACTGTCAAGCTCCCCAACATCAGCACTCACCTACTGTTCATGTTCAAGCACCAAAGAAAAGCCAACAGCTCGGGGCGGCGCCTGTGGCTCAGTCGGTAAGGCGCCGGCACCATATACCGAGGGTGGTGGGTTCAAACCTGGCCCCGGCTAAACTGCAACCAAAAAATAGCCGGGTGTTGTGGCGGGCGCCTGTAGTCCCAGCTACTCTGGAGGCTGAGGCAAGAGAATCACTTAAGCCCAGGAGCTGGAGGTTGCTGTGAGATGTCTGATGCCACAGCACTCTACCGAGGGCAATAAAGTGAGACTCTGTCTCTACAAAAAAAAAAAAGAAAATTGGCTACAGGGCGGCACCTGTGGCTCAGTCGGTAAGGCGCCGGCCCCATATACCGAGGGTGACGGGTTCAAACCCGGCCCCGTCCAAACTGCAACCAAAAAATAGCTGGGCATTGTGGCGGGCGTCTGTAGTCCCAGCTACTCGGGAGGCTGAGGCAAGAGAATCGCTTAAGCCCAGGAGTTGGAGGTTGCTGTGAGCTGTGTGAGGCCACGGCACTCTACTGAGGGCCATAAAGTGAGACTCCGTCTCTACAAAAAAAAAAAAGAAAAGCCAACAGCTCAATGCCTATGAGACAGTGACTCATCTGCCCTACTGGCAGTATGTACTCATCTGGAACAGATAAATTCACAGTCATGAGGGTGGTGCCTATAGCTCAAAGGGGTAAGGCACCGGCCCCATATGCTGGAGGTGATGGGTTCAAACCCAGCCCTGGCCAAAAACTGCAAAAAATAAATAAATAAAAAAATTCAGTCATGAACAAAATGTACTCACCTCCACTTGTGTATACCTCCAACTGGCGGTTGATGTTGGATTTGTCTACTAAGGAATGGAGGACATTGAGGACACTGTGAACATTCCAGATTTTGGGATTGGAACGAAGGAAGTCAATCTCCTCCTCTGACTTCTTGGCAGTTTTACAGCGGTACTGACTAAAGGACTGAAACTGTTGAGGAAGAAGGGAAAGTCATGATATAAACCCAGAGCACCAGCCCACATGCAGAATGCTGCAAATGAGGCACCACCAGGGCTCTGGGTAAGCAGAAGATAAAGGTGAGACTACCACTTTCCATTCTAAATCATGCTGTGCACTGTTTCTTCAAAGCCATCTTTGGCTAAGCTGTAAATTTTACTCTTCACTGATTGTTACTTACTCCACAGTTATGTAAAAATTTGTAGGCTTGGGCGGCACCTGTGCCTCAAGGAGTAGGGTGCCGGTCCCATATGCCAGAGGTGGAGGGTTCAAACCCAGCCCCGGCCAAAAACCACAAAAAAAAAAAAAAAAAATTTGTAGGATTAAAAGAGTAGTTCATGGTCAGGAAGCTGAGGCAAGAGAATCACCTAAGCCCACGAGCTGGAGGTTGCTGTGAGCTGTGACACCACTGCATTGTACCGAGGGCGACAGGGTAAGACCCTGTCTCAAAAAAAAGTAGTTCATGGAAAAACCATTCAATTTGGGGTCAAACACAATCTGAAGTCACTCACAACGCAGGTTACCTGGCTACCAAAACACCACAGGAGTTCTTTCTTCCTTCTTCTTTTTTTTTTTTGTAGAGACAGAGTCTCACTTTATCATCCACGGTAGAGTGCCGTTGCATCACAGCTTGCAGCAACCCCCAACTCCTGGGCTTAGGCAATTCCCTTGCCTTAGCCTCCCGAGTAGCTGGGACTATAGGCGCCCGCCACAACGCCCGGCTAGTTTTTTGTTGCAGTTTGGCCGGGGCCAGGTTTAAACCCGCCACCCTCAGTATATGGGGCCAGCACCCTGTCCACTGAGCCACAGGTGCCACCCACCACAGGAGTTCTTATAACAGATCTATTCAGATAGTGCCTGACCATGCCAGGTGGGTGTTGTGAGTGATAAAGAGCTATCTACATGTGTCCCTTCCCTACTAGAGCTGACCACCAGACTGTGTCACCTCTCTACCTCTTTCTCAACCATAAGTCTAGTCACATGTAAGGCACATATAAAGTACAGGCCACAGAAATTTGTTAAGGACAGTAGTTATACTTGGAACCAGTGACTGGCGACTCCATCAGTCATGCAACTACGGGAACAACAAACCTACCCACTCAATCAAGACTTTTTTTCATGAGACAGGGTTTTGCTTTGTTGCCCAAGCTAGAGTGCAATGGTACCATCATAGCTCACTGCAATCTCAAACTCCTGAACTTCAAGTAATCCTCCTGCCTCAGGCTCCTGAGTTACTAGAACTACAGGTGCACAACCACAATACCCAGATAATTTTTCTTTTTTTTTGTAGAGATGAGGTCTTAACTCTGTTGACCAGGCTAATCTCAAATTCATGGCCTCCCAAGATGCTAAAATTATAGGTACTACCCACCGCATCTGGCCTCAATGACAATTTTTAAAGCTCCCGGGTTGATTCTGGTGTGCACCAGCCTTGAAAACCAGAGACCAAGAAAATCTAAGTCTTCAACTAAGATTGTTCTACAACTCTAAAATATTATCTTCATAGAAGAGGGTGGAACAAAAAGTTTCCGATTTTATAATAAAGAATAATAACCAGGCTCAGAGCCCATAGCTCAGGTTAGGGTGCTGGCCACATACACCAGGGCTAGCGGGTCCGAACCCAGCCCAGGCGTGCTAAACAACGACAACTACAACCAAAACATAGCCAGGCACTGTGGCAGGCACCTATAGTCCCAGCTACTTGGGAGGCTGAGGCAAGAAGATCGCTTGAGCCCTAGAGTTTAAGGTTGCTGTGAGCTGTGACACCACAGCAGTCTACCGAGGGTGACAAAAAGAGACTCTATCTTTAAAGAAAAAAAAAAGAAAATTGGGCGGCGCCTGTGGCTCAGTCGGTAGGGTGCCGGCCCCATATACCGAGGGTGACGGGTTCAAACCCAGCCCCGGCCAAACTGCAACAAAAAAAATAGCCGGGCGTTGTGGCAGGTGCCTGTAGTCCCAGCTACTTGGAAGGCTGAGGCAAGAGAATCGCTTAAGCCCAAGAGCTGGAGGTTGCTGTGAGCTGTGTGACGCCACGGCACTCTACCGTGGGCCATAAAGTGAGACTCTGTCTCTACGAAAAAAAAAAAAAAGAAAAGAATATCCAGAACATTGAAGTAATTCTCATAAATCAGTAAGAAATGTTCAATCTTGAGGCTGGGCTTGGTTGCTCATGCCTATAATCCTACCACTCTGGGAGACCAAGATGGGTGGTTTGCCTGTCTCTTAGGAAAAAAAAAAAAAAAAGGCCCATAGCACAGTGGTTATGGCGCCGGCCACATGCACCGAGGCTGGCAGGTTCAAACCCGGCCTGGGCCAGATAATACAATAGAAAAATAGCCGGGCATTGTGGCAGGTGCCTGTAGTCCCAACTACTTGGGAAGCTTGAGGCAAGAGAATCACTTAAGCCCAGGAGTTTAAGATTGCTGTTAGCTGTGACATCACAGCACTCTACCAAGAGCAACATAGTGAGACTGTGTCTCAAAAAAAAAAAAAAAGGCTGGGCGTGGTGGCTCACGCCTGTAGTCCCAGCACTGTGGGAGGCCCAGGTGGGTGGATTGCCTGAGCTCAGAGGTTGGAGACCAGTATGAGCAGCAGTGAGCCAGAGTAAGACCCCATCTCTACTAACATCAAAAACAGCCAGATGTGCTGGGCGTCTATAATCCCAGGGCAACGGGACAGAGCATCGCCAGAGGAAGAACATTTAAAAAAAGAAGAAAAAAAATGAACAACAACAACAAAAAGAGTACTTCAAACGAAGAAGAATGAACAAGCAAGCTGAAATTAAAAAAAAAAAAAAGAAAAAGCTGTTCTCAAATACTAGAAGAACAATCTGATACAGTCTATTGAAAGAATAATATGTTGCTATTTATCAAATTTCAAAATTAGGTGCCTGTAATCCTAGCACTTTGGGAAGATTTGGCAAGATCATTTGAGGCTAGGAGTTGAAGACCAGCCTGAGTAACCTTACAATGAGACCCCATCTCAACAAAAAACAGAAAAATTAGTCACGTATGATGTCATGTGCCTTCAGTTCTAGCTACCCGGGAGGCCAAGGCATAGGCTAGCTTGAGCCTCTGAGTTTGAGGCTTCATTGTAGCTCAGGCAATGGTAGTACAAAATTCTGTCTCTAAAAAAAAATAAAAAACATACCACTCTGTATGTACATCTACAAAGGCAAGGAAAGCAGATACTTTATTTGCAGTTTAAAAAAAAATTCTTAGCAGTAACAACACATTCTATAGTACTTATATCAACACAAATAAATGAAAGAGGCTAGGTGGAGGGGCTCATGCATGTAATACTAGCACTCTTAGAGGCTGAGGAGAGAGGATCCCTTGAGCTTAGGAGTTTGAGACCAGCATAAGATTGAGACCTCGTCACTAAAAATAAACAGGCACTATGGCGAACGCCTATAGTCCCAGCTACTGGGGAAGCTGAGGCAGGAGGATCACTTTACCACAGGAGTTTAAGGTTGCTGTGAGAGACTTGGTGCCCGTAGCATAGTCGTTATGGCGTCAGCCACATACACCGAGGCGGGTTTGAACCTGGCCTGGGCCAGCTAAATGACGACAACTGCAAGCAGGCGTTGTGGCAGGCGCCTGTAGTCCCAGCTACTTGGGAGGCTAAGGCAAGAGAACTGCTTAAGCCCAAGGGTTTGAGGTTGCTGTGAGCTGTGATGCCATAGCACTCTACTGAGTCCACCTAATGAGACTCTTGTCTCAAAAATAAATAAATAAATAAAAATAAAATGGGGTGGCACCTGTGGCTCAAAGGAGTATATGCCAAAGGTGACGGGTTCAAACCCAGTCCCAGCCAAAAACTGCAAAAAAACAAAAAAAAGGGCGGCCCCTGTGGCTCAAGGAGTAGGGCGCCGGTCCCATATGCCGGAGGTGGCGGGTTCAAACGCAGCCCCGGCCAAAAAAAAAAAAAAAAAAAAGAGAAAAAATAAAAAAAGAAATAAAAAAAAAAAAAACTGAGGCAAGAGGATCACTTGAGCCCGAGTTTGAGGTTGCTGTGAGCTATGACGCCACGGCACACTGCCCAGGGAGACAGCTTGAGACTCTGTCTCCAAAAAAAAAAAAAAAGTTGCTATGAGCTGCAGTGATGCCACTGCACTCTAGCCTGGGGCAAGAGGATAAGATACTGTCTCAAAAAAGATAAACTAAATAGAAAGAAATAAATGAAAGGGAGTGGCAAAGAGGACCCATTAATCCCAAATGACTGGCCAGGAGTCATCATACCAAGTGTTCACACACTCAGTGGACAGTGTTTGTTAGAAACACAAAGCACTTTAAGCTTCTTAGCAAGAGAACAGGGCTAAGCCCAGGGAATATGATTATCTTCAGAGGGATGAAGAACTCAGTACAGATGATCCTCCTTCACTTCCCATAGTCAACAGGACTACCATCCACCTGGAAGAATACCCAATAAATGGCTAATAAAGGCCAAAAAGCCAGAGAACGAAAACAAGGCCAGCGCAGGTGGTGGTCTTCACTGTAAAAGTGAAGCTGAATCTTGAGCAGAAAGCCTCTATTTCAAAGAGTCCCATGAAGCTTTTCTCAGCTCCACCCATCATAACTTGTCAGTACTTTGTATTCACAAAATCTCTCTGGTCCATGAAACTCGAGATAACATGTCTTTATGAAGACAGCTATTTACCATGAAATAAACCTAATGACGGGTATATCCATAAAATACAGGCAAGAAGGATTATATTTTCCCAAACCTTACGTTTTATATTCTTCACTCTGTATTTTTTTTCCCCTTCAGTCCCTTTTTTCTTTTTTGAGACAGAGTCTCCCCATGTCGTCCTCAGTAGAGTCCCTTGGTGTCACAGCTCACAGCAACCTCAAAATCTTGGGCTTATTGATTCTCTTGTCTCACCCTCCCAAGTAGCTGGGACTACAGGCGCCCACCACAACACCTGGCTATTTTTTTGTTGTTGTTGTTAATAGTTGTCATTTGGCAGGCCTGGGCCGGGTTCGAATCCACCAGCCTTGGTGCATGTGGCTGCTGACACCATAACCACTGTGCTACGGGTGCCAAGCCTTCAGTCCTTACTTCTAAAACATCAAAGGACGTGGTTGAAGTAAAGATGGAAAAAAATAATGACACTGACCCTCACCATAGTGAATAGGCAGAATTTATTCACTTTTCTGTGACAGGCACCACACTAAGCACTTCACATACAGTAAAGTGATACACAGTGATACGCAGTGAGATAACTATGTGTCCAGCTTTCAGAGCCAGTGAACAGGAAAACCTCAATTCTCATGCCCAGGGTGCAGAGCTGCTATATAGCTGGCACGGTTCTTGGTGGAACCTCAACAATAGCATCCTCACACAGGTGCTATTTCCCTTTTGGCAAAAATATTCTACTATATTCTGATCGATCATGTACTCAAGTGATCACCTCCACAATCAAGATTTAAAACTGTTTCCATTTTGTAGGTGAAGTTGAGGCTCAGAATGCCTGAATAAAATGTCACTATTACAAAGCTACCCTGTGGCCACAAAAAAATATATTCTATTTCCCCTGGCTCCAAAGCCTATTAACCCTGTGTTCTTCCTGCTGGACCACCTTTCAAGGTAAAGTAAGTGATGAAAGTCAAGAGCTCAACTCATCTGATTTCCGAGTACCTAAGTGAAACACCTGGGCTTCACTGTCTCCTCAGAAAACCATCTAACATGGGGGTCTGCTGCCAAAGGTATTTTACACTGTGATTTATTTTATTATTTATTTATGAGACAGAGTGTCAAGCTGTCATCCTGGGTAGAGTTCCGTGGCATCATAGCTCACAGCAACCTCCAACTGTTGGGCTCAGGCAATCCTCTTGCCTCAGTTTTTCTATTTTCAGTAGAGACAGAGTCCCACTTTTGCTCTGGATGGTTTCAAACTCATGAGCTCAAGCATCCACCCACTTTGGCCTTCCAGAGTGCTAGGATTACAGGCATGGGCCACCACGCCCAGGTTGATGTGGATGTTTTTAAACTATGCACTTTTTAGTAACACAAACAATGATAGCAGCTAGACTAACGCTAATCAGATACCTGGTAGATGAACTCATCGATGATATCCCAGAGCCACTGATTGGGTAGTTCAAGGGGAGCAGGACCGTCAGCATCTGTACAAGAGATCACAAAAAAGTCAGATTCAAAGTAATGCCTTTGGCCACTCAATAAGGCTACAGGATGTTCTTCGTAACTTTTCTTTAAAGAGAACTATGAATTATAAGACCTCCCCTTTTCCCACTTGCACATTAAAATCCTCCTAAAGCTGGGCGGCGCCTGTGGCTCAGTCAGTAAGGCGCCAGCCCCATATACCGAGGGTGGCGGGTTCAAACCCGGCCCCGGCCAAAACTGCAACCAAAAAATAGCCGGGCGTTGTGGCGGGCGCCTGTAGTCCCAGCTATTCGGGAGGCTGAGGCAAGAGAATCGCTTAAGCCCAGGAGTTGGAGGTTGCTGTGAGCTGTGTGAGGCCACGGCACTCTACCCAGGGCCATAAAGTGAGACTCTGTCTCTACAAAAAAAAAAAAATCCTCCTAAAGCTGGGCATGACGACTTCTGCCCATAATCCCAGCTACTCAGGAGGCAGAAAGAGTGTTGGCAGGACTGTTGGTAGAAGGACTGCTTGAGCCCAGGAATTGAAGACCAGCCGTGGCAGCCTATTGACACCCTGCCTCAAAAAAAAAAAAATTATTATTATTTTTTTTTTTTTGTAGAGACAGAGTCTCACTGTACCGCCCTCGGGTAGAGTGCCGTGGCGTCACATGGCTCACAGCAACCTCTAACTCTTGGGCTTATGCGATTCTCTTGCCTCAGCCTCCTGAGCAGCTGGGACTACAGGCGCCCGCCACAACGCCCGGCTATTTTTCTGTTGCAGTTTGGCCGGGGCTGGGTCTGAACCCGCCACCCTCGGTAAATGGGGCCGGCACCCTACTCACTGAGCCATAGGCGCTGCCCTTTTTTTTTTTGAGAGTTTTACTTTGTCACCCTTGGTAGAATGCGATGGCATCATAGCTCACAGCAACCTCAAAGTCTTCAACTTAAGCAATCCTCTTGTCTCAGTCTCTCAAGTACCTGGGACTACAGGGCCCAATATGATGCCCAGCTGTTTTTCTATTTTTAGTAGAGATGGGGTCTCACTTTGCTCAGGCTGGTCTTGAACTTCTTAGTTCAAGCAATCCACCCACCTTGGCCTCCCAGAGTGCTAGAATTAGAGGTGTGAACCACAGTGCCTGGCCAAAAAAATAAAATTTTAAAAAATAAATTAGCTAGGCACAGTGCTCCTAGCTACTTGGGAGGCTGACATGGATCACTTAAACCCAGGAGTTTGAGGCTATAGGAAGCTGTGGTCGTACTCCAGTAGACCCAGTGACAAGAGGGAGACCCTATCTCTTAAAAGAAAAAAAAATCCTACTTAAAAGAGTCGGAGGCCAATGCTGGACCTCATTATAACCACACCCCCTTGGACAAATCTCAGACTCACTAAGAATGTAGTTGAAGAGATTGCAGTAGTTGTAGTAAGACTCAAACCTCTGCTCCAAGGAGGGCCCCCCCTGTAAAGTGAACAGAGACATTAAAACAGATATTTAAATGTGTTTTACTCATAGTCTACCACAATGACTAAAAACAAATACAACATAAACAAGAATTGATGTGTGTATTCTCCACACACACGTCAAGAGAGCACTCAGTTAGAAGACAAGTCCTACAGCAAATTCCAAGGGGCACTGAACACTGTAACACATGGTCAGGTTTTATAGCAATAGATTTTAAATGTCCCTCAGAGCAGGCATGCAGATCTGGCAAAGTAGATAGAAGGTCAAGTGTTTCAAGAAAAACCATAGTAACAAAGGCAAAGAGGTACAACTGTGGCACAAGAAGGCTTAGGGAGCTGGAGGAGATGATGCTACATATGGCCACACTTGACTAAAATGGGCCGGGAATGCAGCAGCCAAACTCCCAGGGTGAAACAAGAATGGAGGCCAGGAGGTCGGCAGATCTACTCTACCACCTGTTTTTTTTTTTTTGTTTTTTTTTTTTGGTAGAGACAGAGTTTCACTTTATGGCCCTCGGTAGAGTGCCGTGGCATCACACAGCTCACAGCAACCTCCAACTCCTGGGCTTAGGTGATTCTCCTGCCTCATCCTCCCGAGTAGCTGGGACTACAGGCGCCTGCCACAACGCCCAGCTATTTTTTTTTTTGTTGCAGTTTGGCCGAGGCTGGGTTTGAACCCGCCACCCTCAGTACATGGGGCCAGCTCCCTGCTCACTGAGCCACAGGCGCTGCCCTCTACCACCTGTTTTATAAAAAGTTTTACTGGAACACAACTATGCCTGCTCATTACCTGGCCCTACACAGAAAAGGTTGCTGACCCCTCATCTAGTCATGTTGCTGATAACTGAGAATCACTGTTTGTAAGGTATGGTAAAATACAATTAACAAGATTATTTGTGATGGCATAGA
This sequence comes from Nycticebus coucang, assembly GCF_027406575.1. Lineage (NCBI taxonomy): Eukaryota > Metazoa > Chordata > Mammalia > Primates > Lorisidae > Nycticebus > Nycticebus coucang. The sequence continues at coordinate 10,569,349 of NC_069782.1, forward strand.
AAAAATCACCACCTTGGGGTCTTAGTCCTAGCACATACTGACTGTGGGATTCTGACAAGGTATTTAATCTTTCTATAAAATGGGATCAAGGTTGTGACTAAGCCAGGCACTGTGGAACATGCCTGTAGTCCCAGCTACTCGTGAGGCTAAAGGAGGATTGCTTGAGCCCAGGACTTCGATTCCAGCCTGGGCAACACAGTGAGAGACCCTGTCTCTTTAAGAAAAAAGGAAAGGGAGGCCATGCGCGGTGGCCCACATCTGTAATCCTAACACTCTGAGAGAGTGAGGCAGATGGACTGCCCAAGCTCACAAGTTTGAGACCAGCCTGAGCCAGAGCTAGACCTCATTTCTAAAAATAGCCAGGTATTGTGGAAGGCACCTGTAGTCCCAGCTACTTGGGAGGCTGAGATAAGAGAATCGCTTGAGCCCAAGAGTTTGAGTTGCTATGAGCTATGACCCACGGCACTCTACCGAAGGCAAGAAATACTGTTTAAAAAAAAAAAAGTGCTCGCTTCGGCAGCACATATACTAAAATTGGAACGATACAGAGAAGATTAGCATGGCCCCTGTGCAAGGATGACACGCGAATTCATGAAGCGTTCCATATTTTTTTTATCATAAGGACACTTGTACTAGACTGTTTATTGCAGCTCAATTTACAATCACCAAAATGTGGAAACAGCCTAAATGCCCACCAACCCAGGAATGGATTAACAAGCTGTGGTATATGTATACCATGGAATACTATTCAGCCATTAAAAAAAATGGAGACTTTACATCCTTCGTATTAACCTGGATGGACGTGGAAGACATTATTCTTAGTAAAGCATCACAAGAATGGAGAAGCATGAATCCTATGTACTCAATTTTGATATGAGGACAATTAATGACAATTATGGTTATGGGGGGGAAACAGAAAGAGGGAAGGAGGGAGGTGGGTGGGGCCTTGGTGTGTGTCACACTTTATGGGGGCAAGACATGATTGCAAGAGGGACTTTACCTAACAATTGCAATCAGTGTAATCTGGCTTATTGTACCGTTAATGAATCCCCAACAATAAAAAAAAAAAAGTAGTCCTTGATTCAAATATAAGGTGGAACAGGATTTGTTGCAAGGCTAGATGTCAAGTCAGAGAAAAGTAAAAAATAATACCAAGATGTTCAGTCCAATTGGGTGAACAATGTACCATTTACTGATATGATTAACAAAAAAAGAATGGGCTTAGAGGGAAAATAACAGATCAGTTTTGAATGTGTTAAAGTTTAAGATAACAGGCTCAGGGCGGTGCCCGTAGCACAGTGGTTATGGCGCCAGCCACATACACCAAGGCTCGCGGGTTCACACCCAGCCCAGGCCAGCTAAACAGAATGACAACTGCATAAAAAATACCCAGGTGTGGGCGGCGCCTGTGGCTCAGTAGGTAAGGCGCCGGCCCCATATACCGAGGGTGGCGGGTTCAAACCCGGCCCCGGCTGAACTGCAACCAAAAAACAGCTGGGCATTGTGGCGGGCGCCTGTAGTCCCGGCTACTAGGGAGGCTGAGGCAAGAGAATCGCTTAAGCCCAAGAGCTGGAGGTTGCTGTAAGCTGTGTGATGCCATGGCACTCTACCAAGGGCCATAAAGTGAGACTCTGTCTCTACAAAAAAAAAAAAAAAAAAAAAAGATAACAGGCTCAGCGCCCGTAGCACAGTGGTTATGGCGCCAGCCACATACACCAAGGCTCGCGGGTTCACACCCAGCCCAGGCCAGCTAAACAGAATGACAACTGCATAAAAAATACCCAGGTGTGGGCGGCGCCTGTGGCTCAGTAGGTAAGGCGCCGGCCCCATATACCGAGGGTGGCGGGTTCAAACCCGGCCCCGGCTGAACTGCAACCAAAAAACAGCTGGGCATTGTGGCGGGCGCCTGTAGTCCCGGCTACTAGGGAGGCTGAGGCAAGAGAATCGCTTAAGCCCAAGAGCTGGAGGTTGCTGTAAGCTGTGTGATGCCATGGCACTCTACCAAGGGCCATAAAGTGAGACTCTGTCTCTACAAAAAAAAAAAAATACCCAGGTGTTATGGTGGGTGCCTGTAGTCCCAGCTGAGGCAAGACAATCGCTTAAGCCCAAGCATTGGAGGTCGCTGTGAGTGTGACGCCACAGCTCTCAACCAAGGGCAACATAGTGAGACTCTATCTCAAAAAAAAAAAAAAGCTTAAGATGACAGACAGGTGAGTGCAGACAGATGTTGAGCAGTCAGTTGGACATCTAAGTCCGGACTTTTTTTTTTTTATTGGCGAGGGAGGGATGCTGCAGAGCAGCACCAAGGAGGATAGAAAAGGAGAGAGAGTAAGGGGAGAAAAGAGAGAGAGAGGAAAGGGGGGGTGGGGAGAGAGAGGAGAGACCAAGAGAGACAGAGAGAGGAGAGAGAGAGGAGGGGAGAGAGGGCTAAGTCTGGACTTTTTTTTTTTTTTTTTTTTTTTTTTTTGAGACTGAGTCTCAAGCTGTTGCCCTGGGTAGGGTGCCTTGGAGTCACAGCTCACAGCAACCTCAAACTCTTGGGCTTAAGCGATTCTCTTGCCTAAGCCTCCCAAGCGGCTGGGACTAACAGGCGCCCGCCACAAAGCCCAGCAATTTTTTGGTTGTAGTTGTCATTGTTGTTTGGCAGGTCTAGGCTGGATTGATTTTGGCGTACGTGGCTGGCGCCCTAGACACTTCAGCTATCGGCACCCAGCCCTATAAGTCTGGACTTTTAATAGATGAGTGGGGCTAAAGACAGATTTTTAAGTCATCAGTATAAACAGTACAAATATTATTTTAAGAGACTTGGGGCACTCTTAAATTTAGAAATCAAGAACAGGGCAGCGGCTGTGGGTCAACAATTAGGGCACTGGCTTCATATACTAGAGATGGTGGGTTTAAACCCAGCCCTGACCAAAAACTACAAAAAAAAAAAAAAAAGGAAATCAAGAACAAAAGAATCCAACAACTGCCCATGCCCAAAATTGGAACAACATATAGAATACTGGTGTTATAACGATATGGGTTCAAGTTCAAGAAGTTTTGCCCTTAGTTGCATAAATGTGTAAACAAGTAACCTCTCTGCACCTCAGCTAACTTTGTAGGACTGCTATGAGGATCAGAGATGTGAAGATATTTGCCAAGTGCCTACTAGCATTGTGCCCATCACACAGTGACAGTATCATGTACATTTCAGAGATAAAGAGGCTCTGGTGATGCACTGAAGGGAAAAAGGAATCCCAAGCAGAAGCAGCAATAACCCAGTTCTCGGTATTGAGTGCCCAGTCATGGACAATTATGGGGACAGAGGAATCACAAAGAACAGAGAGGCTACATATTTTTAGTTTGGAACAGCTTTCTGGGTTAAAATTATTCTTTTTTTTTTTTAAACAGAGTCTCAGTATGTCACCCTCGGTAGAGTGCCATGGCGTCACAGCTCACAGCAACCTCAAACTCTTGGACTTAAGCGATTCTCTTGTCTCAGCCTCCCAATTAGATGGGACTACAGGTGCCCGCCACCAAGCCTGGCTATTTTTTGTTGCAGTTGTCATTGTTGCTTAGCTGGCCTGGGCTGGGTTCAAACCTGCCAGCCTCGGTGTATAAGGCTGGTGCCATAACCATTGTGGTACGGACGCCAGGCCTCTCTATCATTTCTTAACAGAAAGCTCAAAAATACACTGATCACTCTTGTATCAAGGGACAAAAATAACATGAGTTTAAAAAATCTCTAGCAACAGAGATTTATTTAATTATTTTTAGAGACAGAGTCTCACTTTGTTGCCCTCGGTAGAGTGCCATAGCATCACAGCTCACAGCAACCTCCAGCTCCTGGGCTTAGGTGATTCTCTTGCCTCAGCCTCCCGAGTAGCTGGGACTATAGGTGCCCGCCACAATGCCTGGCTATGTTTTGTTACAGTTTGGCCAGGGCTGGGCTTGAACCCACCACCCTTGGTATATGGGGCCGGTGCCCTACTCACTGAGCCACAGGCGCAGCCCAGCAACAGAGATTTAAATACTTAAATACTTACACTGACTTTGGCATATATGTGCCTGTAGTATAATTCTTTGTATAAAATCAGGAAGACAGCATCTGAAAGAGATGACAGAAGAGTGCTTCAGAATCCACAAAACAATTTGGGTCTTCTGGCAATTTTAGATGCTTCGCAGGAAGGAATAAAGGTGATTTTGGAGACTAAACATCTAAACTCCTATACATATGCCCCGAGAATACATGCAATGAGAAAATCCATTTCTCATTCAACCTCATCCTAATCTCAGTCAGAGCTATTTCTTTTTGCCATCCAATTACTTAAATAAACCAGCACATAAATAAATAGTAATAGCTCCACAGAGGGCAATATGCCACTATCAAAATTGCATACAGGTCAGGCACAGTGACTCGTGCCTGTAATCCCAGCACTCTGGAGGCCAAGGCAGGTAGACTGCCTGAGCTCATAGGTTTGAGACCAGCCTGAGCAAGAGTGAGACCCTGTCTCTAAAAACAGCCAGGCGGGGCGGCGCCTGTGGCTCAGTGAGTAGGGCGCCGGTCCCATATGCCAGAGGTGGCGGGTTCAAACCCAGCCCCGGCCAAAAACCACAAAAAAAAAAAAAATAAATAAAAACAGCCAGGCATTGTGACAGGTGCCTATAGTCCCAGCTAGTTGGAGGTTGAGATAAGAGAATCGCTTAAGCCCAAGAGTTTGAGGTTACTGTGAGCTGTGATGCCACAATATTCTACCAGGGAAGACAAAGTAAGACTGTCTCAAAAAAAAAAAAAACTGCAAATACATGTACCTATGAGGTATGACGATGAAGTTTGCAAATTCATCCTAGAAAAAGTACTACATACCTCATTGATGTGTATCACTACGTCACCTTTGAAGTAGTCCCTTTAGGAAGCTATGCACCAATGCTAGCGCCTAATTTACCTGTCAAAGCAATTCTGGAACTCATTTCCTGGAATGACTAACAGAGCTGTCATTGTATGAGATCTGACAATTAAGTTTGTGAACTAGACACTGTGTACTTACATTATCAGCATGGTATGAACAATGTAGTTAAGTTTTCATAATCTTGGCGTATCAAAGCTGTATTCGTGTTAACATGTGGCAGTATCTTGCTGAGTGGCAAGATACTGCCACTCATTATTGTGTGTGTTTTTATGTGTGTACAACAGTTCTGATGGTCACACCACAAAGAGTTCCAAAACTGCTTTGAAGGAGGGACTAGGTGCTGGCATCAGTATATAGTTTCCCAAGGGAAGTAATTCAAAGGTGACCATAGTGATAAATAGCAATGAGGTATGTGGCACTTTTATGAGTCTGTGAACTTATCAGACCTTGTATTATCTTTGATTCAGAAACCCTATCTAAAGGAATTTATCCTATTGATATGATGCTGCCATTAAAAAGAAAGAATAAGAAAGGATAAGTTCTGGCTCAGCACCTGTGGCTCAAGGAGCTAAGGCGCCAGCCACATACACATGAACTGGCAGGTTCAAATCCAGCCTGGGCCCGCCAAACAACAATGATGGCTGCAACCAAAAAATAGCCGGGTGTTGTGGTGGGCGCCTGTAGTGCCATTTACTTGGGAGGCGAAAGCAGGAGAATCGCTTGAGCCCGGGAGTTGGAGGTTGCTGTGAGCTGTGATGTCATGGTACTCTACCCAGGGTGACAGCTTGAGGCTCTGTCTCAAAATAAATAAATAAATAGAAAAAAGAAGTTCTTTAGGTACTGAAGCTGCAGAAAAGAACTAACAGAGGTTAGACCTGAGACTGCTAACCTTAAAAATGCCTGCTTGCAAGTTTGGTTTCTGTCTGCTGCTTTGTGACTCAAGAGGAAAAAAACAAGGTTGGTTTTTAGTGGGCATCTGGTATTTTGGGAGGGTTCCCACCATTCCCCAACTGACACAAGTGGTCTGTGGTGTTGTCAAGTGAGAAGACTTATGTTGAATAATGGCTTTCCTCCTGGGAGTCTAGAATTTTGGTATGTCATAGGGAGAGGCACCTACATGACCAAGCTCCAATAAAGACCAGGACTGTGGTGGCACCTGTGGCTCAGTGAGTGGGGCGTCGGCCCCATTATGCCGAGGGTGGAGGGTTCAAACCCAGCCCCGGCCAAACTGCAACAAAAAAATAGCCAGGCGTTGTGGCGGGCGCCTGTAGTCCCAGCTGCTCGGGAGGCTGAGGCAAGAGAATCGCGTAAGCCCAAGAGTTAGAGGTTGCTGTGAGCCGTGTGACGCCATGGCACTCTACCCGAGGGCGGTACAGTGAGACTCTGTCTCTACAAAAAAAAAAAAAAAAAAAAAAAGACCAGGACTGTGAGTTTGTAATGAACATCCCTGATAGACATTCACATGTGTTGTCATAATCTGCTGCTGAAGTGACTAAGTGTCCCATGTGATTTTTCACTGGGGAGGGGATTCTCAGAGGTTTGTACCTGGTGTCCTCTATGGTTTGCCCCATGTGCCTTTGCTGATTTTGATTTATATTTTTGATTTATATTTTTTTGCTGTAAATCCTCATAAATGTGGATACAACTATATGCTGAGTCCTAGCAAATCATCAAACCTGGCGGTGGTCTTGGGAACTCTTGGTAGACGCAAGACATTCTCCAAAAATATAGGTTAAAAAAGAAAAAAAAAGAGAAAATGGATGTTTTGTCTATGTAAAAAAGAACAAAAGAGTTATCCTTATTTGTTTACATATGCACAGAGTATTACAGAAAGGTTAACAAGAAAATGCTAACAACACTAGTTGTTTTCTTTTTTTTCGAGACAGTCTCACCCTCCATACAGTGCCATGGCGTCTCAGCTCACAGCAACCTCAAAACTCTAGGGCTGAAGCAATTCTCTTGCCTCAGCCTCACAAGTAGCTAGGACTACAGGTAATTGTCACAACACCAGCTATTTTTTGGTTGGAGTTGTCCTTGTTGTTTGGCAGGCCCCAGCTGGGTTCAAAACCGCCAGCTCCGGTGTATTTAGCTGATGCCCCAGCTGCTTGAGCTACAGGCACCGAGCCAACACTAGTTTTCATAGACAGAAACTGAAAACTCAGGACAGAAGAGGGACAATTTTTATACCAGATCTCCTTCTTTTCTTTTGGTGGTTTTTGACCAGGGTTGGGTTTGAACCCACCACCTCCGGCATATGGGACCAGCGCCCTACTCCTTGAGCCACAGGCGCCTCCCTCTTTTCTTTTTTAATATTTATTTACTTTTTTTTTTTTTTTTAAGCAACAGAGTTTCACTTTGTCGCCCTCAGTAGAGTGCAGTGGTGTTACTGCTCACAGCAACCTCCAGCTTTTGGGCTTAGGCGATTCTCTTAACCTCAGCCTCCCAAGTAGCTGGGACCACAGGTGCCCGCCACAATGCCCAACTATTTTTATGTTGCAGTTTGGCCGGGGCCGGATTCAAACCCGCCGCCCTCGGTATATGGGGCCGGCGCCCGAGTCACTGAGCCACAAGCGCAGCCCAGATCTCCTTCTTTTCTATGAGTCCTCTGAATCTTCACCTGTTTCATAATATAATAAGAGACTCCTCTTTTTCTTTTTTTTTGTGATTTTTGGCCGAGGCTGGGTTTGAACCTGCCACCTCCGGCATATGGGACCGGCGCCCTACTCCTTGAGCCACAGGTGCCGCCCCAAATATACATTTTTAAATGTTCTCAGTTTCTTTTTTTTGTAGAGACAGTTTCACTTTATTGCCCTCGGTAGAGTGCTGTGGCGTCACACAGCTCACAGCAACCTCCAACTCCTGGGCTTAGGCAATTCTCCTGCCTCAGCCTCCCGAGTAGCTGGGACTACAGGTGCCCGCCACAACGCCCGGCTATTTTTTTGTTGCAGTTTGGCGGGGCTGGGTTTGAACCCGCCACCCTCGGTATATGGGGCCGGCGCCCTGCTCACTGAGCCATAGGCGCCGCCCTCCTCTTTTTCTTAATAGACACAAAATTCTATTTCTTACAGGCAAAGTATTAGAGACTATACCATTTGAGAACTAGAGAAAATATTTCAGAATGAGTTTTAAACCTGTGGTCAGACGATAATAAAAGTGTTTAAAAAATGTCAAGTGTAACTTTGTTTTGTTGTTAAAACTTATACAATGAAAACTACAAAACACTGTTGAAAGAAACTGATGATCTCTCTATTAATCAGGTGGTTAAGGGGGAAAAATTGAAGCCCTAAATAAATGGCAAGATATTAGAGGACTTAATATTGCTCAGATGGCAATATTCCCCCAACTGAACTTCAGATTTAATGCAATTCCTATCAAAATCCTAGTTGGCTACTTTGCAGAAACCAACAAGCTGATCTCAAAATACTCAAGGAAATCCAAGGCACCCAGAAGAGCCAAAAAAATCTGGAAAAAGAACTAAGACAGAGGACTTGCACATCCCAATTTCCAAATTTACTACAAAGCTACAGTAATCAAGAAAGTATAATACAGGGATAGGACAGACTTACTGATCAATGGAACAGAATTGAAAGTCCAAAAATAAATGCTTAGAAGAATAACTGTTTTCAAGATAATCAAAACAGGGGAAAATGGTCTTTTCACAAATACTAGTGCTGAGACAGCTGTATACCCACATGTGAATAACAAAGCTGAATTCACCTAGCACACCCATCTAAAGGACATTGGCTAAGAAAGTTAAGGAGGGAAGCCAGACAGCCCACACCAGCACAGCCAAACTGACCTCCAAATAATCAGAGGGAGTGGGAATGAACCAGGTCAAAGGTCTCAATTTCAGTTTTCATCAGATAAGGATTACTACATCAAATTACTCAGCCTTTATTCCACAAGTCATTTCACTAAGGGCCTACTACTCCTGAGCCCTGAGCAAACAAAACGGTAAGCAAGACAGAGACCTCTTAATCTTTCTAACTACCCCTAGCCATGAGATCCAACCCAGTACAGAAGACACAAAGAGCTCACCCGTACCATTGCCAACCTGTGGAGCGATGGCTTCAGCCTCAGGCCAAGGTGTATTCTTGAAGAATCTTTCAGTCAGCTTAGTCCAGCTGAAAATAAAGCAGAAAAATTCTAGAACTCCAAATGATGGACTGGAGGCCACCAACCTTTGCAATTTACAATGGAGAATGCAGGCTTAGACAAACAGAGCCAGGGCCAGAGTTCCTCAACCCAACTCTGCCATTCAGGCAGTCTTTCTTGGTAGAGTTCTATGGCATCACAGCTCACAGCAACCTCAAACTCTTGGGCTTAAAGCGAGTCTCTTGCCTCAGCCGCCCAAGGAGCTGGGGCTACAGGCGCCTGCCACAATGCCCAGCTATTTTTTGTTGTTGTTGTTGTTGTTGTAGTTGTTCATTGTTGTTTTAGCAGGCCCAGGCTGGTTTCAAACCCACCAGTCTCAGTGTATGTAGCCGGCATCCTAACCACTGAGCACGGGCACCTAGTCGGGCAGTCTTTCTTAACACAATAAAAACACTTTTCTTACATGTTAGACACCTACTAAGCTTTTCAGGATCATCTCTGTATCATAAATCACAGTCACATTTAACTGCTTGCTATTCTCTGATGTGTGAACTGCTTTTTATTTATTTGAGATAGAGTCTCACTGTGTCATCCTGGCTAGAGTGCCGTGCCACCATCACAGCTCACTGCAACCTCAAACTCTTGGGCTCAAGCAATCTTCCTGCCTCAGCCTCCTAAGTAACTGGGACTACAGGGGCATGCCATCACATCAGGCTAATTTTTTCTATTTCTGGTAGAGATGGGGGTCTCACTTGTGTTCAGACTGGTCTCAAACGCCTGACTTCAAGCAGTCTTCCTCCCTTGGCTTCCCAGAATGCTAGGGTGGATTACAGTCATGAGTCATTATGCACAGCCAACAGCTACTTTTTCAGACAGACACAAGTACCCTCACCTCCTAAGCACTCAGTGTTTCCACTGGCTGGCACACTGTGCTCTTCTCCAAACACAGAAGGAAACCAGTCTGCTACATTCTGTGGTCACAACACACCTACAATATCCAATCTGCTTCATAAACCTACAAGAAGCTACTATTTCATTTCCCTCTCCTGACCCCTTAGCAGCTACTTTGCCCCACCTCTCCCAATTCTCTGGCTCTTTCAGCCTATCATATAAACATGCTCAAGTCCCCACTCAAAACATAGAATTAAACAGAAAGCTTCTCAATAACCCTGCAAATCTCCTATACTTACCTATTCTCCTTTCACACGCCACTGTCATCTGCCTGCTGCCACTATTGTGCCACTGAAACTGACCAGGCTAAAGTTATTAAGAACCCTCTAAGTTGACAAATTCAAATGGTTCCTTTCCCATCCAGACCTCACTAAAGCATTAAACATTTGTTAATCATCCCCTTCTTCAAAATCTCCTCTGAATACCTTCTTCTCTGCTGATTTACTACCTACTTTTCCCTCCTGCCGTCTTGTACTGGGTCCTCTTTCTTTGCTTACCTGCCCCCAGCTAAAGAAACATAATTCCTCAGACACCAGCCATTCTTTTTTTTTTTTTTTAAGAAAGTCTCACTTTGGGGCGGCACCTGTGGCTCAGTCGGTAAGGTGCTGGCCCCATATACCGAGGGTGGCGGGTTCAAACCCGGCCCCAGCCGAACTGCAACAAAAAAATAGCCGGGTGTTGTGGCAGGCGCCTGTAGTCCCAGCTACCTGGGAGGCTGAGGCAAGAGAATCGCTTAAGCCCAGGAGTTGGAGGTTGCTGTGAGCTATGTGATGCCATGGCATTCTACCTAGGGCCATAAAGTGAAACTCTGTTTCTACAAAAAAAAAAGAAAAGTCTCACTTTGTCACCCTCTGTAGAGTGCCGTAGTGTCACAGCCCACAGCAACCCCCAGCTCTTGGGCTTAAGCGATTCTCTTGCCTCAGCCTCCCAAGTAGCTAGGACCACAGGCGCCCGCCACAATGCCTGGCTATTTTTTGTTGCAATCTGGCCAGGGCTGGGTTTGTATCTCCACCCTCGATATATGAGGCCAGCGCCCTACTCACTGAGCCACAGGTGCCACCCCAACACCAGCCATTCTTTTTTTTTTTTTGTAGAGACAGAGTCTCACTTTATGGCCCTCGGTAGAGTGCCGTGGCCTCACACGGCTCACAGCAACCTCCAACTCCTGGGCTTATGCGATTCTCTTGCCTCAGCCTCCCGAGCAACTGGGACTACAGGCGCCCGCCACAACGCCCGGCTACACCAGCCATTCTTTAAACTACATTCTCCTAAGGAAACAATGACCACATGCTTGGCTTCAACTATCATTTACATCTGCCTGCACTGCCCAATACAGTAGCCACTAGCTACTTATGCTACTGTTACTGAAGAACTTAATTTTAAATTTCATTTAGGTTTTATTTAAATTTTAAACCAATACTTAACTCAGTTATTAGAAAACTTTTAGGTATATCTGCAATGACCTCAGTATATGGATCTATTTTTCCAATCACATATTTCATTAGTTTTAAATATTGATTATAGGCGTGCCCATAGCTCAGTCAGTCGGGTACTGGCCACATACACCTAGGCTGGCGGGTTCAAACCCAGCCCGAGCCAGCTAAAAGAACAATGACAACCGCAACCAAAAAAATAGCCAAGCATTGTGGTGGGTGCCTGTAGTCCCAGCTACTCGGGAGGCTGAGGCAAGATAATCGCTTAAACCCAAAAGTTTGAGGTTGCTGTGAGCTGTGACGCCATAGCACTGTACCAAGGGTGACATAGTGAGACAGAGTTTATTTATTTATTTATAAATAAATAAAAATATATTCATTATATGTAGAAATCATTATTTTAGGTAAATTTTTTTTTTTACCTCTTTTCACTTTTTCAACACATTGCAAACATAATTCCTATTGATCAGCACTAATCTATACACATATGACTAGAAAGACCTGGGGAATGAAGGAAACATACATCAGAGATTAACTTTTATTCACTGATCCAATAGGCGTCTATTTGCTTTCTCTCTTCTAACCTTCTAAGATGTGCTTAAATTGTACTCCCTTGGTGAAATCTTTCCTGACTAGCCCAGTCCTGACTGATCTGTCTTCCCTCTAAAGCCTATCACACAAGGCCAATCCTCTGAAAGGTTCTAGATGGTGGCTCACCCTGGTATGCACTGAGAAACTACACAGCAGTTTAGAAATTAGGCTCTAGGGTGGCGCCTGTGGCTCAGCGAGTAGGGCGCCGGCCCCATATGCCGAGGGTGGCGGGTTCAAACCCAGCCCCGGCCAAACTGCAACAAAAAAATAGCCGGGTGTTGTGGCGGGCACCTGTAGTCCCAGCAGCTCGGGAGGCTGAGGCAAGAGAATCACGAAGCCCAAGAGTTAGAGGTTGCTGAGAGCCATGTGATGCCACGGCACTCTACCCCCTGTACCGAGGGCGGTACAGTGAGACTCTGTCTCTACAAAAAAAAAAGAAATTAGGCTCTGGTGTCAGAAAGTACAGGTTCAGGGTAGCGCCTATGGCTCAAAGGGTTGGGTGCTGACCCCATATGCTGGAGGTAGTGGGTTCAAGCCCAGCCCCAGCCAAAAACTGAAAAAAAATAAAAAATAAAAAAATAAATAATAATAAATAGCCGGGCGTTGTGGCGGGCGCCTGTAGTCCCAGCTGCTCGGGAGGCTGAGGCAAGAGAATCACATAAGCCCAAGAGCTGGAGGTTGCTGTGAGCCATGTGACGCCACAGCACTCTACAGAGGGCAGTAAAATGAGACTCTGTCTCTACAAAAAAAAAAATAATAATCATAATCATAATAAAAATAAAAAAAAAAAAAGAAAGTGCAGGTTCAAAACTCAGAACAGGCATTTAACTAGCTATATGATTTGCTGGGCACGGTGACTCATTCCTGTAATCCCAGCACTCCAGGAGGCTGAGGTGGGTGGATTGCTTGAGCTCAGGAGTTTGAGACCAGCTTGAACAAGTGTACATAGACCCCATATCTAAAAATAGATGGTAGCCGGGCGTTGTGGTGGGTGCCTGTAGGAGAATAGCCTAAGCCTATGAGTTGGAGGTTGCTGTGAGCAGAGTGACGCCACGGCACTCTACCAAGGGCAATAAAATGACACTCTGTCTCTGCAAAATATAAATAAATAAAAATAGCTGGGTGTTGTGGCGGGCACCTGTAGCCCCAGCTACTCAGGAGGCTGAGCCAAGAGAATGGCTTGAGCCCAAGAGTTTGAGATTGCTGTGAGCTATGACAGCACAGCACTCAAATCGAGGGTGACTAAGTGAGACTGTCTCAAAAAAAAAAAAAAAAAAAAACCCACAAACTGAAAAACGATGTGATTATTTACTACTTCCTATTTTTTCATCTGTAAAAATGAGAAAAACAGTACCTACTTCATTGGGTTACTGTGAAAAATGCATAAATTTATTTTTATAAAGCACCATAAACACTGATTTAATCTGATAACAGTGAATTGCTATTATTAGAATTAATAGTGATAATATTTTAGGCCCTGTACAAGTCTCTAGAGATACAAAGTCCAAAAAAACTACATGTCCCTGGCCAGGTACAGTGGCTCACTCCTATAACCCTAGCACTTTAGGAGGCTTAGGTGGTAGGAGCACTTGAGTCTGAGATCAGCCTGAGCAAGAGCAAGACATCCTACAAAAAAAAAAATTTTTTTTTTAGAAAAATTAGCCAGGCATGGTTGCACACCCTTGCAGTCCCAGCTACTGAGGAGGCCGAGGGAGGAGGATTGCCTGAAGACCAGAGGTTTGAGGTTGTGATGAGCACTGCACTCTTGGCAGGGTGACAAGAGCCCTGTCTCGAAAAACAAACGAAACAAAACCAAACAAACAAAAAGTATGTCCCTAGGCCCCAGGAATCACAAAGATACCCTGGAGCACTCTTCACAGAAAAATGGTTCAACATCACTGTGTTTGTAGGAATTACATCCCCAGGCCCATCCACCAAGAGGTTAGCCAGTGGCCCATACCTGTTCTCATAGATGTCCTGGATCTCGTATACCTTCTGGTCAATGACATCACTGGAGACACGACTGGCCTGTAGCTCATACACTTTCTGGTCAATCAAATCCGAGACAGTTTTGTGGAAATACTGAATGAAGTTTTTGATCACTTCAGGGATCACCTGATAGGTCTGCTGTTCATACTGACGTTCATAAGCAAGGTCCTGCTTTGGATCTCCTAGAGATTGGACACAACAACTACTTATGGAGTATTTACAAACCCACACGCATGATGGAACAAAAGGGCATGACTACCCCACAAACTAAATTGAGTCAATAAAAACCAATATAGTTCTGTTTTAAAAACTCAAGAGATATAAACCTCCCAATCCAATCTCCCTGTTTCTTCAAAACAATTAGCACTATTTAGAGTTATTTTTACTTGTATCTGTTTTGCCCCTTGGAATCTAAAGTCTGGGAGGTCAAGAACCTCATCTGTCTTGTATCCAGCTGTAACCTCAGGACCTCAAACAGTTAGGTATAATGGGAAAGAGGAGTGAGAGTGTAGGAAGGGTTAAGTGGTAACAGGCACTTAGTATTTTCTGAAGGAATACCTGCCACCTCCAAACTATATGACTTGCAGCAAGTTACTAAGCCTCTGCACTTTTTCTCATTATCAGGAGACATTATTTACATACTTTATAGAATTGTTGTAGGTAATAAATGAAACATTTCACGTAAAGCACTCAGAACAACATATAACACTAAGCCAAATCACTATAACATTTCAGGAAACCTCAAAACTCTCCCCAGAAGATTTCATTTGGGCTGGGTTTGAATCACTTAAGTTTTTCCCATCAAGACTTTCTGCTGGGCGGCGCCTGTGGCTCAGTCGTAAGGCGCCGGCCCCATATACCGAGGGTGGCGGGTTCAAACCCGGCCCCAGCCAAACTGCAACCAAAAAAATAGCCAGGCGTTGTGGTGGGCGCCTGTAGTCTCAGCTACTCGGGAGGCTGAGGCAAGAGAATCCCTTAAGCCCAGGAGTTGGAGGTTGCTGTGAGCTGTGTGAGGCCATGGCACTCTACCGAGGGCCATAAAGTGAGACTCTGTCTCTACAAAAAAAAAAGACATTCTGCTAAGGCCAAGTGCTCATGCCTGTAATCCTAGCACTCTGGGAGGCCGAGGCAGGTGGACTGCCTGCTCACAAGTCTGAGACCAGCCTAAGAGTGAGACCCCCGTCTCTAAAAAATTACCCAGGCACTGTGACAGGTGCCTACAGTCCTAACTACTGGGGAGGCTGAGGCAAGAGGATCACTTAGCCCATGAGTTTGAAGTTGCTGTGAGCTATGGACACAGCACTCTGCCCAGGTCTACAGAGTGAGTGTCCCAAGAAAAAACAAAAAACAGGGCAGCACCTGTGGCTCAAAGAAGTAGGGCGCCAGCCACATATGCCAGAGGTGGTGGGTTCAAACCCAGCCCCAGCCAAAAGCTGCCAAAAAAAAAAAAAAAAAGAAAGAAAAAACAAAAAAAAACAAAAATTTTCTGCTTTGGCTAAAAATTTATAGCCAGGTCAGTAATCTTTCTCTTCTAATACAATGAGGTGGACTACAATAAAAACCTGGTTTATGAAGCTCTATACAATCCTTACCTCTAAAAGCTAATGACTGACTCCAAACCTGGACCATGAAGAAGCAGTTGATTTTTTTTTTTTTTTTGAGACAGAGTCTCACTTTGTTGCCCTTGGTGGAGTACCCTGGCATCAGAGCTCACAACAACCTCCAGCTCTCGGGCTTAGGCGATTCTCTTGCCTCTGCCTCCAGAGTAGCTGGGATTACAGGTGCCCGCCACAACACCCGGTTATTTTGTTGTTGTTGCAGTTTGACAGGGGCCGGATTTGAACCTGCCACCCTCGGTATATGGGGCCGGCGCCCTACTGAGCCACAGGCGCCGCCCGAAAAAGCAAGTTTTTAACAGATGCCTTTCAGAGCTGGTTCTGAGACATTCAAAAAGGTCCTAATCTCTACGAGTACTTAGCTAGCCAAACCCATTGTCTCACCTGTGTGCATATCATAGTCGCCCGGGTAGGCATATGGGTCATAAGCCGCCTAGTAGAAAAGAGACAAAGTGAAGAACCGTCCCCAATTCGTGAATTCGAAGTGCTCGTCGTAGAGCCTATGTACCAAGCACAAGCTTAAAGAAAATCAGGTAAGACACAGTCCCTATCTTTGAGGAACTTACGTGCCTGCGAGAAAAGGGAAAATACGTAGACAATAGCAATACACCAATACGGATGGGACAAGGTAGAGCAAAACCCAAAAGACTGTGGAAATCAATGGGGTTTGATCAGACGGAACTCGGTTACAGAAACACACGACAGACCAGTCTCCGACAGGCTGAGCAGACACGCGGAGTGAGCCCGAGTCGGAGGAGGCGGAGCTGTAGGAGCAGCACCAGGGCCGCGCAGGAGGCCGGCCGGAGCTAGTCGCGGCCCACGGAGGATCCCGGACACTATTCCGCCTCGGGGCCCAGCACCTAGAGAGTCCCACCGCGTCGCAGAGCCCACCGCGCACTTGGGACCACGTTACCTCAGACTCATAGTCGTCAGCTGGATAGGACATGGCTGCGGCGCTCGGGAACACCGCCGGAAAGAGCGAAAAGAGCGGCCCGCCCTAGCGTCACGAGGCAGGAAGTTCCGCCCTCCTTTGGCCCGCCGGGAAACCGGAAGTCCCGGGTAGTACCTGGGAGTCTGAGATACCCATGTTAGGAATGATAAAGACTACAAATAACGGGAATTTTTCTTTTGTCGTCAGTAGCAGCTACTCAACGAATGTAACTCTATAGTACTTGTGTAAATTACGAACTACGAATACGCAGCAGTTGGCCTAAAGGGTGAACAAAGGGAAATCAGAAAGAATGCCACACAAAAGATGGCTGACTACTGCCTCGGTGGATTCTCGCGTGAAGGAAAGTTCGGCTATAGGGGGCCTGACCTTGGATTTAGGTCTAAGTGGCTTGCCTGCCCCCAGAAAGGTCTTCAAACGTTCAGACTTCAAAAGACTACGCTTGCGAGTTGTAAAAATTTAGGCTTGGTCCCATGCACTGAGAGAGCATTGAGAGAGGTGCCTCAGATGTGAACCCTATGGTTGGAGCAGGCAAAGATGAAGCCAGCTGTGGCGCGAGGCCCAGGACGTGGGTAGCTCTTGAGAGCCCGCACTCGTGAGGGGCGTGTTCAGACTCTGGTGCCAAGGTTCGAGTCTCGGGGAAGTCCTCAAGGTAGGGATGAGGTTATAAAACAAGCCAATAGAGGCTCAGCGTCCGTAGCACAGTGGTTACAGCGCCAGCCACATACACCGAGGCTGGCGGGTTTGAACCGAACCCGGCCTGGACCTGCTAAACAACAATGACAACCGCGATAAAAAATAGCCGGGTGTTGTGGCAGGCGCCTGTAGTCCCAGCTAGTTTGGAGGCTGAGGCAAGAGAGTCGCTTAAGCCCAAGAGTTGGAGGTTGCTGTGAGCTGTGATATCATCGCACTCTACCCAGGTGGCAGTGTGAGACACTGTCTCAAAAATAAATAAACAAAAAGAAAATTAACTTCTCAACGTCTGTGTTGTCAATTTTCTTAAGTTATAAATTGCAATCTGTAATTTTCTGGTTTCTCACAGTGTTGTGTTTTCTCTTTCTAAATATTCTTTTCAATACCTAGATTTTATTTCTGTAATTATTTTTTATGTTTGCTTCAGACATCACAAACCAGATCCCTTGTTTATAGATATCTAACATTTTATTTATGTAGGTCTTTCCACCTCTTTCAGAAGCTATAGGCTGACATTCTTCCTTTCTTTCTTTGGGATGCCAAGCCTTTCTCTCCCTCCTTTTTTCCCTACCCCCTCCATCTTCCCCTTCTCTCACTCCCTGCTCTGTGCTCCCTTCTCTATTATCTCTCCCCCCACCCTCTTTCCTCTCTCTAACATGAAGAAAAACTTACACTCTTATATCCTTAAAAAAAAAAAAAAAAGAAGAAGAAGGTATAGGCTCCGCACCCTAGCACAGTGGTTAGGGTGCCGGCCACATACACCAAGGGTGGGAGATTTGAACCCAGCCGTGGCCAGATAAACAACAATGACAACTGCAACATAAAATAGCTGGGCCTGTGGCGGGCGCCTGTAGTCCCAGCTACTTGGGACGCTGAGGTAAGAGAATCGCTTAACTCCAAGCGTTTGAGGTTGCTATGAGCTGTGATGGGCACATTACTCTAGTGAGGGCGACACAGTGAGACTCCGTCTCAAAAAAAAGCAGAAGGTGGAGGAGGTATAAATGGGGGCGGTGCTGGCCCCATATACTGAGGGTGGCGGGTTCAAACCCGACCCCGGCCAAACTGCAGCAACAACAATAAATAGAAAAATTTGGTTTCGGCGGCACCTGTAGCTCAAGGAGTAGGGCGATGGCCCCATATACTGGAGGTGGTAGATTCAAACCCAGCCCAGGTCAAAAACTGAAAAAAAAAAGGGGGGGGGCATAAATGGGTTAAAAAATAAGCCACATACCAATGGAGAATGAGCATATTTGACTTATTTTTTTTTTTTTTAGAGACAGAGTCTCACTTTATCACCCTCAGTAGAGTGCTGTGTCGCAGCTCACAGCAACCTCCAACTCCTGGGCGTAGGCTATTCTCTTGCCTCAGCCTCCCGAGTAGCTGGGACTACAGGGGCCCGCCACAACACCTGCCTATTTTTTGTTGCAGTTTAGCCAGAGCCGGGTTTGAACCCACCACACTCAGTATATGGGGGGCGCCCTACCCACTGAGCCACAGGCGCCACCCGAGCGTATTTGACTGTTAATGAAGAAACCAACAGTATCACAGAGTTGGTTTGGAAATAATTTGAGAATACTTAATGGGCAAAGGTATCCAGAAATATAACTGCTAAATTAGACTCAAACCTCTTACAATTCCTACCAGCCAATAAAACTAAAACCTTTCAGGTTGTTTTCTTTATTGGACATACAAAAATGACTGCACCTTATCAGTTTTCTACAAGTTAACCTCTAACTTTGCAGAGTTGTAAAACATCATTGGATCCTAATCAATTGTTAGTCAAAGTTAAATTTCTCCAGAGTTAGAAGCTCCTTATGTGGGTTTCTTAGGAATTTTTTTTCAGGTTATTAAAAAGTCACCTATAGCGCAGCGCCTGTGGCTCAGTAAGTAAGGCCCCGGCCCCATAAGCCGAGGGTGGCGGGTTCAAAACCAGCCCTGGCCAAACTGCAACAACAACAAAAAATAGCCGGGCGTTCCGGCGGGCGCCTGTACTCCCAGCTGCTCGGGAGGCTGAGGCAAGAGAATCGCATAAGCCCAAGAGTTAGAGGTTGCTGTGAGCTGTGTGACGCCACCGCACTCTACCCGAGGGCAGTAGCGTGAGACTCTGTCTCTACAAAAAAAAAAAAAGTCACCTATGGCTTGGCGTCCATAGCTCAGTGGTAAGAGCGCCAGCCACCTACACCTGGGCTGAAGGGCTGGAACTCGGTGGGGCCAGCTAAAACAATAATGACAACTACAACCAAAAAATAGCCAGGCGTTATGGTAGGGGCCTGTAGTCCCAGCAACTTGGGAGGTTGAGGCAAGAGAATCGCTTAAGGGTTTGAGATTGCTGTGAGCTGTGGCGCCACTGCACGCTACCCAGGGGACAGCTTGAGACTCTGTCTCAAAAAAAAAAAAAGTAACCTAATCGCCATTTGCCATATTTTCAGATATTAAATAATTTTCTGCCTCACTCATTTTCATTTTCTACTTTTTTTTTCTTTTTTTAACAGAGTCTCACTCTGTCACTCTAGGTACAGTGATGTAGCATCATAGCTCACAGCAACCTCAGACTCTTGGACTAAAGCAATCCTTCTGCGTTAGTCATAGGAATAATTGGGACTACAGGCATGCGCCACTACACCGGGCTAGTTTTTCTATTTTTAGCAGAGATGGGGTCTGGCTCTTGCTCAGGCTTGTTTATAAATTCTGAACTCAAACAATCCAACCACCTCAGCCACCCAGAGTGCTACGATTGCAGCGTGAGCCACCGCGCCGGGCTGTGTTAGAGGGTTTATACATGAGAAGTTTTGCCTGCACACAAGAACTGGTCCAATGAGAGGTGGGCAATCACGAAAAAGTCCCATATCTCTCGGCTTTTAGCTACTCGTCTATAATACGGGGATATACTATAGGGATAGTCCTTGCCTACCTTATAGAAGTCTTTGTGGGGTTCGGGGCTATGCAAAGTCTTACAAAACACTGCACCTGCCTTGCATAGTCGACTACTCAGTGGCCAGCTGACGGATTTAAGTATTGCTCTGATGTAAATTTATCTCACTGAAAGCTATTGCTCAACAGTTTATAGTGATACCACAAAAAAAATTTTTTACAGGTTTTTTTTTTTTGGCCAGGGCTGGGTTTGAACCCACCACCGCCGGTATATGGCACGGCCTACCCCCCCCGTCCCAATTTTTTTTTTGCGTTGCCCTGGGTAGGCAACCTAACACTCTAGGATTTAAGCGACTCTCTTGCCTCAGCCTCCCAGGCAGCTGGGACTACAGGCGCCCGCCATAACATCCGGCTACTTTTTAGTGATAAGGTTTCGCTCTGGCTCAGGCTGGTCTCGAACCTGTGACCGCGTGAGCCACTGCCCCCGGCCTTGATGTCTCCAAATTTGAACATATTTTCCCACATACATTATGCGTTTGTGGGGAAAGTTCTTTTTTTTTTTTTCCTTTTTGCGTTCATTGATGTAAAACGAACTATATACCAGGTATAGCGTGGCTTCTTCACTTTCCTTTGTGAGAGGCTGCAGATCGCCTTAAGGTGATTGGCTTAAAGCAGCTGCCCGTTATCTTTCATCACGTGGCGGGTACAGGAAGGAGGGGGGGGTGTCGTAAACTCAGCTGTTTTATTGGCTCCGGTGGCGACATACGGCGAGAGCCATGGGCACTTCAAATTTTTGATTGGTTCCCGGCCAGACAACCTGTCCAATTCTCTTGCTTGTACTATGTCCTCCCTCTCCGATTGGTTGTGGAGAGTTTAGACTGGCAGGGTCGCCATTGATCCGACAGCTCCAGCCACCCAAGCCCGCCCCCTCTCGGTTGCCGTGGAAGCAGGCCCGGCCCGCCCTCTAGCTGTCTGACAGCAAGACAGAGCGGAGGGAAGTAGGTCCGTGGGTCGGTCGGGAACGAGGCTCTGGCTGCCGGGCCCGCGCAGAGCCGTTGCCATGGCAGCCGCCGCCGGGGACGCGGACGACGAGGCTCGCTCCGGCCGCTCGAGCTCCGATGGCGAGTGCGCGGTGGCGCCGGAGCCGCTAACTGGCGCCGAGGGCCTCTTCTCCTTTGCAGACTTTGGTTCTGCGCTGGGCGGCGGCGCAGGCCTCCCTGTCCGGGCGTCCAGCGCGGCCCAGTCCCCGCTGCGTTACCTCCATGTCCTGTGGCAGCAGGACTCGGAGCCGCGCGATGAGCTGCGCTGTAAGATCCCCGCTGGCCGGCTGAGGCGCGCCGCTAGGCCCCACCGCCGGCTCGGGCCCACGGGCAAGGAGGTGCACGGTGAGCAGCGGGAGCGGCGCGGCGGAGACCGAGGGGGCGGGGCGAGGCTGCCTGCAGCCGGTAGCGCGGCCACCTGGGCGAGTGAGAACCGGCCCTGACCGCCCGCCAACCTCAGCCTGGAGTTCTCCGACGTCTTCACTAAGGGCCCAGAGTGTCTCCTTTCTGTGATAATGATAAATATTATTATTATAGCTGCAAAGGACTATAAATTTTTTTTAAGGCTTTCTGCTCGGAGCCAGCCACTTGGCAATATCTGAATAGAAACTTTCCATGACTCCATCTGTTTATTAGTAGATAACAACATAGGGTTTGGGAGGACACTTTTAATTTTATTCATTTATTTATTTTTATTTTTTTTAGACAGAGTCTCACTGTGTCACCCTCAGTAGAGCGCTGTGACATCATGGCTCACAGCAACCTCAAACTTTTGGGCTCAAGCTTTTCTCTTGCCTCAGCCTCCCAAGGAGCTGGGACTACAGGCTCCTGCCAGAACTCCCGGCTATTTTTTTTATTGTTGTTGCAGTTGTCATTGTTGTTTTTGCTGGCCCGGGCTGGGTTCGAACCCGCCATCCTCAGTGTGTGTGGCTGGCACTGAGCCCACTGAGCTACGGGCGCCTCCCTAGAGGACACTTTTATTATCAGAGAGAGGAAAGGCCAGCGTCTGTAACTAAGTTGTAGTAATGTTGAAGTGCGCAAACTCCTCTACCACGTTTAGGCCTTAGGGAAACTAAATCCTTCCAGCCTTAGTTTCTCATCTGTGAAATGAGTATAATACCTGCCTTATGTGAATGAGTTAAGTAAGGTAATGAACATGTTTGTTGATACATGATCGTTTCTAGTCATAAGAACTCTTTGAGATACAGAAATTGTTCCCATTTTTTTGAGGAGGAAATTGAGGCTCAAGGAAATTGACTTACTCCAAGTCATGTGGAGAGTGTTCTGGTATTAGAACCCATGTCAGCCATATTCAAAGTCCTCCTCTGGTACATCTACCATATTGTTTTCAGCATTTTATGGATGAGACAGAAACTTAGAGTATGAAAGATTAAGAATGGGATCTTTTAGTCCCTTCTAGACCTATGATTCTACCCACATCGCATCTTGTGAATATTAAATGAGAATTTGGAAGTATGTATAGACCATAAAGTGCTACATGAGTGTAAGGAATTGTTATGTATCTGACTTGTGATTTTTTTTTTTTTTTTGAGACAGCCTCACTATGTGCCCTCAGTAAAGTGCTGTGGTGTCACAGCTCATAGCAACCTCAAACTCCTGGGGTGGGAATACATGCCTCCGCCACAATGCTTGGCTATTTTCTTTTTCTTTTTTTTTTTTTTTGTAGAGACAGAGTCTCACTGTACTGCCCTTGGGTAGAGTGCCATGAGGTCACACGGCTCACAGCAACCTGTAACTCTTGGGCTTACGCGATTCTCTTGCCTCAGCCTCCCAAGCAGCTGGGACTACAGGCGCCCGCCACAACACCTGGCTATTTTTTTGTTACAGTTTGGCCGGGGATGGGTTTGAACCCACCACCCTGGGCATATGGGGCTGGCGCCCTACTCACTGAGACACCGGAGCCGCCCCAATGCCCAGCTATTTTCTTGTTGCAGTTGTCATTGTTGTTCAGCTGGCCCAAGCCTTCCAGCCTCCGTTTATGTGGCTGGCACCATAACCACTGTGCTACAGGCGCGGAGCCTGACTTGTGATTTTTGACCATTTCTCTGATGACAAAGGCATTGCTTTCTATTAACCTCCAAAATATACAGATAGTGTCACTGCAAGGCACAACAGTTTCTGTTTAGAAATTACCTAATGAGGGCGGCGCCTGTGGCTCAGTGGGTAGGGCTCCGGCTCCGTATATAGAGGGTAGCAGTTTCGAACCCGCCCGGTACAATCTGCAACAAAACCGGGCGTTCTGGTGGGTGCCTGTAGTCCCAGCTACTCGGGAGGTTGAGGCAAGAGAATCGCCTAAGCCCAGAAGTTGGAGGTTGCTGTGAACTGTGACACCACAGCATTCAACCGGGGGTGATAAAGTGAGACTCTGTCTCTTACAAAAAAAAAAAAGAAAGAAAGAAATTACCTAATGCGGCGGAGTGCAGTGGCTCATGCCTGTAAATCCTAGCACTATGGGAGGCTGAGGTAGGAGGATCAGGATTTGGAGACTTGGCTGAACAGAAGGGAGATTCTGTCTCTACAAATCAAGAGCAAGACCCCGTCTCTAAAACTAGCCAGGTATTGTGGCAGGTGCCTATAGTCCGAGCTACTTGGGAGGCTGAGGCAAGAGGATCACTTGTGCCCAAGAGTTTGAGGTTGCTATGAGCTATGACGCCACGGCATTCTACCCAGGGCAACTGAGTAAGACTGTCTAAAAAAAAAAAAACAGAAAGAAAGGAGAAGAAAAATAAGCCAGGCATGGTGGTGCTACTTGGGAAACTGAGACAGGAGGATCACTTGAACCCAGAAGTTAGAGGCTGCAGTGAGCTATGACCATGCCACTGCACTCTAGCAGGGGCAACAGAGATAGACTGTCTAAAAAAAATAACAATACTGGGCAGCTCCTGTGGCTCAGTGGGTAGGGCGCCGGCCCCATATACCGAGGGCGGCGGGTTCAAACCCAGCCCCAGCCATACTGCAACAAAAAAATAGCTGGGCTTTGTGGCAGGTGCCTATAGTCCCAGTTACTCGGGAGGCTGAGGCAAGAGAATTGTCTAAGCCCAGGAATTGGAGGTTGCTATGAGCTGCGTGACGCCATGGCACTCTACCGACAGTGATAAAATGAGACTCTGTCTCTATAAAAAACAAAAAAATAGACCCGAGGACCAGGGGTTAACTGGTTAACTGGTTTTCTCAAGGTCACCTGGCTATTACTGGTGGCAGAGATCAGATCTGGCTCCAACAGCCTTGGAGAAATTGCTAGACAGTGTAGACTGTACTAGTCACACCTCAGTTCAAGTTTCTCCTTGTTCCAGGGTGGTATCTCTCATATCCTGGCACATTTGTTTTCCTTTAGATGCTTTTGTGGCTGAAGGGTGGGTTAACTAGGAAACCATCTCCTTGGTTGGTTGGAGACTGCAAATTTTTAGGACTGTTTCATCACTACTTTTTTTTTTTTTTTTTTGAGACAGAGTCTCACTTTCTCGCCCCTGGTAGAGTGTTGTGGCGTCATAGCTCACAGCAACCTCAAACTCTTGCCTCAGCCTCCCAGGTAGCTGGCTCAGGCTGGTCTTGAACCTGTGAGCTCAGGCAATCTACCCGCCTCGGCCTCCCAGAGTGTTAGGATTACAGGCGTGAGCCACTGTGCCTGGCCCCTACTACTTTTTTTTTTTTTTAACTGATATTATTTATTCTCTTCACAGCTCTGAAGAGGCTGAGGGATGCAGCCAATGCCAATGATGTGGAAACAGGTGAGTGTACATGGTGGGTCCAGCACCAGGGACCCATGGGCTGCTTGGGGAAGGAAAAAGCCAACCAGAGTTAGACCTCGCCTCTAAAAATAGCCAGGTGTTGTGGTGGGTGCCTGTAGCAGGCATGAGAGGAAGACACTGGTTTTTTATTGTTGCTGTCCGATATTCACTAGCTGACAGGGCAGTAGTAACATCAAAGACGCAAGGTCAGTTTATAACAGTGGTCCCCAACCATTTTGGCACCAGGGACTGGTTTCATGGAAGACAGTTTTTCCATGGACAGGAGGGGGGATGTTGAGGGGAGATGGGACAGGAGACAGAACTCAGGCAGTGATGTGAGTGATGGTGAATAGATGAAGCTTTGCTGGCTTACCTGCTGCTCACCTTGTGTGTCACCTGGTTCCTGACAGGGCACAGTCTGGAACTTTTTGGGGCAGCAGGGACCAGTTTTATGGAAGAAAGACACTTTTCCTGGGTTGGGGTGGGGGATGGGAGGCAGTGCAATGGTGATGATGTTGTGTGGCCTGGATTCTAACATAGATGAATACTTGTCTGTAGCCCAAGGGTTGGAGACAGCAGATTTTTAGGACAAAACGTTTAATTTTATCCACTGACTTAATTCTATTAGTCAAAGAAAAGTGCTGCATTAGTTTTCTATGGATGTTTCAACAGATTACCCCAACTTGCTGGTCTAAACAACACAAATTTATTGTCATACAGTTCTATACGTCAGAAGTCCAACATAGGTCTCACCAGGCTAAAATGCAGCTGTCATCAGGGCTGCATTTCTGGATTTTTTTGAGACAGCATTGTTGCCTGGCCTCGAGAGCCATGGCTTCATCATAACTCACAGCAACCTTAAACTCCTGGCTCAACTCATCCTCCTGCCTCAGCCCCTCAAGTAGATGGGACTACTATAGGCTTGGGCCAGCATGCCCTCCTTTTTTGCTTTATTTTATTTTTTTTGAGACAGAGTAAGACTGTGTTGCCCTTGGCCTTAGCCTTCTGAGTAGCTGGGACTATGAGCACATGCCCACATGCTCAGGTAATTTTTCTATTTTTTTAGTAGAGATGAAGTCTTGCTCCTGTTCAAGCTGGTCTCAAACTCCTGAGCTCAAGGAATCCTCCTTACTCAGCCTCCCAGAGTGCTAGGATTACAGGTGTGAGCCACTGCACCTAGCCAGGGCTGCATTTCTTTCTGGAGGCTTTCAGGGAGAATCTGTTCTCCTTTCTTTTTCCAGGTTCTAGACTTTCCCGTGTTCCTTGGCTCATGGCTTCTTCCTCTATTTTCAAAGGCAGCAACAGTGGGCTGAATCCTCACCTTGCCGTCTCTCTGGTTCTGGCAGCAGACAAAAGCTCTTCGATTTAAAGAACTTATGTAGGCCGGCACTCTGAGATGACTCAGATAGATTGCCTGAGCTCGCAGGTTCAAGACCAGTCTGAGCCAGAGTGAGATCTCATCTCTAAAAATAGCTGGGCATTATGGCAGGCACCTATAGTCCCAGCTACTGGAGAGACTGAGGCAAGAGAATTGTATGAGCCCAAGAGTTTGAGGTTGCTGTTAGCTATGATACTCGGCACTTTCCCAAGGGCAACAAAGTGAAACTCTGTCTCCAAAAAATAAAAAATAAATAAATAAAGGACTCGGCCGAGCGTGGTGGACCGCATCTGTAACCTTAGCTATCTGGGAGGCTGAGGCGGGTGGATTGCTGGAGCTATGAGTTTGAGACAAGCCTGAGCAAGAGTGACACCCCATCTCTGCTAAAAATAGAAAAACTGAGGCAAAAGGGTCGCTTGAGCCCGAGTTGGAGGTTGCTGTGAGCTATTACACCACGGCACTCTACCCAGGGTGACAGCTTGAAACTCTGTCTCACAAAAAAAATAAAGGACTCATGTAATTAGATTGGGCCTGGATAATCCATGATAATCTCCGCATCTCAAGTCCTTAACCTTGGTCAAATCTGTAAAGTCCTTTTTACCATTTAAAGTCTGACCAGGTGTAGTGGCTCATGCCCATAATCACGGCACTTTGGGATGCCAAGGCAGGAGGATTGCTCAAGGCCAGGAACTTAAGACCAGCCTGGGCAACTTAGCCATCTCTACAAAAAAATAGAAGTATCTGGGCATGGTGGCACATATTATAGTTTTAGCTATGTAGGAGGCTGAGCCAGAGGGATTGCTTGAGCCAGGAAGTTTGAGGTAGCAGTGAGCTATGATGATGCCACTATACTCTAGTTTTGGAAATTAGGAAAATATACAAGAAAAACATCTACATGTATGTCAATAAAGAAACTAATTTCTTTTAATATTTTGGTCAATTTTTCCTTTTTCCTATGCATAGAAATTTTCTTATGGATTTGCAAACCTCTGTACACATTTTGTAGCCTGCATGGTTTTTTTTCTGTATCATAACATTTTCTTTTTTCTTTTTTTTTTTTTTTGAGACAGAGTCTCATTATGTCACCCTCAGTAGAGTTCTGTGGTATCACAGCTCACAGCAATCTCCAACTCTTGGGCTGAAGCAATTCTCTTGCTTCAGGCACCCTTGTAGCTGGGATTATAGACACCCGCCACAATGCCTGGCCTTTTTTTGTTGTTGTCTTTTTCTTTTTTTCTTTTTTTTTGGTAGTTTTCAGCCGGGGCTGGGTTAGAACCCGCCATCTCTGGCATATGGGGCTGGTGCCCTACTCCTTTGAGCTATAGGCACCGCCTTATTGTCTTTTTCTTTAGCAGGCTCAGGCCAGGTTCAAATCTACCAGCCCTGGTCCATGTGGCTGGTGCCCTAACTGCTGAGCTATGGGCGCTGAGCCCATAAAATTTTCCATAGTCTTTGTAACCAGTTTTAAACACATGGAAGCATCATTTTCTTTTTTTTTTTTTTTTTTTGGCCGGGGCTGGGTTTGAACCCACCACCTCCGGCATATGGGACTGGCGCCCTACTCCTTGAGCCACAGGCGCTGCCCGGAAGCATCATTTTCTTATTTATAGAATAAATACTTCACTGTGTGATTCCTTAAAAGCTTATAAAGTTGAAGGCAAAAATCACCTTGTAATTCCATTTTCCTATTAAAACCACAATTTTAATTTCTTTATTTTAAATAATTAATTTTTTTTTGAAACAGAGTCTCATTATGTCACCCTCGGTACAGTGCCATGGCATCACAGCTCACCGCAATCTCAAACTCTTAGGCTTAAGCGATTCTCTTGCCTCAGCCTCCCACGTATCTGAGAGTACAGACACCCACCACAACGCTTGGCTATTTTTTTTGTTGTTGTTGTTGTTTTGTAGGCCCGGGGCAGGTTTGAACCCGCCAGCCCCGGTGTATGTGGCCAGCACCCTAATCACTAAGCTACAGGCACCAAGCCTTGTGCGTTTTTTTTTGAGATAGAGTCTCACTTTGTTGCCCAGGCAAGAGTGCCATGGCATCAGTCTAGCTCATAGCAATCTCAAACTGCTGGACTTAAGTGATCCTCCTGCCTCAGCCTCCCAAGCAGCTAAGGCTACAGGTGCCCACCATGACACCTGGCTAATTTTTTGGGAAACAAAAGTCTCACTTTGTCACCTTCAGTAGAGTGCTGTGGCGTCATAGCTCACAGCAACCTCAAACTCCTGGGCTCAAGCAGTTCTCTTGCCTCAGCCTCCCAACTAGCTGGGACTACAGGTGCCCGCCACAACACCCAGCTATTTTTAGAGATGGAGTCTCCAACTGGCTCAGGCTGGTCTTGAACCTGGAAGAATATAAAGTGATACCATTTCAAAAAAAAAAAAAAAAAACTGGGCGGCACCTGTGGCTCAGTGGGTAGGGCGCTGACCCCATATACTGAGGGTGGCAGGGTCGAACCCAGCCCCAGCCAGCTAAAACAGCAGCGGCAACTGCAACAAAAATAGCCGGCCATTGTGGCAGGCGCCTGTAGTCCTGGCTACTCAGGAGGCTGAGGCAAGAGAATCACCTAAGCCCAAGAGCTGGAGGTTGCTGTGAGCTGTGATGCTACAGCACTCTATCAAGGGCAACAAAGTGAGACTCTGTCTCTAAAAAAAAAAAAAAACCTGAAGTTACGTATTTAGTTGGACAAGAGGTTCAGAGAAAACTGATTTTAGATCCCAGATTTGCTTCCTATTATCTGGGTAAATGTAGCTTGGTTTTTTGTTTTTTTGTTTTTGAGGCAGTCTCAAGCCGTCACCCTGGGTAGAGTGCTGTGGCGTCATAGCTCACAGCAACCTCTAACTTGGGCTCAAGCAATCCTTTGCCTCAGTTTTTCTGTTTTTAATAGAAACAAAGTCAGGTTTTTGCTCAGGCTTATCTTGAACTCATGAGCTCAAGCAATCCACCCACCTCGACCTCTCAGATTGCTAGGATTACAGGCATGAGCCACCATACCTGGCCACTTGGGTCTTTTATAATCTCTCTGGGCCTGAGTCCTCTAGTCTATAAAATGGATGTAATACCTTGCTGAGTCATTGAGAGGCTTAGCATTCAAACCCGATGCCTGGCTGATGTTCAGTGTATAGTAACAATTATTACTCTAAAATGGCAGAGGATGTTAATATTAGATTAGCAGGATAAACAGGGCACTAAGCAGGTTTGAAGGAGGTAGGGGCTAACTCAGCTTGAGGAGATGGGAAAGATTCCTGGAGGGCAAGCTATCTGGACATCATCTGGAAGAACTCAAGTCCTTGAGAAGTTTTCTGGGGAGAAGAGACTAAAACGTTGAAATTGCTCTAAAATTGAGTTCGGCAGCAATTTTCTGTATTTCAGCTCCACCATGTACGTTAGTACATAATGCTCCACAGTTTATAGTGCCTTCCTACTTTTCAGAGAAGGAATTTCATATCCATTATTTTCATTACAGCAGCTCTGGAAATTAGCAGGGCAGAGATTATTTCCATTTGTGGGTGAACTGGGGCCTAAATCCAGGCCTTTATACTCCCAAGCAAGCTCTTTCCACTCCCATGCTTTTATCCGTGTACTCCTTCTTCATTCTTAGTTTTTTCTCTGACTGTATGATTTCTTTTTTTTTTTTTTTTTTTGTAGAGACAGAGTCTCACTTTATGGCCCTCAGTAGAGTGCCGTGGCCTCACACAGCTCACAGCAACCTCCAGCTCCTGGGCTTAAGCGATTCTCTTGCCTCAGCCTCCCGAGCAGCTGGGACTACAGGCGCCCGCCACAATGCCCGGCTATTTTTTTGTTGCAGTTCGGCCGGGGCCGGGTTTGAACCCGCCACCCTCGGCATATGGGGCCGGCACCTTACCGACTGAGCCACAGGCGCCGCCCTGACTGTATGATTTCACATACATTCTTCACATAAAGTCTGAAATCTTCAATTTCAGACTTTGATTCTTCTGCTTGATCAAGTTTGCTGTTGAAGCTTTCTATTATATTTGTTATGTTACATGTATTCATCGAATCCTTTAACTGCTTCTTTCTTTTCTTTTTTTTTTTTTTTTTGAGACAGAGTCTCACTGTATTACCCTTGGTAGAGTGCTGGGGCGTAATAGCTAACAGCAACCTCAACTCTTGGGCTCGAGCGATTCTCTTGCCTCAGCATCTGGAGTAGCAGGGATTACAGGCACCTCCCACACACCTAGCTAGTTTTTCATTTTTAGTAGAGATAGGGGTCTCAGTCTTGCTCAAACTGGTCTCAAACTCCTGAGCTTAAGCAGTCCACCTGCCTTGGCCTCCCAGAGTGCTAGGATTACAGGCTTGAGCCACCACGACTCGCCTTACTTGCTTCTTTTTTATAATGTCTTTTTGTTGAATTTTTTGTTTATTTTGTGAAGTTATTTTTCTGATTTTTTTGACATTTCTATATATGTTTTATTTATTTTTTTATTGAGTCAGAGGCTCATTTTGTCACCCTCAGTAGAGTGCCGTGGCGTCATAGCTCTCAGCAACCTCCAACTCTTGGACTCAAGCGATTCTTGCCTCAGCCTCCCTAGTAGCTGGGACTATAGGCACCTGCCACATGCCCAGCTATTTTTTTGTTTGTTTGTTTAGCAGGCCCAGGCCACGTTCTAACTCTCTAGCCCCAGCGCATGTGACCAGAGCCCTATCCACTGAGCTATGGGCACCCAGCCTATCTATGTTTTCTTATGTCTTTTTGAGTTTGCTTAAGATCATTATTTTGAATTCCTTTTCTGGCAATTTGTTGACTTCCTTTTTAATAAGGTCTGTTATTAGAGAGTTATGATGTTCCTTTGAGGTGTGATATTTCTTCGCTTTTTCATGTTTCCTGTGTCCCTGCAATGAGGTCTGTGCATCTGATGGGATGATTTCCTCTTCCAGACTTTCTAGAGTGGCTTTCATAGAGAAAAACTTGGACCTGCGGTTGGGTTTTGGTATGCCTGTTAGGAAGAGTATGGAGACTCTGTTTCCGAATAGTGCGATGGAATAGTCTTTATGCAGCTTCGTCAGCTGTGTTCAACATCAGAAATAACTGTGGGTACCTCAGTGGCATAGGCTATAGAAGTTTGTGGTAATGGTAGCATAGGTTGCTGCTAATGTCCTTGGTGTCGAGGGCTTTTGGGGTTCTTCTATTTTCATTTTCCCTACAATAGAAAGGCTTAGGCAAGGTGGTCCCTCTTGTGGCAGGGCTGACATAGCCTACAAGTGGCTGCAGTGGTGCTGAGTTCCAGGTGCAGGTGCTTGGACCGGCTATTGGGCCAGGGTCATAGTCTCAGGGTCTTGCAAACCTCTTGTGGCACTTGGGTCTTGGGGTACAGGTTTACTCTCTGTGGCTGAGTTGGATGTAGGTTGCCCATCAAGCCCGAATCTGTGACTCTGAAGCACTCCCTAGCAATCTGGGCATAAAGAGTCATGTTGTAGTGGATGTGATGGTATCCATGAGGGGCAGGACAGAGCACGGGCCTCCTTCCTTTTTGACTTAGCTTAGCCTGTGTCTTTGTCTGTGTGGCTCCAGAACCTGTCCTCTATTCTACCTAAAAGGCTGCTTTTGGAGGCAAGGTAAGCATTGGCCAATAGCTTGGGCAGCTGTGTCCAGCTGGAATGGATGTATATCCAAGCTGTGCTACGGAGATGGGTCCACAGTCTGTGCTAGGAATTTCTGTGACTCAAGAATTCCTGAACTTGGAGGCCAAGAGCCTCCCGTAACATTCTATTCCTAGACATGTAGTTTGAGCTCTCAAAATCCACTGCCCTTGGTTGTGCCCTCAGAAGAATATGTCCCTTGTCATGGCAGTCCCCATGGGGTCATTATCCAGGAGGGGTTGCTTTCCCGTGGATTATTGCCAACTTGTCTAGAGGGACTTCTGAGCATCCCTGTCCATCCCTCAGGGACTGTAACTTAGCTAACATTGCCACTTTTTCCTCTTCCCTCCCTCTGTCTTGGTGGTGTCAGTGCAGCAGCTGCTAGAAGATGGCGCGGATCCCTGTGCAGCTGATGACAAGGGTCGCACAGCACTCCATTTTGCCTCCTGCAATGGCAATGACCAGATTGGTGAGTCGTGGGAAGGAAGGAGGGAGCAGGGCCACGCAAGTAGCATGTCCCCACAGCTGCTATCTCCACAGTCTTGGAAGGCCCAATTGTACTGGATATAAGGAGGATGTGGCATCACAGTGCCCTGCCATTCTCTCTCCCTTAGCCTACGGAACCGGCTCTGCCAGCCCAGGGCATGAGTGTACCTGGGGAAAGAATATGATTGACTTTAAGGCTGAAGGGAGGTCTCCAATTGGGAGACTGCTCCAGGAATTTTAGGAGCCGTAGCTCCTGGGAAATAGGGCCCAGGAATTGGAGATATACAGGGAACATTGACTCAGTGCTGGCTGCAGCAGCAGGACTGCTTCTTTTGGGAATCTTTCTTTCTTCTTTTTGTTGTGGTATTGCTGCCAAATAGTGAACTATGTATGTGTATGTACTGGGGTAACCACCACTAGATCAAGATAGAGAATATTGTTAGCACCCCAGAACCCTCCAGCATTCCTTGCAGTCCTTACCTCCATCTGGACCTTGTTCACCATGGACTAGTTTTGCCTGGCTTTGAATTTCACATAAATGGAAGCATGTTATGCACTCCTTTGTGCATACTCCTTCACTCAACATTATATCCTTGAGGTTCGTCCATGAATGTTGTATGTATCATACCGTCACCCTTGGTATTCTGGGGGGATTGGTTCCAGGACCCCACTTGAATATCGAACTCCATGGATATACTGAAGTTCCTTAAAGTCAGCCCTCCACCTCTGCGAGTTCCATGTCTAGGGTTGGAATGAATCTGCAAATGTGGAAACCACAGATGGGTGGAGGAAGGTAGATTGTAGCTTGTTCTTTCTTTTGTTCATTAGTATTTCTTTTTTTTATATATATATATATAATTGATTGTTTGTTTATTTAGTGTGTGTGTGTGTGTGTGTGTGTGTGTTTTGGCCAGGGCTGGGTTTGAACCCACCACCTCCAGCATATGGGAGCGGCGCCCTACCACTTTGAGCCACAGGTGCCGCCCTGTTCGTTAATATTTCATTGTGATATATCCCAATTTACCTATTTTGGGACATTTGTGTTATTTATAGGTTTTCTTTTTTGAGACAGAGTCTCACTATGTCGCCCTCAGTAGAGTGTCGTGGCATCACAATTCACAGCAACCTCCAACTCTTGGGCTCAAGTGATTCTCTTGCCTCAGCCTCCCAAGTAACTGGGACTACAGGCGCCTGCCACAACACCCGGCTATTTTTTTGTTGCAGTTGTCGTTGTTTGGCGGGCCCAGGCCAGGTTCGAACCTGCCAGCCCCGGTGTATGTGGCCAGTGCCCTGACCACTGAGCTACAGGTGCCGAGCCTATTTACAAGTTTTAGTTATAAAAGAAGCTGCTGTGAATATTGTCATATGTGTGATTTTGTGACCATAAGCAGCCATTTATGTGGAATGTAAACCTAGGAGTGGATTTTTGGGTCACTAGGGTACACATATATTTCACTTCAGTGGGTACTACCAAACCATTTCCCACACTCCTACTCCAACCAGCAATGTAACAGAGTTCTACATTTTCCCACATCCTTGCCAACACTTGATATCGTCTCTTTTTAATTTTAGCAATTCTGGTATAGTGATGTCTCATTGTGGTTTAATTTGCATTTATCTAATGGCCAGTGAAGTTGAGCACCTCTTCATGTACATGTATTTACTGGCCTATTTTGTTTTGTTTTTTGAGACAGGAACTCACTCTATTGCCTGGACTAGAAAGTAATGGTGTCATCATAGCCTACTGCAACCTCAAACTCCTGGCTCAAGCAATCCTCCTGTTTCAGCTTCCCAAGTGGCTAGGACTATAAGTGCATGCCACCAGGCCGAGCTAAATTTTTCTAGATGGGGTCTTGCTATGTTGCTTAGGCTGATCTTGAACTCCTGGCCTCAAAGAGCCTTGTGCCTTTGCCTCCCATAGTTCTGGGTTCATAGGCATTAGCTATGATATGGCTGATTTATAGAAATTCTTTTTTCTTTTTTTCTTTTTTGAGACAGTCTCACTTTGTCTCATCACAGCTCACAGCAACCTCAAACTCTTGGGTTCAAGGGATTCTCTTGCCTCAGCCTCCCAAGTAGCTGGAACTACAGAGGCCTGCTACAATGCCCAGCTATTTTTTTTTAGAGATGAGGTCTCATTCTTGCTCAGGCTGGTTTCAAACTCCTGAGCTCACGCAATCCACCTGCTTCAGTCTCCCAAAATGCTAGGATTACAGGCATGAGCCACTGCGCCCACCCTATAGAAATTCTTTATACGTTCTGAATACAGTCTAGGCGAGGTGGCTCACATCTGTAGCACTTTGGGAGGTCGAGGCTGGAGAATGCATTGAGCTCAAGAGTTCGAGACCAGCCTGAGTAAGAGCAAAACCCTGCCTCTACTAAAAATAGGAAAAAAATTAGCCAGGCATTGTGGTGAGCATTTGTAGTCCCACCTCTACTAAAAAAAGAGAAAAAAATTAGCCAGGTATTATGGCTAGCCATCTGTAGTCCTAGCTACTCAGGAGGCTGAGGCAGGAGGATCATTTGAACCCAGGAGTTTGAAGTTTCTGTGAGCTAGGCTGACACCACGGCACTCTAGCCTGGGGCAACAGAGTGAGATTCTGTCTCAAAACCCAAAACAAAACAAAACACCTTAACATCCAAGTCCCATAACACGTGCATAAGGCCAGGGTGCCCTGCCAGCTTCCTCAACTCCTTGCGCTTAGTGTCCTGCACACGACAGTGAATGAGTAAGGGAATGAACAAGTGAATGGAAGGTGGGGTGTATGCCCAGAATATTTTTCTTTTTTTTTTGGCCGGGGCTGGATTTGAACCCGCCACCTCCGGCATATGGGACCGGCGCCCTACCCGTTGAGCCACAGGCGCCGCCCATGCCCAGAATATTTTTCAAAGTCCGTTCCGCTGTGTTAATTGAGGACGTTCCCTTCACAGAGAAAGATTTTGAGAATGGTCTCCAGAACATATACAGCCTTTATGAGCAAGTGAGCTACAACTGTTTCCTCACATTTATCTCCACCTCGAAGGCTTCTCTTTCTGCCAACTTTGGCTCAATAAATGCAAGGAATATATGGTGCACTAAACGTCTGGTTTCTCCTCTCCAGCCACCTTGACCCTCACCTGGGTCGTGTCTCACCCATTCTAGTGCCCTCTCTGGGACTGGGTTCTCTGGCTAGAGACTGAATCCCTTGTTCCCCCTTGGGCCCTAGAGGAGGGGGTATGGAGGCTGGCTTTTCACTCTCTCCAGCTACCTTGCTTTGTCCTGTACCACAATGAAGAGAATTTGCTCTCTTAAAAAAATAAAAAATGGCCGAGCATGGTGGCGGGCACCTGTAGTCCCAGTTACTCGGGAGGCTGAAGCAAGAGAATCGCTTCAACCCTAGAATTTGAGGTTGCTGTGAGGTATCACAGCACTCTACTGAGTGAGACTCTGTCTCAAAAAATAATAATAAAATAAAAATAGAGAAACTAGCCATTATTATGACAGACACCATAATCAGCTACTTGGAAAGCTGAGGCAAGAGGATTGCTCCAGCCCAAGTTTGAGGTTGCTATGAGCTATGATGCCATGGTACTCTACCCAGGGTTACAGAGTGAGACTCTGTCTCAAAAAGAAAAAGAAAAATTAGAAATTAAAAAAATCACAAGTGAATGGAACAATATAGGCAGCCATGTTTGCATTCTGTGTTCTACACTTTACATGGGCCTCACGAGCTTGGTTATGGGTACAAGGTCAAGTTGATGGAAGCCTCCAACAGTTTCTCTTGGGTTTTCCTATTTCCAGTGCAGCTGCTTCTAGACCACGGGGCTGATCCTAACCAACGAGATGGGCTAGGAAATACACCACTGCACCTGGGTAAGTGCCTCAGAAGTCACCAAGGCAGGCTTTTCTACAGTGAAAGCAGCCTCCTTAGAAGGAGAACTTGGAGTCCTGCAGGTTCCCAGCAATATCTCCCAGCCAGTGCCCAGGGAGATCTTGAGCTCCCCACCAACCTGTGTCTCATGGACTTAACAGTCACTGAGCATTTGGCTGTGCTCTTGGCAGAACTGATTCAGCAATCAAAGCTGGCTCAATGGCACTTCTGCTGGGGAAGTGTGATGAGAGACCTTTGGCTGGTTCTAGCTGTGCACTGACTCACACCATGGCTTGTACAGGGGCAGGCCCATCTCTAGGCTATACAGGGAAGGAGTTGGACTTGATTGCTGACTCCTACCCAGGTGCTACCTTGGTGATACCTTTTCAGGAGGCATAATTTGGCACAGGCACACTCAGAGACACAGCCCTATCCCTTCCAGTGGCTACATAGGCCAGGCCCAGTGGCCCTGGATTCTTATGTCTTTGTTCTTTTTTCTCAGCGGCCTGCACCAACCATGTCCCTGTCATTACCACACTGCTACGAGGAGGTATGTAATCCCTTTCTTTTCCCCTTCTCTCTCCTCTCTCACCCTCACTCCCAGCATGCTCACCTCTGCCTGTACCTGCAGGGGCCCGTGTAGATGCCCTGGACCGAGCTGGCCGCACACCCCTGCACCTGGCCAAGTCCAAGTTGAACATCCTTCAGGAGGGCCACTCCCAGTGCCTAGAAGCTGTGCAGCTGGAGGTGAAGCAGGTAAGGACCCTCCTATGCTGAGCCCACAGCACCAAGCAAGCACTAGACAGATGTTGCCCTGACCACAGACATACCTGCCTCTAGCCCAGGACTCTTGGGTTATTTCACACTGACCCCACTTGGCACCTGTTCCAGTGCCCCCTGCACACACACTGTTTTTAGGAGATTATGTCTCACACTTAATTGATGTTGGAGTGTGACAGTGTGACCATATCTCACTGCAGCCTCAAATTCTTGGGCTCAATTGATCCTCCCTCAGCCTCCTGAGTAGCTGGGACTACAGGTGCCCACCACCATTTCCAGCTAATTAGAAAATTTTTTTTGGAGAGATGGAGTCTCACTGTGTTATCCAGGCTGTTCTTGAACCTTCGGCCTCCCAGAGTGCTGGGATTACAGGCAGAAGCCCCCACACCTGGCCTAGTGTGCTTCAGCAGCAGTATGAGGCCTCTGCCTTCTGACTGGCTCAGTTAATCATCTCATTCCAGATCATCCACATGCTGAGGGAGTACCTGGAGCGCCTAGGGCAGCATGAACAGAAAGAACGGCTGGATGACCTCTGTACCCGCCTCCAGATGACAAGCACCAAAGAGCAGGTGAGCCTCAGTCATGGGTCAGACCCAGGGCCTGGCAGGAGCCCCAGGGCCAGTCCATCTCTGCTCTGATGCCACCAGACACTCACATCAGAAAGAGGTTGGGACTGTGGGGTTGCAGCTCACTGTGGCCCTCAGTACCTCTGTCCACTTCCTTTGTGGCCACCAGTGGCTAGCGTGTGCTAATGGCCCTCCTCTTGGGATAGCCCCCCAAGTCTACCTGGTGTCAAGGATTAACCCTTGGCTGCTATTCCATAGAGAGAAGCCACCATGTGTCCTGGGAGGAGAGACATACCTGAATACTGTGCCTATAGTATTGGGGAGGTGACCTTGGGGTCCTGGCACCCTGTAACAGAGCCTCGGTTTCATTCTATAGGTGGACGAAGTGACTGATCTCCTGGCCAGCTTCACCTCCCTCAGTTTGCAGATGCAGAGCATGGAGAAGAGGTAGCAAGAAAGACTCCCTGCCTTCTTGCTCTGCCTCTGCCCCCCTGCTTCCACTGCTGTCTCATTATAAAGAAAAGGCCCAACGTCTGGGACTTTGGAGCTATTCTTGTCTGGTGAGGACCTTGCCATCATCCTCAGATGCTGTGGGGCAAAGACTTTCTCTCCACAACCTCAGAGCCACTGCCAACCACGATCTCCATCACCTCTGGTGTGGGACGCCAACCCCCAGCTTCTTCCTCCATTCCCACAGCACTAGGCCAGCTTCTGCTGCCACAGTTCAGCTCTGGCCAACCTGCACTGTCCTAGCAGCCTCACCTGCCCCATGGCCTCCATGGCACCCTAACTAGGACCCAGACCCTTCTCTGTATTCTCCTTGGTCATGGGCTTATTACAGCCAACAGGCATGGGCTAAGGCAGGCACCCTCTGGCCAAGGGAACTGGCCCTGTACCTGTCACCAGCACTTAGATTTAGACTTCTCACCACCAGACTTTCAAGGAGACCCTGCAGTGATTTTCTCTAGTTGGAAGGGGAGGGTTAGTAAAGCCTAGACCTTAAAATACAAGGTCAGGAAGGAAGGAAATACCCCAAAGTAAAAAATCCCAACCCTGGGCGGTGCCTGTGGCTCAAGGAGTAGGGTGCCGGTCCCATATGCTGGAGGTGGCAGGTTCAAACCCAGCCCCGGCCAAAAACCACAAAAAAAAAAAAATCCCAACCCTTTTTCTCTCAGTCATTGAAACACTAGGAGGGTGTAAGAGGTTTGCAGCCTAGTTATAGTAGGCTGTTGGTGCCCCCCACCCCCCAGGAACCGGTGACCATTACCTTAGAGGGCAAGAGGGGCTTTGCAGATGTTAATTACATTAAGGATCTTTAGCCCGGGACATGAGCCTGGATTGTCCAGGTGGGCCTGATTTAATCCCAGGGATTCTTTTAAGAGCAAAGCAGGAACTGAGAGAGGAGGTAGGAGATACAGTGATGAGAGCAAGAAGATGGAGCAGTTCCAGGAGGGGTCACAAACCAAGGAATGCAGGCTGCCACCAGAAGCAAAGAAATGGGTTTTCCCCTGAGAACTTAAAAAAGATGCCAGCCCTTAATGAGACTGATTTTGGAATTAAGGCCTCCAGAACTGTAAGGGAATAAATTTGTGTTGTCTTAAGCCTCTATGTTTGTGGTATTTGTAGCAGCAAAAATGGGAAACTAATGTAGTAGTGATTCAGTCCAATCTGCCGCAGCCCACCCACCCACCCCACCCCCCTGCAGGAGCAGACATCTCTGTTGTGGCCCACAAACATGCCAAAAGGGACACCCCTGACAGCAGGGGGCTGCCACAGGGGAAACTGCAAGGAAGGCACTACTAGGCTTTGACTACAGATTTTCTCCAGATGATTAGTCCATGTCTGGTCTGGCTCTGTCCCACTTTCCTTCTCACCAAATTGGAGTCCCTGGCTATTTTTTAAAAACAAACCTTTTTTTTTTTTTGTAGAGACAGAGTCTCACCTGATTGCCCTTGGTAGAGTGCCGTGGCGTCACACAGCTCACAGCAACCTCCAAATCCTTGGGCTTAGGCGATTCTCTTGCCTCAGCCATCCAAGTAGCTGGGACTACAGGCGCCAGCCACAAGGCCCGGCTATTTTTTTGTTGCAGTTTGGCCGGGGCTGGGTTTGAACCTGCCACCCTCGGCATATGGGGCCGGCGCCCTACCCGCTGAGCCACAGGCGCCGCCCCTCCCTGGCTATTTTTTAGAGGAAAAGAGCTTATCCCCAAATTTGAGCTTAATATGGTTCAGGTCTGCATCGAACTCACAGAACCAGCATTCACGCCTATAATCCTAGCATTTGGGAGGCCAGGGTGGGAGGATTGCTTTTAAGGCCAGAAGTGCAAGACCAGCCTGAGCAAAAGCAAGACCCCCATCTCTATAAAAAATAGAAAAATCAGGGCAGCGCCTATGGCTCAAATGAAAAATCAGAGTAAGGCGCCAGTCCCATATGCTGGAGGTGGCGGGTTCAACCCAGCCCCTGCCAAAAACTGCAAAAAAAAGGAAAAAGAAAAATTAGGAATGGTGCACCTGTAGTCCCAGCTACTGAGGAGGCTGAAGCAGGAGGATTGCTTCAGCCCAGGAGTTTGAGGTTGCTTTGAGCTATGGTGATAGCATTGCACTCTAGCCCAAGTGACAGAGTGAGATCCTGTCTCAGAATAAACAAGAGGCTGATAGGGCAGAAGGAGGTGAGAGGGGGTAGAATTGCTGTTCTTGGGTGGCTTCTCTCCCTGACTTCCTACCATGTTGCTCTTGACCCTTTCCAGTAAGCCTGCCTGCTTCAGATCCAGGGACATGATTGAGGCTTGTGCTTAAACACAGCCCCCCTGGGCCTTAGCCCTGGGGGTGGGACAAGACAGGGAGGAGAGGCAGGGGCAGGAAGAATTAGGCTTCAAACTCAGGGAGGCCCCTTCTGGGACCTGCTACCCTCAGCTCCCTACCTCACCCCTGCTGATCATCTGGGTTCTCAGGCTCAGGTCCAGGGGGTTCAATGTTTTATGTGGAGAGTGCATGTGCGTTTATGGGAAAAGGGTCCACAGTCAAAAAAGGTTAGGAACTCTTGCTACAGATCTGTAGACGCAGGTAGGTAAGGGCTGGCCAAGGGCAAACCCCTAGATAGGCTGCTTTGTACTTGCAGAGCTGCGGTGGATGGGCAGGACTGTGAGATTAACTGTGAGTGTTTCCAGGACAACCTGACAGAGGCACTGACTAGCTAACTCTTCACAGTCCTTGGCTGAGAAGTGGGGGTGCATTTCCTGCAGTACACACCATCCTCGGAGCCTTGGAGCCTTGGAGTCAGGAGAACTGGCAAGTGAAGGGGGTATATTGTTGACTCCCTGGCTGTATATAGACAGTGAATGAAGGGCGGGACAGAAGAAAGTGGCTTATAGGTCATTCATCAAACACTTGCCAGACAGCCAGGCAGCCAGCCAATCTCCCCCCACCATATTTCCTGTAACCCCAATTCTGTCTGAAGAGCCATCCAGATAAAGTCAGCCCCAG
The DNA here is from genome assembly GCF_027406575.1 of Nycticebus coucang. Lineage (NCBI taxonomy): Eukaryota > Metazoa > Chordata > Mammalia > Primates > Lorisidae > Nycticebus > Nycticebus coucang. Next base: position 10,610,369 of record NC_069782.1, read on the forward strand.
ACACTGGAATGAGTCAGAAAACACAGTGGGCCCTGAGCTGGCTGGACTGGCCAGAGGGGCAGGAAGGAGTGCTCAGCAGAGGTTGCCCTCACAGGGGTGAGTTCTGTTGCTGGCTGCTCTGGGAATTACACAGAGGAGAAAGGAGGGAGAAGAGGGGGCCGGAAGAAAACACATTTGTTCTTCTGGGGTAAGATCCTTTGCTTTATACCTTACTTTTCTTGTTAGAAATAATTCACTGAGCACTTGTTATGCGCCAGGCAATGTTCTAGGTGGAAGTACAGCAGTGAACAAAAGGACAAACTCTCTGCCCTTGCCCACCTGGCAACAGTGATAAATGCTTAGAAATAGTTGCAGGCTGGGTACACAGTGGCTCGTGCCTGTAATCCTAGCACTCTGGGAGGCTGAGGCGGGTGGATTGCTTGAGCTCAGAAATTCAAGACCCCTGTCTCTATTAAAAATAGGAAAAAGAAAAAAACCTAGCTGGACATTGTGGGGGGCAGCTGTAGTCCCAGCTACCTGGGAGGCTGAGGCAAGGGGATCCAAGAGTTTGAGGTTGCTGTGAGCTATGATGCCACAATACTCTACCCAGGGCACAAAGTGACACTCTGTCTCAAAAAAAAGGAAAGAAATAGAGGCTGGGCGCGGTGGCTCATGCCTGTAATCCTAGCACTCTTGGAGGCTGAGGCAGGTGGATTGCCTGAGCTCACAGGTTCTAGACCAGCCTGAGCAAGAGCGAGACCCCCATCTTTAAAAAGAATAGCCGGGTGTTGTGGCGGGCGCCTGTAGTCCCAGCTACTTGGGAGGCTGAGGCAAGAAAATTGCTTGAGCCCACGAGTTGGAGGTTGCTGTAAGCTATGATACCCCTGGATTCTACCAAGGATGACAAAGGGAGACTGTCTCAAAAAAAAAAAAAAAAGACAAAAATATTTGCAGATCATCACAACTGTCTTGCAAGATCCCTTTTCTAGTTAAGGGAACTCAGGTTTGCCAGGGTCATCCAACCAGACAGCTCAGGCTAGAAGCTGGGTCCACCCCCAGAATTCACTCTGTTTTCACCATGCCTGAAATTAGAGCCTTTTCACAACAATTCTCTAAAACAGAGGGCAACAGCATTAGTTGAGCTCCTACTATGTGCCAACAAGAACCTTATGCATGTACAAGCCCTTTGAGTTAGTGTTTGGGATAAAGAAGTAGGTGAATGTTACTTACTGCTTCCCCTATTTTCTAGTGGTGGGAAATTGAGGCTAAGAGAGAGAAAGTAACTTGCTTGAGGTCAGACAGCTGGTAAGTGGGGCCCAGCCAGGTTTCCAAAGTACAGTGACCCGACTTTATGTGGGACACAGTTAGTAGGAACCGACAGACCTTACAAAGTGAATGTCTCTGTCTCTGTGGCCAATGGGTATTCTCAGGCTCAAGTTCAGGGAAGATCTGGCCCTTTCCTCCCTGTGCACATGATGCTGTGTGC